>NC_062561.1:197183009-197826855 GCF_022837055.1 Prionailurus viverrinus | reverse complement strand
GAGGCCTTCGTTTGCTGGGTGCTGGCATGAGCATGAGAGCTGACCCCATGGCCCCCAGGGTGCCCAAATATCCTGTCCACACTGCCTACTCCAAGCCCTCTTCTCATACTAAAACCCCCGAGGTGGGGAAGAGAAGGCAGCAGAGGAGGCCCACCAGGTGGTTATTCACCCCTAAATCACATTGCTCCCTTGTTCAAACCCACGGATGGATCTGAGCCTGCAGGATGGGGTCCAACTTCTTGGACCCTTCAACCTGCCCCACCTGCCTCCTCCCTCTTCCAGGGACCAGTATTTTCAGAACTCGCCTCTGTCTTTCCCCCCTCCCTCCCCTTTGCACACATTACCCTTCCCCGGAGATACCCTTTCCCCGAGCCTTGTCTCCCCCTGCTGCACACCCCCCACCCCCATTCTCCAAGGTCTGTCCCACCCATGCCAACCACCTCCTCCAAGCAGGCTCCCTTCCTCACCAACAGAAGAGACCCTTCTACCTCTGACCTCCCACAGGCCTCAGTATCTATTGCAGCGGCCACCATCTTTTGTGTAGGAAGGCAGCTAGGCAAGGTGGCAGAGGCCTCGGGCTGGCACGTGGGAGGCACCTGGGACCCTCGGGCAGATTCTTCAACCTTGCCACCCCCCAGTTTCCTTACTGTAAAATGCTGGCTGCTACACTCCCTGCTTCCAGGTTGTCGCGAGGGAAAGATAAGATGATTCAGTGTTTCACGTGATGGTTAAAAAACGTTTTTTTTTTTAAAACCCAGCCTCTGCCACTGACTGGCTGTAGACTAGAGCACTGTCTAAACCTCTCAGAACTTCAGCTTCCAACTCTGTAAGATGGGGTTAGTGATGCTATCTACATGCTGCCATTGTTGAGGGCATTAAGCTCTGTAATCCATACCCTGTCTTTTCCGGTTATTTGACTTGCAGCCATCTCCTGCTCTAGACGGTCAACCCTACGAGGCAAGAGCCTCAGAGGCTCTGAGTTTGGGCTCACTTGGCACCCAGACACTCACACTTGCATACAGTTGGCGCCCGCTGAAGAGCGGCTGGCTGAATGGGTGACAGAACGACTGGGTGTGCGGGGGCTAAAGGCTAGATCCTTGCAACCCGGTGACACTCCCCCAGGTCACCAGGCGCCTGGCTCCCCACCCCGCCACCCTGCCCAGGCTCACCTGCTTATACTTGTACAAAAGCAGCAAGAGCAGCAGCAGCAGCAAGGCCATGATGGACATGCAAGTGAGCAGCACGGGCGTGAAGAGCAGCTCGTCGGGGAGCTGCGTGTGGGCTCCTGGAAAGGGAGAGCAGAGGAGGGAGCCGGCAGAGGGGGCCTTCAGGACCCTCCGCCACCACTGAGAGCAGGCCACTGCACTGCCTGGAGCACAGTAGGTGCTCAGTAAATGCCTGTTGACTGAGCAGTCTTCTCCCCCAGAAGCCCCAGACCCTTGCAAAGCCTTCCTGTAGACCCGCCCCCAGCCAGGGGCGGGGAGGACGGCCTCTCCAGTTCTGCTCATGCCTCGCCCCAAACCCTGCCCGAAGTCACAGCATCTGTGGCTGGGGAACCCCTCAGGTCGTGCAGTACCCACTCCTGCCAGTGCAAGGAGCCTCTGCAACAAGCTGGCTTAGTACCGGCTGTGGCTTCCACGCGCGCGCGCGCGCACACACACACACACACACACACACACACACAAGTGATGGGTGTTCAGCTCCTACGCCTTTGGGCAGCTCAGACAGACAGACCTGGAGGTTAGACTGAACTCTGCCTTCCCAGCATTTCCCTGCTGCTTCCTCAAGGGCCCTTTGGAACCACACAGCCCTTCTAAGGGTCTGAAAGCCTGGCTCATGGCCACTGGCTCTCTTCTTCCCAGACCAATAACCTTAGTTCTTTCAATGCGTTTGAAGGACGTAACTTCCATTTTCCACATCAACACCAGCATGGTTCTGAGGCCAGATCTCACCTCTGCCACTTAGGAGGTGTGTGACATTGAACGTGTGTGACTTCTCCCTAAGCCTCAGGTTCATCATCTCCCAAACGGGAAGGAAAATAGTGCCAACCTCCTGGGGTCATGTGAGCTCGCTGAGATAATGACTGTAAGGTGCTTAGCACAATGCCTGGCACAGGGTAAGCATGCAGTGAAATGTCAGTATGGTCTTTTTAATATATGATCACCAGCAGTGAGACAGAGCAGCCACGGGCAGCTGCACGCGGAATCTGGCCCTGGTTGCAGCTGCCCCAAGGCACCTGAGGGGCCACCTCTGAGCCAGTCTGAGGCTCCCAATCTGTCCGTCTGCCCAGAGGGTCTCGCCAGGGCTTGCCACACAGTGGTGCTGAAACCTGGCTGTTGGAAGTCGGAAGGTGCAGTGGGTCTCTACGGCTCTGGGCCTCTCAGACCCAGACCTGGAGCCTTTGTGCGACACAGAGAAAGGCACCCCTTCCTCTAAATGGACACAGCCTGCGTCAGTGCCCAGTGCTGGCCATCAGCCCCACCCTCCGACAGTGGCCCTGAATGGACTGGGCTTGTCTCTCTGGAGGGAAGAGTCCAAGAGGGATGGAGAAGGCTGTCAAGGCTGGCCCTGGGGTGGGGATGGACTGTGTTCACTTGTTGCCTGTCTCTGTCACCAGGCTCTAAGCCCCATGGAGGCACTGCTCACCCGAGTGAGTGCTGGGCACATAGCAGATGCCAAATATCCACACTTGTGAATTAGTGAGTGAGTTAAAGCGCAGGAAGATGAGCGGAGGGGCCAGACGAGGCCACGCTCCAGGCTGCTTTCTTTCTGGCCTCACGGCTTGCTGCCCTTTGCCCTTCTCCTCCCTGTGTCTAGTCCCATGCGGTCCAGACTCCTCCACCTGGCCTCTTCAGGAGACCTTTGGTCAGGAGGCGCCTGGAATCAGACCCCAAGAGGTGGAACACGATGGGGCTGGGATCTGCTCCACTCTGGCACTCTGGCCCTGGCCTCCAGGGGGCTGGGGCAGTTTCCCGAGCCCGCCTCCCACCATGGGCTGGGAGGGGCAAAGGCTCACCTATAGAGATGGGCCAGAAGGTCTGGGAGCTGTTCCCCACGCTGTTGAAGGCTCTACACTCATATGTCCTGTTGTGTTCCAAGGTCCCGATGGCCAGCAGGCTATGGACGATCACCTCGTGGAAGGGCACTTGGCTCAGGACCTCAGAGTGTGAGTCCTCTAGGACCAGCCCTGCAGACTCATCACACCTGGGAAGAGCAGAGTGTGGCTTAGAGCTTTGGGATGCCCAGCCCCCCTTGGCTCCGCAGCCCGGGGTGAAGAAGGTAAGCAGAGCCACTTACCTATCGGTGTGGCTCCTGCACTGCACCCACGTCACACTGGGCTGGGGGTACCCGGAGGCTTCACAGAGTAGTGTGTCAGAGCCATTGATGAGGGTCATCGTGACCCTTACCTCCGGGGGGTCTGAGGAGAAAGAGAGGAGCGGTAGAGGGAGGGATCAGCCCCAGAGGCCCTAACTCCCCTGTGTGACCACCCTGCACTGAGCTGCTATCCCTCCATCACCCCCACCTGCAAGCCCCAGGGACCTTAGTGCCCAGCCCTCGCTCCATCACTCACATCGCAGGGTGAGCTCAAAGGTCAGGGCATTCTGGCCTCCAGCGTTTCGGGCCAAGAAGGAGTAGCGACCGGCCTCCGAGCGCTTCAGGCGAGGCAGGGAGAGGGTCGAGGTGTACCTGCACGAAAGGGGCAGGCCGTCTGGCGTGAACCCCAGTCCTGGTATGGCCCCTGCAGGACAGTGGGCTCAGACAACCTCCCTAAAGGGCTTTGTTTTATTTTTGGTAAAGCGTCCAGGGCACAAAGGCCTTGGCTAAGCCAGGTCCCCAGGCTGAGTGCCATTGAGACATGGGAAAACCAATCCAATTCCCTTAATTCCTTCTCTCGTTTATGAAGTGGTTTTGTTCTGAGGTTTAGTAGAAATGATGTCTGTGAGGTGCCGACCCTGGAAGGCACATTAGCTGCTATCTCTAAAGCACCAGCCCTACCAGGAGGGACCGTGAGAGGGACGAGAGGCAGGATGTAGCCATGGGGCTACAGCAACCAGGGCTCAAGTCCTGGGGCTATCATTTCTTAGCTGTGTGATCTTAGACAAGTACTCGCCCTCTCTGACCCTCTGTCTCCTTTTCTGTGAGGGCAACACTGATGGTAATTAATGCACAGATTTGGCCTGAGGATTAAAGGGACATATATTCAGGGTACTTGACACAGAGCCCGACTCATTGTAGGTACGCAGTTTAATGGTACCTTTTGCTGCAGAAAAGACCTGGAAGCAAATGAGAAAAATGTCAGTTATCCTCAGCTGATTCCAGGTAATTTTTTGTTTTTTTCTTTTCTTAAGCCCTATTTTGGCATTTGTCCGTAACGGACGTGCATAATTTAGGTAATAAATAAGTTGTTTAAAAATACATTATAGCATCTAATTATAAATCCTACTAGACTAAAACCCATGGTATGCAAAGGGCAATCTCTTCCAGCCAGAACTTTGGTGTCCAGAACCCCTGCACTCATCTGCTTGGTAAGCTGAAAGAATTTAACTTCTTTTTGCCGGACTCAAAGTCACCGTTATGAACACATCCATCACATGAGCTAAGTTTGGTGGCTGTTTGGTGCCCCGGGTTATCTGCCCTGTGCTGGATGGCCCCACGCTACTGCATTTTGGGGGAGCTCCATGGTTTCTTTCCACAATGTCCCTGTTGCTTATGGACCAATGTTTCACCTGTCCCTGGACTGTCCCCCTCCCAGGGGTCTGTACGTTCCAGATTCAGAACTTCTGCTTTAGACAAGGGGAGGCTTGAAATCCTGACCAGAATGGGTGAGAAGGAAACTGAGAAGAGAAAAATGAGGACAAGGAAACATTTTTGTTCTGTTGAACATTTCGTTCTGTGCTGATTCTGACAACTGGAAAGCAGGAGTCCAGGATTTAATGAGGTCTGGGCTTTAGCAGCTAGAAAGAGAACCCCAGAGAGTTCTGGAGTTGGAAGATGGCTGAAGGATTATCTGCCCCAGGGGATGGTAAAAACATTGCCTTGCCTGAGTCAGTTATAATGAAAACACTGTTTGGGACTGTGTCAAGAAGGACTCCGAGGCTGCATTTGGACCCTGAGGGAAAGAGTTCAAAAATGGATTAGAATTAGAGATATCTATCAAGAGTGTGGGAGGGGAAGCGGTTGCACGCACAGCGCACGCTTGCTGTCCTTGAATGCTGGACTCTCGTTCAAATAGAAGCGGGTGAAGCAACTATCGTTTTAACACGTGCCATGGTGTTTCTCCCGTGGAGGAGACTCTCTTGTGTAGAAGTCTACGCTGGTGAGGCCACTTTGGATGGGAAAGTAACACCCTGAGGACGTAAGGAGACAGGAAAAAGGGACTTCTAACATGTTGTGTTTGCGGGAGAAGCAAGAGTCTGGAAGTGGAGAGATGGGAGAAAAGAGGAGATACAGTGAGATGGCACTTTGTGAGAAGAGTTTTGAGCCTGTGGACAAGAATAGCTAGTGAGAAATTCTCAGAAGCGGGCCACCACAGGCCTTTCAAGAACTTTTGATGTATACGTGATCATGTGATGTGAATTCTCTCTACCCCCCAAACCCATGTATGTGGCAGAGTCCCTGTGCAGTCCTTATTACGAGTGTGTTTAGTAGAAATCATGGAGCAGTGGTCTTCTGTATTTGGATCGGCCGCAAAAGAAGAGAATGAGATTAAGAGTTCTTGAGTGAGCAAGAGAGTGCACACCCCCAAGAAATGGTAGAGCTCTTGAGGAGGGCATTGGATCTCCTAAGGATGTGGGACAGAGGGGCAAGCCAATTTGATTTCAATCTCAAACACAGATGATTGATATCGAGGTTCTAAGATCAGGGAAAGTGAGACAGAGAAAGGGGAAGGGGTTTACTCAAGGTCACCAGCAAGGTTGAGACGTGACCCAGTCAGTGTCCTGCCTCCTGGCGGAAGCATTCCCCTTCTGGATGTGGGGCTCTCCAGATGGGAGCTGATAGGTGGTACCTGTATGTGTCCTTGATGGTGACAAAATCGAGCTCGTCCTGGTAGTCAGAGAAGGGTCCCAGATAGGTCCAGTTAAAACTTTCTAGGCCTGGGTAGGCCTCCACCTTGACTTGGAGATCAACCTTCTCACCCACAGTCACCTCCTGGAGGAGACTCTGCTCAGAGGTCAAGTTCAAGTAGGCACTCTCTGGAAAGCGTAACACATAAAGATCTGGCATTAGTGGGAAGATGTCTCAGTTGTTTTGTTCACTGGTGATCTACCCATTCATTCAGCCATTCAGCTGGACCCTTCCTGAGTGCCTACTATGTGCCAGGCACACAGCCCTCACCTCTAACCAAAACTTTCCCTCTGACATCTTCCTTCTTACCACTGCCCCATAGAAGCCCAAACTCTTCTCTTCACTGAGTCCCTGGGAGAACCTGGACAAATTTTGATTCTCCTTGCTACCTCTGCCTCCTTATCTGTATAACAAAGAGATTGAGTATATTTGTGTTGTTGTAACTTTTTGAAACTTTTTCAGTAGCAAAAACATAAAAATCTGCTGTTTTTTTCAGATGCCCTCACCTATTTCCCCTTCTCCTGGTAATAGTTCAGGCAGCGAGGCTTCCACATCCAGCTCTAAGCGAGTATGTGACTCAGGCCAGCCAGTCAAGGTGATGCCCCCTTTACACCTGTGAGTGGTTTGGGGTAGGCACTTGTGCCCATGGGTCCATGACACTTATTTCCATGATTTTTGTTAGAGCTCTGAGAAAGGAGAAGCCCTAATTCCACTCGGGTTGTCAAGCCTGATGCTGCTAGGGGTCCCACAAGAAAAATGTACAGCTGAGAGTTGAGAAACAACTAGAAGCAACTAGATCCAATTTACCCGAAGCTCATATCCATGGGCTTTTTAGCTATAAGGCTGATGAAAATCCCCCTGTGATTAGGCCAGCTTAAGTTGGTTTCTGTTACCTGTGCCTGAAAGAGTCCTGCCTAGTTTCTTCTAATTAAATCTTGCGTGAATTAAAATCAAGTTGCCGTGGTTGAATCTCAGGCAGAGGAGCTATGGCAAGAATCCCCATGTACTCAGCTTCTCCATGCCTCTAATGGAAGCCCCTGAAATGCTTTCTTAAATCCCCCAAGACTTTGCAAAAAGCTCTGGACTAGATGATACACAGGGGCTCCTCTCCTTACTCAGCTCCGTGAAATCTAATATTCACTCTTCTACCCTGTGATGTACCTGTTCCAAAGCCCCTGTGGGTCCCCATCACCTCCACTATACAGATACGCGTTTAAGGCTCTCTTCAATCAATTCTCCTCCTCAGGCCCATCTAGCTGTTTCCCCTCTTCCTACATACACACACACACACACACACACACACACACACACACACAATGCTCCACCCCACCCATCTGGGTCTCCTAACATCCCATGAACACACCACACCCCAGCCATTCCAGCCAAGCTTGGAGGTTTTGTTCAAGCCACTTTCTCCGCCAGGAACACTGTCCTCTTCCTTTTTTCTGTTTAGATCCTTCTCATCCTTCAAGGCTCCTCCCCATCAGGGGGTCTCCACCCACCACTCCAGGCCACAGGGAGCTCTCCCTCCTCTGGACTCCTGCCACCCTTCTAGACGACACATTCATGACATACCACATCAACACTACTTTGCGCATCTGCTTCTCCCTTCGGCTGGTCATCTTTTCTATCCAACTAATCTGTGAGCTTCCTGGGTGAGGCTTTCGTCTTCTCTCTCCGACAGAGAATGTCTATCTATCCATCCAGCATCCAACCTCTCACCTCCTTCAGCACCACCCTTAACAAGCCACCGTAACCTCTAGCTTCGGCGACTGCAGTAGCTTCCTAACTGCCCACCCCCCCTCCATTTCCACCCTCAACAAAGTGGGTGAGAGTACGTGTCACATTCCTTTACTCAAACCCACCAATGGGCACCCCATCTTTCTCAAGGGGAAAAGCCCAATTCCTTACATTGGCTTACCGAGCCGAGCCCTGTGGAATCTGCCACCTTGCCCCCTCCCTCTTTGACTTCACCTTGTGCCACTCTTCCTCCCGAACTCTGCGCCAGCCACACCGGCTGACCTGTGCCTTGCGCGTGGTGAGCACAGTCCTGTCTTAAGGACAGTGCTTGCCGTCTGCCCGGAGCTCTGTTCTGCAGGATATCTGCCTGGCTTACCCCTTCCCCAACTTCAAGTCATTGCTCAAGTGTCAGCTTCCCAGTGAGACCTTCCTTGATGACTACCCGATTTAAAATTCTTTTTTAACGTTTATTCATTTTTGAGAGACAGAGATAGAGCATGAGTGGGGGAGAGGAAGAGACAGAGGGAGACACAGAATCCGAAGCAGTCTCCAGGCTCCGAGCTGTCAGCACAGAGCCCGACACGGGGCTCAAACCCACAAACTGTGAGATCATGACCTGAGCTGAAGCCAGACACTTAACCTACTGAGCCGCCCAGGTGCCCCTTTTTTTACTATTATTTTTCACGTTTATTCATTTTTGAGAGAGCACGAGTGGGGGGGGGGCAGAGAGAGAGGGGGTGACCACCCGATTTTAAATAGCAACCCTATAGAATTGATTTGGTTTTCAGGATTTATTTTGCTCATTGCTGTCTTTTCCCAACTAAAGCACAAACTTCATGTGGGCAGGGGTCTCTGTGTCTTTGCAGCTATATCCTCAGCATCCAGAACACTGTCTGACCAGAAGTGTTCATGGACACAAACGTTTATTGAGTGACTACTATAGACATGCACTAGAAAACACATAGGATTAGAACTCTTAACTGGGGAACAATTCTTTGTGCTCCTCTCCTCCTTTACCCCCCACAGCTCCCAGCACAGAGTGGGGCCCACAGCAGAGGTCGCGTCTACTGTGCATCTAGCCTAGTGCAGGTGCCATCATGGTGGTGACTGTCATGCTTTTCTCCCCTCCACCCCTCGTTTAATACACGAGTCATGGCCAGACCCAAATGACTCAGCCTGTCTTGACCTTTGCTTCTCCAGCCTCTGATCTCCCATCCAGTGCAAAGGCGTCAGACTGGCCTTCTCAGATAACATCTCCTGTGCACACTTAGGCAGCATTTACTCTGTGCCAGGGTATATCTACAGATTCACTTAATTCTCACAACAAACCTCTGAGACAGTTCCTGCTCATACCGTTAGTATCCCATTTTGCAGTGGAGCAAGCTGCTGGTCGTTAGCAGGGTCAGCTTGGAGTGCTGCCTGGGAGTGTGGGCTCCCGGCCGCCACGAAGCACCCCATCGCAGCCTGATCCCGCCATTCTCCTCTAAAGCTCTCAATGACTTCCAACCGGATATGACGCAAACTACCCGCCCATTTTACTGGCTGGATACCGCCTCCATCTCTGCGCCTCCTTGGCCACTTGTCACACGCCTCCACATCCCTGCCATTGTCAACTTCTTTTGATGCCTGAAATGCCCTCCGCTCCCTTTACCTTTGGGCCTGACATACGCGGTGTGGTTCCTCTTCCTTTCCCACCCTTCTACCTAGCTAACCTACCTCCATTCTTTTGGGCCTAGCTTAGGCCACACTGTCCAAGCCAGGATTGGGGGACCCCCTTGGTGTTCCCAGGACACCCCGTACTTCCTGCCTGATCACACTGGGTGAGCATTGTCTGCTCCTGTGTCCATCTGACGTGAGTGTTGCAGGCATGAAGGAATGCATGAGGGAGTGAGCCGCAAAGTAGGTCCCTCCTGGACACCGATCACAAAACAAAATGCAGTAATGCACTGTAGGAGCTCCAGGGAGGAAGCAAGGGATTCTGGGGGAGGATCTGGGAAGGATTCCAGAGGTGTGGCTCCTTAGCCAGGCCCAAGATAAGGGAAATCTAGCGCAGGTGTTCTTTTTTTTTTTTTTTTTTCAACGTTTATTTATTTTTGGGACAGAGAGAGACAGAGCATGAATGGGGGAGGGGCAGAGGGAGAGGGAGACACAGAATCGGAAACAGGCTCCAGGCTCTGAGCCATCAGCCCAGAGCCCGACTGCGGGGCTCAAACTCACGGACCGCGAGATCGTGACCTGGCTGAAGTCGGACGCTTAACCGACTGCGCCACCCAGGCGCCCCTAGCGCAGGTGTTCTTAACAGCGTCTCCTTATTCTCCACCATCAGTCCCCTCCTTCCCAATCCCCTTATACACCCCCTCACCTCAGGATGCCCGTCAACCCTCCCCCATCACCCTAATGCTCACCTACCACCCGGAAGACCATGGAGGCGGAGTGGTTGCCCCAGGCGTTGGTGGCCGTGCAGGAGTAGTTGCCAGCATCTTGGAAGCTCACGTGATCGAGGTTGAGGGTCAGGACTTTTTGGTAACGGTTGTCATGGAAGTCGGATTGTTGAGAGATTGTGAGCTGTAGCCAGAAGGAATGGAAATGCTATACCAGGGTTGTTGAGGGATTAGAAAACTCTAGGTTCAAATCCTCAGCCTTTAAAGATTACTATCTGCCTTTTCTTGGGCAAGGGACTGAACTCTGAGCCTCAGTTTCTTCATCTGTAAAATGGCACTAACACTGGCCCTTGCTCCTAGGGTTGTAGTGAAGAACAATGAACGATTACACGTAAATGGGGGTAGAGTTGTGCTTGGCACAACATAGGCACAGTGGGACAGGAAGGGGCTCTTAGATGCAGCCCCAAACCATTCCCTTTTACTCCCTCTGCTTCCCTCTCACCTTTATATTCCTGGGCTTCAAGGTGGCCTAGGAACCCCTTGCTAAGTCAGAAATGAACTGACCTCTGACTCTTGTCAACAGGCTGGGGCAAAGGTCATGGGTCAAGGGGGTAGAGTACCACCTCCCTTCACCTACAAGATTCAATGACATGAGCCTGAATCCTGGTCCTGAATCAGCTGTTGACGAGCAACGGGTGCACTCCCCTCTCTGGGCCTGGCCCATGCCCTCAGGCTAGAGAGCCAGCTCCCAGCGAGGCTGGGCTGGGTCCTGCCAGGCCTGGTGTGCTGGCAGGGTGGGCACACTTCAACCTGCTGTCTCCCCAGGGACTGACCTTGGTGTCTCCATGACGGAGGGAGACGTCAAAGTTAACATCAATGTTGCTGGCTGAGCACACGATCTGGGCAGCCTCTCCTTGAATCCGCACCAGCTCTGTAGGCTCCAGCGTCAAGGTTGCAGGCCCGGAGATGTCTGAGGCCAAGGGAAGCAACCCATGAACACCCAGGCCTGAGCCGTTGCTCTGCTCAGGGCCAGGCTACTGGCTGGGGCCCCCACCATGCTCCCATCCCAAATCCTGGGCGTGGAGGGTCAGACTTGAGGACCCAGACAGCAAATCCTGTCTTTTGTACAGACTCTCTGAAGCCCACTTCCCTTCATCACCTCACCTCTCCCCAGTGTCACCCCATTTTCTGCTTTGAATTCCTGCAACAGCCACTTGGAAGGCCCCCACTCCCCCTCTGACCCCTGTACAACCCAGATGCCTCACGGCAGCCCAAGTGAGCTCTTAAGAATGTAGATTGCATCACGTCTGTGTCCTGGGCCAGTATCGGGCGGCTTCCCACTACTCTCGGGATACAAACCCAGGCCCATTACTGACCGCTGAGCGCCTGCCACCTGGTGCTCACCACCCTGCAGCCGCACCGGCCTTCCCACCTCACACACTGTACACTCGCCCGCCCTCCCGGAGCTTTCCCTTCAACGCTGCGAGTGGGTGGCCGCTCTCTTCCTTCAGATCTTTCGCTCAGAGAAGCCGTCTGAGACCAGTCAGCTGAATTTGCTTCACCCCACCCCACACACATCCAGCTTTCTCCAGCTTGGTTGGTTTCTTGTTCATCCCAGTTGAAACGTTATTTGCTCTCTAGTCTGTTTCTCCTGGAAAGATGTCAAATCCCCAAAGGCGACATCCCCAGCGGCCAGGACAGTGCCTGATATAGAGCAGGTGTTGAATTAAAGTTCATGGCCATTGCTGTCATTGGAAGAAGATCTAATCCAGTTTCGCAAGGTCCAGAGACACTAAGGGACTCATCCAAGGTCACCAGGGCTCCAGGGCCCTGCCAGATGGAGTGCGGGGAAAGAGACCTAAGGACTTCCTCTGTCCACATAGTGGGGTCCTGTGACTTACTGAACAGGTTTCATGGCCTTAAAACCCCAGGGCATTGGGCCAACCATGCCACTCTTACCCTGGCCCTCATTGCAGGGACCTGATTCCTGTCTCAAGCCCAGGTGTCGAGCCTGTTACTCACACCAATCATTCCAGAAACCAGAATCCAGTCCATCAGCCTAGCCAGGGCAAGGGAGAAAGGAGTGAAATTTCACCACACCACTGTCACCCCCACAGTGAGAGCCTTCCTGTGTGCCCACGCCCACCTCCCCAGCACTCAGCTCCCCACCCTTCTTGCGTGTGCCCAGCACCTGGCACCAGGCCGGCACCGAGTGGGAAATCCATGTCTGAGGGTGTGGGGCCGCTTTGGGCCCTCCTTCTGTTCCTGGAACATTCAGGGCCTGTTCCCACTTCATGGCTTTGTACCTGCTGTTTCCTCTGCCGAGGCACAGCTTCGCACAGCCACCTGCTCCCCATCATCATAGTTCAGCTCGAATAAAATGGCACCCTCTCAGAGAGCCTCCCCTCCCACACACACCCTCTCCTCCATCACCTTGTGAGACCATCTGCATAGCATGTCTCATGAGCTGAGGTCACTTCCCAGCAGGTGCCCCATGGGCGACCATGGTACAATTGGAAGGAAGAAGCCCAAGAAGGGGGCACCCCGTTACTCTCCATCAGGCCCAGGCCCTGCCGCAGCTCGTACATCTGCCGGCTCTCTGGCCCTCCCGGCCCCACGCACCTTTCTGCACTTTAAGCCAGATGCCCATCGATGTCACCGTCCTGCCGTCTACTCGCGCACTGCATTGGTAGACGTGATTCTCAATGAACTTGGCCTTGTGGATGGTGAAGCCATGCCAGGGCGAGAAGGAATAGTTGGTTTGGCGCAAGACGGGCCGGCCACGCACCCGCACCAGCGAGACGCCTGCCTCCAACGCTGGGTCAGTAAGCAGGCAGGGCAGCAACGCATCCTGACCTTCCAACACCGTCACTTCCTGGGCCAGCACCTTCCAAGGCCGAGCAGGGTCTGGGGCAGAGGGGATACAGGGTTACAACTGTCCTCCCTCCACAGGCCGAGTGGTCCCTGAACCCTGGGGACAGGGAGGCTCAGAGAAGCTGATCGTTTGCCTGAGGTCATACAATACCAGAGAAGCTCAGCCGGTGCTTTAGAGTGGGGACACTGGAGCCAGGTTCAGCCCTATTACTTGATGCTGTGCGACTGTGGGCAAATGACTCAACCCCACCAGCCTCTGGAAAATGGCTGTAATCATGGAGCCTACCTCACAGAGTTATTATGAGGACTACATCAAACTGGAAGGACTGCACAGGCTTTTGTTAATGGCAGGCACTCAGTACATGTGGAACTGGCTTTTTACAGCTGTGAATATTAGGGCCCAGCCCTCCCACCCATTCCCAGTGGGACCTGTTGGGCCAGGCCTCTTGGGGGTGGGCTCAGAGTCCTCACCTTTGACATAGAGGTGGATGGTGGCATTGCCCCCCTGGGGGTTTCCAGGCTCAGTGCAGTGATAAGTCCCCGTGTTTTGGAAGGTGGCATTATTCGTGGTCAGGATGCTGCTGGGGGGATCGAGGTCCAGGTTCCAGTGCGGGGAGATGGGGCCGTCCCATTCCACGCTGCCGTTGCCCGCACATCGCAGGGTCACTGTTGTGCCTGGCTCCACGACCAGCTCAGGGCCGCTGGGCTGTATCACTGGGACCCCTTGAGCTGGGGTTGGGGGGTGGCAAATAGACAGAAGTGAGGCCTGAGGAGACACTTCCTGGTCTGATGATCCTGGCCTCTGAGATGGGGAGTGCCCTGGCAGGGGTGGTGCGAGTGCTGGCATTCAGCTGTGATTTGGAATCACCTTACACAAGTCCCTGTCTCCTCTGTCATGTGCTCAGCACCCCCCCCCCCCCACCTCAAACCTGCTTGGGGATGGCTTGATGTCCAGCAGCCCCCTCCTCTGAGAAACGGAGACTGGGAGCTTTCTCAGCTTCTAGTCACCTGCTGTCCCACGGGGTCTCCCCCAGACTCCTGCCTCAGTCTTCCCAGCCTCCCCAGGGGTTGACCCCTTCAGCCCCATGGACAAAGCGAGCCGTGTCCCTTGTGCCAAGCCCAGGACCTGGCCCCAAGCAGGGGACTCAAACAAGCAAAGGAAAAGACAAATGGATGGAATGTTCATGGCAAAGTCCTCCGACTTAATCTATATGGGAAAGAAGAAAAGGGTCATAGGATCTCAGCCCAGCAGTGTTAGAAGGGTTCTGAGAGTCTTCTGTCATGCCCGCTCCCACCATTGGACATCTGGTCTGCAGCACAGGGGGATGGTTCAGAGGCTCTGTGCCTCAATTGCCTCACCTATAAAATGGAGGCAATAATTTGTACCCATTTATTGGGATGCCGGGAGGTTTAAATGCATGGAAAGCCTTTGGGACCTCACCTGTCACCAAATAAATAGTAAGGATTGGTCAGCAGTCCAGCCCAGCACCCCCAGCACTGCTCTGTTTACTAGGAAGCCAATCTCTTTTAAGGAAAATTTGCTTGAAGGAGAAAAGAGAACTTGCAGCCCATATCAGGCCCTCCGGGAAGAAGGCCCGCTGCCTCTGCAGTGTCAGCATTTTTCCAGGGCTGAAAATAGGGGCAAAGGAGGGAAGTGAGAGCTGATTCAAGGCCTTGGGGGGGCTGCCAGGCGCCCCTGAGCCTGTGTGGGCGGAAGCACATTGCTGGCGTCCAGCCCGGCCCCCGGTTTCCGCTCAGCCTGCAGCCCTTCCCCCCACGGACGCTCTCACTTCTGTTTCCTGGCCCTCCTGGCTACTGTCCCCTCTCCAGGGGTGAGACCCCCAGGAGAGGGAGTGCCGCCTGCCGCACACTGGAACATTCTGGGTTGCAGGGCCTGGCTCTCCCACTGACCAGCTGGGTGCTCCCGATGAATCTGACCCCTCTACTCTAGGGACAGGGACAGGGACAGGGACACTCCTCCCCCCAGGGAATTGGCTGAATTCAGGGTGTCTCACTGTCCTGCACGAAAGTCCCTCAAATGGTTATTTCCACCCCATCCCCACCACAGACTTCAGAATTGGAAAGATCTTCCCTGTCAAATTATTTCAGGATGACTCAAGTTCTGTTTTGATTTTATACCCATCAGAGGCGCGGGTTGCCTCTCTGCCTGAGGCTCTGATCAGCATGAAGAATTGAGCGAACTGGTGAATTCTGCCAAGCCTGCTCAACACCTGGGGGTTTTTATCCCTCCTGGGCCGTGTGACCACCAGAGAGAGGGGCAGGTGCCATTTCTGGCAGGCTGTCCCCAAATCCCAACAGAGCTGGTGCTGCCCCATTACAGCCACAGCAGTGCGGCGACCCCCACCCCGGGGTTTTACTGCAGGTGAGAGCTTGGACTATGGGGTCACACCCCCTTGGTCTGAAACTTGGTTCTCCCTGATGCTGGGTAGGTTACTTATTCTCTCTGACCCTCAGCTACTGTTCCATCCAATGGGATTAGTCCGTTTCCACCTCTGAGGTCTTGGGAGGATTCGATGAGGTAATACGCAGTCCTTGTCTCAGTCAACTGCTGGTGGCCTGGACTACTGCTTCAGTGGAGACATTTCTAACCCCCCTTCTGGTCCTGACACTCTAATATCTAAAGTTTTGAACCTTTAAAGGTCACAGTCTGTGACCGTACCATCGGTGATCTCGGATTCTGTGATTCTTGCTGTGGTCCCCTTCTGCACCCATTTGGTCTCACAAGCACCTTCTCCCTTCCCCTCCCCTGCCCTGTCTCTCTAGTGGCTGTCTCGGCTTCCTGGAAATGTGGTCAGAGAAATGTGTTCTGTTTTGTCTTGTCCTGTTGTCCCGGATATTCATGCAGAGCAAGGCTGACACCCTCAACTTCTGCCCCTAACTTCCCCCTGCTGGCTTGGCCAGTGGGGAGAGCCTGCTCAGGCCAGTCCTCCTTGGGCTGGGGGCTGGGGCTTGGCAGACACTGACCAAGGTCCCCTTCTGTGCCTGTCTCTCATCTCAGCTCCCAGGGTGTCCCCCAACCTCCACTCTTCTCCCTCAACCCACACACACATGGCACTCCAAGACCTGGGACGTAACCCCCTCATCAGACCGGGATCTTAAGGAGCCTCTAACCATCTCTAGGGTGTTCAGAGCCTGGCCCTTGACTCCCTCACAGCAGCCCTCACCCGCCACTCACTCATGACTGGTCTGTTGGGCTAAAAGCTGAGGCTTCCAGCTTGCTGCCTCCCATCTTTTCCTTCTTCTGGGTCTGGAGGCTGGACAACCTCCCCACCCCCAACAGGGTTCCACGGGCAAATTCTGGGCATGAAGACAGGACAAGGCAGTGAAATAAAACCCATAGAACGTTCTAGAGAGAGGGGAATAGTTTTATCTTAATTGGGATGGTGGGTACAGAAACGTATATGTTTGTCAAACCTCATCAGGCTGTATATTTAAGAATCTGTACATTCTACTGCAAGTAAATTACATCTCAATTAAAAAAACAAAAACAACCAGACACACTCAAGCCCAGAGACGTTGGGCCAGAAAAAGACCTTCAGTGGGGTGGGCCATCTCCTCATCAGGGACTAGACGTACCTCCTCCCCAGGATCCTGCAGCCCCAGAACTGTGAGGAGGCCAGAGCTGATGCTGCCTTCCCACCCTACTCCAGCCCTATCCTGGCCCAAGATACCTCCAAATAAGCATGTGATCAAATAGAACTGTAGCTACAAGCCAGGCCGCCAGTCCCTCACCTCCAGTTAGGCACCCTCCTGGGAAGGAGATTCTTACCAGTGTGGCTCTACCAGCGAGTTGGAGGCAGGGTAGCAGCCTATGTCTGGGAGGGTTCTGGCCAGGGAGTCCCTCACTGCCCTCCCCCCCCAGGCCCTCCTCTCATCTCCTCCTAAATTCACCTCACATGAGCCCTGGGCCAGAGAGGGTAACCTCTTATCTCTCCTTCCAGCCCCTTCCCCAAGCCTCTGGAGGAATGACCCTCCCCCCTCTGGTCTTTCCAAGTTGGGTCCTGCCTACTCTCCACGGCTCATGGGCTGGCAGAATTGGCAGAGCCTCAGGAGCTCTCTAGGGCCTCCCTACTAGGCATTGGTCTGGACCAGCAGCTTTGGCCTCTCCTAGGAGCTTGTTAGAAGTGCAGAATCTCACATTGTACCTGGGACCCACTGAGTCAGGATGTGCATTGTGACAAGATCCCCAGGTAATCTGTATGCATAGCAAAGTTTGAAAAGCATCGTTTTAGTCTAGTTCACCACTGCCCCGAACACCTGCCATTGGATAGATGAGGACACAGCAGCCCTGAGAGCATCAGGGGCTTGTTCAGGACACATGGTGAGCCAACATCTTAGCTGGAATGGATCCACAGCCCTGGCTGGGCTGGTTCCACCCCACCCATACCCTCTTTTCCTCCGCTGCCTTTCCAAAGCAGATACCTGCAAACCTGTAGTCCAGGCTGGGAGAGATGCAGGCACAGAGTGGGGACACCCATGAGGAGCAGGGGTTTACAGAGTCCTTGCACAGGGGCCGCCTGTGTCACTCATTTCTGCCCCCTCCCAACCCCCAGAGTCCCTGGTCTTACCATGCCAAGCTGTGGCCACCAGCAGGACCAGCAGAGCCCTTGGGCCCATGGCCTCAGTGGGGAGGCAGCAGGATGATGCAGGGCAGAGGGGTGGGCAAGGCCCTGGAGTCTCAGCGCTAGCTCCGTAGTGACCAGGACCACTGGGCATACGTTCCTCTCTGCTGTACTGGCTGTTTCTCTTGTTTTCCTCTTCCTCCTCCTCCTCCTTGGGCTGATCCCCTTCTTCCCCTTTTAGCTAGGCAAGGCAACCACAGAGTTTGGAAATCTTGGGTCTTTAGAAGAAAACAAAGCCATGACCCCCAGGGGGAGGGGTTGGAGTCTAGGACAGGGCCAGTCTGAGCCTGGGGGAGCTGGCTAAGTTTAAGGCCCTTCTGAAACCACCTCCCAAGGATCCTGGCAGAAGAGACATGCCCGAGGTCAAGCAGACAGTCAGTAGCACAAAGGGAGGGGTCTCCAGAGTGGCCAGGCACCTCTGGCTTAGCCAGAAGGAAAGTTAGGTTGGTCTGGGAGAGCTTCATGATAGAAGCAAGAAACTTCTATTTACAGGACACTCCCCAGCTGTGCCCTTTACATTCACTGATTCCTCTGGTTCCTGTAGAACCTTTATGTGATGGGTACTATTGCCATTCCCATTTTGCAAATGGAAAGACTGAGGCTCGGAGAGATCAAGCATCTTAAACTTCTCCATAGTTACATGGCTACCGAATGGCAGAGGTGGGATTTTGATCTAGGCAGCCTGGTTGTAGAACTCCCTTTACGTTGCTTAATTATTTGTTTGTTTATTTGTTTATTTTTACAAAGAGTCAAATTGTGTTGCTATATTTCTTCAGAAAAATAGCATTCCTCTGCCCCTTTCTTTCCTGGAGTCAATTGCTTTTACTCCTTTTAATTGATTGCTGTAGTATTTTCCTTCTTATTTCTAAGTAACATGGTTCTAGAGTTAATTCTTGAAAGTAAAAAAATTCCAATACAACATTAATCCAGGAAAGTGATCATTCTTTCCATGTACTCGGGTATATGTAATATATTTCATATATACTTTTTTTTTTTCCAGGAAAGTGTTCTGAACCTCAAGTAGTCATGAATACTAAACAAAACTGACTCAAGAAGAAATAGAAAATCTGAATAGACTTATAACTAGCAAAGAGAGTAAATCTGTAAACAAAAACCCCCCAACAAAGAAAAACCCTCGATTAGATGGATTCACTGGTGACTTCTACAAAATATGTAAAGAATTAACCCCAATTCTTCTCAAATTCATTCACAAAATAGAAGAGGAAGGAACACTTCTCAACTCATTCATTGAGGACCTTTATACTAAAGCCAGACAAAGACATCACAAGAAAAAAAAAAAACTACAGACCCATATCTCTGATGAATACAGATGCAAACATCTTCAGCAAAATACTAGGAAACCAAATATAACAGCACGTTAAAGTGGGATCCCAGAAATACAAAGATGGTTCAACACGTGAAAATCGATCTAATACACTACCTTGATAGAGTAAACACAACCCACATTATCATCCCAATTGATGCAGAAGAAAACCTTTGACAAAATTTATGTTAAACACACACACACACACACACACACACACACACACAAAACTAGGAACATGAGGCAACATCTTTAACATGATTAATTAAAACCAAGGATGAAAAACTCGCAGCTAACTCAAAGGTGAAAGATTGAAAACTTCTCCCTTTAAATCAGGAACAAGACAAGGATACCACTTTCACTGCTTCCATTTAACACTGTACTGGACGTTCAAGGCAGAGCAATCACAAGGAAAAATAAATATCCAAATTAAAAAGGAAGAAGTATTTGACATAATCCTATGTATTGAAAAAGCCTAATGAGTCTATAAGAAAAACCCTATGTATAGAAAATACATAATCCTATGCATAGAAAAATCCTAAAGAATCTACAAGAAAAAAAACCCTCTTAGAGCTAATACATTCAGCAAAGTTGCAGGGTACAAGATCAACACCCAAAACTCAGTCGTATTTCTATACACTGACCATGAGCAATCTAAAAAAGAAGTTTAAAAAACAATTGTATCTGGAATAACACCAAAATGAATAAAAATACTTGAGAATAACTTTAACCAAAAAGATGCAAGACATATACCCTGAAAACCACAAAACACTGCTGAAAGAAATAAACAAGACTAAACAAATGGAAAGACATCCCGTGTTCATGAATTGGAATATTTAATATTCCAGTGGCAACACTCCCCTGGGTGATCTGTAAATTCAATGCAGTCCCTATTGAAAGCCCAGTGGCTATTTTTTCAGAAATGGAAAAGCTGATTCTCAAATTCATGTGGAATTTCAAGGGACTCCAAGTAGATAAAACAATATTAAAAAAGATCAAAGCTGGAGGAGTCACACTTCCCAGTTTCAAAACTTACTACAAAGCTACAGGTATCAAAACAGTGAAGTATCGACACAAGGAGAGGCATATAGGTCAACAGAATAACGTTGAAAGTCCAGAAATAAACCTTTACATCTATGGCTAATTGATTTTCAACAAGGGTGCCCAGGCCATTAATGTGGAAAAGATAATCTTTTCAACAGATTGTGTCAAGAGAACTGGATATCCACATACAAAGGAATGGAGTTAGACCCTTCGCACCATATAGAAAAATCATAAAGGATCAAAGATTTAAATACAAAAGCTAAAGCTATGAAACTCTTAGAAGAAAACCTAGGGGTAAATATGCATGACCTGAGCATGGAAATGGTTTCTTAGATATGTCAGATGTGCAAGCAACCAAAGAAAAATTCAGTAAGTTGGGCTTCAGCGAAATGAAACATTCTGGTCATCAAAGGACATTATCAAGAGAACAAATGAGGCGCCTGGGTGGCTCAGTCAGTTGAGCGTCCGACTTCGGCTCAGGTCATGATCTCACGGCTGGTGAGTTCAGGCTCCGCATCGGGCTCTGGGCTGACAGCTCAGAGCCTGGGGCCTGCTTCGGATTCTGTGTCTCCCTCTCTCTCTGCCCCTCCCCCACTCACATTCTGTCTCTCTCTGCCTCTCAAAAAAATAAAGAAAACTAATAAAAAAAAATTAAGAGAATAAAAAGGCAACACACAGATTGGGAGAAAATATTTGCAAATTATATATATGATGACAATTAGGTTTCCAGAATATATATATGTATGTCTTCTAACTCATCAACAAAAAGGCAAACAACTCCATTAAAAGTGAGCAAAAACGTTGAGTAGATATTTCATCAAAAAAGACCTACAAAGGACCAACAAGCACATGAAAAGATGCTCAACGTCATTAGTCATGAGGGAAATGCAAATCAAAACTGCAGTGAGATAGCACCTCACACCAACCAGGTTGTCCATAATTTAAAAATCAGAAAATAACAAATGGACAACGGGGAAAAACGTGAGCCCTTGCACGTTGCCGGTGAGAATGCAAAATGGTGCAGCTGCTTGTGGCAACGGTTTGATGATTCCTCAAGAAGTTCCACAGAATTACCTACCATATGAGCCAGCAACCCCAGTCCTAGATGGATCCAGAAGAATGAAAAACAGGTACTGGAACAAATACTTGCACACGAATGTTTAATGCAGCACTATTCGTAATAACTAAAAGGTGGAAACAGTTGATTCATAGGTAGACAAAAATGAGGCACAGCCATACAACGGAGGGTTATTCAGCCATAAAAAGACAATGAAGCGCTGATACGTGTCACAACACGAATGCATCTCCAAACGCTATGATCAGCGAAGAAAGCCAGACGCAAAATCGCATATCGCATGAGTACATTCAGATGGAACATCCAGAATACCTAAATCCACAGAGGCAGAACGCTGACTGGTGGTTGCCAGGAGCTGGAGGCAGGGGGAACAGGGAGTGACTGCTCGATGGGCACAGCATTTCCTTTCAGGGTGATGAGAATGTCTTAGAACTAGATAGAGGAGATGCCTGCCCAACATTATGAGGGTATGAGACGTCACTGGATTGTACCCTGAAATAGTCGATGTTTAAGTTATGTGAATTTTACCTCAATTTAAAACAAAAGAGGAAGAAGAAGAAAGAATGCAGACTTTCTTAGAAAAGCAAAAACGGAATTCATTGCCGGGAGACCGCGCTGCAAAAGAAGAAAATGTTGAGGGAAGCTCTTCAGGCCACAAGAATACGATACCAAACAGAGCTTAGCTATGCACACAAAAATAAAGAGTGCTGGAGATGAAAAAAATGAAGGTAAATATAAAGAATACTTTAATCTTACTTTTAATTGCTTGAAAGATAACAGACTGTCTAAAGCAGACGTGGGCAAAATTTTTTGTAAAGAACCAGATGGCCTATATTTTAGGTTCTGTGGGCCATAAAGGTTGTGTGACAACTGCTTAAGGCTGCCATTGTCACGCAGAAGCAGCCACAGCCAACACCTACTACGCTGTTGAGTGTAGCTGTGTTCCAATGATACCTTATTTACAAAAACAAGTGGCAGGCTAGGTTTGGGCTGTAGTTTGCCAACCCCTGACTTAAGGCTAAAATAGCAGCCATGTATTATATGTTCATAGCATATGTAAAAGTGCAATGTATGACAACAATATTACAAAAAGCTGGATGGGAAGGATATGCTGTGTACTCTTGTAAGATGCTTATACTATATTTGGAGCAGTATAATATTATTTTAGAGTAGATTGTGATTAATTAAAGATATATATATATTTTTAAGTTTATTTATTTTATTTTTGAGAGGGAAAGAGACAGCGTGAGCAGGGGAAGGGCAGAGAGAGGGAGAGAGAATCCCAAGCAGGCTCTGCGCTGTCAGCACAGAACCTGAGGCGGGGCTCAAACTCACAAACCGTGAGATCATGATCTGGGCCGACATCAAGAGTCAGAGGCTAAACCGACTAAGCCACCCACGCACCCCTAAAGGTATATATTTTAAAACCTAGGATAACCACTAACATTTTTTAAAAGGTGTGAGTTATAAGCCAATATGGAGATAAAATAGGGTCATAATAGAGTCATAAAACATACTCAGTTAATCCAAAGAAAGAAAAAGAGTACAAGGGAGAGACCAGATGAAACAAATAGAAACATCTAACAAGATGGTAGACTTGTCTTATTATCTTACGTGTAAGCTATTATCATATATGTAAGCAGCCTAAAGACTTAACTAAAGACTTAGGTTGTCTGATTGGATAAAAAAGCAAACTGCAGCTATTTGCTTTCTATAAGAAACCCACTTTAAATATAAAGACACAGGTAGGATAAAAGTAAATGGAAAAAGATATCCATACAAACAATAATCAAAAGTGCTGGGGTGCTGTATTGATATCAGATGAAGTAGACTTCAGAACAAGGAATACTTTTTTTAAAAAAAATTTTTTAACGTTTATTTATTTTTGAGATAGAGAGAGACAGAGCATGAACGGGGGAGGGGCAGAGAGAGAGGGAGACACAGAATCAGAAGCAGGCTCCAGGCTCTGAGCCATCAGCCCAGAGCCCGACGCGGGGCTCAAACTCACGGACCGCGAGATCGTGACCTGAGCTGAAGTCGGACGCTTAACCGACTGTGCCACCCAGGCGCCCCAAGGAATACTTCTAAGGATAATGAAGGGCATTACATAATGACAAAGGAGTCAGTTATCCAAAATGACATAACAATTCTAAATGTATATGCACCTTAGAACAGAGCTTCAAAATAGAGGAAACAAAACCAATAGAGCTGAAAGAACAGATAGACAAATCTCTGGTAAACACTTCTCTCTCAATAATAAATAGTACAAGTAGAGAGAAAATAGTAAGAATATAGACCTGAACAAAACTATAAACCAATTTGACCTAATTGATATTTATAGCACAATCCACTTAAACAGGTGCAGAATACACATTCTTATTCAAGGCACATGAAACATTCACCAAGATTACTATATTCTGGGCCATAAAAAGAAAATAATAAAAAAGCACAAATACCTAAACTTTACAAATTATTTCTTGCATTATAACAGAATTAAACTTGAATTCTTTGGGACGTATGGGTGGCTCAGCCAGTTGAGCGTCCAACTCTTGATTTCATTTCAGGTCGTGATCCCAGGGTCCTGGGATCAAGTCCCACATCTTGAATTCTCTCTCTCTCTCTCCAACTCTCTTTTGCTCTCTCTAAAATAAAATAATTAATTAACTTGAATTTATTAACAGAAAGATATCTGGGAAATCCCAAATATTGGAAATTGAGTAACACACTTATTAACAACCCTTGAATCAAAGAGGAAATCACCAGGATAATTAGAAAATATTTTGAATTGAGTGAAAAAATAATCAGTGATCTGAACTTCTACCTTAAGAAACTAGAGAGAGAAGAACAAATTAAACCCAAAGCAACTGTGAGGAAGAAACTAAAGATACCATCAGAAATCAGTGATATCCAGAACAAAAGTGTTGGAGAAAAAGCAGTAAAACCATTGAAAAAAATCAATAAAATATACAAGGGAAAAAAAACAAAACAAGAAAGACACAAATTATTAATATCAAGAATGAAAGCGGGACGTTACTACTAACCCTATGGACAGGGTTACAAGAAAATCGCATAAACAACCCTAAGCCCATAGATTCATCAGGTTAGATAAAATAGATAAATAGGTAAAATAGACTAATCCCTTGAGAGACACAAAGTGCCAAATCTCACATGAATGGCCCCGTATTGATTTAAATCTTTCCAATGAAAAAAACAAACCCCTAGAAAACAAAAACCAAATTCTAGGACCAGATGTTTTTGCTGGCAAGTTCTACAAAACAAGGAAGAGATAATACCAATTCTATACAAACTTTTCCACAATGTAGCAAAGGAGAGAACACTTTCCAACACATTGTATTATGCCAGCACTACCCTAATATCATAACTATACAAAGACATTACAAGAAAATAAAACTACAGGCCAATGTCCTTAATGAACACAGATGCAAAAAATCCTCAACAAAATATTAGCAAACCAAATCCGACAATACATTAAAAAAATTATTCACCATGATCAAGTGGAATGTATTCCCAGGATACAAGCTGTTCAGTATTTGCAAATCAATAAACGTGCTATGTCTGTCACATTAACAAGAGAAAAGACAAAAACTGTATGATCCTCTCAATAGATACAGAAAAAGCATTTGGCAATGTACAATGTCCGTTCATGATAAAAAAAAAAACACAGTAGGTTTAGTGGGAACATACCTCAACATAATAAAGGCCATATATGAAAAACCCATAGCTAGCGTCATATTCAATGGTGAGAGCTTTTCCTCTAAGATCAGGAACAAGACAAGGATGTCACTCTCATTACTTTTATTCAACACAGTAGTGCAAGTCCTGGCCCCAGCAGTCAGAGTAGAAAGAGAAATAATACACATCCAGATTGGTAAGCAAGAAGTAAACTTTCACTATTTGCAGATGACATGATATTATATATAGAAAACCCTAAAGACTCTACCAAAAAATTATTAGAACTGATAAACGAAGTCCAGGAAGTCACAGGATACAAAATTAATGGACAGAAATCTGTAGCATTTCTGTACACTAACAATGAAGTGGCAGAAGGGGAAGTCAAGAAAACGCTCCCACTTATAATTGCACCAAAAATAATAAAATACCTAGGAATAAACCTAAGCAAGAAGGTAAAAGACATGAACTCTGAAAACTATAAAGCACTGATGAAAGAAATAGAAAATGACACAAATGGAAAGACATTCCGTGCTCATAGACTCGAAGAACCAATATTGTTAAAATGTCCACACTACCCAAAGCATTCTACAGATTTAATGCAACCCTTATCAGAATACCAACAACATTTTTTTTAAACAGAACTAAAGCAAACAATATTGAAACTTGTATGGAACCAACAAAGACCCTGAATAGGCAAAGCAATCGTGAGAAAGAAGAATGAAGCTGGAGGTATCACAATCCCGGAATTCAAGACAGACGAGAAAGCTGTAGTTATCAAAACAGTATGGCACTGGCACTAAACAGACACACAGAACAATGGAACAGAATAGAGAGCCACAAAAATAAACCCATGCTTATATCGTCAATTAATCTATGACAAAGTAGGCAAGAATATCCAATGGGGAAATGACAGTCCCTTCAACAAATGGTGTTGGGAAAACTGGACAGCAACATGCAAAAGAATGAAACTGGACCACTTTCCTACATCATACACAAAAATAAACTTGAAATGGATTAAAGCCTCAAATGTGAGATCTGAAGCCATAGAAGTCCTAGAAGAAAACACAAGCAGTAACTTCTTTGACATCAGCCATAGAAACATTTTTCTAGATACATCTCCTCGGGCAAGGGAAGCAAAAGTAAACTATTGGGACTACTCCAAGATAAAAAGCTTTTGCCAGAGAAGGAAACCATCAACAAAATGAAAAAACAACCTACTGAATGGGAGAAGATACTGGCACATGACATATCTGATAAGGGGTGATGGAACTATATCTTTTTTTTTAAGTTTATTTATTTTGAGAGAGACAGCATAAGTGGGGGGGGGAGGGGTGGGCACGCAGAGAGAAAGGGAGAGAGAGAGAATCCCAAGTAGGCTCCACAACTGCCAGCTAAGGGACCCGACTTGGGGCTCGAATTCACCACCCTGGGATCATGACCTAAGCGGAAACCAAGAGTCGATCACTTAACCATCTGAGCCACCCAGACACCCCTGATGGAACTATATCTTAATTGTGGTAGTGGTAACATGACTATATACATTGTCAAATGGAGCACTACAGGGCTGCCTCGCTGGCCCAGTTCAAAGAGCAATGCAACTCTTGATCTCCAGGAATCGAGTTTGAGCCCTACGATGGGTGCAGAGATAACACAAACAAAACAAAATAAAATGGACTACTATAAGGAACTGTAGATTTGAAAGGACGGATTCCACTCTGTGTTACTTAAACCTTAACAAAACAAATGGGGAATAAAAGTATAGGACTGAGAATAGCCAAGACAATCTCGAAGAAGATGAAAAAGAAAAATGGAAAGTCTTGTTCTACTATGTATCAACACATGCTCTGAAGACACTATGTTGAGGTTGATATTGACTCACAGATGGACAAATGGTACAAAGTAAAGATCCTAGAAATAGATCTCTATCTACAGGCACTTGATAAATGATAGAGGTGACCCTGCAAGATTGGGGGGGGGGGGAGGGGAAACACACAGTCTTTCCAAGACACGGATGAGGTAATTGGCTACGTTCACATTTTTTGAAGTGTATTTGTTCTACAGAGATCCTTTGTCCGTGTTTCTATTTGCCCTTGTCTTTTATTGACTTGTTGGGACTATTTTTATTCTGTATGATGTCTATTAACCCTGTTCTCGTGTATGTTGAAAGTATTTCCCACTAGTCTACCACTTCTGTTTCAACTTTCTTTTTTGGTGTCTCTGTACACTCTGTTTACTTGATATGTAGTAAAATCTGTTGGTCTTTTCATTTCTGGCTTCTGGGTTTCATGTCTTGGTTGGGCAGGGTGGGCCATTTATTGTTTACAGGGCACTTTCATTTCCATTTTCTCATACAGGCCTGGGCCATGGGGATGCAGCAAAGGACATACGTTCTCCACTGTAGAGATGAGAAGCGGGAAGGTCAGAGAGGGTAAGTGACTTATCTCTGATCACACAGTTACTTTTGGGAAGACTCAGAGACAGATTTGGGATTCTCAGGGTCTGAAGCCAGGGTCACCATTTTCTGCTACTGGGGCCACTGGCTCAATAGCATTCCCCTCACCCCCACTGGTAGGTCACCTGCACGCCTCCTGTTGTTGGAAAGTATAGCCCATGCTTCCCTATCAGGGAACAGACTGCCTCCTGGGGGCATCTCCTGTCACTTTTGGTGCTGCTTTCTGGACCCCCAGACAACTTTGTTCCTTGTCTCTCGATCGGCCTCCCATGATGTGGAGGCAGCCCCGTGCTCCCTGGAGGCACCACTCCTCCAGGCTGAGCACTCCGGTCCCTTCACACTCCTCCTTGGATCTCGTCTCCAAACACATCCAGTGATCCTCACCCTCGTCAGATCTTCAACATATGCGGGGTTATCAATATGACATTAACTTTCTCAAGTCCAACACGTTTGGAGGGAGTCCCTTCATGTAGTGACAGGGGTACAAAGGGCTACAGATATCATGGGGGGAATGGGCCTTGGAGGAGTCCTCCAGACAGAAAGAGAATCCACGAGAAGGACTGGTGTGGGGGCAGAGAGGACAAAAACTCAGGGTGAGCCAAAGGGATGGAACAGAGGTGGAAGTAGGAAGGGGTGAGGTCCAGGTGAAAAGAGCCCCTGACAACCCAGCCCAGACTTCATCCTGTAGGCCATGGGCTCTTCATGGGAGCCTCTAGATGGGCACCACCAAGTATGTATAGTCTGGGGACTCCAGCCTCAGAATCGTAGAGGTGCCTGTTGAAATGCAGAATCTGAGGCCATCCCAGGCCTGCTGAATTAGGGACGAGAGGTACAAACCTGCCCAGGAAATATGCTCCCTGGGGGATTCCGATGCTCGCTCCTGGCGGAGGCCACTGCCCTCAGAAGTCCACGGATGGCCTCAAGAAAACCTGAGAACCCCTAACATGTCGGTAAAGTTTGTGTCTAATCTCAGGGTAGGGTGCCCAGCTTCCATACCATTCTCACAAAGTCCTTGACCAAGTCTGCCAGAGACCCCTCTCTGGTGAAGGGTGTTGAGGTAGAGAAGGGATGTGGCCCTGCAAGGGATCTGCCATGGTGGCCCCGAGGGGTGACCTAGTCCACTTCAGCAGAACCTGCCTCTTTCCCAGATCCCAAGAAACTGCTTGCTCTGCTGTTTCTGTCCATGCAGCAAACTCCCATGGCTCCTCCTACTACCTAGCTCCAGGAGGCCTCCCTATCCCTGACAGATAGGCAAGTGTCCTTTCTGTGCCTTCCAGGCCTTTCTAGTACTTTCCTCATTTGGCAGAGGAGGTTTAGCAAAGGTGCTTACTATGTGTCAGCAGCATGTCAAGCGCTCTTTGAAGTGTTCTCATTGAATCCTCAACCCTAGAGGTAGGTGTTGTTATTATCCCGAAGTTCAGAGAAGTTAAGTTACTTTCCCAAGATCACACAGCCGGGGGGTGGGGGGTGCAGTATTTCTGCTTCCTGAGCCTATCGTGTACATGACCATTATGATCCATTGACTTTAGTTGTTTGAAGAATGAACGAATCAGTGAATACACGCTGTGTTCCAAAACTTTGCAAGCAGGAAAGTACTCTCCCCTCCTAGGAATATGGCATTTAGACCCCTAACATTTTCTGAGTGTTGTTTATGTGCCAGGCACCATGTCAGGCTCTTTGCATATTTATCTCATTTAATCCTCTCAACCGTGAGGCTGGTTCTATTAATTATTCCCATTTTGCAGGGGAGGAAACTAAGGCTCAGAGAGGTTAGGTCACTTGCCCAAGGTCCCAGAGCCAGCAGACAGCACAGCTGGGGTTGGGACCAGGCAGCCGGGCCACAGAGCCTGTGCTAATGACCACCACACTGCACAGAGTGATCCCGGGCCTTGCCCAGCTGCAAACGTGCTGTCAGTGGACATGGGGTGACACTGGCCTGGGATTCAGTGAGGCAATGCCCAGGAAGCCGCAGTGATGCGGCCGGGAGGATGAAGGGCAGGAATCTTGGATTGACATCACTCCTTCCTGTAGCAGAGGAACTTTGAAAAGGGTTTGCATGTCAGCCCAAGGATTAGGAAATCCCGAAGTCACTGTGTGGGCTGTGTCACACTTTTGCACATACTAAGGGCCAAAAGCTCATCTCCCCGCCTGGCTCCTGGCTCCTGGCACCTTCAGACCTCATGGCAGGTACAACTTGTCCCCCACCTTCCTGACCACTCAACCCCAACCCATGCCCCGGGATTTAGGAAGTTCCTCCATCTCGGGGTGGAGAAGCCCACGCCAGGAGCCAGGGACCCAGGACAGTTGGCTACTGGTCGTGCTACAACCCCAGGCCAGAGAGGTTCGACCGCCCCAACCCCTACACCGGAAGATTCAACGGGCTCCGGCATCCGGGGTATGACACTGTGGGGCACTATTCCAGCACGGCAGTGCAGGTCAGGTCCCTACTCTAGCAGGGCTCATGGGACCCCTGGGATCTATCTGCTGCCGTTCTCCCTGCCTCTCTCCACCCATCCTCCCCCTGCACTGCATGCTGGGCTTGCAGCTGCTGAACTCACCTGGCCCCTTTTTACTGCTACACGTGGCTCTGCCTCTGTCTCCGTCTGGACTGAGCTCACCGCTCTGCTGTCGGCCTGTCTCACCCTCTCTCTGGCCCCTGAGTTCGCAGCCCCTCTCCCGGCCAGCACAAGTGCTGTTCTAAGCAGGTTACTGACTGACTTTGTCCCGAGACCTCCAGCCCCAACGCAAGCTCCCTGGCAGGGCCTGGGCTTCTCCAAGTCTCGTTTATCTCCTGCGTTTGGCTGACGCCCAGCAGATGGGGAGCCCAGTCAGTGCTGGATGCGTGAATGAAAGAGGAAGCGGGCGAACAAGTGAAGAGTGGAGGGGGTTCACCACTCTCAGAAACCACTTCACTGGGTGAGTGTGTCATGCATCTGGCCCTGCTGTAGGCCCAGGAAGGAGAAGGCGCAGAGCTCCGCCCTCCCTGCAGGGCGCTCACCTTCTTGGGGGATGTCCTCTCTAAGCAGTGCTACTGTCCTGCAGGCGACAGTGCTAATGTTGATCTGTATTGACACGATCCATCATCCAACTGGGGACCTTTGAGCCCAAAAGGGTTGCTATAAATAATTGCACTAACACAGGGGCATGAAGCGGGCTCATTCTCCATCACCCTGTCCATTGGGCACTCCCTTTGTGCCAGTCTCTGCCCAGATGATCTCGTCTTATCCTCATAACCACATTTGGGGATAGCTATAATTATCCCATGTCACAGATGAGAAAAGACAGGCTCAGAGATGGTAAGTGACCTGCCCAGGGTCACACAGCTGATAAATGGCAGAACTGCATTTGAATCCAGAAACTTGTAACCACCTGCCTTCAGCAATGGCTGGGGCTCTCAAAAGGGTCAAGGCTAGAAGGGGATAACCTGGGCTTTAAAGCCAGAGAGATGGCGAATCACGTTCTCCACTCTTAGCTGCATGACCACAGCCAGGTCCTGGGCCTCAATTTCTTCACAGGTAAAGTGGGGGAGAGGTTATTAACTCAGATCCAGTGAGACCATAATGCAGGTTAGTGTCCTCAACAACTATTGATCTGGAGTTCCTTCTGCGCCTGGCCCTAGGGACACAGTGGTGACCATGGAGGTCATCTTCCACCTCCCTCTGGAGCTCACAGCCTGTTGGCAGAACCAGGAAAGGAACCAGAAGCTCAGGGTGTTGTAGGACTTCCTGGGAGCACTGAAGAAGGGAGTCAAGAAGGAGTCTGCCTAAGCTGACTAGGAGTTGAGGGTGGGTTCAGGGAAGAGTAGGGAATATTCCAGGAGGGAGAGACAGCAGGTGCAGGCCCAGAGGTGAGAGAGTGCATAAGACATCCAGAGACTGAGGCTGTCAAACAAACAAAAGACTGGGAAGAAAAGCCACTTCCAACTGAATGATCAGGAAGGCTTCTTGGAGGAGGTCACTTTGATCTGTGCCAGAACTTCATGCAAGACTTTGCCCTTCAGCCGTTGAGGGCTGGGCATCTTCAGTGGTAAGGACAGCACCAGTAAAGGTGCAGAGGTCAGGCTTCTGCACAGCAAAAGAAACAGTCGACCAAACGAAAGAGCAACCTACCAAATGAGAGAAAATACCTGTGAATCATAAATCTGATAAGGGGTTGACAACCAAAATGTATAAGGACCTCATATAACTCAACAGCAAAGAAAACAAAGAATCTGATTTAAAAATGGGTAGAAGCGGGGCTCAGTAGGGGAAGCATGTGACCTTTGATCTCCAGGTTGTGAGTTCGGGCCCTACGTTGGGTATAGAGATTACCGAAAACTAAAATCTTATCAAAAAATGGACAGAAGAACTGAATAGACATTTTTCTTTTTTTTAATTTTTTAAATGTTTGTTTATTTTAAATGTTTTTATTTATTTTTGAGACAGAGAGAGACAGAGCATGAGCAGGGGAGGGGCAGAGAGAGAGGGAGACACAGAACCCAAAGCAGGCTCCAGGCTCTGAGCTGTCAGCACAGAGCCCGACGTGGGGCTCAAACCCATGAACCGTGAGATCATGACCTGAGACAAAGTCAGACGCTCAACTGACTGAGCCACCCAGGCGCCCCATGAATAGACATTTTTTCTAAAGAAAATGTATAAATGGCCAACAAGTACATGAAAAGATGCTCAACATCACTCGTCATCAGGGAAATGCAAGTCACAACCACGACGAGGTATCAGCTCACACCCATCAGGATGGCTAGTATCAAAAAGACAAGAGATAGTGAGTGCTGGCGAGGATGAGGAGAAAAGGAAACCCTACGTGCAGTTGGAAGGTGGAAAAGCTTGCGGTCCGCTAGGGGTAGACAGGCCTTGGAGGGCAGATGTGGGAGAGGTAGCAGGAGAGGTTGGAACCAGGTCGGGGATGGCCTTGGAGACCACACTAGGATGCCCAGACTTTGTCTGTTGGGCCATGGGGAGCCACCGAAGATGTCTGAGCTAAAGAGAGGCAAAATCACGGTTTGCTTCAGGATGGTCAATAACGAAGAAGAGAAATTGTCGGGCGTGGAACCTTCCACCTTGTCCCTTCAGAAGGGGAACAAGCACCCCTGAGAATTCTGATTTTCCAGAAGCTCTGTTACTTCCCCATGCTTGTGACTTCCAGTTCCTTGCAATGATTACCATGAAACCCCAAACCAGAAAGAGACTATGGAACTGCCCCATGCCTGTCAGGAGGAGAAGAGCCATAAGAGGGTATAAGGAGCTGTTCGAGAAGGAAGGCATTCCCAGGGCCCAGAGAGAAGGGTGGGGGGCTGAGGCAGTGGGGTGGGGGGGGAGGTAGGTACGCAGGGAGACAGGCTGGCTTCTGTGGTATCCCTAAGTCACTGCTGGCTCCTAAGAAGAGTCAACCCCCTACCCAGGCTGGGACCCCCTCAGCAGGCCATTGAGGCAGCCGTAACCGATTTTATTCTGAGCTGTGGGAATCTGTCGTAGCCCAGAGAAGCCCCGGGACCCCACTCCAAGAAGAGCCCCCCACACACACACCCGGGGAATCCAGGAGCCACATCCTAAGTGGCAGCCGGTACCCTGACACCAGGGCCCCGTCTGCTGCCCCTTCTGAGTCCAGGAAGTGGCCTTAGAAACTCCCTGAGGGGGGTGCCGAGTGCCTCTGTTGGTTAAGCATCTGACTCTTGATTTTGGCTCATGTCATGATCTCGAGGTTTGTGAGATGGATCCCCGAGTCTGGTTCCTGCTGTGCCGAGCACGGAACCTGCCTGGGATTCCCTCTCTCTCTCTCTCTCTCTCTCTCTCTCTCTGCCCCTCCCCTGCTGCCCTCTCTCTGTTTCTCTCAAAATAAACAAATAAACATTAAAAACAAAAAAGAAGAAAAAAGAAATTTCCCGAGGAAGGCAGTAGAAGCATCCCAGACTGGCAGGCCAAGTACCTCTCTGTGTGTGACCTTGGACCAGTACCCAGTGGCTCTGGGCTTCAGCCTTCCTCATCTGGAACTGAGCCCTTGGCTTGTCTGACAGGCGGATGGTGAGCATCACATGGGACCACTGTTAGGAACATACTCTCTGAACAGTGAGGGACCAGGCAGGGCCCAGGTAGCCAGGGCAAGCTGGGTTTCCCAAGTGGGTGCCCTCTGGACATGGGCTGGAGGCCGGGCTGCGGGAACCCCGCACAGCCTCACAGGCAAGCTCTTGTCTTGTTGGGTCTCCCCACCCTCTGATTACACCAGGGAGAAAGTCTCCACTCCATGCACCCTGTCTTTAACTCTGTTCTCCCACGTGTTTGTGGCTTTTTTCGACAAACAGAAGAGGCTCCAGACTTCTTTCTGGAGGCCGGAACCCCTAGCTAGAATTAAATAATGATGTTTTCATCACTTTTATGTTTGGTTTTCTTAGCTTCCTGGAAGCTTTATGATTTTGCGTATTTTAAAGGGAACTTTTAGACTCAGTAACATTTTAAATGTTTATTCTCTTTACTAAGCAACTCTGTGTCTAGGAATTTAACCTATGGAAACAGGTCCTTACAAAAATGTGCAAATATAAATGTACTTTATGAACGAACAGTGGTCATTCCAGCATAATTTAGAACTTGGAAACACTAAATGTCCATCACTAGGGGATTAGTCAGATGATTTATGGCATAGACATGCTTTAAATGATGTGCAGCTCTCATAATGAATGCATTAAATGTTCATTTTTGAGAGAGAGAGAGTGAGAGAGGGGCAGAGAGAGGGAGACAGAGTATCTGAAGCAGTCTCTATGCTGACAGCAGACAGCCTGACGTGGGGTTGGAACTCATAAACCCTGAGATCATGACCTGAGCCGAAGTCGGATACTTAACCAACCGACTCAGTTAACCACCCAACCACACCTCGTAACGAATGCATTAATACCTACATGTACCACTGACCTGTGACTGTGCACATGACGTGTCCTTAAGCAAAAAACACAAAGCTGTAAAATAGTACTGGTAGTTTTTTTTTTAATTGTAATTATATATTTACACAGATAAAAAATGCAAATTTTTATTAAATTTTTTTTTAATTTTTTTTTTCAACGTTTATTTATTTTTGGGACAGAGAGAGACAGAGCATGAACGGGGGAGGGGCAGAGAGAGAGGGAGACACAGAATTGGAAACAGGCTCCAGGCTCTGAGCCATCAACCCAGAGCCCGACGCGGGGCTCGAACTCACGGACCGCAAGATCGTGACCTGGCTGAAGTCGGACGCTTAACCGACTGCGCCACCCAGGCGCCCCCAATTTTTTTTTTTTTAAGAGAAAGAGTGTGAGCCTGCAAGAGTGGCAGAAGGAAAGACAGAATCCTAAGCAGGCCCCATGCTGCACGTGGCTCGGGGCTCAATCCCACAACCCTGGGAGCATGATCTGAGCCAAAATCAAGAGTCAGACTCTCAACCGAGTCACCCAGGCACTCCGGAATACAAATATTAGTAGAGATGTAAGGGGAGAAAACCATGGAAGAATATAACTGAACTGTTAACAATGAGAAGCAGAATTTCCAAAAGATAAATTCCTATACACAGAGTTGCTGAACGAAGAAAATAAGCATTTACAATGTTACTGGGAGCCTCAAGTACAAATACACAACTTTCTATATTATATGGATATTTTTAAATTTTATTTTATTTTTAAAAATGTTTTCAATGTTTATTTATTTTTGAGAGAGAGACAGAGCGCGAGTGGGGGAGGGGCAGAGAGAGAGGGAGACACAGAATCGGAAGCAGGCTCCAGGCTCCGAGCTGTCAGCACAGAGCCCGACGCGGGGCTGGAACTCACAAACCGTGAGATCATGACCCGAGCCGAAGTCTGACGCTTAAGCGACTGGGCCACCCAGGTGCCCCATATATTGTATATTTTGATAATTGATTTTTTGTAATACAAGCATGTGTTACATAAATACTTTTATAAAGGTAATTTTTAATTGTTGTGACATTGAACAATAAAATAGAAGAGGCCTTTGGAGACAGTGCCCTAGTTCAGGGGAGGGCCACCAGTGGGGGGTGTGAGCCCTGCTTCAGCTGAGGGGCAGAGCTCCGAGAGTAATAGCTCCTTTTGGTCTTTCCCTCTTTTTCCAGGAACAAGGCCCCTGGCTGTGAATAGGGTGGAGGAAGAATTGTGCAGTCCAAATGGCTCATCTGTCTGGGAGGAAAATTCCAGCTCACGGGTTCCCTTGGGCCTGCCTGAGTGGCAAGCCTGGGAGACAGGAGCCAGCACAGGTGACCTATGGTTCTCCCCTCCCCCAATGCCTACACCCCCTCAGCACAGGGGCCCATGAGGTCCAAGCCCTCCACCAGCCCTTCTATATTCTTTCTATCTAGCCCTCAGGTTCACTTAGCTCTTTTTTTTTTTTCAAAAAATTTTTCAAATGTTTATTCGTTTTTGAGAGAGAGAGAGAGAGACACAGCGTGAGCCGGGGAGGGGCACAGAGAGAGAGAGAGAGAGAGAGAGAGAGAGAGAACCCAAAGCAGGCTCCAGGTTCTGAGCTGTCAGCACAGAGCCTGACATGGGGCTCGAACCCATAAGGTTCACTTAGCTCTTTCCTCTTACCCAGAACTTCTGTACTCTGAGCACCAGAGAGCCCTAGAGTCTGGAGACAGGGGTTGGGACCCAGGCTGCCCTACTCCCCAGCTCTGTCACCTTGGCTGAGCGTTCTGTCTCCCTGAGCACTGACTTGGGAGTCAGCCAAGCCCAGGCTCCTATCTTATCCAGGTTTCACCTGCAATATAGGGACAGTAGTAGTACCTGGTTCATAGGATCTGTGTGAGGGTAAAATGAGAAAATGGGTGTGAAGCAATAGGACAGACCTGGCATATAGAAACTGTTCAATAAATGGTTGCCAGCATTTTATCATCCTTTCCGTCTTTGTGACATCATTAGCTCCATTTACTGCTGGGGAAATTGAGGCCTGATGTGGTATAATCTACCCAAAGTCCCACAAGGAGCAGGCCTGAGCTGGGGGGGAGGGGGGGAGCCAAAGTCTCCTGACCTCCAGACGGAGACTTTTCCCACGAGCAAGGATAATCCCCGTCTGGAATGAGGGTTGTTTATTCTCTTTACAGGGCAGATCCGGGGATTGGCTTATACATCTTCCACCACAGTCAGGAAAGAAAGGGTCACAGGCTCTGGGGTTCTCTGAAACCAGGGCTTTGTGCTGCCAGGCCATGTAATGGGCGGGCTTTCCCTTGGCATGGCTCAGCTGCCCCTGAGTTGGCGGCTGGGCCTGTGAGTCACAGCTGCCCCACATCTCCATTCCTATCCCCACTGGCAGCCACAGCCCCAGACCCCTGGCAGCAGTCCAGGGACACGAGCGGTTCCAAAGCGAGGTGCCCGTGTTCCAGAAAGAGATGCCCCCTTCCCCGCATCAGAGAAAGGAAGCGATGGCCAAGATCGAACAGTGAGGTGTAATAGATCTCAGACTGAAAACTGGTTCCACCTCAGGTGACCCCTGCCAGAGGGCCCAAGTGAGGAGGTCAGGAAGCCGTGGCCTGGGTCTAAGACCCTTGCGCTGGGGCCCATGCCCTGGTTAGCTCTATTGCCCTGGCCCCGTGCTGCTGCCAGGGTCTGTCAGGCCCGGGCTGAGCTGTAGAGGCTACGGTCAGGACGGAGCTGGCCAGCAGGCACCAGGATGTCTGGCCCATGCCGGCCCCGCACCACTGAGCGGCTGCAGTCGTGAGGGGCCTGGGGCCTGCTGGTCTGCACCCCTCTGCCCTGCCCTCAGAGCCACAGCTGGGCTCCTATTCCCTCGTTGGCCTCGCCCTGGCTGCACCCACCCCCGCCTACCTTCCTCTCTCTCTTCCTCTTCCTCTCTCTTGCTTGCCCTCTCTGCTCACTTCTTCCTGCGCTCTGGCCCCCTTGGGCGCCTCTGTCTTCCTTGCTCCCACTTGAGACCCAATCGCTAACTCACCGGGGCCTGGAATCTGGGCTGGAGCCGATGCCTCTCTCGAGCCACACCAGCCTGGGCTGCGGGCGGAGTGGAGGGGAGGGCAGGGGGTGTCCCAGCTTAACAGCCAAAGCCAAAGCACATGGTGGGGTGGGGTGGGGGACGAGGGAGGGACTCAGGTTTCTCCACATGAGCCTGTGAACAGTCCAGCTGGTCCCAGGGCCAGGCCCTGCAGAGCCGGAACTACCTTTTCATTTCACACCTTGGAAAACCGAAGCCCAAGGTCCAGGCCATCTGGCTGCTAGCAAGGGGTGGAGGGAGTGTGAAAACCCCCATTTTACAGATGGAAATGAGACTCAGAACTGAAGGACCCTGTGTGGGGACGCTGTGGCCAGGGATCAGCCCCGTTCACCCCATTTCACATCTGTCACCTCCCGGCACAGGGACCCAAACCCGTGAGAGACCACGAAGTCCATGAGTGAGAAGCACCAGGTTTAATATTAAAATCTTTCCCTTAAAAAAAAAGTACACAGATAAGAAAATTTGATGGCATATAAAATAGCACTTCTGCTGTATAAATGTGAGTTAATGTGAGTCCTAAAAATACTTGTAAACCTAGGTGATTACATCTTTGGTACCGTAGTGAGAACCCACTCCATCTCCTGGATGGGCAGAGGGGGCTGGTGCCCGGGGGCTGCTAGGCTGCCCTCCCCCCACTTCCAGCTCTCTTCCTGCCAACAGTCTTGGCTGCAGCCCTTGCTCCCCGGCACCTCCAATGCCCCCTGGGTTGGGGTGTGGCTGGAAGAGAGAGTACAGTGAGCGGGCCTGGGCAGTGACAAAGCCATACCCCACAGTTACTCCCTTGGGGACCGGGCAGCTGGTGGGTGAGAAGGAAACCCCCAAAATATCTGCCTCTTGCACCCCTTCTCAGGTTCCCTAGAAAGCCTTCTTGTCCTTTCTGGGGGACCCCCGGACTCCTCACTGTCCATTATGTCTGTGGCACAGACCCGGACAGGTGCTGGAGAGGCAGACTGCATGAGGTGGCCTGCTTTGCCCTCTCTGCCTCCTTTGTTCAGGAAGGCTCCAGAGGTGGTTGTGAGCCTGAAAGGGGTTCTGTAGTCTTCCCATGGGGCAGCTGCTGGGGGCTTTCCAAGACACTGGCTGTCACTTCGAGTCAAGACCTGGCCAGCTGGCCTTTTGGGACTTGCCCGGGGCCCTGGGGAAAGGGCACGGTTCCTGAATGCCCGGAGAGTGAGACAGGGTCTGAAATCTCCCCAGACCCCAGCTGATGCCCAGGACGGAGGTTTGGGGCGTTTGGCTTTGCTTCATCTGGGCAAGCGTGCCACCCCCTGGAATACTCTAGAATGTTTGTGCTGGCAGGGCACCAGAAGTCGCAGAGTCCACCTTGCTCATCTTTCACTAGGGCAAACAGGTCCGGACAGGGTGAGGGATCCCTCCAGGGTCCCATGTCGAGTCCAATGTGCAGCCTGATCCACACGTGTGGATGCCTCTGGCGGGCCCACCAGCACGCTCATCACAGATGTGGGGCCCACCTGGCCCCGGAGACTCTGGTGGGTGAAGTAAGACTGGTGGTGACAAGGAAAAAGACCCCCGCACTTAGGGGGCCAGGAAGACACAAACGCGGGCACTTTGTATGGGGAGGTGTGTCCCAAGTGCCTGGGACAGCAGCTGTGGGCCAGGGTGTCCTGTACTTGGCTCGGCCCCCAGCATTAAGCGTGGATGGCCCCAGACCAGCTTGGGCCTGGGAAAGTGGAGACTGGCATTAAGGGGCGGTGGCTTCCGGATGAACACCACCGTCCAAGGCTGGGCCCCGGCTCACCAGGAGCCGGGGATGCCAGAGTCCCTTCCCCAGCTCTTAGGTGGGTGAAAGTGCAAGGAGAAGGCTACAGCTCCTTGAGGCGTAGCTGGCTGAACAGAAGAGAGCTAATCCCCGCCCTCCGGAACCTCGAGACTCTCTCTAGTGATTCCAGCCTCCCCACCTGTCAGCCAGGGAGAGAATCCCAGATTCTGCGTCACCGAGCCCGGCTTTCCCATCCTGTAGATGGAGAAACTAAGTGCCCTGGGAGAACCCTGGCCCCCAGTCACATGGCCTCCCCAGAGGCAGAGGGCTGGTCACGGCCCCTGAAGTCCTCTTGCCTCCTAAGCCAGCCCCAGCTGTTGGGTGCCACATGCCCACGACAAAAGCTTTCTAGAAAGGGACAGCTGATGGGAGGCCAGGCCAGGCCGGGAGGCGCTGGGTGCTGGGAGGTAGAGGGGGAGCTCCAGGCAGGGTGAGGTGGGGCCAGCCCCCTACAGGAAGCTGTCCTCCGCCTCGGCCCGAGGCCCAGGGCAACATGAATCCAGTGGTGGCTCTGGCTCCACCTGGGGCTCGAGCTGGGGTTCTGGCTCTGGCTCCTCTTGGGGTTCCAGGGGGCTGTCGCAGGAGATGGTAGAGGAGGTGTTGACTTCATTCAGGGTGGAGCTAGGAAGAGAAGGCACACGTGTGAGGGGCTGGGAGGGAGCCGGAGTAAGATAACAGCAATAATCAAGAGCTTCCTGTGGGTGCAAGCTTGCACCATGCACCTGACACCCTTTAGTTCATTGAAGCCTTGTAAAGACTACATAAGAGGGACGCCTGGATGGCTTAAGGGTCGGCTAAGCATCTGACTTCGGCTCAGGTCATGATCTCACGGTCCGTGAGTTCGAGCCCTGCGCTGGGCTCTGTGCTGACAGCTCAGAGCCTGGAGCCTGCTTCAGATTCTGTGCCTCCCTCTCTCTCTGCCCCTCCCCCACTCACGCTTTGTCTCTCTCTCTCTCTCAAAACTAAATAAACATTAAAAAATTCTTAAAAAGAAAAAAAAAAAAAGACTACATAAGATAGGCACCATGAGGGAAGGGCTGCTCAGAGAGGTTGTGTCAGTAGCCGACATCACACAGCGAGACTTTGGAGCAGAATATCCAGTTAGCTCCAAAGCTCGTTCCTCACTCACCAGCAACTCCATTCCCTGCACTCCTGAAGCTGATCCCATTGGATCCTTCAACAACCTCCAAATAGACGTGTGCTACCGTTTTCATTTTATAGTTGAGGAAACTGAGGCTCAGAAAGTGGAGGCAGCTTGTCTGAGGGCACATTGCAGGGCCAGCATTCACACCTCAAGGTGTCTGAACTCTGAGCTTAACTCCTCTGCACACTGGCTACCAGGAGCCTTAGAACATTTGCTTATTACAGAAGGTGTGGAGGGCCTTCTAGATCTTGTGTGTGCTCCCAGCACCCGTGGGAGATGGGTCTCAGGGCGGCTGGGGGCAGAGCTGGAGCTGAAACCCAGCCTGCGGTCGCTGCCACTGCACCAGAGGGGGGGATCTGGTTTTGGGGGTGGGTCTGGCCTCACGGGGGACACTCCTCTCCAGCTGAGGGAAGATCCTGTCGGAACATGAAGTCCAGGCAACGGCTGGGCCTTCTTCCAACCACGCCCCCACCCCTACTGTAACTTCACCACATCTCAAGGCAAAAGCAAAACGTGAATCTCCTTCCTAGCCTGAATTCTGACCTCAGTTCCTGTGGGCACTATGCCTCCCACAACCACGCCAGGCTCCCGGGGGCCCTTGGGCCATGGTCCTGGAGAACAGAGCATAGGCCAGGGCTGGCAATGACCCCAGAGTGATACACAGGGTGCCGGGGATGCCGATTAGATTTCCTACCTCTCCTTAGGGCCTGGATAGGATGAGAGGGTGGATGGCCCGTGGGGGCCACTTTTCAGGAAACAACTACCTTGCAGCTAAGCCCTAGCCTTTCTGTCTCTTACCAGCCTGCCCTTTCCTCCTGAGGTCATCAAAGGTCAGATGAGTTCAGTTCTCTCTTCTACTCACTGGCAGGAACAAGTGCTCACCCTAGGTAGCTTACTTCTCACCCTAGGTAGCTTACTTCTAAGGCAAGCCTGACAGCATGAACACACACACACACACACACACACACACACACACACTGCACACTATTGCCTTGGGCCTCAGGCCACAGTGGCTACCTGGCAAGGCTGGGGGAACCCTCCAGGGGGCCCTCATCAGCAATCTCGGGTTTGGGGTCAGGCAGGGGGATGATATAGTCATTGTCACTCTCATTGGGCTGCACAGCAGTGTAGAGCACAGAGCTGGTGTCCAGGGGGGATCGGAGTCCATTGAAGCCGGGAAAGCGAGCTTGGGACCGAAGGACAGCTGGGTGGTCGCTCCTCAGAAACTCCTCATCCACCTGCTGGTACTTCTGCTCCACAGGGAGGGAGAACCCAAGAGAGAGGGATGTTCAGACCAGAAATGCCCGTGGGGATCATCTAGCATGAGACTCTGACCTGGCCCCTCCTGCCTAAGGCAACTGGTGCTCAGAGAGGAAGGAGACCTACCCAACGCCTCACAGCCGGGAGGCTCTCTCACCTGGCATCTCACAAGACCAGGTGAGCTCAGGGCCCCCCAGGGAGGGGGCAGTCGGCAAACTAGTGCCCGTGACCCTCACACTGCCCCTACTTCGGAGTAGACAGGTGTGGGCTCTCCCCCCGCCTCAACCTCCTTCAGTGGGGCCTCAGTTTCCCTAACTACTGAATGGTGACAACCCACTCCATCTCACCGGGCGCTGAGCTGGGACAAGACGTGGGGGTTAGTGTGGTTAGGAACGGATAGGGGACAGGGAGCGCGCATCACCCCTCCCTGTAACTCGCTCTGGTGGGCAGGCCCTACTGGCTTCATTGGCCTCAAATGAGCCGGCAACAGGGTCCAAGCGGTCCGGCCCTTAGCAGACATGGAGTCTGGGGTTGTTCAGACTTCTGAAGGAGACCCAGGCGGTGGCATGGGTGCAGAGACATGAAAAGGGAGCAGGATGAAAGGGGCTGTAGGCATCGACTTCCAAGCAGGACGTCATCTCAAAAACCTCTGTGCTGCTAAAATAAATTCCACTCATAGCTCCAGCCCATCCCGTACTAGTACCAGCAGGGAAACTGAGGCCCAAGAGGATACAGGGTGGTCCCTCAAATACCAGCATGACACACAGAGTCAGTGTCTGACTTCTGGACCAGAACTCTCCATTTCGCTGCCCCGACATACCTTCTTGTAGCCCTCACCCAGCAGCCTCTCGAGAAGCAGCACCAGCTGGGAGAAGGGAGGCCGGATCTCAAACTTCTCTTCCCAGCACTTCTGCATGATCTCGTAGCTGGGGAGAGGTGCACAGGGGGTCAGGGTCTCTGGCTCAGAGTCTGCCGCCTCCCAGAACGAGGTGGGTGATGAAGGGAGTTGGGGAGGACAGGTGGATGGGACTGTTTTTCCCGCTCCCTCAAGGCCCTCCCTCCACCGGTGGTTCCATGGGGTTGACCACTCCTTGGTGAGCACACGGCCCAGGCAGATCTGGCTGGTAGGAGTTTTCATGCCCTTCTCTGGATGGGTGGGCATGAGACGCCAGCTGAGCCCTTGACAGTCAGCTTGGGGCCTTTTACTCGAACTATAGTGGAAGCAGTGAGGAGGTAGCCGTGTGGCCTGAAATCCAGGCCAGCGCAGGGGACAGCAGAGACCAGGTAAAACAAGAGATTCCTGATGACGGCGTCTGAATGCCTAGATACAGCTATAGCAAGGTTTTTCTAGCTCCCTGAACTAATCTATTTTCACCTTAAGCTGGCAACATTGGACATCTATGGTTTGTACCCCCCAAAAAACCCTCCCAAAGGCTCCACTCACATCTCATCGGAGGCATGGGCAGGCTGGGCCATTCGGTAACCCCGCTTGATGGCATTATAGAACTGCTCATTCATGGGCAGCTCTGGGTAAGGGGTGCCACCTGTCAGGAAGGAGAGACAAGAGATACACAGGCTCAGACGTGTTGGAAAAGTGGCAGGGGCCCTATTCTATGGTACAGGGAGAGGCACACCAGCCCTCGAGCGGGCGAGGGTGTGGTGGCCTCGGCACTGGGAGATGTGGCTCTTGTAGAGGCTCTGGACAGAGATGACCAGCACCGCCAGAATCAGAGGACCAGAGAACGCCAGAGTCAAATAGACTTTTTGATGTCACTTCCAGACCCTCGAGAGATGGGGAGGTAAAGAGACCCAGGGAAGACAAGGGACTTGCCAAGCTCACACAGCAGCGAGACAGCAGCAGCACCGTGACTCGAGCCAGAGAGCCCTGACCCCCCTCGCAGAGCCTGCCCCATGGTCCCACCAGACTGGGGGTGTGAGTGGCCAGTGTGCCGTGCAGCTGAGGGCTGGGGGAAAAGGAAGCATACCCAGGGTGAAGATCTCCCAGAGTAGGATCCCGAAGGACCACACATCACTCAGGGTGGTATAGAGGCTGTTGAAGATGCTCTCGGGAGCCATCCACTTCAGAGGCAGGAAGGTCTGTGGGAGGGCAAGACAGCACTAAGTACCAGGACGGCCAAGCCCCACTCTGTGCCTGGGCAAGGGGAGGAGGTCTGGCCTCCTTACTTAGTAAGGCCCCTGCGCCTTACTCCCCAGACCCTGAGAGCCCGCCTCTGCAGGCACACAGATCCCACACTCATCCCAGTGCTGGCCAGAGGATCAGAAGGCCATGTTTTTTCACCCACAAGCCGGTCACATGGCAGCCTCTACCCTAAGGACGAGCCCCAGGGTGTGAGGCCTCTTACAGAATGGCCCTTCTTCCTGATCCCAATAGAGGCCCTGGCCAGGTTGGCAGACAGCAGGGGAGCCAGGGACATGCCAAGGTGCCACCCAGCTCTCACCCGGCCGCCTTAGATCCCTTGGGTCTAGAGACCCTCCATCTCTGGGGTTCACTGTCCCCTTATGGAAAGTGGGAACATGAATGGCAGGCAGAATGGTCACCAAATATACACTTGACCTGCTGCCCTCTTCCCAGAACCCATTACAGCTGGTCTCTCGCCCCCTGTCGTGACCAGTGAATCTGAGCCCCGGGCTCACCCGTATAACCTTAACATCTCTGCCCCCTCCTGCCCCATGCACAGCCGGTGGCAAAGCCTGTCACCACTGGGCAGGGTAGGCCATGAGGAACTCCGTCCTGACCTCCTATATGCCACAGCCACGCTGACCAGGAGGAAACCTGTTCCCAGGTCACACGGGTCAGGGAAGGTACTCACGCTGCCTTTGGAGATATAGTTCGAGTCCCTCATGATGTCACGAGCCAGGCCAAAGTCACAGATCTTGACCAGCTTGCCCTCACAGATGAGCACGTTCCTGGCTGCCAGATCTCGGTGGACGCACTAGGTTGGGGGAGATGGGAGCTGAGGCCTTGGGGGCAGTTGTAGGAGAAGACCTCCCCATCAAGGCGTGAGAGGCCACGCGGTGAGAGCTTTGACTGTCCTCACCCACCAGAGTTGTGGTGAGGGGACGTAGCTGCCATATGGAGCTATGTACTTGGAGGACCCTGGCTGGCTTGGGTTGCCCACCTCCCCATGACCCTGCTCCGCTTGCTGCAACTATACGTACGTTCTTGGAGGCCAGGAACTCCATGCCATTGGCCACCTGGTAGCTGAAGCCCACAAGATCTGTGTAGCTAAGCACTGGGGACTCATTGATCAGAGTTGCCCGACAGGTCCTCTCAGGAGCTAAGAGAGAGAGCAGAAGTTCACCTACTTACTGTCTGTGTCTCCACATGGCCCACAGAACCCCCGTCCTTTTATTCACCGAGGCCGAATGTCCAATACAGGTAACTACTAACCCTCTAAGTCTCCCGCAAAAGGAAAACAATTGCCAAATATCTAATGTAAACCTCTCCTACCTTATCAGTGCTCTCATTGGCCGGAAAAGCCTTTGGCATTAGCCCGAGGCCTAGGCCACCTTTTCTCAGCCTGACCTGCCTGCTTCTCAAGGACACTGGGTCAGCCTTGTGCCTGTGGTGTGCCAGCACCCCAGGAGGCCAAGTACTCCTCCAACCCAACTCCTCCCTGCTGGATTCAGAAACAGAGGCTCCCGATGGGGCCCCACCACAGGACAGCTTTGGGCAGGTGGCTAACCTCGGTTTCTGCATCTATGAAATGGGTACAAGGCCACCTTCCTCCCAGTAAGAAAGGCTGTGATAAGAAAGCATGATTACATAGGCAAGGGGGCGGTGCATAGGCGTGCACCCACCTGTGGGGACGTAGTTGTCATAAGGGGCCACGTAGCTGGAGGACTCAATGTCTGCATATTTGATTCCTCCTTTCATGTCCAGCATGGGCACGTAGTCCACCGACTCATCCTTGCTCATGTCCATGTAGCCGCCGTCACTCTCCCCAGGCAGGGACACGTGGCTGGGGGAGAGAGGAACATCCCAGGAGGAGCCACAGGCTGTCCTTTTCCTTCCCTTCCCGTCCCTGCTCGCCCCCAGGGCCCACTGGGCGCTATCACTCAGGGATTTCTTCTTTCCACTCATCCTCCTTCAGCTAGTCACAACTTGAATGGCCACGCAGTGAGCTCTCTCAGCCAGCCCATGGGGCCCTAAGCTGGGCACTGGGGTGCTAAGAGGACACAAGACCCAGTGTGTGTCCTTAGGGAGCTCACACCTAGGCATGATCACAGCACCCCAGCATGAAGGTCATAAGAAGAGCATGAAGCAGGTGCCTTTCTGTGACACCATCCAGCCGTGATGCCCTGGGAGGCCCCAGCCACAGCCCAGAGACGGCAAGAATTGCCCTAATTCCCTGCAGCACCTGCTCCCCAGAGAGCTATGGGACCGCGTATACACGTGTCTCTAGAGGTAGACCAAAGACTGGAAGGAAATCGATCAAATGTTGGGGAGGACAGGGGTGAGCTGTAATGTCTTTTAAGGATTTTCTGAAGTTATGCTTGTCTCTGCAATAAACCCATCTTGCTGTTGTCATCAGCAGAAGTAGGAAAAGTTACTTTTGGAAAAGAAGAAGAAAGACGTTGCATTGCCCACAGGACACCGCACACCAGAGACTGCGTGCTAGAGACTGGTGTGCCCAGCAGGGTGCAGAGCACCGTGCGTTGCAATGGGAGTCGGGCCTGGGACCGGAGAGCCCCAGGTGCTCACCGTGAAAGGAGAGGGTGTCACGACACAGAGGGAGGCGCCGAGGGGTCACATCCACAGAGAGTGCCCAGCCCAGGGCGGGACCCCTGTAGGCAGTCCGTAGGTGGCAGCCGATCCCACCAACACCATCACCAGAGTGATAAGCCAGGTCCGGGGGAGGCCAAGCCCTGGGTCCCAGACTGACCCGTGCGTGAAACAGCCTGGGCTCCTACACCCTGTCTGCCCACCCTGGCCTCGGCTTCCGCCCCAGCCAGGAGGGAGCGAGCAGGTGCTCCTCGGGGCTCCCCGAAGATTCGGGTCCCCGGCCTCCTTTGGTACCTGGGCAGAGGGAGCCCCGCGGGCAGGGCGTTGCTGTAGAGCTCGGCGCTGGGCGGGCGGCGCTTGTCGGAGCAGCGCTGCAGGAAGGTGTGCTTGTTGCGGTGAAGGTAGTCCACCAGGTCGCCATAGCGGCAGTACTCCGTGATGATGTAGATGGGTCCTAGGGGGGCACAGGCTCAGCGACAGTCCCCGGGGGGCCACAGACTTCCCATCGGGACCCTGAGGCCGACCACCGGCTGCACGTCGGGAAGGCAGTCGGGTAAGACGGCCGAGAGGCTTTGGCACCAGGCGAACCTGGGTTCTCTTCCCGCCTCCGCGACCATGAGCGAGGTACTTATTCTCCCTGAGCTTCACTTTCCCCATCTGTTAAATGGGGCTAACCGCACCCACCTCCAAGGGCTGTCCTGAATGTCCATAAGGTAACGCCTTCGTCGGCGCGGCTCAGGGCCTGGCACATGGCAAGTACACAGTGGTACATATCACCAACTTATTGTGGAGCCCCGTATATAAAGGAAATCAAGGCAACTATTTATTATCAGGTTATTGGATCAATTCAAATACAACACATTTACTTGAAGCCAATCAGTGGGAACGTGAAGATATTGATGAAAACAAAAATTTTGAAATGGGTGATCTTGCGGACATAAATTGGCCTATGTACGCAATGTACTTCTGTATTTTATTTTGGTTGCACAATACTGAGGAAAATTCCAAATCTCACAATAAGCAGCTGCAAACAACGATAACATTTCTTTTCTTTTCTTTTTTTTTTTTTTTTTTTTACAGCCTAACTTGCAATCAGAGCTTCAAATAAACACACTGGCTAGAGAGGCTTTATTCTGTGATCTGAATGAAAGCCACTGCCAATCAGCATGCTGGTGGCCTCCAATTGTAGGGATATAACTCACCTCACAGGGGCCGTGATTGATCAGTTTGTAAAATGTATTGTGAAAATTTAAAAATGTCAGAGGACCTGGGGCGCCTGGGTGGCTCAGTCAGTTAAGCGTCTGACTTTGGCTCAGGTCATGATCTCTCGGCTCGAGAATTCGAACCCCACATCGGGCTCTGTGCTGACAGCTCAGAGCCTGTTTCAGATCCTCTGTCCCCCTCTCTCTGCCCCTCCCCCACTTGAGCATGCATTTCCCTCTCTCTCTCTCTCTCTCTCTCTCTCTCTCAAAAATAAATAAACATGTGGAGAAAAAATGTCAGAGCACCCCCGGGGTTTGGAAACGGCTGACCCGAGGAGTCCGTGGGCCTTGAAAGTGTTGTGATTCTGTGAGTTTGTCAACCCCACCCCCGTGTGGGTCTGTGAGGTGAGGGCAGGATGGGCGCAGACCCTCCAGCTGGAGTGTCTCGTTGTCTGTGGATTGAGGAGGGGTGGGGAGGGGCCAGGCCTGGGCTGCTGGCATTTTCCAGAATCCTCTGGGGGAGTGGTTTTGGTACCTCCTTTGGTGCAGGCCCCCAGCAAGTTGACCACGTTCAGATGGGGCCCAAGGTGACTCATGATCTTCAGCTCTGACATGAGGGCCTGCTTCTCGCTGCTGCGGGCTGTGGCTGAGGGGGAGACGGGGCCTCAGGCCTGCCCTGTCACCGAGGCCCCAAGGAGGCCCTTCTGCCCCACCCCGTGCTGGAAGACCCAGATGGCCGAGGGTGGTGAGGACCCACGTGCAGGGGGAGGAGAAAGAGGATGGGAGGATGGTCAGGGAGGGAAGGAGGTGCCAGGAGGAGGGGGCAGAATGAGGAAGCCTCTTAGCCAAAGCAGAATCTGGAGTGGTGCTGGCCACCAGGTGACCAGACCACTTGCGCCCAGCAAATCAGAATCAGGGAGTGCCTGGATGTGCGGGCAAAGGGCAGGGGAGATGTGGGGCCCAGACGTGAGGGAAGGGCAGGCTCCCAGGACTCACATTTCAGCATCTTGACCGCCACTTTCATCGTGGCCTGAGAATGGCTCAGGCCGTGAGCTGTGGCCTCCACCACCTGCCCAAAGGCCCCAGAGCCGAGGGTGCGTCCTGGGGTAGAGACAATCCCTCAGCTCCTGGCCCACCAGGAAACGGCATACCCCATCCTCTCTGAGGTCAATCCCCCAAGCCACCTAGAATTAAGGTGTTCCCCTAAAGGAGTCTCCTAAGATAAGACCTCAGTGTTTGGCAGGCCTTCCTGGTGTCTCATCTAAGTTCTGCCTGCTTTCTGGACCATCTTTTGTCCCTGGAAGCCTTCTTCCCACCCCAGAAGGGTGCTCAGCTCCTCTGTATGCCTCACCCTCTCCAGCTAGACTAAGCACAGGCCTGGCATGCAGGCTGTCTTCGATGAATACTTCCTCTCTCGCCACAAAGGTCTCCTAGCTCACAAAGGCACAGGATCATAGGACCTCAATGCTGAACGGTCCCTAGGGGACCACCTTGCCCATTATATGGCGGCGGGGACACTGAGGGCCCAAGAAGGCAGGACGGCAGCCCTAGGTCTCAAAGCTAGTCATGGCAAGGCTGAACTACACCTCAGACAGTCTTCCCCCCCACCTCAAGTACCCAAACTGCTCCACGACTACTCCCTGGACTGACCAAGCACAAGCTGGTCCCGTGGCAGCTCCCAGGTAGAGTCATAGGGCAGCTGCATAGGGTCCACGTAGATGTACTCATGGCCATCAGAGCTCACAGATTCAATCACCTTCCATCGGATCTCATAACGTGGCTTCTGTAGGACCGACACCAGGGATGGATCGTCAGAGGAGTTCTGGGCTTTGGGGCCCACGAGCCTATAGCCCCTTACGGAACAGATGGAGCAGGAGCCCCTGAGGCCAGGGAGGGGCAGAGGCATATTTGAAGTCATGCAGCAAGTTACTGATAAAGCTCAGCTCCGTGGGCTCAGTGAGAACAGGTGACAACAGGCCTTAGCTGGGCAGTGGCTGAAGAGGGGCTAACGGCCAAGGGCCCGGCTCATCAGAACCTCTTCACCAGCTTCTCCCAGAGCATTGGCTGCTCCCCAGATGGGCATAGAAGGGCAGGCAGCCCCGGAAGTGGACACAAGCTAGGGGCACTCGGCTGGGTATGGACAGCCCCTCCCCATGCTGGGTCACTCGCAGCGGGAATCTCAGAAGGATGTAAGCTTAGAATGTCGAAATCATAGCATGCTGGAATCACAGGATTGGAATCATAGAATGATAGAATCATGGGTGCTGCAATCTTAACTCGGGAATCTTAAAACGTTGGGATCGTAGAATAATGAAGCCACAGAACAGGGCATTGAAATTACAGGTTAATAGGATGCGAACGCGTTTCATTAGAATCCTGGGAGTCTCTGGGGGTGAGAGGTGGAAGAATTCTGGAGTCCACGGTCCACCCAGAAAGTGCCTTGCCCTGTGGCTGGGAGGGCCAGGGCTGATGTCCAAGTAAGACCCAGGAGGGCAGAGCAGGGGCAGGGGACCCTGGATGGCCTGGACCAGGCCTGAGATGGCCCTTGCTGCTGGGGGTGGAGGCAGCTCGGACACTGGTGCCACTCTATATCATTTTACACCTGCCCTGTGTGCTGGGCTGGGACGTGGACAGATCCTGTAACATTCAAGGATGGCAGGGGCCTCCGTGCAAAAAAAAAAAAAAGAAAAGAAAAGAAAATAGTGTACCAGTCTGCACCCATTAGGCAAGGATGGGAGATTACCTTCTGCCAGAGCATGATGAGGATGATGAGGGAGATGATTGTGAGGACCACCAAGGCCAGGATGGCCGAGATCACCACCACCTTGAAGGGCAGAGCTGGAAGCAGAGACAAGAGCTGGCCATAAGCAAAGAGGGAGCTTGGCAGCTGCCCTGGCCACCCCTCACCCCACCTCCAGAAACACGAACCCTCTCTGCTTGTCCCCCTGTCCACCAACCATGCCCGTGACATCAGACTCACAGCCCTTCCCTCTGGGCCAGAACTTCAGCCTCTCCCATAAGTACCCACGTCCCTAAGTAACAGCTGTAGCTCAGCTCACTGTGGGCCCCCATATCCCTCAGCCCTTGCAAGGATCAGTCTGGCCTGACCACGTGTGACATGTCTGACCAGGCCTGACGTGTCTGCCATGGCTTCAGACTGGATGCCAGCTCCTGATGACTAGACTCACCTTGCGTCTGAATCTCTGCCCTTGCCGGGGCTGTCACAGCTGGGACAGAGCCTGACCAAGTGGCCAATGGACTGAGTGACTGAGCTCGCACAACTTGATGAATCCAGACTGTTTCCTCCTCTGCTTCCCCTGAGTACCCAGTGGCATCGGGGTAGTGACAATAGTTATAAAGTGTATCCCCCAGGGAGCAGGGGTAACCAGGTAGGGCTAACTCTAGGCCCCCAAGTCCCAAGTCTCCTCCCTAAGGCCTCAGCCTCTTTGCTGCACAACTTCCCATTCTTTCCCCCTCCCTCTGCACCCACCCAGGCCAGACCCTCATCCCCCTTGCCCTGACCCACTGGCCACCCATGGGATCCCTGAAGGACTCATTCCCTCCCCCTCTGTCCCCCACCTGCCCCTCTCGGCTCTCCTGGAGGCCCTGTCCTTCCTCCCCAGGGTCGCAGACCAACATCACTCCTCTCCTCCCTCTCCCCACCAGGTCACACATCGCAGTCCTGGGAAGGAAGACTGAATCTTCCAAGGAGCCATCTGAGTACAAAGAAGAGGCTTCATCCAGCCATGGTCGTTTCCCCATGAGCTGGTACACAGCTTCCCCTCCAGGTGGCACATGAAAGCTTTACTCCTGTCTCGCTCCAAGTTGGTCGGCAGGTGCCCACTTGCTCAGGGATATGTGTGCATGTGTGTGCGTGTGAGTGAGATAAGGTATGAAAACCTCCACCTATCCCATCCCAGGGTGGGGGGCTGGAGGCAGCTCTGCGTACGGAGACACATGTGTGGGCCAGCTCACCGACCTGTCAAAATGCCTCACACAGCCCTCAACGCTCTGCTTGCGCTGGCTTCTGCCCACCCCTGCAGCTCCTCCTTTACCACTCCCTTGCCTCTGTCTCCTCTCTCCAGCCCCTAAATCACACACATACTCTGTGCTCCAGCCAAGATTTCTCTGATCCCATCATGCCTCTGGGCTCTTGCACAGGCCATACCTTTTTACCGGAACACCATTCCTCATCAGCTAACTCCCAGGTTATCTTTTTAGGTATTGACCTAAAGCTTCCTTTTTCCAGGACACTTTCCTGAATCCCATAGCTGGACACGGAGCCCCCTCCTCTCTCTAGGCTTTCCCCCACAAAGTACTGACCCCAGCAGTGGGACTGTGTTTTCTTCTCTGCCTTGTCTCTGGGCTGTGGGCACTAGAAGGGCAGGCAGGGCTGGGCCTTCCCCAGTGAGAAGCTGGGGATTACTATTCCATTATTATTTACTGAATAAGGAAACGAGCGAGTAAACGAAGTACAAGCAGACAGGTAGATGCACACACAGGAACTAGCAGGGAGCAAGAGCATCCAGGTACTGGAGGAGACTATTCACATAGACAAGAATCATGCACGTCTGTGTATCTTCTAACAGACGTGCATTGTGCAGCAGGCATCTGTGTGCAGATTGTGTTTGCATGCTCTCGCAGAAAGGTGTGCTGCAACTCCATGTTTACACAGACGCACACATGCGTAGGAATTCTACATGCATTGTTTGCACGCCTGCATGGGGATTGTGCATGCGCACGTACGTGCATACAGACATACACTCCTGGATTTATATACGTGTCTGGGGATTGGGCATATTCATATACGTGGTTTATAAACATACACTCGGTGGGCTGACACACAAGGCAGGTGACAGACATGCACTCCAGCTTTACATGCGTGTCTGGGGGTTGGGCATTCTTCATTGTGTGGTTTACAAATCTACACTTGAAAGGTTTGCACCTGCATCCAAGGATCAGGCCTACTCATATGCATGGCTTATGACATGCATACAGCGTACATATACTATAGCCATGATTTATATCAGAGACCCATGGATGTACACACATATGCCAATACTGTGTTGTTGTGTGAGTGCGTAAGAGCACACACTCTGGTGGGTTTCATAATGCTCCCGAATGCCCACAGACACACTGACTCCAGCCCACTGGGCTCACAGGCACGGATCCAAGTATGGCAGGGTTGTGATGGGGGTGAATGGTCTTCAGGGGCCACCAAGGCGGGAGGACTCACAATGTGGCACCACGGTGACCTCCTGCATGTCGTGGCCCAGCAGGTTGTGCAGAGTGCAGCGCACGGACAGAGGCTGATCCACACGGCGCAGGCGCAGCGTGCTCACCACCTCGAACTCCTGATCCTCAGGCCAGTAAGTCACGTTAGTCTCCAGCTGGCTGTCCTCCTCGGAACTGTTCCCCAGTGGGGTGGGCGGCAGCTCGCGAGGACATCTGGCAGGAGAGCCAGTCGGGTCAGCTTCCAGTCCCTTCCCTCTTCGGACTGGGAAACTGAAGCCAAAGGCAAGCAGCGCCATAGGGCGGTGGTGGAAGGAGGCTCCCCTTACCTCCACCCCTCTGCCGGCCCCCCACCCCGCCCCACAACCCCCCTCTGGTTCCTGCTTCTTCCCAATGCCTGGTCCTGAGCTCGTTCCTCTTGTGGCCCCTAGACTGACCGGCAGAGGGCGCTCCTACCCCAGAACGGAAAGCCCTGGATGGCAAAATCCGCTCCATTCATTTGATCATGAGTCAAGGTAAGGAAACGGACACTTTAGGTCATACAGAGAATCTCCAAGAAGCCACATCTCCTAGGACTGGGCTCTAGCTTGGAACGATGTGCCCAGAGAAGGGGCTGATCTAGACGAGCTTCACTGGGTCCTTCCAGCCAGCTGTGGTTACCCTGGGAGACAGAGGCCCCAGGTCTGCTCACCTTTTGAGGTCACTGCAGGTAGACCAGGTGAGGTGTGGCTGGGGCATGCCCCGGCCGCGACAGCGGACTGTCTGCTCCCCGCTGGCAGGATGGTTTTCACTCAGCTCCAGCACACGGACAGGCACTGTGTGGAGAGGGCAGGAGGCCAGGAGGTGGGGAGGTCAGAAAGGACAGTGAGAAAGGCCCTCAGGAAGGACCTGGCCCAGCCTCTCCCCCCGGGGTGGGGGAAGGGAGCTTCAGGCTGCAGGTGAACATTAAATACCAGGAATCACCGTGTGAAAACTGACAGATTCCCCTTCTGGGTACTTCAAAGGGGAAGCCTCAGTGGGGTGCTAGTCTGTCTCTAACACCTCTCTGAGACGCGCTAATCTTCCCTTTTAACAAAGACAAGAGCAGGTCTGAGGGTCAGAGAAAGCCCTGGGAAAGCACGAGCATGGAACTAGAATTTAATAGCATTGCTTTGTTTCCTCAGAGTTTATTTTAGTGGTTGCTTTCTATTTATGACATGTGATGCTAATTTTCCATCTACAATTGAGAGGTTAAATTCTCTTTCAAAATAAATTTATTTTTAGACAGTCAATTGACAAAACAGTAAGTCTTCAGTGTGTCATTCCCTTGCTCCAAACCCTGCAGTGGCTGGTCATTTCCGTCATAGGAAAAGCCAAGGTCCATACGGCAGCTCTAGAGGACTGTACTGTCTGCCCTCCTCCCAGCCCCCGACTGCCAGGCCTCAGCTCTGACCTCACCTCCCACCACTCCCCCCCTCTCTGTTCCAGCCACACAGGCTTTCTGCTGTTGCTGCTGCCTTCGTACAGCGTGGTGGGTCCTTTCCCACCAGCCACTTGCCTGATGGCCTCACCTCGAAGTCTTCACGCAAACGTCGCCTCCCTGAGGCCAGCTCGATGAGGCTATATGCACCCTGAACTCTCAGTCCTGTCTACCCAGGCTCTTTTTTTCTACAGCACTCCTTATCTTCTAACCTTCTATGTAATTTGCTGTGAGGTTTTAGAAACACCAGTCTAGCCCAGTGGCCTCCTTGTATAACTTGAGGCCCAAAGAGGGGATATACTGAGTTCGTCCAGCAGTGGAAGTGTTGGAGCTCAGCCTAGAAGCCAACCTCCTGAGTCCTCAGCTCCTGCTCCTGTTCCTGCTCCCTCTATGGGTGGGTGGACAGTGTAGGGAGGGAGAATTGATGGAAGCGGGGGGGGGGGGGGGTTGGGGGTTGGTGGGAGGCAGGGTGGAGGGCCCCTCACCATTGACCTGCAGCTGGAAGGAGATCTGGGCCTCTGCATCCTCGTGGAAGGCCCGCATGGTGTAGTAGCCAGCCTCAGCCACCTTCACCCGCACCAATGTCAGTTCTGACACATACCTGGGGAGCAAGACAGGCCCAGCTGCCAGAGCTGGAAGGACTCTTATGGGAACCACCACCCCCCCCCAACATCCTTGTACAGACAAGAAAAACAAGACCCAGGGAGGGACAGGGGCTTCCCAAAGTTACACAGGCATCGGTAGCAAAGCCAGGACTCTCCTGAATCCCCACCTACAGGAAGCTGGCTCCACTGAGCCAAGAGGGAGTGTTGGGTAGGAGGAGGAGGGTGGGGGGAGCACCCTTTCCCTCTCCCCCTCCCCCCCACATCTCCCCCTTGCAGAAAGGCCTGGCATTGCTTTATCCTAACATACCGTGCCTGTGTCAGCCTGCTCATCAGCCTCCCAGCCACCATCCATGCACAGGTGGTAGTGGCCTGCCTGGCACCCTCTTCCCTAACCTCTGGCCTTTTTCTCCTCAGCTGCTCCCTGCTGGCTCCACCCATCACAAGGACAACTACACATCTGGGTGATCGTCAGAACAATGTCTGTTTCCCCCATAGACAGGAAATTCTAGGAGGCATGGAGCAGTCTATCTGGATCTCTGCAGCACCCCCCAGTGCCTGGCATGGCACCTCGCACATAGTGGGCTCTCGGGAAAGGTGGGTCTAGGTTTATCCAGTGGCTGAAGGCTGTGGGCTGCCTGGCAGCTGCAGAGAGTAACTTCAAGAATGGGGTGGGTGGGTTGCTGCTCACCGGGTCTCAGACACATTGCGTGTGGACAGGGCAATCTCGCCTGCGCTGGAGTCGCCTAGCGTGCGGTTGTCCTTGAGCCACATGACAGTAGGCGGCGGGTATGCCTCGAACACCACCTGCAGAGTCCGGCTGCGGTGCAGCTCCGCGAATTGTACGGCGTCCAGCTCTCCCAGCAGCTGCACGTAGCCACTCTCTGCAAGGGGCGGCTGTCAGGGGCGGTGCCCCGGGGGCGGGGCTATGCCCGGCTACCAATAAGGCAGCGCCTCCTGGAGGCGGGGCTCCCGGAGGCAGGGCATCAACTGAATGCCAAAGGAGCCCAGCCTTCTGGGGGCGGCGCTTCAGGCTTTAGGAGCCGGAGGAGAGATGGAGTTACCGGAGCTGGGGTTGACGTTGGAACTGAGACGGAAGCAGGGGCCAAACTGAGGGGTGATACTGGTTTGGGAGCCAGGTTTGAGATTGGGACTGGAGTTGTTCTTACCGGGCGTGTTCTGGCTCAGGACTGCGGCTGAGGTGAGTTGCAACATGGTTGAATTTGAGGATGGGGCTGCCTGGGCCTGGGATGGCAGTTAGGTTTAGAAATCTGGTTGGGGCTGAGGTTCTGGCTAGGCAGAAAGCCTAGGCTGGGATTAGAGTTGGATTTGGGGCTGACATTGTGTTTTGGTTTGGATTTATCCCGGAAATAGGCTCTGGTTAGTACTGAATGAAGCTAGAGCTGTCCTTGAATGTGACTGACAGTACCCCGGGGCTGTGACAGTGTCTAGGTCCGGCTCAGAAAGAGGGTCGGGGCCAAGCCCAAGGCACGCACCAACCACAGTGACATTGATGGACTTTTCATCTCGATGGTCATTCACACTCTCCGATACATTGCAGATGTAGGTCCCTGAATCGCCAAGCTCGGCATTAGGGATGTGCAGGATGGAGCGTATGTGGGAGGGTACATTGAAGAGGAAGTCAGTCACTGGCTCCACCAGCCGCCCACTCTGTAGGGACAGGTGGGGAAAGCCCCCCAAATCAGGCCGCGTCCAAGAAGTTAGGCTGCAAATCAAGATAGCCGTCCCTCTTTGGCCCTTCCTCCAACCCCTGGCCCAGCGTTACCTCCATGCGTGGGTATGTCCATTCAAAGTTGACCACCTCATTTCCGGTCACAATGCACATGATGGTGATGTTCTCACCCTGGCGGACCACAGTCTGCACTGCATTCACTGAGACATTGATGGACGACACTGATGGAGAGAGATTGGCTTAGGGATGAGGAGGCCACCACCAGCCACCAGCACTTCAGCTTGGGGATGGAGTGGGGGTTCCGAGAGAGAGAAGGGATGACTGGTGTAGAAGATTAATTCATTCAACAAATATTTATTAAACATTTCCTATATGCCAAGTACTAGTCTAGGCACTGAGGCTTTAGCAGTAAACACGACAGACAAAATTCCTGTCCTCATGGAGCTGACATTCTGGAAGGGATAAGAGTCTCGAAACCAATGTCTTCTCTGGGCATCTAAGTATAGGAGACAGGCATTGAGCACAACCACGCACCAGGAAGCCTCTGTCTTTAATCCTCACAATAATCCCACTAGGCGGGCAGTCACTATTTCCCCCATTTTACAGAGGAAGAAGTAGGCTCAGAGATTGTATGCCTTGTGCAAAGTCACTCAGACGGGAAGCGGACGGCTGGCCTTCAAACCCACCTGGCTCCAAGGCCTGTGCCTTTGCCTGACCCAAAGTACAGCCCAGCCCTGCCACTAACACTTCCCAGAACCTCTGAGTGTCAGGTTTTTCCTCTGTAAAATGGGGAAACACCACCTGCCTTCCAAGACTACAGTGAAAATCCAGTGAAAAACGGAATTGCACACTTCGTAAAACTGGAAAGGGCTATACCTCTGCGGAGGGTCATACTTGCCTCTGCTGAGCATCAGGCCAGAAAGGGGGCTCACCCTGGAGACTGTAGACATAGTAGGCTTCAGAATCCACTTCCCTGTCCCCGATGGTGGTTTTGCAGACATAGGTCTTGTCCTCGAAGATACCAGAGAAGCCACGTTGGTGGTCATAGGGGATGGGCAGTGGAATATCCACTTTCTTCTCGTGCAGTGTCACCACCAGGCTCGGATCCGTCACTCGGCAGGGAATTGTGATCTCAGATATTTCCGTGAGAAAGATGAACAGGTCCTCGGGGAAGACCGGAAGAAAGCCCATAGTCGGATCTGCCAGGTGTGGAGCCAAGAATGAGGGTCAAGGTGGCTGGTTTTCTGGCTATCCCCTGAATTTCTGTGTGTGACCTTGAGCAGGTGTCTTCCCTTCTCTGGCCCTCAGTCTTCCCATTATAGAATAAGGCTGCTCTCAGAGGTCTCTTCTAGCTTTCACATTTGATACGGTCAGCACCAGGGTGAGAAAGAAAATAAGCCACAAGTCAAAGGGCAGCTAGTACCTGGGGCTTGGAGAATGGGAAAATTAGGTTGTGGAGGCCAAAAGAGAGCATACTGGAACCTGCTGAGAATGAAGAGTTCTTGGGAGCCAGGAATGGGGTGGGCTGGCAGGGAGGAGTCAGATATCCAGACCAAGGGGTGGGAGTAAACACAGTTCTGGACTGAGCCAGGCTGGATTCCATGATTTGTCTGCATTTCTAAGCTGGCTGTGCCTCACAGTGTTCACTAAGCACTCTCAGCTTCCCCCAGACACCTGCAGTTGAGAAGTCAGGGAGTGGGCACACAGGCGGGGGCCCTTACCTGGCACAAAGATGTAGAGCCGTTTTCGCTCAGCAGGCTCCGGCCCGAGGGAGTTTTTGTAGGTGCAAAAGTATTCTCCCGTGTCTAGCCCAGTGACATTGGTCAGTGTCAGTGTGCTGGAGAAGGTGCCATCCTGGTTCTTGGCCGTTTTCTGCAGGGGCTTCTGGGACATCCGTTCCCACACCACCGGAGCTGCACCCGAACAGGTCAGAACGAAGGTGCTGGAGATATTGAGGACAAGCTCTGGCCCCGGAGGTGTGATGACCAGGCCCCAGGAGGCCTGTGGTCCCAGCAGCAACAGCAGGGGCAGCAACAGCACCTGGCCTTTGGGAGAAAAGGCATCGGATGTCAGGGCACAGGCGCGTCAGCACCTCCCCCCCGCGGCTGACCCTGGAGGAGGCCATATCTGCACAGTCCTTGAAGAACACACCTCCCTAATCCAACAGAGACTGGAACCCGTGCCTCTGAAGCCTGCTTGTCCAGTGCCTGGTCCCCAGGGACTCCTTCTAGCCTCCTGGCCTCCTGATCTTAGTGTCTCTCCATCCTAAGCCTCAGAGTCCTTCAGCTATGCTGTGTGCAGGCTGTGGGCATGTTCTCCCGAAGGCCTCAGGAAATCCTCGGGAAGCAATTCCCAGGCCTCCAGTTCCTGCATTACTTCCCAGGTCACTTTCTGAGCCCCTTCCCTGCAGCTGCCCCAGCTGCCCGGGTTCCATCCAAAGCCCAGAGGTGGCCTTGCTCGGGGAGGGTGGAGCACAGTAGTTCAGAGTAGGTCAGACTGGGCAAGAGACTCAGCAGCCGCTGGGAGCCAGAGGGAACTGGGGTGTGAGCGGGAGGGGGGGGGGGCGGTCAGGTGATTGGTTCTCCTCCCCCTGCTGATATCCTCCAGGAAAGGTTCTATAAGCCATGTCCCCCAGACCTATGGGTGCTCAGCCAGCCAGTCAGTCATCCTTCATCCTTGGTAGGCTGTCAGCTGGTCACTGATTTGCCAGTGACCATTGATTGACTAGCTGGTCGGCCGCCCAGCCCCTGGAGCACCGACGGCATGTAACAGGCAGCAGTGAGGGAAGGGTGTGCTAGGAGAAGCCCAGCCAGGCCTTGGGAGCTCGCAGCCAGTGAGAGATCCAGGCAGGGGAGGGGAGTCCCAGACCGGAAGCAGACCAGCCAGGCTGATACCAATAAGTCCTCAGAAGAGGTGGGAGACGGAGGTGACTGTTAGCAAGTGGGGTGGGGGCAGCCGGTGAGGGGCCACGGGGTACGGAGGACCGAGCAAAGGATTTGAGCTAATGGCTCTGGACAAGCAGGGGTCCACCGAGGTTTCTGAGTCGAGTGGGCAGTAGAAAAAGGCCTCCACTGAGAGCCACTGGAAAGGCAGGAAATTGAGGTTCAAGAGCATGGCAGGGCCCCTGCCTCCCAGGCCCTGGTGCTATCATGCACCACCCTCCCAGGGCCCCCCTGCCCCTTTGACAACAGGAGCTAGCATGGCACTCAGAAGCTGCAGTGTACCTACCTTTGAGGACAGGAGCTGGCATGGCGCTCGGGAACTGCGTGGTGTCCTGCAGAGTTAAACAAGGGTCAGGGCTCAGGGCGAGCCGAGTCATTTCAAAGTCTGTCTTAGCACGTGGGTCCTACAGAGTAAACCCTAGCCCCGGCCACCCAGTCTCCATGTCCATGGGGCTGAAGTCAAAAACCACCCATGTCCCATTACCAAGAGGGCACTCATGCCCAAGGGTCCCCTCCCCCTGCACGGGGCTTGGCCTCGGGGTGCCTGGACCCTGCTTTGGCTCTGCCTCTACCTCTCCAGTGGCCTTGGCTGAACCCAGGCCTCTCTGGGTCTTAGTTTCTCTGTATGTACAGTGGGAGAGGGGACTTGGGCTGGATGGCATCCAGCGCCCGCCAGCTCCAACAGCCAGTCCTCCGGGTGACAGTTCCAATACCAGGCTCTTATCTGCCAGGACAAATATTTGGGAAAGCGTGATGAAAGGCGTGGGGGAGCTGGAGGGGGTAAGCCAGAGCCCAGAGAACTCCCACAGGCTCCACAAGCACAACAGGAAGTGGAGGCGGCTGTGGGAAGGGAAGCGGGGGAGTCAGGACTGCGGAATGTAGGGGGGCACCTCCGTGCCTGGCCCCCTCTACTCAGCCCCAAGCTACACAGGGAGGCCCAGGGGAGAGGGGCCAGGGGGTGGGCCCAGGGGAGGCCCCACTGCCCGGCAAGGCTTCAAAGGTCCTTAGAGACTACTGAATCCAAGTCTCCCACCCCCAGTGTCCGGATGGGGAAACTGAGGCTCTGAGAGGGAAAGAAGTTTGTCCAGGGTGACACAGCAGAACTTGTCCGAGAGGGAGACAAAGAGGCCTGGAATGATAGAGGCAGAGAGAGACAAACACAGAGACCAAAGGAGGCAGCGAGAGACAGAGGCAGGAACACAGAGACACAAACTGCATTAGGTGGGTCTTTGCTCGATCCCTGCCCTTGGCAGCCCTATCTGAGGGTCCCAAATAACCACCAGTGGCCAGGCTTACAAGGGTCTGCCCACGGCATCGACAGGAAGGAGGCCAGAAGTGGACAAGATCACAGAGCAAGAAACGTGAGAAGTGACCACATGACCGGGCAACAGGGAGCCTCCTGGTGCTGCGGGGCTGCTGACTTCCCTGAGGGGCTGCCCAGCCAGGTCCTGCTCCTGCGGCCAAGCCTGCCTTGCTCCCACTCCACTCCCCATCTTGGCCCTTTTACTCTCCAATCCAGTGCCAGGGTCCCAGTTCGAGCCCCGGCGCAGCTGCCTCCTGTGCCACTGCTGTCCCTATGTCCTCAGTCTCCAACTCTCAAAGAGGGATGACAGGAAGCTTACCACTCCCAGGGCTGCATTGACACATACTAGTGGGCCCCAGGCTCCCCTCTGCCCAGCACCCCACGAAGCTCCCTGAGCAGCTCTGCTCTGCCCTTCTTCCTCCTCCTGCCCCTTCAGACTGGCCTGCCTGAGGTTCCCCTCATTTCTCCCCTCTCCTCTCTCCCCACTGTCCCAGACCCGAAGCCCAGCCCTTCCACACACCCCCACTCCCTTGCCTCCTGCCCCAGCCCCTCCAGCTGGATGCCAGGCCTCCTCCGGCAGGAGGGAGCCGGGCCGTGGCAGAGCCAGCAGCCCCCACGGAGGCCCATCTGCCCCTCGGTGGGTACCCCTCTGGCTCCCCCCTTCCTGCCCGAGATCTCAGCCAAAGAAAATCATTAGCAGCCCAGGCTGGGGGAGGGGGTCATTTCAGCCTCCCTGCCCCTCCCCTCGCAGCCTCCCTGGCTGGCCACACTGTTTATTATTCTAAAGGAGGAATTTGGTCGGCTGGCCTGGAGATGGGAGGTCACTGTAACCAGGGCTGGCCTGGCTCTGGAAGGCTGGGCCATGCCGGCTGGGCCCCCAGCTCCCCTGACCCTGGCTCCTCTCCTGCTGGGCCTCGGGCTGGGGGCAGCTTAGAGTCTTTGAGACTCTAATCCATGAGGGGCCTTCTCAAACAGGCAGTGGCCCAGAGAGGGACAGAATCATGACCTAGTCACACAGCAAAAAGGCAGAATCAGGCCAGGGATAGGATAGGCCGGGCAAAAGAGCTCAGAGCGAGTATAGATGCCCCGGGGATCTTGGACTGAGTTCTCTCTTTAGGCAATGAGCATTTTGGCTCTAGTCACAAGGGACCGCAGACTCGCTGGGAGACTCAGCAAGTCCCCTGCCTTCTCTGGGACTCAGTTTCCCTATGAATATAGGGAGAGGTTCAGATGGGTCAACTCAAAGAGCCATCCTGTTCTAAAACTGCTTTTTTGACTGGCCGGGGAGAAGGTTCTAGTCACTATTATTCCTGCTGGGGTGGTTTAGGGAGGTGAGGGCTGATGAGAAGGAGGGGGCTACATTAGTGAGGCTGGAGTCACGTGAGAATCCATAACCCATCTCATTCTGTGGATTGAATCTCCCTGACCATTTGGTCACAGACATGCCGTGTGGACTTTGACAAGTTGTTTCCCTCTCTGGGTCTTACTTTTCCCATCTCTACAATTAGGAGTTAGACGGTCTTTCAGGGGACTTTGAGACAAGTAAGCTGGTGATATGGAAACCCCAGAGGTGGCATGGACAGCAAGCCAGAGGAGGACGGGGAAGAACCAGAGTGGAGTTTGGTGGCACCCAGACCTAAGCTCCCAGGCCATCTTTAGATGACTCCCTGACAGGCCCAGTTATCTACCTAATGCCGATGGACCTCTGTGCTTCCCAGAGGCTGCTGTGGTTCCAGCCAACCCCAGAGAGGTCCAGGCAGCTGATGTGGAGGTTAGGGGCTTTCCTGTGACAACTCCCCCTTCTTTAGGGGGAGGGCTGCAATCCAGGAAGGAGCCGCCCGGGACAAGGTGGATGTCACAGTCAGGAAGCAGGCACCCTCTGACCTGCCGTACTCTCCTGCTTGGGGAGGCCCCTGAAACAGAGAGAAGGAGGAGACTCTCGGGGATCCCCCCTCTGCCCATGAGGAGAGTGCTGAGGGCCAGGAAGGCCTCACGATTCCTCTTATTTTGGCCCGGTTAGGGGGACAGAGGTCAGTCCCAAGATGCAGTAATTGCCCAGCTCCTCACAGTGAATCAAGGACCTCAAGTCCAGGGGAGCAAGCGTGCTTGGGGATCCCTCGTGAGCCCAGCCTTCCCTCCTCCCGGCTCTTCTGAGTCTCCACTCCTTTCCCACCACCTTAATCTAAATAAATCCAGTCTCTCTTGGCCACATCCGCCAGCAGCAGCTTCCCTCCCTCGGGGTCCCGAGACTCCCACGACACAGGGAGGCCAGGGAGGAGGGCCTCTGCGGCTGCCAGGGAGGGAGGCTTGCATACGGTGAGCATGGACGCACACGCACACACCCCCGCCTGCACATTCACTCTCACGCTGCTCCGAAACACATCTGTGTGCAGCGGGCCATGTGTGTGCCCAGCCCCCACGCAGGCACTCAACATGTGCCTGCCCACGCAAGCCCCGCGTGCACACACTCCCCTCCCTCCCCGTGCCCAGCACACGTGCGCACGGCACAGACTGCCGCCTGCATGCCTCCCACACGCCCATGGGAGCGTGCACGTGTGCAGAGCTGTGTGCACACAATATGCACAGAGCGTGTGCACGCAGGCCCAGACACCTGAACACACATCCACGACACCAAACACAAGCCAGTGCGTGTTCTACATTTACCGTACCAGCAGCCGTTCTGAGCACTTAGCCTCTTTCGACTTTACTTGCTCCTCAGCCAACTCTGGGAGGTGGATACAAGGATGATTCCTGTTTTCGATGGGGACACTGAGGCAGGGAGCACTTGGCGAACTTGCCCAGGAATGCAGAGCAGAGACTGAACTCTCTCTACACCACCACCTTCTCCGCTTACTTGGTTTGGGCTGGCGAGAGGGTGGAGAGAGACAGATGGCAATGAGACTTGTTTAGCCGAGAAACCACAGGACTTGGTGATAGGTGCCGGGGCGCTGGAGCGAAAGTAGCTTAAATGAGCCCCCGCTCCTGTTTTGGACTTGGAATATTGGGGGCCAGGAGCGTGTGTGTCCTGGGGGCACAATGCCATTTTCTGAGATGAGAATGGGGCAGAGGGGCAGGACTGGAAACTGCCACCCAGCTGCTTTAGGGTTTGGAGCGGCTGGGGGCACCAGAGTGGACAGAGGCCCCCTCAGTCTGGCGGCAGGGGACAGGCCGGGCACAAATAGCGGCGAGATGGGGATGGGGGGGAAGGCACGCTGCGGGGAGGAGGGGGTCGTTGGGGCAGGCAGTCCCGGGCGGGCCGGGGATGCTCCGAATAAACAAGATGCCAGAGGGAGGAGGAGGCCTAGCCATGGAGTCTCGGGGTTAAAGTCATGGAATCTCAGAGCTCCACGGCCCTCAGGGACCATGTATCCAATCCAACCCTCTTCCTGTGCCCACTGTACAGGTGAGGAAACTGAGGCTGAGAAAGAACCAGGGACAGGTCCCAGTGTTTTGACCTAGGCAAGCTCAGGTCCCTGGCTCTGATGTGAGGCTGGGGGCTCGAGGCCCGGGGGCTCAGACTATCTCTGTCCCCACAGAATGCCCCCTGCCCTGCCATTCATAAAGCTTTATATCAAAGTCACTTTCCCTGCGCTGTCCCAGCCAGGCAGGGAACGGGGACTGAGACTCCCAGGAGATGGCTAAGTTGCAGGCAGAAGCAGGACAGCGGCTCGAGTGGCTTGCAGCCTCGTCCTCTCTTCTATACACCTCTCTCCACTCTGCGTCCCCTGGGACAAACTGGCGCAGATCCCTGGCTGGGGAATAAGGGGATGTGGGTCCTCGGCCCAGCTCTGTCACCCACCTGCAAGGTAGTCTTGCCCCTTTCTGAGCCTTGGCTTCCCCGTGTGCACACAGGGTGGGCAGGGCTGTCCTGGATGCCCCTTCCAGAGCTGCCATGCTGTGGCCGTCGGGACCCTGCTCCGGAAGGCGGCTGGGCTGGGCTGGAACGCTGGGGTGGGGGTGGGGTGCCGGGGAGGGGCCCTGGCCTGGATGTCATGACTCAGCTCAGAGAAGGCAGCCAGCTTCGGGCCTGGGAGTGAGTGGGGGCAAGAGGCATCTGGAGCCAGGGACTGAGCCCTCCTGCCAGCAGCTGGGAGGGCACGTGAGTGAGGGCCACACCGGCTGGACCTGGCAGACTGTGGTCCGTGTGGCCTCCACCCAAGTGAGCTGAGGCCTACGTGCACTCCTGCGGCGTGGGTGGGAGCCAGGGAGGACTGCAGGGTCCGCTGGGCAGGGACACAGTTACAGGTCAGGGGGGGTAGAGGCCTGGGAAGGGGCTCCCACCTGCCACCCTCAATCCTATGCCTCACTTCTGTCTGTTCGTAAAGGTTCAACGCTCCACCTCTACACGATGACTCCCCCCACAAGCCTCAGGATCACATCAAGGCCAGAGAGGGTGACCAACCTGGCCCAAATCACACAGCGATGCAGCTTGGTCATCCAGGCTCTACTCTGCCACGCTGCTTCTAGACCCAGAGGACCTTCAATGTTTTCAGGTACCTATGAGGTCCCCCAAACAAAGCAGCAGCAGTCGGCTCAGTTGGAGCCTGGCCTGGGCGCTCGTTGTTCTGGAAGTCCAAGTGGGTGGAATTAACCGTGCCAGTTCCATGGACTGTTACTCTGTCGCTTCTGTCGGTCCTGCTGCACCTCCCCGTTTCTGTCTCCTCACCGCCAGTCTGTCCCCTCCCTCCTGTTCTCACACCCCAACCAGAGGAACCTTTCTGTCCCTAGGAAGGGGCTGGCTTCTTAACTCCGCCTTTAAGAACCTTGGTGCCCCGGCCTGGCCCTGCCGACAGCTCATCATGACTGACACAGGGAGGCTGATGCCCTCCCAGCTCCCCAGGGCCCGAGCGAGGCCCCCACACTCGTCACTCACTCTGTGTTCCTCGCCCCAGGAGGCCTCCCGGGGGACACAATGGAAAGAAATGACCTATTTTCTGGAAGTTCAAAATAAAACGAAACATCTGTCTGGATCAGAGCCAGGCTGATAAAGAACGGACCGATCCCCCCCAGCCCCAGCCCCCGCCTTCTGCCACACACCCCCTCACCCGCCAGAGTGCGAGTGCTTGGGGGTGGGGGATACTGCAGGCCCAGCTACTTGGAACAGTTCGTGGGAAAGCGCTCAGTGTGTGCTTCACGGCCACTGGGGGCCCAGGGGAGGGGGCCTGGGTCCTCACACAGGCTGGGAACCAGCCTGAGAAGGAGGTCAGTGAGGGAGGGAGGCTTCTACATGCTCCCGTCCACCCGCCTGCCTGCCTGCCTGCCGAGCAAACACTTCCTGCCTCCTCCGGCGCCTCTCTGGCCTCCCTGCTTGTCCCCCACGGCTGCCCACCCCCACCCCCGGGGCCATATGGCCTGGCTCTACCCAGGCCCAGTGGGCCCCTGGGCCAGAGTCCTATGGATCCCATCTGGACCCCCTAGAGCGCCTACAGAATAGAACAAGGGCTTAGAAGGCATTGAAAGTAACAAGAGTAATAATAGCTACCTCTGATTTAGTTTGTATCCAATGCCTGGGCTAAGCCGTTGATGTGAATGATCTCAGAAGAATCCATGATCTCTGTGTCGCCTCTCCATTTTACAGAGGAGAAAAGCAAGGCACAGAGAGGTTAAATCATTTGCCCAAGGTCACAGACCTTGCCGGCAGGGGAGCCAGTGCTCAGTCCTGGACGGGCTGACCCCAGAGCGCCCAGGCTCAACGCCCGCGTGACAGCCTCTCAAAGGCAGGAGGTAAAGACGACAAGCCCTTGCCTGGCACACAGCATGGCCTCAAATGAACCACCCGCCTTGGTCTTTCGCCCTCTGCTTCCCGACCTCGCCTTTCAGTGCAGGCCCTCCTTGTAGCAGGGTGAGCCTGAAGCTGAAAAACAGGGTAGGAGACAGGCAGAGAGCCCCACAACCTGGGGGCTGGAAGGGGCCATAAATACTCCCTATTTGCGCCCCCCCCTACCCCCCCCCCCACCCCCCGCCAACAAGCTGTGTGGTGCACAGTGACCAGCGTCTCACCACCTCATCCATAACCCATTCCACTCTTGGAAGACTCGGGATCCTCAGAGGTCCGGCTAGTCAGAATTTTTCATAACATGGGGGGGTTTTGTTCTGTCCTCACAACAATGCTGAGAGAGGGTTATAATCGTGCTTTCTGTTTCATGACGAGGAAACTGAGTCTCAGAGAGGTCTGGTGACTTACCCAGGCTGACACAGCCAGTAAGCCACGAAGCGGGGACGCAAACTCAGGCTTGTCTGACTCCAAACCTGGAGGCTCAACCACCACGAGAGCCGGCCTGTCTCCCACCCAGAAACAGGTCTGTCCATGGAGGAACAGTCCGCAGTGAGTTTACCCTAATGGGGTCCGTACAGAATGCAGGCTCCCAAGGACCGAAGGATCCTGAGGTCGGAGCCCTGTCCCTCCCTCGCTGAGGTGCAGAGTGAGTGGGGGTGAGTCCCAGCTCGCCCAGTAATTTGAAAGTCAAGCTGGGGATAGAGCTCAGAACCTTCCTGCAACTTCACCGCAGAGCCTGCCGGAGAGCGCATGGGTGAGGAGAGGAGTCCTTGCTGAGGACAGCCTGGCTCTGGCCAGGACAGCCACTGCCTTGAGGCCCGTCCCGAGTATCAGTGAGGCGAGGTGTGTGGCCGGCTCTGCCACAGGCCCGCTGTGCTCAGGGTCCAGGCCTGCCCCTGCAGGGGCCCCAGCACCTCTGCAGCTGCAGAGTTCCGGGCCTTCACCATCCCTCACTGCCCTCCCTGCACCACCCCCCCCCCCCCGCCCCCCAGAGCCTCATCTCTGGCCGGTGCCATGGCAACAGAGAGCCCAGGTCCTGGCAGCCAAAGGAGCCCCTGAGAGGGGTCCCAGGCTGAGGCTGGGGAGGCGGTGGGGTTGGGGGGGGGGGTGCGGCGGTCGGAGACAAGCAAACCTTCTGTTCCCCGGGCTGCTGCCAGCCCCGGATCAGCCCTGGGCCGGGGTGGGGGCCGCAAATAGAATGGGTCCTCAGAGCCAAGTGGGCAGGGGGCAGGCAGGCCTCAGGCCGTTTGTCCTGACCCACCAGCATGTGGCCTGCCCCCGCCAGCCCAGAGCCCAAGCCCACAGGCAGGGCGAGGGAGCTAGCGAAGAGCAACCCTGCCATTAATTGGAGCCAACGTGGGGCATTGAGATTCCCCTCAGGGGCGGCAGAGCCAGAGGGGAGAAAACTCCCACATTTCACTTCCCTCTCCCTTTCTCAGCGTCTGTCTGTCTCTCTCTCTCTCTCTCTCTCTTGCCCCTTCCTCTGGTCCCGCACCCCGCTTCTCCCCCAGACTGTTAGTCCGCTTCTCTGGGCCTCGGCGTTCCCATCTGGAAGTCGTGGCTCGTCACCGAGCTGTGGAGGCCATTGAATGAGTTCATACAAGTAAAATGCTTAGAACAGGGCCTGGCACACAGCCAGTCAGTGGCCTCGTTCTTCTTCACTCACGGGAGAGTAACTCACTCACTCGCTTGCTCACTCGCCCAGGCCCCCTGGCCAGGCTCATCAGCCAAGGATTGCACGTGACAAATGAGAAGGTAGGAAAGCCCCTTCCAGAAGGGCTCCTTAGGAAGGGGCAGCTGCTGTTGTGATTGGCATTGCCAGCAGGCTCAGCCAGGGTGGGGGCGGGGTGTCTCCTAGCTTAGTCAGGGATTTCAAGGCCCACCCAGGACCACGACCCAAGTGCAATGACTCCCGGTCCCCTGTCTGCCAACCACTTCCTTCCTGGACCTTTGTCTTAATCCCTTCATTTGATTCCCCCACAAATGAGGAAACACACCTAATAATTTTTTCAGAGGCCTCTAGATTCCTTTTTGGTTTTTTTCCCCAATGTTTATTTTTGAGAGAGAGAGAGAGTTGGGGAGGGGCAGAGAGACAGAGAGACAGAGAGAGAGAGAGAGAGAGGGAGACACAGAACTGAAGCAGGCTCAAGGCTCTGAGCTGTCAGCACTGACACGGGGCTCGAACTCACCAACCGCGAGATCATGACCTGAGCTGAAGTAGGACGCTTAACTGACTGAGCCACCCAGGCGCCCTGAGCCTCCAAATTCCTAATTCAGAATTAGGCTTTACGGTAGATGCTTAATAGATGCCTACACAGTGTAAGGGATCAAATGGCCTCGTAGGGTCAGCCCTTCTGGTCTTCAAGCCTCAGCTGTCCCCTAACACCTCAGGGTTCGCTAAGCTGGGGAGCTGGGACAGGCAAGCGATGGGGACTCTTTCCCTCCTGGGTGGTAATGGGACCAGCTGGCGAGAGGGCAAAAGGAGACCCTGATGCCACCCAGGGCATGGAAAGCACATGGAGCCCAGCCGGACCAGGTGTAGCAGTTCCATTCTGAAGCCACTTAATCCAGGTCCAAGTTCCGGGCCGGCTCTACCACCTTGTAACTGTGTGACCTCTCTGACTTTCACTTTCTTGAGTCCCAGCCTCCTGGAAAATGACAGAAGAGACTTCCTTTTCCATTGCTGGGAGGGGTAAGATGATGACGAAAAGCACCCGTCACATAATAGGTGCTCAGTAAATGGCAACAATTATGAATATGTGATTATTTCAGTGGGAAGGAGGTGGCCGCCAGCTCAGCCTCCAGGGTTTAGTGGGGTTCTTTGGTGGGTGATGCCAGGGAAGGGCATTCCACAGCGGCTCTGCGTGGGAAATGGGAGATCTCGGGGCACCTGGGAAAATAGCAGGAAGAAAACTTCTAGGTTAGAAATCAGGGCTCTTTAGCAAAGAGGTAGGTGACGGGCAGGGAAGGAGTGCAGAGGTTACTTTGGGAAAGTTTGGGGGTTCCGGGTGAGGATTTAGGCTTTGCCCTGCAGGCACGAGGAAGCCAACCTTTCAGGCCATTGGTAGTGGGGAAGGGGGCTGCTGGCTGCCGGCTGGACAGCAATACAGCCCAACTCCAAGCACTATGGGAGGAGGGGCTCCTCAGATGGGAATGACAGGAGCAGGTTAGCATCAGTGGGAGGGCATGGATTAGAATGGGGACAGTGGAGGCAGAGATGCCACTTTCGGACATGAAGCCATCTCAAACCCTGCCTAAACCCCCTGGCAGAACCAGCCATATAATTTGTGGGGCCCCTTGTTACAATATTAACAATTTCAAGTGTGGGGCCCCCGCGAAGCATGGAGGCCTTTGTGACTGCCCATGTCGAATGCACATGAGGTCATCCCTGCTCCCTGGACTAAAGGGGAGGCCAACTGTCCAGCCAGCCAGCTGCCCGTCTGTTTTATTCATCTCTCCATGCATTTATCTATCACTGTTTCACTACCCATTCAGCAGACAGGCCCCAGCCTGGGAACCGGTAAGGGCACAAATACAGGTAAGAGGGGAGAAGCCCACGGTCTGCTGGGTCAGATGTGAGCCTTTCTCTTCAAGCCCAGTGCCCTGAGCTAAGGCTGTGACAGGTTTGTAAAGCGGAGCCTTGCCCTGTGCGTTGACCCTGGAATCCCCCCACCCACCCAACTTCGGCTCAGTCTCAGGAGTGGAGAAGCTAGCAGACCACAGTCTTTCAGTTCTACTTCTCAAGAAGGAAGGCTACCAGGGCAGCAACAAGGATTTGAAACAGCCACAGAAGCCTGGCAGGGGCTAAGGGCAAAGCGGGATGGAGCTTCTGGAGTCACTGAGCTGCTCCCTCGGCCTCCCCTTCATGTATATAAAAGGAATTTATGGCCAGAATGGAGAAGTGATGTGATCAAAGCTCCATGGTCCACGAAACTACCCCGGGGGAGGGGGAGGGGGAGGGGGAGGGGGGGGTCCCACCCCTCATGGAAATGGCACTTCCTCTTTAGCCCAAACTCTGCCCTGTGACCTCACACCGGGGAGGACTGGGGCTGAGTGAGCCTTGGATGACAGACGTGGATGGAGAAGCCACAGCACATGCCCAGCTCAGTGGTCCCGGGTTCAGTGCTATCACGGATGATCTGTACGACTGGAGCTACATCCCTCCCCTTCTCTGGACCTCAGTTTCCCACGCATAGAATAAGCAAGTTGGACCAGGCAACCCCCAGAGTCCTTTTCATCTCTGACCTTCAAGAACGGACTCCCTGGCCCTGCTGCCCCCACTTCCTAAAGTACAACCGTCTCCATCATAGGGCGGAGAAGCTGGTACCTCCTGCAGATGAAAGGTTTTTGGGCACCTGAGACATCAAATAGCTCTGATCTGAAACAAGGAGAAGAGATGGCAGATGGCATTAATGCAGCTAAAGCAATACACTTTGATTTTCAGCCTCCTGCACTAGGCTGGGGGCAGGGTGCCCCAGAAAGCATCTGGGAAGGGGGGTTCCTGGGGCAAGGGCCTGGGGCTTCAGGAAGCCCTTCTGCCTGTGGGCTCTGAGTCTGAAATCTTGGGAGATTTCGATCTTAAGTGTGAGAGTCGCCTTAAGACCCTCACACTTGAAGCAACAACTGTGTCGATTCCACACCCGCGCCCACCCAGAGGTGGGGCCTGGGTCCCCACACCATTCCCTCGCCTCGGGACCCCATCATTGCTCCTAACCACCACTGGGCCAAAGCCCTTCTTCCTCTTGAAATCAGAGCATATGAGATTCGAAACATCAGCACTGGAAGGGGCCTAAAGGGTCACAGCATCCACACATCCACACCCCAACATGCACACCTCCCTACCCTCCTTCCTCTGTATCCCAGGAAAACGGGCTCCGCAGGCACACACCCTCAGAGCTCCCTGAGAAACCAAGTGCTTTAACAGGCTGCTCTAACTATAGAAAGTTCCCCCTCTTTATTGCAGGTTACAGTTTTCCATTAGTGGTCATCGATCCCGACCTCTTTCTGTAACGGATGGAGAAAGGGTAAGAAAAACCCCTTTCATTGTGAAGTTAAATATGCATGATGCCTGAGTACACAACAGAGCTTGTGTGGCTGCCAATCCGGGCTGGCGTGGCTTGGAATCCTGGAATTGTTTGGGGCCTGGAAGGAGCTCAGAGATCATCTTGTTCAGCCTCCTGGTCTCACAGATGGGAAAACTGAGGCCCAGAGAAGGACTGACTCACCCGCGGTCACACAGAATGTGTTCCAGGGTCTGATGACCACCTCTGGAACTCTGAGGGGCCTCCGCAGCTGCGGCACATTCTCAGAGTTTGTGCTGCATCCCCAAGGGTGGCCCGTGCCCCACCCAGCCTCTCATCCTGCGCTCTGGAGTCACAAACACCCGGATGCAAATCCCAGTTCTATGGCTTCCTAGCTGTGGGACGTTGGGCAAATGACTTAACCTCTCTGGGCAGTTCCTCGTATAAAACAGAGAGGGTTTCTATCTACGCCTGGAGGTTGCTGTGATGATTATATTAGTTTGGCAAATATTTATTAAGCGCTTTCTGAATGCTGGGCCTGTTCGAAGCCCCAAGGAACCCAGCAGTGAACTTCACAGTAATGGATGGGAGGCACAACAGAACCGCTCAGGAATCGCTGTCCCTGTTATATCACCCTGCCCACTCTACTTCCCAGCTGAGGTGCTATGAACTCTGCCCTGGGGGGGGGGGGGGGGGGGGAGGAAGGGCAGGAAGGCCTACGGAAAGCAGTGGAGGAAGATCTCTCCCCATTCCAAGGGCCCACTGCCTACAGCGTTCTGAAACATGCGTGAGGAAGTAAGGTGGGCATGAAGGGCATTTCAGGGAAGTCTAGGGGACCGTCTCATTCCTTCCGCCCTCCCCACCACACTCAGTAGCCCATCCCGAGCAAAGCACAGATCCCCTCCTTCAGTCCTGAAGGCAGCTGGTCTCAGAACCAGCCTGTGCCTAGAAGATGGAACTGGGCCTTTAGAATCCCCACGGTATCCAAGCCCCTTCTGTGGGCATTGCCCTTTGTGGATCGCAGACGGCTTTCACCGCCAAGTCCTGTGCAGGAGGCAGAGAGAGCAGTGACCCTCTCTTAGCCAATGGCATTAGGTCCAGCCCTGTAAAGTGCAAGCGCCTTACCTATGTTATACTCACACGGCCTACATACCTCCCTGCTGCTCACAGAGGAGGGGACTGATGCCCAATCAGACACAGGGTCACCCGGCCAGCCAGGAGCCAACTAGGGATTGATGGCACAGTCATCTGATGCCCAAACTTGACGTCGTTTACGCATGGTGCCCACTGCCTTCGAGATGTGGATGCAGCCCGGAAAAAGGACATGGGGACCCGAAGTTGGCCACACAGTGCACTTGAGTTGAGCCAGGACAAACGCCAGGTCTCCTGACTCTGAATCTACGGTGCTTTCCGCTGTCCCACATCTGTGGGCAATTATAAGTCTCAGCTTTTCTTCCCACAGAGGAGGGAGGGCTGCCTGATCACCCCTGAAGGGAAGGTGCTGACCAGATGGTCTCCTTTGTCACTTAGGGCCAGGCCAGGCTCCTGGCGGACCTGGGTGCAGGTGGGGCCTGAAGCTGAACTTAACTGCCGCAGAAGGTGCCGGAGCCAGGAGCAGCCTATGTGGGAGGACGGAGCCTGTCTTCCTTCTGACCTGGGGCTCCCCAGGTAGCAAAGGGTTACGTCTTTGCTTTCAAGCAGACACAGGCCGAAGTACCAACTCTACTAACTGTGTGACACTGGGAAAGTCACATAGCCTCTCTGGGCCTTGGTTTCCTTGTCTGCAAAATAGGGGTAACAACAATACCAATTCCCAAGACCTGGTAGGTGAGGTCCCAGGCTCTGGGCCTGGCACAGGGCAAGCCCTCCTTGACAGTGACCAACACGATCCTCATCCTGGAGCACTGCGGGTTGAGGGCGTCTTGCATGGAGGCAGGGGAGGACTGTGTGACTTCAGATATCTCACTAGAGGCCTCTGTGCCCTCTGGGATTGCAGAGGCAGGCGGGGACACTCCTCCCTGTCTGACATAGAAAAATGCAGTCTGGAGGAACTACATGATGCTCTGGAAGGTCACCGGAGGGAAGGCCGGGGCCTGGTTCTGGTCTCACATTTGGGAACAGGAGGTATTCGGCGGAGCCCCTCCTCCCTTCCCCGGCACGTTTTCTCGGTTCCACTGACCGCCGGCAGATGCTGGGGGCAGAACACAGAGCACAAACAGGAAGAGAAGGCCAAGCAACAAGGCAAAAGGGCATGACAAACACTTGGAAGACTGGAAGAACCTCGGAAGACTGCCTGGAGGAGGTGAAGTAGGCAAGGTCCTTGAAAGAAAATGGAGGGGATGAGGAAGGGCATTCTCATAGGCAGGATTGTGCTTACTCCTCCTGAGAACCCTGGGATCTGACTGACACAAGGCCCAGGTTTGGAGAAACAAGGCAGGGAGCCTGTTATCTCCCGGAGCTCTGCCACTTAGTAGCAGCGTGATACAGTTTTGTAGCTGCTGTGAACCTCACACGTACAACCAACATAAAATCCGTCCCTGCCTCTGGAGCTGCTGGCGAGTTCCGTGAGATCATGCTCATAAAGCTCTCCACGCGGTCCTGGCATGCAGTAAATGTCAATCAATGGCAGCTACTATTAGGAGTTGGGGCTTTCTATAGGGGAGAATCAAAGAAGGAATCGTGATCAGATTCATGTTTTAGGATGGAGTGAAAGCAGCGTCCGGAAGGAGGGAGACAGCAAGGCGGCCTGAGCAGCTGCCTGAGTCCAGAGGGAAGGGCCCAGCGACTGACCCCCTTCTTCACAGAGGGGCCCCCACGTCTGACGGCCGGTCCCAGACCCCCAGGCCCACAGCCCCAGCTGCGTGACCGTGACCGCTAGCCTTGCCACAGCCCCCTTGCCTTCGCACTTTCCCAGCCACTGGGGGTTTGGAAGGACATCTTAGGAATCTGGAAAATTTGCAAATCCATTTAAATCCGAAGAGGTTGCCTGGCGGCCGGCTGGCCTGGAGCCAGATGGATTCTTAAGGACAAGGCTTGGGCCCAGAGACAGGGGCCATGGCTCTGAGGTCCCCTATCCGTGTACCCTGCTTGCCACCTCCCAATGCCCCTCTCAAGCTCCTTCCCGCTCTCCCCAGCCCCGTCAGGCAGTGCTACGTTTTGGAGGCCCTCCGTTGGCACCCAGAAACCTCTGGGGTTCATTTGATGAAGGCAGGGGGCAGCAGGGCTATGGAGACTGAGACCACCCACCCCAGAAGCAGCCTGAGCAGGAGAGAACTAGCTTCTCCAGCCCTGACGTGGCCCACAGCCTCCCGGCCTCCTCCCATCTGGTTTTGTTAAAAATATTTTCCATTTTTTGACCTACCCAAGAAGGCACAGGCTGGAGCAAGGGGACAGGACAAGGGGTTGGGAATCCCCCCTTCTCCCAGCACTTACCTTGCTGCTGATGCCTGCGGGTGTGGGCACAGTCCTGAGCTCTGGGCTGTCACCCCCTCCAGGAAGTCCTCCTCACTGGCCTCTCATTAACAGAGAGACTTTGCTGGACCCCAAATGGGGCAAGCGCTGGGTAGGAGAGCAGGGAGGACAGCTGCAGTCTCTGGGAGCCTCAGGAGAACGGAGGGGAGTAGGGGGCTGCAGGGATGAGGAGTGGCCTCAATCCCAAAGCATCCTGCGGGAGGAGCAGGGTTGCCAGGAGGGGCCGCCCTGGGTCTGGCCGTCGGTGTTGCGGGGCACAGCCGCTGGTCAGAGGGTGACCAGCTCTCTCCTTGCCGTCCTCCTTCTCTCTGCCTCCAACTTGTTCACAGAGGGATCCTGCGTCCCAGACGGGATGGGCAGGGACTGCGGGCGCTGGCAGCCCCAGGAGCTCACACTACTGTGGGCTTCCCTGCCCCTCCCCCACTTTGGGGGAAAGGCTGAAGGGCCGCCTCTGATTGGCTCAGCTCGGAGAAGGGGGGCGAGGGGGCGGGGAAGGTGGACGCGTGTGTCTGTTTTCAATTTCAGTTTCTTCCCCCCTCTCTTTCTTTTCCCCCAAGTTTCTTGTTTTTCTTCCTCGTTTCCCTCTGCTTGCTCCCTCCGTCGCCTGCTCTCTCAGGATGTGAGGGGATGTTTAGAAATTCCGCAGCCCACGCCAACCGCTGAGTCACTTTTATTAAAAAGTGGCCTGGCCCCACTTGCCTGATGCTTTGCCGTGGTACCTGGGACCGAGTCCTTCCTCCGTGCCTCAGTTTCCCCATCTATAAAGGCAACTCCGATAAGTTACATGATTGATTCGGTCAACATCCATTTATTGAAAAGGCGTGTTGACGGGGCACCTGGGTGGCTCAGTGGGTTGAGTATCCCACTTCGACTTCGGCTCAGGTCATGATCTCCCGGTTGGGGAGTTCGAGCCCCATATCGGGCTCGCTGATGTCAGCCTGTCAGAGCACAGAGCACACTTCAGATCCTCTGTCCCCCTCTCTGTGACACTCCCCTACTTGTGCTCTCCCCAAAATAAATAAATATATATATTTTTAAAAAAAGCAAGTTGACACCAACCATGTGCCAGATAGCGTGCTGGGTGCTGGGAATGCGGTAGTGAGTAAGACACAGTCTCTGACTTCGGGGTGGCCCAGGCTAGTGGGAGAGACAGGGATGTACAGGCAGGTACCCCAAAGAAGGGCAAGGGCGCTGAGAGCGCATTTAGAGGGGTAGCTAACTGAGGCTTTTTTACGATCAGTCACTTTTCAGAAGAAGAAACCCAAGACCCAAGTGTGAATTGGTGCAGAGGAAAAGAGACCTGCCCAGCGTCACCCAGTATAGCTCAGAGTTCCAAACGTATCACTTCTTGTCATCTTGCAGCCCCTGGAGTACCAGGAAAGGATTATTTCTCCACCTTATAGACGATGAAATGGAAGTCCGGAGAAGTGAAATGAGCTTCCTGAGCTCACACAGCAATGGCAGAACTGGGGCGGAATCAGGCCTCCTGAGTTACATGGTGAAACAGACACGGGCAATCTGACCCCAATGGAAGACCCACACCGCAGTGCAGACTGGGCCTCCCATCCTGCCTCCTTCCTCTGTTATCCCTTTCCCTGCCTCTCATGCAGTCACTCAACAGGTATTTTCGAGTACCTGCTCATGTTCCATTTCCAGCTTCTTGCCCTCCCTTCCCTACTAGGGTCTGCCAAGGCCCCTCCAAAACCTGGCTGGATCTCTGGCTCCCCCTACCTAGTCCACCCTCATTTCCTCAGACCACAAGACGTCTCTAGTCACAGACTCCTGGCTCTTAGATGCCCGAGGACATCATTTTAAAGGGCTTTAGGGGGGCGCCTGGGTGGCTCGGTCAGTTGAGCGTCCAACTCTTGATTTCAGCCCAGGTCATGATATCGCGGTGCGTGGACTCCAGCCCCGCATCTGTCATCATGGAGCCTGCTTGGGATTCTCTCTCCTCCTCTCTCTGCCCCTCCCCTGCTCACTTGCTCTCTCTCAAAATAAATACATAAAAATTGTTTAAAAGTTAAAAAAAGTTGAGTCATCCTCTGCCCCAACACTTTATGCATTGGGGAAACTAAGTCCCAGAAGGGGAAAAGAAAGGTGTCCCAGGTCGGGTCACACAGGTAGAGCCTGACTCTGCCCAGGGCTCCTTCCTTCCTACTCTCCGCACCTCTGTCTACCCCCTTCTTCTGGGGTCCTCTGTTCATGGGGCAGGAGTGTTTGCCCAAGCTGGGATTTCATGCCAACCACAATAGCATATCTTGAGGTCATTTCTTGGTCTGATCTAAGTGGAGATTGCCCAACATCTGAGCATCTGGGCTGGGCCGCACGGAGGGAGAAGAGTTCTCAGATGGGTCCTAAGCCATAGCGTGCAGGCCGTGAGAGACTCCAAAGAGAGGGGCCTGGCCAACCTTGATAGCACTGGGGCCCTAAGGGATGAGAGGGGGACTCCAAAGACCACAGGGTCAGGCCTACACTGGGATTTCTTATGCCCGAAGACCCTACGAGTCCTTACAACTCTGAGCATTTGACTTGGCTACTCACCTCCAAAGCCTTGGCTTCTCTGCTGGGACCAGACAGTTTGGGGGGGGGGGGTTCGGGGAGCAAAGAGGCATTTCAACCCCTAATTCCACCCCCCCAACAAGTCCGGGAATGAGGACACCCAGATATGGACTTGATTTGTGGCCTTGGAGAGATACCTTTGCCTCTCTGAGCCTCAGTTTCCCCATTTGTACATAACAGGGTTGAACTCCTTGTGCTGGAAGGCGGTTGGGATGCTCTGTTTACAAGTGTCTTAGGTTGGACTCTGGCTAGGGAGAGGAGGCTGGTAGGCCCCAGGGCAAGGGGACAGCTGGGGGCCAGAGATGCAGCACAGAGGGGAGGGGGTGGCTGGTGGTGGCTCCCCCGGGAAGCTGGCGGCGGCCGGTTTCCGGCCAGCCCAGCCGTCCGGCTGGCCCATCTGGAATCATTTAGCCCCTACCACCATTAACCCTTGGCAGGCACCAGGGCTGCTGTGCCTCCTCTCAGCTGAGATGGGGCTGGGGGACCAGAGCCACACGGAACACCACAGGGCACTCCCCAAGGGCTGGACCATTGAGGCAGAAGAGTCATGATTGACAGGGCAGGTTCTAGAGCCAGAGACAGAACTGGGTTCAAACCTCAGCTTCTGCAATTCCCAGCTGCACAATCTTGACCCAGTTGTTTAAACTCCTGAGCCTCAGTTTCTTCCTCTGGCAAATAGAGCTCATTTGAGGAATGATTTGAAAGACTGTTGCAATTTGTAATGCACTTAAAGGACTCAGTACAGCGTCTGGAAGTGTTAAGGAAATATTGAGTTTCCCTCGTTCCAGCTGCAGCCCATCACTGTGTGCTGCTGAGCCCAGCCGGTCCTTCTCTGGGCCTCAGTTTCCCCTGTGTGCTCTGAAGGGGTGGGCAGTGGGCAGTACCTTTGAGCGGTGTAGCACTGTCAAGCTGGGGTGGTCAGCACAGCCCCCCGGCCCCACCAGGGACAGGACCGGCCATGAATAGTCTCCCAGCTGCCCAGATGCTGGGAGCCCCGTCTAGCCTGGGACAACGCTGATGTGGAAAGGCTGGGCCGACAGTGGGCAGGCAGAGCATGGAGTGAGGGGAATCCTGCCTCAGGTGAAGTGAGCGGGATACAGAGGGAGAAGGGAGCTCTGGGTCTGGGGCTCAGCACTTCTCCCCCCTCCACTGCACGGGGTCACGCTCAAGGATTAAGAGCCTGAGCTCTGACACTGGAAGGTCCAACCCAGCTCTACCCCTTGCTAGCTGTGTGACCCTGGGCAAATTAAATTAACCAAGCTCTCTGAGCCTCAGTGTTTTCGGCTGTAAAATGGGGACACATTTTACACATGTGCCTACCTCGCCGAGTCGTTGAGAGGCCTGCATGAGTGCCGCACCAGGTGTCTTATGCAAGGACTAGAGCAGAGCGAGAAAGCCCCACTAAAGGTAACGATTCTCCGGCGTCTCCTCCGGGAGCCGCTGTTGCAGAAGTCCATCACCAGGGCCGCAGGGCAGCCCATCCAAATGCTCACTTTACAGCCCAGATGACTGAGGCCAGGGCTGGAAAGTTGACTGAGCAAGACTTTGTAATGCATAAGACCAGGACGGGAAGGGATGCTTTTTGTCTAGACTCAGGCCCAAGCTCTTCCCTGAAGGAGGGAACCAGGCTGAACTGAACCCCCCTCCCCAGACCCCCACCCACGCTTGTCAGAGCCGGAAGCCACAGCTCTCAGTGGGGCAGGGGGAGGGGGGGCCCGGAAAGGGCGCCTGAGTGGGAGAATTCCCAGTAGGCCAGCTCAGCACTCACTCAGGCAGGGCCAGCAGCCACCGCATCTGGCTCTCCCACGCTCCCAGCGCTGCCCCCCTCCCAGGCTCCCCAGGCCCGGGGTGAGGAAGCAGCACACACAGCACAGGCATCGGCACAGTCATCTTGGATGTCAGGGCCTGAAGTGTCCTAAGAGTGCATCCATAGTACAGGCATGGACACCAAGGTCCAGAGAGTGGAGAAGACTTGCCTGAGGTTAGCTGAGAGAGAAAGGTCCTGGAACACGGGACTCCTGACCCCCAGCTCGGTGTCCTTCCACTCTGCATGCACTGAGCAGGTAGATCCTGGTACCTGCAGCTGGGGAGCCAGAATCGGGGTACATTGGGAAAGGCCTCTTCCCCTCCTGGACACTCGAAATAGTGGCTGGCTGGTTGGACAGAAGAACTAAGGGGGGGGGGACTTTGGGCCACACTCCCACCCTAGATTCCTCGGGAATGATTTGAAAGACTGTCGCAATCTGTGATGCACTTAAAGGACTCAATACGCTGTGTGCTGCCCTCGCTGGGCCAGACTATAGCCGCCAAAGCCTGACAGGGTCCCTGGAGATAGGACCCTGCCTACCTCGCTCAGCCTCTCCCAGGCTCCATCTGACCTCAGTCTCAGTGCCCCAGAAATCAAGAGTGTGCCCTGGTACACACGGATGGTTCAAGGATCGTCAGAACAACAGGGCCCTCAGAGGACACATATGTCCCCCTCACTGGACACACTGGGTCCCAGAGAAGGCCGAAACCTGCAGGAGGGCACATAGCAAGAACCGGGCAGAGTCTGACCCACAGGCTCTGCTGTCCCTCTTACCATTTATCCATACGGTAGAAATTAATTGAGCACCTACTATGGGCCCCACCCTCATAGGGCTCACAAGCAAACACCAAGGAAACCACAAATCGGTGATATCATATTGTGATCAGTGTGATGAAAAAGATGAAGAATAAGGGTGGGGGCTTTTGTCTAGGCAGATTGAGGTTTCTCTAGGAAAGAAATACTTCAACTGAAGCCTGAGGTTAAGAGGCCACACACAACACAAGAGTGGGAACAGTGTTCTAGGTAGAGGGAACAGCATATGCAAAAACTTGGAAGCCAAAAAGAACTTGGTGTGTTTGAACAGAAAGAAAAGAATGGTTGAGACACAGAGGGGACATGGCAGGGTAGAGCCTGGAGAGGAAGCCAGTGGCCAGGCCTCAGGGTCTTGTGGGTTCTGTCTTGAGGGTCAGGCGGGCCAGTGCACGATTTTAAACAGGGACTGATAAGATCAGGTCACTGTAGTGCACTGTGAAGGATGGGCTAACAAAGGCGACAGCAGGGGGCTAGTATGGAGGCTGTTGGAGTTGACTGTGGACTGGCTGCCCTCCCTCCAGCACTGGATCGTAAATAGAGACTGTGGGAATGCACCCTATAGGGAGTTAGGACTTGTGGGCCCCAGTCCATGCTTAACCACTGACTCACGGAGTGACCTTCCTTTCCTTCCCTGGCTGCTGTATCTCCTTTGAACAAAGGGTCCGATGCTCTGCCCCTTCAGATGATTCTGCCCCTAGGCCTTAGGTTCTAGCATCCTTTCTGCTCCCTAAGTGGCGATGTACTGGAGGGCTGCCTTCCTTCCCCACAGGGAGCAGGAGGAGAATCAGGGAGTCTGGCAGGGGGTCAAGTTGGAGAACAGGCAGCCTGTGAGCCTTCCGGTAGTACCCCGCAGTGCCAGCAGGTGACGCCCCAGCCTCTGGAGGAGGAGACGAAAGGTGCGGGAGGGGGAGGTGGGGAGAGGGGTGCAGAAGGAAAAGACATGTCGCAGGAGCCCCAGCACCCACCCGTGAGCCTCACATCTGCCCCCTGGAGGTGGGCAGGGCAGGAACGGCCATCCCTGCTTTCACCTCAGAAATAGCTCAGGCTGGGTGGCTCGGTTGGTTCAGCGTCCAACTTCTGCGCAGGTCATGATCTGAGGTTCAAGCCCCGCAGCAGGTTCTCTGCTGTCAGCACAGAGCCTGCTTCGGGTTCTCTGTCTCCCTCTCTCTCTGCCCCTCCCCTGCTTGCTCTCTCTCTCTCTCTCAAAAATAAAGTAAACATTTAAAAAAGAAAGAAAGAAACAGCTCAGACAGAGAGAGTTCCTCACCTAAGGTCACAGAGTGAGTCAAGGCCCTTGGGCTGCAGTCTGGGTAAGTCGAAAGCCAGGCCACCAGCCTCTCTTAAGCAATCCACTTCCAACCGAAAGCTCAGCCCAGAACCTTTCCTCTTCCACGGCCATAAACCTGTTTAGAAACCGACTTATCACCAAGATCTTTATGAGGCCATGTCTCTGCGCCCCACCCCTGGAGGCTGTGGTCAGGTATGTGAGAGTAGCCCAGAGGGAAGAGGGGCCACCGGGGAGCCAGAGGCAAGGAAGGGTCCAATAAACAGCTGCTCCCAGAGATAAGGGGCTGTCAGAGGAAGAGGCCGTGACGCGGTGGACGGGGGCTTCTCCGCACAGTCACAGTACCATGCTGGACCACCGTCTGAGACAACCAGTTCCCAGTGGGCAGATGGGGACACTGAGGCCCAGGGAGGCAGGTGCTCAAGGTCACATGGCGAGTCGGAGGCTAAGGTGGGGCGGGACCTGCCATTTCAGATTCCCCGCCTGGGACTTTTGAACAACGTTACAGTGTTCTCAGGAGGGGGAAGCAGGATTCACATCAGGGCTGGTCTCGGGTCTCTGGTTGGAGGGGTCCACCCAAAGGTGAGGGTAACGGGAGAACTGAGGCTTTTTTGCATGAGCCAGAGGAGGAAGAGGAAGCAGATATTTGTATAAGCAAAACCCCGGGTTTAAGAGAGAGACGCACACAGCGCACGACCTTCCCAGGCTGGAGAGGAAAGAAAAACTTCCAGAGAGGCCACGGACCTGCTATGCGGCCTCCGGGGAGTGACTTCACTTCTCTGAGCTCCAGCTGCTTCATCTGCAAGGTGGGGGTAACAAGACCCTGCCTCACCCTACCTGAAATAATACATGCAAATGAACTTGGCCCCCTGCCTGGCACTGAGTGAAGGAGCGCGTTGGCTCTGTAAGGGTCTACCATGGTCAGCATGCGGCGAAGTCTATGTTGTCCCTGCTCTCCTACTCTCTTGGAGGGGGTGGTGCTTGGAGGATCAGCAGGGCTGGGCTGAGGACCCCTCGGGCACTCTGGGTGGGCAGCGAGAAAGGCCAGTGGGGTCTGGAGACCCAGCTTCCGGGCCCAGCCCCGTGCCTGTGTGACCTTGCCTAGATACCTGGACCTCTCTGTGCTTCCTTATCCAGGAAATGGGGCCAGCCTGCTTTGCCCCGCCCTTCCCAACACCCAGGGTTCAGGAAAGAGCATGCCCAGGGAAAGGTGGAAATAGAGGCCTACCCCCAGGATGTATCTGTGGAGTAGGAGGCCTACCCCAGCCTCCACCCTGGGAGAGGACAACCCTGAGGGGGTTCCCCTGAGGGGATCATGAAGCCGGTGGGATGACTCCCCCAGGCCTCAGGGCTCCCTGGTCTTGATCTCTCCCGGATCAGGAAATAGGCCCCACTATGCCCTTAAGGCCCTCATCTCTCAGCCACCGCCCAAGTCCTGGGCACCGTCTTCGTCATTTCTGGACCCCTGCCCGGCTTCCCCGCTGCTCTTACCAAGATGTAATTTCACCTTTATCTGTGATTATTTGATTCATACATGCTTCCCCCCTCCCCCCCACCAGACTATAAAACCCCAAGGGCAGGGCCTCACTACCATAATACATATTTGTCAAATGAATGAACACACGAGCAAATGAATTCCTATATCTATTCCCGAGCTCTGATTTAGCATATTGTTGGAATTAGAGGGCACCCAGAAAGTACCAACCTTCCTGTCCCCCAGGATAGGCATGCTTTCTGCAGCGTCCGTGACCAGAGACCTCCAGCAGTCACTTGCATACCTCCTGTGATAATGAGCTCACTCTCTATTTCCTGACAGCCCATTTCCTAATGGATGGCCCTTCAGAGGGCACTCTATTATGGATGGGTTGAAACCTATGTCTGTCTATGCCTACAGCTTTCTCTCTCAGGTCCCAGGTCTGTCCTGCACGGCTTCCCAAACTCAGAACCTCAAGTCCCATTCCAGATTTTCTCCTCCTGCTGAGCAATCCCGGTTTTGTCAACTCAGAGAGGAGAGCCCTGTCTTTTTGGGTCTCTTCTCCCTTCTTTGTATACTTGTCAGTTTTTGACTGACCGCTTGAAAGAGTCAGAATTTCACCAACACGCCCCCTTCCTGACCTGGGAAAGGGAACCTTTCCCACAGAGGCAACCATGGGCTCATTCCATGACAGGCAGCTCCCTTTCCCCACCAGCTTTCATTTTTTGTTGCATAAACTTGGGCATGGCCCCTTTCCTTGCTGGGCCTCACTGCTGCCACCTGCACAATGGAAAGTTCCTCTGATCAGGAAGGGGAGCTACGTGCTTCCTGTCCCCGATTCTGTTATAGTACCCATTGGAACCCCAGATGGACAAGATTCTGACCAGAGCCAGCTTCATTGGGTGGGTCACCTGTACAGTCACCCAAGGCCCAGTGTTTAGAAGGGCCCCATGGGTGGTTAAATCCTCTCTGTCGCCATCTTGCAATTCTGAATCATTTTTGAGCAAGGGACCTCACGTTGTCATTTTGCACTGGACCCTGTAAATTATATTCAGATCCTGACATCTGTCTGGATGTAGCCTTGAAATGATGCTGACCTCCCCTGGCAAACTAATGCAGTGACCCAAGGGAGGGACAGGTTGATAAGACCCTGATTCTGTCCACCTTTTGGGGGCCACACATCTCTGCACAGGTAGGGTGTCCCCAGGAAATGTTGGAGGATCAAACACCGTCGGGGGCTTCTGTGCAGCTCGTTGGCACCGAACCCCACCCCCCGTGGAAAGGGAACCCATCTCCCCAAGACTTCCTGACCCAGGGCCTTGTCCTTCATGAGTCCTTCCCCAAATCTCTCAGCCTTGCTGCCCGTTCCGGGCTCCTCAGCTGTTTTACACACTCCCTCTTGGGTAGCTGTGAAATGTTTACCAGTCTTTCTTTAATAGGGGGAGGGACACGCATGAAGCGTTTAAAATACCAATGGGCCCCAGCTATAAGTGAACCAAAGCTTTTAGACCTTGATCACACAGGCCAACTGTTAAAAAAATCAACTGGAGAATTTTGCATCCAGACTGAGTGTTAGATAAGACTCAAGAATTTGTGTTAATTTTGTTAGATGTGTCTAATGGCGTATGATGCAAGAAAGTGTCCATGTGTTTTAGAGATGCATGCGGAAGTATGTAGGGGTGAAACGACATGGTGTTTGAAGTTTGTTTTAAAATACTCTGGCAAAAAGAGGGGAGTCGATAAAATAACTGTTACAAAAACTTGATAATGGTTGAAGCTGAGCGATGGGTATATAGTGGCTCATTACAAATTCCACTTGTGTGTATGTTTGAAACTTCTTAGTAAAATAAAGGGGGCGGGGGAGGGAAGCGCCTGCTGAGAGAATTGTGAAAAATTCCCCAGAATGTCCTCTTAAAGATGCCCCTCTTTAAGAACTTTCTCTGGAGAGTCAACTCAGGAAAACTCCCCGATTGTATGCAGACTCCTGTATGTGCATATGTGCATTTTCCCGGAAAAACCTCCACAGCTTGCTTCGGAGGCTCAGAGGGGTCGTGACCCCTCCCCCCCCCCAACATTAAGGACCCGCTACCTTACAGAGGGAACCCTGTTTGAAGTCAGGTTGCCCCCTCACCTCAAGCTGATCACTACGGAGTGCGCCACAGGCCCGATGTGGCTGTGTGACGCCGGCCTGGGGTCCCCCCGCCGGCCCCTCGGATCCCTTTTCTCCACCTGTAAGATGGGGTCACGGGCGGTCCACGCGGCCCAGGGAGAAGGAAGTGTTCGGCCGCCAGGCCGTCGGCCCCGCAGGAGCCCCACACCTAGCGATGCCTCGACGCTCGCCCGGGACGCGTCCTCCGCGCCCCCGCCCCCTCCAGGCCCCGGCCCGTCCACCTCCCGCTTGGGGCAGCAATTTGTCTCCTTTTGAACCCCCCGCCCCCGACGGGTTTCCCCCTTTGATTCGCGGCGCAGAGGCTCCCCCCCGCTTTGAAATGCAAACCCGCCCGGGCTGGGGCCGCGGGCGCCCGGAGCTATAAAAGGCCTGGGTGGGGCGGGCGCGGCGGCAGGGCCCGCGAGTTCAGGTGAACAGTCTGCTCGTCGGGGCGGCCGGCAGCGGCGGCTCCAGGGCCCAGCATGCGCGCGGGGCCCCGCGGCCACCATGTACGTGGGCTATGTGCTGGACAAGGATTCTCCGGTCTACCCCGGCCCCGCCAGGCCCGCGAGCCTCGGCCTGGGCCCGCAAGCCTACGGCCCCCCGCCCGCGCCCCCTGGGCCCTCGCAGTACCCCGACTTCACCGGCTACTCTCACGTGGAGCCGGCCCCCGCACCCTCTGCGGCCTGGAGCGCGCCCTTCTCTGCGCCCAAGGACGACTGGGCCGCCGCCTATGGCCCAGGCCCTGCGGCCCCCGCCGCCAGCCCAGCCCCGCTGGCATTCGGGCCCCCTCCGGACTTTAGCCCGGTGCCCGCGCCCCCTGGGCCTGGCCCAAGCCTCCTGGCGCAGCCCCTCGGCGGCCCGGGCGCACCGTCCTCGCCCGGAGCGCAAAGGCGGACGCCCTACGAGTGGATGCGGCGCAGCGTGGCGGCGGGAGGCGGCTGTGGCAGCGGTAAGGACCCCTCCTTCGCCCTGAGCCTTTGGAAGGTTCCCCTGGGCACCAGCAGGTGCTGGGGCCAGGCCCAGTTGCCCCCTGTCTCACCCCTGCCGTGGCCCCGCGTGGGTCCCCCCTTTGGGCCTCCCTGACCTCTCTGGTCCGGGGGGTGCTGTTCTCTCAGCTTCCCCCTTCAGAATCCCAGCCTGCCTGAGCCTTAGCTTAGGAAGCACAACCTGTCCTTCTGTATGGATAGGGAAACGGAGACCCTTAGAAGTGAAGAAACTTGCCTTGTGGTTGCCTGGCAAGGCTGGAACTAGAACGCGGGTCCCCAGGTTTATGCCAGGGCTCTTTCAGCAACACTGGCCCTGGTGGTCATCCCTTTCTTCCACCCCCTATCCCAGCCCCAAGAGGAAGCTGCACACCATACCCAGAAGGGGCGGTGCACTGATTGTGTGAACACGGGCGGATCACTTTCCTTTCCAGGTCTCAGTGCCCCCATCAGTACAGTGGAGAGAGTGGCGGGTCATATCCTTTGGACTGAAAAAGAGCCCTCTTCGGTTGAATTGGTGTGGGGGTCCATACCTTGCCATCCCAGGGCCCTCCCTGAACTCTTGACCCTGGGGGAGGGGAAAGCAGGAGCAGTTGGGAAGGTGGCTACTGTTTGGCTCCTGAGACAGTGAACCTCCTGCCCCCAGGCAGGCCTCTCTGATCCACCCTCTTCAAAGGCAGAGGAGGGGGCAGGACAAAGGGCCAGCTTTAATGAGGGGCGGCCTGACCTCCTTTATAGGTCCCCCCTTTGTCATGTAACAGGCTGCCCCTTGGCTCAGTAGTGACTCCTGTTGGCCGGAAAGTGAACAGGATACCCCATTGTCCCGACTGTGTCCGGCCTGTCCTGACAAAGGCCACCTGGCCTTAGGGGCGGGAAGTTGGCCTGCCCACCCTTTGATGTCCTACCCCTCCCCCCTTCCTCCAGCTGGGAGGGAGCCTGGGACTTCCCCTACCTCCTCTCTCTCTTCACCCCCATGTCCCTACACACACACTCCTCACTCGCTGGGGCAGATGCTGGGGAGGTCTGGCTATAATTGTAGCACCTTCTTCGGAGGCCCAGGGACACAGAAGCTCCTATCAGCCTCCAGAGGCCTCAGAGGACTGGGGTGGATGCCCCAGCTCTGCCACTCATTTGTGTGACCTTGGCTAAATACTAACAGCTAACGTTTATGGAACACTTACTAACGGACCAGGCACTGCCTAAGACCTTGCGTGCATTAACCCATTTAATTCTTACAACATTATTGAAGGTACTGTCATCATCCCCATTTTTACGATGAAAAATCTACGACCTAGAGGGGTTAAACCCTTATGCAAGGACGTATAACCAGTAAATGGTGGGGCTGGGACTTGAACCCTGGCCGATTGACCACCAGGCCTGTGTTCTAATCCTCTAAACAATAGCTTCTCTTAAATTAGTCATCTTTTCTGGGTCTCAGTTTTACCATCTGTGACATGATAGGGAAGGGTCTTGTACCTTTGTTTGATTTTAAAGGGGCCCTTTAGAAAAATCTGGTGGAAAATACAAATCTTCCCCCTAGAAAAAAAGTGTTGCCTAATTCAGCAGATAATCCGAGGGATTCTAGAAGCTCCAAAAAGATTTCTCCGTTGACCCTGGTTGAGAACCCTGCGTTAGATTGAATGAGAGGAGGTGTCTGGGGCCACTGACTCCCGGTTTTGTGTCCGTTCCCTGGAGAAAGAAGCCTGCTTTTCCTGCTTCTCTATTCTAGTTGTTGCTTCCTCCTGATCAGGCAGCTTTGGAGATGGATGGCGAGGTGGCAGCTGGGAGAGGTCCAGATGGAGGAGGAGTTCCTCAGGAGCAAGGACCTGGAGAGGGTGCGCCAGTGGGGGTCAGAGGACAGGTGGGAGGCCTGGAGGAACTTTCAGGCTGTGTGACGTCAGGCAAATCGCCGTTCCTCTCTGGGCATAGGATCTTCGAGGGAACCCGGCCCCAGCCTCTGGTCTCAACCAGTCATTTGAAAACTGTTGTCCCCAGGCAGATAGGAGGCCCAGCTGTAAGTCTGCCCAAAGGCAAAACACCTTTCCCCTTTCACTCTCAGAAAGTAGAAAGAGAGGGCCAAGGGAGGTTTGCAGGCTCCCAAGGAGAGTGGCTGCCCCAGAAGCCAGGTTAGACTTATTCTGCTGAGGACACAGGATCGCCAGCTTTCTAGAAGCTAGAAGCTGCTGCCTGTCTGCCCAGGGACATCTGACCAGTGTTCCTGAGATGGGGCAGGATTGGAATGGGGTTACAGACCTATCCTGAGAGAGAGGCCAAGCCCCCCCCCCCCCCCGCCACCTACTGTGGCCTCAGTTTCTCCTTCTGAGCCATGAAGACCCCGGGGCCCTGGCATGCTGCCCGTGTAATGTTGCTATCTAGGATAGCAAAGGGAAGGTCAGCACCTGCCAGCACCCCCCCCCCAACAAATGTTGCTGGCCACCTGGTTCTCTTGCCAGCCCCTTCTCTCCTGCACCTGAGCTTCTAGCACTCTAGAACATTTGAACTGGACAGTTAGGAGACCAAACAGGCAGTTGGGGAACTGAAGCCCAGGGACAGCAAACAATGTACTTGTTCCGCGCCAGTGGAGGCTGAGCTGGGATAGATGTTGGGGGAGTCTGTTACAATTTCTCCGATGGTTTCCCATTGGAAAATCTAGACTCCCTGAAGTCCACCAGACTGTAGAGCATCAGCACCTGGCCCCCGCCTGCCTCCCCAGCCTCGCCCCAGGCTACTTACTCTCTCCTTGGCCACCAAGCTCTAGACACTCCAGCCTTCTTTCACTTTCCCAGATGTGCCATGACCTGCCGCAGGTCTTGTGCATGTGCTGTTCCCTCTTCCTGAAAACTCCCTGGCCCTGACTCTTGGCAGGCCTAGCTCCTTTTCACCCTTTAGGTCTTAGCTTGATGGTCATCTCCTCAGACAGGTCCTCCATGATTTCCCAGGGAAGGCTCCCCCTATACACACACTGATAATCTTCGCCATGTTTCATTCAGAGCACTAACCCTGCTATCAGTTTACCCACTTGTGTGTGCTATCAGTTTACCCACTTGTGTGTGTGTGTGTGTGTTGTCTGTTTCCCCACCCACCAAGGTAAACCCCCATGAGGTCCAGAGCCACGTCCATTTGGCCCATCACTACATTCCAGATGCCATCTCAGTGCATGGCATTTAGTAGGGGCTCGATACATTTTGTTGAATGGATGAACAGGACAAGTGTGAGGAACAGTAAGACAGCTCTGAGAGAAGAGGGGGGGAGATGAGATCTGGGCTTTGACATGTTTCTGAGGTCCCAGCCCTGGAGATGGGCCCATGACTGTCTAGCTGATCGAGCTCTTACCTGTGATGGAAGCCTGGTTGCTCCCCCTCTCCCTCCTGGGACGGTACTGTGGCCTCAGCCGAGGAGGTGGCTGAGATGAGACTGGGACTACCACCTTGGCTTTACCCTGAGGGACAGTGAGAACTGGAGAGAGGAGGGAGAGGCTGTTGGGCTCCATCCCATAATCAAAATATTATCCAATTCTGAGTGATTGCTCTCACTTGACTGGGACCAGGATAGAACAGGACTATAAGGGGTCCTATTTTGTGGTCTTCCCTGTTGGCGTATATAAATACCACCTTTGTCATTAAGAGGGTTATACATCACCCTCTGTCAAAGGCTCAGCATCTATTCCTTGGGAATCGACAATACTTCGCAGGTTAGTGGCCTTTGGGGTGGTTGATGTCCCACACAGGCCAGGGAGATGCTCGCGGGGATGATGAGGCTGTTGCAGCAGGGTTTCGGTCTTGGGCCAGCCCCTTCAGATTTCAGACAGAGAAACTGAGGCCCGGCGAGGGGATGAACCCTCCTCTCCCCACCACAGTCTCTGTTGGCCCGTTGCCACAGTCACAAGCCTGGCCTCTCACCTTCACCCTCTCTCTGATACCCCAGCTGTCCTCACAACCATTACCAGATGTACCTTTTCAAGGCACATTGCCTGAGCCAGAGCATTCCGTGGCTCTCCACTGCCTTTGGAATGCCCGTCTCGTTGTATGTCATTTCATTGCTTTCAAATCCAGCCCCATTTCTGTGGCATTCAGAGCCCTCTTGAGAGGGCTGTTGAAGACACTCTCTCACTAGTTGGTCTAGATACAGAAATGCTTCCTGGGGGTGGCTTTCGGCTGCGTTTGGGAGCCTCAGGCCTGGGACTGCATTTCTGTTAGAAGCTGCCGAGCCTCAGGCAAGTTAACTTGGATTGTCTCTCTGAACCTCAGTTTCTTCCACTATAACATTAGGATAATAATAGGATTGTACCTTGAAGCAATGGGGCCCACTGAGCCCAGCCCCTCTGCTTGGCACACAGTAGGTACTTAGTATATCAGTGCCTATGACTGTCTCTGCCTGTCCTTAGCAGGTGCACGGAAACACACACCTCACACTCCCTGCCTCTCCAGTCCGGGTCCCTCAACCTAAATTACCCACCCTTCCTTCCCACATCTTCACTAGTTCAAACGCTGTGCCTTCGGGGCCACGGCCACCTCCTCTAGAAAGTCCTCCTTGGTTTCCTCCCCTCCAAGCACTGCGTCAGGCCCTTGTTTTCACAGCATTTACCACTGTCTTCTTTACCCCTTCCATCTCCCTCAAGGACCTGTCAGAGTCAGCCCCGTCCTTCTCACCATGCCTTCCCCGGGGGCAGGAGCTCGTGGCAAAGCTGAGAACTATGGCATTAGTTGAGTCCTCCCTGTGCACCAGGCAGCGTGCCAAGAACTTTGCACGGGGTTTCTCACTTAAGCTTCATAACGACCTTAAGAGGTGCGAGGATCTATTATTAGCCTCATTTGACAGATAAAGTTAATGAGGCTCAGAGAGGGTGAGGTACCTGCTCGAGCTCACATAGCTAGGATGCAAACAGCACGGGCTTCAAACCCAGACTCCACGGCCTAGGGAGTATCTACCAAAGAAAGCAACCCACTCAGCAGCCCCAGACCCCTGCCCATGTGCGTCCCAGCCCGGGTGGGGAAAGGAGGCTGGTCAGGGAGGAGCTGGAAGACGCGGATGGGGGGAGGGTGGGCACAGCAGGGGCCAGGCTGTTTAAAACTGGTTCTCTAGGCAGAAGCTGGATGTGACACCTCGTCTCTCAGATGTAGCTGGGAAGGGGAATGACCCAGTTAGAAGGTGGCAGAAGGCTTTTTTTGGTTGGGTGTTTTTTTTCCCCCCCCCGCTTTGGCAGATATTGCCGCCGAGAGCTCAGGGAATCATTCTGAAGGTCTAAAACAGCTTTGTTAGCGGTAGGGTCTGGCTTGTCAGGAGGAAGTTATCTTTGTGCGCTGGCCCTCCGGTTTCTGTTCTGGAGCTCCTGGGATTTGGAAACAACGTTTGCATCTGGAGTCAACGTGGGTGAACTTGTTGAATCCTCCCCATGCCACATTTCAGCCCTCAAGCTTGTAGGGGTGCACAGGGAGGGGGCAGACGTTAGTGGAAGCCGAGATTGACCCTTCAAGTTCAACACCTTCCCATGACTTCCCGTTGCTCTTGAAACAAATTCAAACCCCTCACCCCAGGGCTCAGAGCTCTGCTGGTCTCTCCAGCCTCACCATGTGCCTCTCCCATTCGTTCATTTATTCGTTCAGGCAGGCAGACTGGGGACTCTGGCCAGGAAGGCAGACTGGGGGCTCTCGGGAGCTGGCATTGTCTGCCCCTTGCTCTGCTACTCTCTGCCACAGGGCCTTTGCACATGCTATTCTCTCTTCCTGGCACATTCCTCTCGTCTTTGATATAGAAACCTCCTCAGCCTTCAGGTCTTGATTGAAATGTCACCTGCTCCAGGAGACTCCCCCCCAAAATAATTAAAGGAGGTCCCCCCCACCCTCCACCCCTGCAACTTATTCTGGCTCTCAGCTCTATGCTTACTTTCCTTCATGCTAATCCCAGTTGGTAATTATTTTGTTTGTTTGTTTTTAGTCTGCCCCCCTCCCATGAAAGAGGGGAAGGAATGGTTTAACAAATCAATCCTGATCATCTACCATAGTAATAACGACATCAACTAGTACCTAGTAAGTACTCGGCACGTGCTTAGCATTTCCTCAAATGCGGGTATTTCTGACCCCAGAACTGCACATTTCTGCATTAGATTAGTGGCTTTGACTAAGGCTCTGGGAGCAGGGGAGCTGGACAGAAGGACTGAGGTTGAGCTGACCAGCTGATGGGTTGGCTGTGGGGGCCGGAAGTGCCTCTTGGGCTTTTGGCCTGAGTATCTGGAGGGTGGTAGCCATTTACCGAGATGAAGGAGACCAAGGAGCAGATTTGTGTTGCATATTCAGCAAAGACCCATCAGGTACTCACTGTGTGTCAGGCACCATTGTGGGGCTGTGGGAGCAAGACGGCATCGTCCCTACCCTCACGGAGCGGACCGGGGGAGCAAGGCACTGGGGGGAGGGGGCTTGCAAAGGTCACCCCGTGATCCAGGAAAAGGCTGGAGCCTAGAGCCCCTCCCTGCATCGCACCCAGAATGTGTGACCTCAGGACCCAGGCCTGCAGACGGTCGGGCAGGAAGTTGACTTCCAGGGTGACCCTGGTAGGGCAAGGCTGAAAGGGGCACCGGGAAACAGCTCAGAGAGGCCTCAAGCTGTTCAGGCCTGGGGGAAGACGCGGAGGGACACAGTCGCTGTTTGCCAGTCGAAGAAGGGCTGTTCTGGGTCAAGGCCCCCCCCCCCTTATTTTTTGGCGCTCCCGTGGAAAAACCGAGGGAAAATACAAGTAGGTGGTGGATGTAAGAACAGACTGCTTTGCAAATAGTACAAGCACACTCCGCTTAGGATGCGACACAGCTGTGGGCATCTGGCCCGAGGGAGGGTTTTGGTCTAGGAGGGCTCTCCAGTTGAACTTTCTGTGATCGCGGAAGTGCTGGGTATCTCTTCTGTCCAGTCTGCTAACTAGCCACTAGTTAGTTAATTCGTGTCCTCAGTTTACAGGTGTATTCCTGGGATCCAGAGAGGTTCGGTGACTTGCCTGGGCTCACGTCGCTGGCCTGTGGCCAGGCTGGGGTGGAACAGACAGGTCTCCCCGACCCTGAACTTTTCTGTCTTCCTCACTGCCTCCCACAGCCAGGCCAGGCCCTGTGCCTCCACGGAGAAGACATGGCAGGGGACGATGCCAGGGTGGCCTGGGAGGAGAGGGTGCAGTGCCAGCTGAGTGCTGTGGCTGGGAAGGAGGGCGACAGTGGGGAGGAGAAGCTGGCCTAAGGCTGCAGGACCTCCCCACGCCCCTCCCCCCCCATGCCAGCCTCACCCCTGCTCCAGAGCTTAAATGAGGAACCGTGATGGAGCAGCCTGGGCCTGGCCACACAGCCGGAACAAGGACCCAATCAGGGCGCAGTAGACACCCTCAGGACCCAAGAAGGGACATCCATTCATCATGAAACCGGCCAGGTCAGGGCTGCCACAGCAGAGGTCCCACCCCTGCTGGTGGGATGGAGAATCAATCCGAAGCCGAACATCCATACGCAGCGGCCGGGCCGGATCTCCCTGCTTGCAGGCCAGTGTGTTCCTTGCCCTGCAGCTCCCCAGCGGGCCGCATTCCTCTGTCTCCCTAGGGACCCTTCCCGCATCCGCTTCCGCAAATAGCTCAGCTCTCCTTGACATCCCCTTAGCTCTTTGCCCTTTACAAACTGCTTTCCCGTCCAAAGCCCGAAGAAGTTCAGTCACTTGTCGAGTCCTTCGGCCTGGGCCCAAGCCCTTAGAGGAGGGCTCAGAGCTGCAGAGAACTTCAGAATCTACAGGCCCTCAGCGCTGATCTTCTGATGCACCGGAGAAACTGAGGCCTGGAGAGGAGAAGGGACTTATTCAAGACCACACAGATGGCATAGAATTGGGGCCAGGAAACACTGACTTCAGCTAGTGGTGCAGAATAGCGTCCGTGGGCTGCCAGAGACGGCAGGGAGAGCAGGATGCCGTGAGATCGGGGCTGGAGTATTTTTAACAGGCCTACCTGCGTACATGTGTGCATACTGCGTGTGTGTTTGTGTGTTGGGGGGGGGGGATTGTGATGCACAGTCAGGATGGGGCTGGACCACACAGGGAGGGGGCATGGAGGGTTGAGGCTGGGTCGGTGTTCCAGGCCCTGAGGGCCAGAACTGGCAGTGGCTTCCCCAGGGCCACAAACCTAGCAGGAAGAGGACAAAGGAAGTGCTGACCTGGGGGCCATACGATTTTCCTGGAGCCACCCACCCCGCCCTGGGGACAGAGGCTGAACTCTGTCCTCGCCTGGCCCAGGCTGGGTGGGAAGGCCCCACCGCAGGCCGCTGTGGCTCCTGTCCCCTATCCTCCAGCTGGGCAGGCCCGGTATCTAGGCTCTCAGACAGGGAAATCGGTCTCAGAATTCTTTCGGCAAAAATAACAAACACAACCAGAGAATCAACAAACATTGGGAGCCTCATGTTTCCAAGTTGGAGAGGACCTTATAAATAAACAATCTCATCCAGCACATCCCCCATTGCCCAGATCCATTTCCCAGCCTTTCTGCCACATGGCTTATCGTGCCACTGTTGGAAATCAGCACGGTCTGCCCATCCTTGCGCACCTACTAAGTGCCAGGTACTGCGCTAGGCGTCCTCCATTTATGTCAAGTGATCCGCTGTGCCCCCCGGTGGTTGCAGATAATTATGGGAGACCTCACCCTGTGTGAGAGGTTCTAGTGCTCTTTCTGAGGCTCGCCAGACCTGGGTTGAAATCCCACCTGCCAGATGTGTGGACCTCTCTGAGCCCCAGTTTGCTTATCTGTATGTAGGGATAACAGTAGCCCGGTTTCATAAATTGTTGAGAGATGTGTGCGAGCACCTCACACGTGGACATGTTGGCCATTATTAGAATGTTAGTTGCCTGCATTGTATAGATACAGAACATGATGCTCGGAAAGCTGAGGTGACTGGTCCTAGATCACCCAGCCAGTGAGAAGCTGTATTGCACAATCCCAGAGGTCTGCTTGCTCAGACCACCTCATGCCTGGGGCACCTGAGAGCCGGTCACACATCAAATCCCTGAGTCCCATTTTAGCCCCACTGAATCTGAATTTCTGGCCTAGAATCTGTGCTTTTAAAGAGCTTCCCAGGACCTCCAGTGTGCATGCTTTCGGAGATGGGGACTTTGCTACCTCCACAGCCGCCCAGTGCACACGGATGGGCCATTCCTCGTGTCCCAAAGCCTGAGCAAAGAGAAAGCCTCTCATTTGGGTGAGTTATCCAAGGATCTTCCCTGGTGTGCTCACCACTGAAGAGCTGGAGGGGGCTCCCCACCCCCCCTCCCACCCACTCGCACTGGCATCTGGCCCGGAGGGTTATTCATTAGGTGGCTGGGAGCGGCTGGCCTCTGTCAGACACCTGTTGCAGGAGCCCGGACTTCCCTCTCAGCCCCAGCATCCCAGGGACCTGTAAATCATTCATCCCAGGGCCCTCTCCCTGCCTGCTGCTCTCACACACCTCCCTGCCCCCTCCCTCCTAGGCTCCTGGGTGGCACAGGTGCTCATAGGAGGGGGAAGGGAGGGTGGCTTGGGGCAGTCAAGAGTTCTGGCCTAGAGCTGGGACTGGAGCCCAGGGCTCCTGACTGTCATTAAAAATACAAATTCATATCGCACATGGTAAAAAAAAAAAAAAAGAGAGAGAAAGAGAAAAGAGAAAGGAAGGAGGAAAGGAAAGAAGGAAGGAAGGAAGGAAGGAAGGAAGGAAGGAAGGAAAGGAGGAAAGAAGGAAGGAAGGGAGGGAGGAAGGAAAATAACAAATGAGGGGAGCCTGGGTGGCTCAGTCAGTTAAGCGTCCAACTTCGGCTCAGGTCATGGTCTTGTGGTTCGTGGGTTCGGGCCCCATTCCGGGCTCTGTGCTGACAGCTCAGAGCCTGGAACCTGTTTCAGATTCTGTGTTTCCCTCTCTCTCTCTGCCCCTCCCCCACTCGTTTTCTTTCTCTCCCTCTCTCTCTCTCTCTCCCTTTCTCAAAAATAAACATAAGAGAGAGAGGAAGGAAGGAAATAAAGGAAAGAAAGAAAGAAAGAAAGAAAGAAAGAAAGAAAAAAAGAAGGAAGGAAGGGATGGAGGGAAAGAAAGAGAGAAAGAAAGAGAAAAAAGAAAGAAGAGAAAGAAGGAAGGAAGAGAAGAAAGAAAGAAGCAAGAAAGAAGAAAGAAAAAGAAAGAAGGAAAGAAAGAAAGAAGGAAAGAAAAGAAAGGAAAAGGAAAAGAGAATCCTCTCAAAGACTCACATTCTCACCTTCCTGAGGCCCCACAGCTTCTAGCTCCCTCTCCAGAGGCAGCCCCTGTTATTGGCTTGTATATTCTTTCAGAAAGAATTCTATGGGTACACATACATGTGTGAGTGTGTGTGTATGTGTGTGTGTCTCCCCACTTTTATACAAAAAAACAGTAACATGCCATTCACTGTATTTTGTCTTTTTTTTCCTCAACATATCTTAGAAATCACTCCATATTAGTATGTAGGGACCTTTATAGTTTCTTTCTTTTTTTTTTTCTTACCATTTTATTTATTTTTGAGAGACAGAGAGAGACAGAGCATGAGCAGGGGAGGAGCAGAGAGAGAGGGAAACACAGAACTCGAAGCAGGCTCCAGGCTCTAAGCTGTCAGCACAGAGCCCGACGCGGGGCTCGAACTCACCGACCGCGAGATCACGACCTGAGCCGAAGTCAGACGCTCGGCCACCTGAGCCCCCCAGACACCCCGGTATAGTGTTCCTCTTCGTGGACGTGCCATCTCTTGTTTAGCAAGTTCCCTACGTGTAGACATGTACAGTTTTTAGTCCTGTGCCTTTCAAAACAGCCATAGCTTTGGGCACTTTTTCTGTGAGATCAATTCCAGGAATTGGGATTAATGGCTTGAAGGGTGCGTGTTAAATGAGGCTAGATAGTACCAACTTGGGCTCCAAGGAGCATGTTCCAGTTATTACTCCGTGGACAGCATATGGGATCTGTTGGTTCCCGGACCACAGTGTGATACCAAATGTTTTGTTCTTCGGCAGAGCCATTTTCTTAGCAGTAAAATGGTGTGCTTTGAGAGCTTCATCAGATAGAGGTTGGCCAGTGGTTCCTGAGCCTACCAGCCCCATCTCCTGGGCCCAGACAGGAGGCGACAGGGTCTGGGGGCTGGGTCTGCCCTGGCAGGAACAGCAAGAGATAATTACGCGGCTAGAGCCCTATCTCCTATCTGGTACCCCCCTCCTCAAATCTGGGATGAGTCAAGCTACGGTTTGGGTGGCCAGAGCCCAGGGTTTATACCACTATCAGGCAGGATGGCCCTCGGCAAAGATGCCCCCCTTCTGAGCCCCAGTTTCTCCCCCATTACGAAACTGCGTGTGATGGATCCCCGCTTGCTCATCAGCAAAAATGGGAAGGAGCCCTGGGTGCCTGAGGAAAAGGGTGTCTTTGTAAGCGCTGCTTGTAATCTCAGGCTGTTTGGGTGGGAAGGGAGCCTTACAGCCCCACTTCAGGCTGTGAGTGTTCTGGGAATTTTCAAGGGCCCACCCAGCCTGTGGACCATCCAGCCCCAGCCCAGGGCTCTTGCCCAGGATTAGGGGGCCTCTTGGGGGGCTCTGTGGACCCTAAGCCTGACGGGGTGGGGAGTTGTGCCAGGAGCAAGGAGTGGGACTCCAGACCAGATGACATGGCCTTGGGCAAGTCCACACTTGCAGGGGGCTTCAGTGACCCCCGACTGTACAGGGACGTTGAACTAGAAGGACTCACGAGGTCTCTATTATTTGGACCTCCAGCAGTTGTATAACCTGCTGGAACCCTCAGTCTCTTCATCCGTAAAATGGGAGGAGACTAAACCGAGCCCTTCTGGCGTTAGCCCAGCGAAGATGCAGAGCTCTGTTGGGCTCTGGGGGTGGTGGCATTAGGCAGAACTGTTTTTGAGTTGGCGTTGAATTTTCTAGGCCAAGGAAGGGCCCATCTGGAGCCAAGGCCTCAGCAGCCACTCCCTTGTCCCTTTCCTGGGCCAGACCTGGCCGAGGGCCGAAGTTGTCCCGGGCTACATCAGGCGGTGGGCTGAGGTCGGTGGATGTGGAAGCGTCCAGTGCGGTTCTGCTGCTCTGGCAGGAAACCCAAGGAAAAAAGCCCAGAAACATCTGTTGTCTCCCATTTTCCGCAAAACCATTTGGCTCTTGGGGAGCCCGGTGGCCGTCCTGCCAAGCTGCGTGGGCTTAGTAGTGGGGCGGGAGCTGGAAGAAGGGTGGGTGGTTAGCACAGCGATGCTGAGGGACAGGCAAAGCCAGAGCTGTGACCCCGGGGGGATAAAGGCCAGGCTGTGTGGGGGTAACCGGGTAAGGTGGAGCAGGGTCGATGGTGATTCCAAGACCCGCCATACCCTGGTGGGACACACGTGTGGGCCTGAAAGTGCTTGCGTGGGCCTCCTATTTATAGCCAAGTTCTCAGCTTCTTACGAAGGAAGCTGGTGTTTAGTCAGGCCCCCGCACCAGCCCAGGCCAAGCATGACTCTTAATATTCTCTCCAGACAGACCTCTGATCCCAGCCCCAAAGAGAGCCCTGACATTAACCCCGGTCGGTCCTCAAGTCCGGCTTTTGGCCCCAGGCTGAGCCCTGTAGAGAAGCCAAGCCACATCCTTCTCTCTCCTGGGTTACTGCGGGACTATCTGTGCTTCCCCCATCCTCTTGCCAATCTGTCCTCCATGCAGCAGCCAAAGTCATATTGAAACCTACATCAGACTTCCTGTCTCCTGGGCTCAGAACCCTTCAATGGCTCCCATCCCAGACAGAGTAAAACCCAGAGTCCTTTTCATGGCCTGTAAGGTTCTGATAGCCTGCCCCTCTGTCCTGGCTCACTGCACTCTGGCTATGCCAGCCTCCTCACTGTTCCTCACACATGTCAGATGTCAGGCATGCGCCCACCACGGGGCCTTTGCACTTGCTGTTCCCTGCACCTGGAACCCTCTTCCCCAGACACCTGCATGGCTATGTCCCTCGCCTCCTTTAGATCTTTGCTTAAATTCCCCTTCTCAGTAAGACCTTCATGGACTACTCTATTTAAAATCACATACTCTCTCCTCCCCAAATTCCCAGTCCTCTCTTCCTGCCTTCTTTTTCTCTGGAATACCTATCAATTAACATATCATATACGTAGTATTAACATATCAAATTATTTTGGTCTAGCTCCCTCCACTAGAACCTAATTTCACTGTGAGAAGGGATTTTTTTTTTTTTTTTTTTTTAGTTTTGCTTACTGGTATACCCCAGTGGTTGGCCCACAGAAGGAGCTCAGTAAATATTTGGAGCCTGAGCCTGAGTCACTGCTCTGTGCCCGCAGAAGAAGCGGCGGTGTGGATGGCTCTGGGCAGACCAACCCCAGCTTGGGGCTTGGTGTCTAGGGCCAGGGCCTTTTGAGGTACCTGACAGTTCCTCAGGGCCACCAGCTGTCTCAGTGCTTTCTGTTTGGTCTCGGGGCCAGCAGCCGCCAGGGGTCTGACGGAAATTGAGGAGCGCCCACCCCAGGACGGTGCGGCAAGCTTCTGCCTCTACCCGTGGTCGCTCTTCCCCACTCTCTTCTCATGCGCTGGAAAGAGGGGCAGCTGACTCGTCATTAGTCTCCATCTGGCCTGGCCTGCCAGGTGACCCTCCGTGTCGCCGTGTCGCCGGTGTGAGTGCCTGTGGTCTCAGGATCCTGAATCAGAACCACCAGGGGGGCTTGCTAAAAATGCAGACTCTATCGCCAGGCTTTCCAGTTCACAGGGTCAGGGATGGCCGGGAAGCTGTGATTTCCGCAAGCTCCCCAAGTGTCCGTTGCACAGCGGCATCTGGAAACTGCTGGGTTAGAGCTGGTGGAGCTGGCGATCACAGTAGGGTCAGAGGAGCCGGATCGAAACCCCAGCTCCACCAGCAGCTTGCTGTGTAACCCTGAGTGAGTTGCTTCTCTTCTCTGAGCCTCAGTGCCTCCCCAAATGGGCATGAGAGCAGTGCCTGCCTCTCAGGTTGGGGGTCTCCAAGCCTGACGCTGGGGGAGTAATTGTTACCCCAGGCCTCGGTGTGTGTCCCTCCCCACCTCAGGGTTCTCCCTTGGGGGCCTGGATTTCTCCCTTCACGGGGCCCTGCCTGGGCCTTTTACAGGCCCCACCCCCCCACTCACCACGTCTCCTGGCCCCTCTGCTTCTCAGGTAAGACCCGGACCAAGGACAAGTACCGTGTGGTCTACACCGACCACCAGCGCCTGGAGCTGGAAAAGGAGTTCCACTATAGCCGTTACATCACCATCCGGCGGAAGTCAGAGCTGGCCGCCAATCTGGGGCTCACTGAACGGCAGGTGTGTGGGTACCCCCACCTTAACCACGGGAGCAGTACTGGGAGTCTGGCCTCCAGGCTGTCAGGCAGATTACGGACTCAGTCAAGGGAGAACAGAGAGGTTGAGTCTCTGGCCATAGTCACACGGCATAGCAGAAACCCAAACCCCACTATCCCTGACCCCCAACGGGGGGGATAGGGGATCTGCTTAGCTATAGGCTACAGCAGGCTGTGATGATTCTTGTTTAAGTCCCAGGGAGCGCAAGGAAGTCTTCCTGGAGGAGGGGTGTTAGAGCATGGCCTTAGAAAATGGGGACAGAGGAGGTTACAGAGAAAGTTGTCTTTAGGGTTGCAGGTTGTAGACGGGGAGGATGTATTCAGCGTCCATGAATAGTCTGGGTGGTGGTGCAGGAGGGAGGCCCGAAGCCCCCTGTGGAGGAATAAGAGCCCAGCTATCCTCCCTCTTCCTCTCGCTCTGTTTTTTGGTCTCCCCCCCCCCCACCCCCCCAACCTAGCCCATCTCTGCTCTCTGATACCACAGGTGAAGATCTGGTTCCAAAACCGGCGGGCAAAGGAGCGCAAAGTGAACAAAAAGAAGCAGCAGCAGCAGCAGCCCCCACCACCAGCCCACGAAGTGGCCCCCACCGCAGCTGGGCCGTCCCTGGGGGGCCTGGGCCCCAGCTCTGCCAGCCTCTTGGGTGCCTCCTCCCCAATGCCTGTTAAGGAGGAGTATCTGCCATAGCCCCCTGCCCCCGCCCCGCGGGCTGGGGGCCTGGGGACTCCGACGCTGGGCATGTGGCTCCCGTTAAGGCCTAGGAGGCTCGGTCTGAGTCCCAGCCCTGCCACTGACCTTCTAGGTAACCTTGGACAAGTTGCCCACCCAGCCCTTGCATCCCCTTGGCCCATCTGTGCAGTGAGCCTGTGGGAGAAGGACCTTTCCAGCTCCTGTGTTCTAGGCCTCAGGGGGGTAAAAGAACCCAGGGTAGGAGGTCTCAATCCCCAGAGGGCTAGGTGAGGGGCCATAAGTCCCTAGGTCCCACCTCCCCTTCCATAGGTTCAAGGGTGGGAGGCCTCTGGAGGGAGTGCACTGACTCTGGAGAAAGGGGGCAGAGCTAAGAGAAGATGGAAAGCTTGCAGCCTGGAACCGAGGGGGAGGGATGCGGTCAGCTCACACCTGCCTCTTCCTGCAGCCTCCCCTCCGGCTGCCCCCCACCACAAATTGCCCTGACCCCTGTCCAGGCTGGATGCAAAGCGCAAAGCCCACAAGACAGGTCATCAGAGCAAGAGGCTCTGATGACCGACCCCTCTGGACCGCAGAGCCATATCCCCCCGCGAGCATTCTCAGTGGGGCCTCCAGATGGGGGGAGCCAGGGGGGCCCAGAGGGGCAGCATCCACCTGCCTAGTTTCTGTCACCCCACTAGGCTGTCCCTTAGGGCCCAGGCCCCAGGGAGTCCCCGGGGGACTTCCTCTGGACCAAGCGGAGCTCACAGCTGGGCAAGCGTTGTACATAGAGTGGAATCTCTTGGATGCAGCTTCAAGAATAAATTTTTTTTTTCTCTTTAAAAAGAAGTATAAAAATCATTGTACACAGCATTAAGGGAAGATGCTGAAGAAGCATAAACTGTCCTCACCCTTCCCTGACAATTGCGCGGTCCCCTCCAGTCTCTGTAGGCCTGTAACAAGGTCACCTTTAAAATGTGTTTGAAAGATCAAAAGAGGACATTGTTAGAGTAAGTCCATGAGACTATGTAAAATTTTAAGTGCATTTTATAAGCAGAATCATCAGACCCAATATATCAGTTTTGGTTTTTTTTATTACTCAAGTATTTTCAGCTCACATTTTTCTTTCAACAGATGATATTCATTGGGAACCCCCGTGTGCCAGGCCTGGCTGAGCCCACAAAAGTTCCTTGGCCCACAAAAGTTCCCAGTCGGAGCTATGCCCTGGGCATCAAAGGAACAGAGCATCTGGGGAGCCCAGAGTTGGCTCCCAGCTTATAGCAGAAGGTCTGGGAGGCTTCCTGGAGGAGGTGATGTTTGGATTGAGGCCTAAAGGTCTAGTAGGTGCTGTCAGACCAAAAAAAGACCAACATACTCATAAAAAAGAGTACTAACAATGTGAACTTAAAATATAATTTTTTTAAACTCCTGAGACAAGCTACTGTTCTCAACTCCCTTCCAGGGGCGGGCAGAAGTCTGGGGCCTTCGCTCCTGAGAAGCCTCTGGTGCCAGCTGCCTGCCCCTGTTTACCGTTCTGGGATGTGGCCCAGCCATAAAAAGTGTGTGCAGCCTGCCTGCCTGCCCTTTGCTCCTGGGGCACGTGACAGCAATGCACAAGGTGGATGCAGTCCCCACACAAGCCCCTGGGAGCAGCAGGCACTTCCCCCTCCTCCTGCTGGTGGCCTGGGAGACAGCACAGCTTCCCCGAAGATGGTGGGCATCTAAGGCCTGGTAACAAGGCGGTACCAGGGAAAGGACTATGCTTCCAAGAGCAGAGGAGGAAGGTTGGTGGCAGGTGTGGTTGGCAGCGCGCAGATTCTGACCTTCACAAATATTTGCTGTGTGACCCTGGGGTAACTGCATCTCCTCTCTGGGCCTCATTTAAGAAGTGGCTCAGGTCAAGTAAGTTTGGCAAGTCCCGCAGACTCAACCCTTCTGGGGGCGAGAGTGATATGTAAACACATCAAAGGCTCTGATATGTCCAGCAGCAAAGAAACCCCTTGACTTTTCTTTAATCCAGCCTTCTCCATGCTTTGTTACTCAGGAGGCCCCTACCAGCCCCTGCTAGCACCCCAGGGAGCACCACACACTCTGGAGTGTGGGGACGCTGTGGGCTGGAGGGCCATGCTTCAGCTGTAACTCGGTGTTCACGGCACGTTTTGTCACATGGCCTGGCCTCCGGCTTGACTACCTCCAAGCTCTGAGACTTCAGACAACTTACTTAGCTTCTCTGAGCCTCAGCGTCCTCGTTTGGCAAATGGAAATGAAATACTTTGACCTATCCAGAATTTAGCACAGGGTAGGTGCTGTCTTTTAGCCACCTGCTTACGGGGCTGTTGTGTCCTACTGCGAGATGCTGGCGGGCCCGCCTAATGTCCCCACCACCCCAAGGCTGAGGACAGATGGTGGTGTGGAAGATCTGAGGCAGGGCAAGCCTGTCCCCAGCCACAGGAAAACCTCTGTCTGGCGGGAGGGCGGTGGCCGGGCCTGGCAGGCTGGGTGAGCTGCAGGTGGGGCCCACGTGGAAGGTCAGGGGGCTAGGTTGGGCCCACAAGTGAGGTTGATCACCTGTCGACCTCCAGAAAAGAGGAAACCTTTATCTAAAGGGACTTTCAAGCAGAGGGTCCCCCCAGAGCCTGGGGTGTTGTGGCTCAAGAAAGGGACCCCTCCTATCCTGTCGGACCCAGAAGCCAGCCCAGTGCTAAGAGGTATTCTAGCTTTCCTCTCATGAGGAGCTGCTGTTACTTCTGTTTTGTATATAGCAATTTTATGTCCCCGTTCCCCCTGGGGGGCAGGCACCAGTGGCTGGAGACTGGGGCTCCAGACAAACATCAGATATGGCTTGGCCTGGCCGTCAAAGGCCCATGGCCTGGTCATGGCTTCCAGCAAATCAGAAGCGTGCCCATTAGCACTACGTTTTGCATGCAATTTCATCTGCAGACCCCCAATGCCCCGCTGAGAACCTCAGTCTGTAGAGCTATCCTATCGACTGCCAAGAGATCAGTGTGGGCAGAGCAGAGAGGGCCACAGCTCCACTCTAGGGGAGGACTCAGCCCAGCTCTAGGAATAGAAAGGGTCTTCCGCCCCCCAGGGTATGTGTGTGCACACGCACGTGTAAAGGATTGTGATGGGGATCTGTCCGAGGAAACCAGCCTGGCTCCTGGTGGATGAGGTGCCCCGCCAATGGGATGCAGAACCTGGGAGCACAGCAGGCCTAGGAGAGGGCGGCTTTGGAGGGCAATCCTGTCCCAGCACGGCCGCACCAGAGCCACTTTCTCTGAATCATACCAGATGGACCAGCAGCCTGATTCCTCATTTTTTACAGTCGCCACTCGCTGGTGTAACAAAACACATGCTCTACAGTGATACAGTCTGAACGTTTCAGCAAATTAAAAATGTTTATTTATATGCATTTAAAAATATCTCCGTATATAATAAAAGGAAGTACATTTTCATCTAACACTTTCCTTAAATCAGCACACATCTCCATTAGACTTCTGGTTTGATGTGAGACCAGGAGAAATGAGAGAGAGAGAGAGAGAGAGAGAGAGAGGCGGGAAGAAGGAAAGAGAGATTATTTACTGGTTGGGATTCCTAAGTGCTGTCTTTCTGCCAAGTAGTAACCAAACTTCCTCTGGGAGAAGGGAGAGGGGACAGCGGCTGCAGGGGACGTCAAACACGCTTGGTGTTCTGAGGGTGACTGAGGGTTCAGTGGGCAGACTGACTTATGTGGACAATATCTTCTAGAAGATGTTGGGATTTTGTTTGTTTGTTTGACGAAGACCAGACTTTTCCAACAAGGGCTGTGGTGAGGCTTCCCAAAGAAGCCAATGCCTCCCCTCTATTCCCTCTTCCTGTGGTTCTCCGGACCTTCCGTAGGATCTGATGAAACCCACGTACCAATGGGAGGGGGTTGTTCAGCAAAGCCGGAGCCTGTCCTGTAAGAGAAGAGGTGACAGTCCCTGGGGGAGGGGGGAGTGGGTCCCGCCTGGCCCTTCCTGGATTCAGGAGCTGCTGGCTTTTGCCCTCTTGGCTTCTCTCCAAAGCCCAGAGATTCAGTGCTCTGTGTGGCCTTGGGCATATGACTTCACTCCTCTGAGACAGGTTCCTCAGGTACAAAATGGGGACGCACAAACCTGTCTTCCCAAGCTGTTGGACAGAATTACAAATTAGATATTGGATATAAGCCTTCATCAAACGAACACAGTAGGGTTCAATAAATGTTCCTTCCCTTCACATTCAGGCCCAAAGGGCTCCTTCCTCCTGTATCTGGAGAGCCCTTGGCCTGCCCTTGAGGCCGGACTTAAAGAAAGGGGTCTCTGGGTGAGCAGGTGTGCCCAGAACCCGCCAGCCCCTTTCCCGAAGCACACTTCAGTGTAAACCCTTCTTGCCCCTTCCAGACTCCGGGGGTATGAGAGGCAGCAGACCCTTATCCTCACTCTCCCCAAAGACCTCCGCATGTTGGCTGATGGTAGGGCAACCCTATGATTTAGTGTCTGAACTGGGACACCTTTGAATGAAAGGGGCATGATTTGCAATGCATATGCTGGGTCCACTAGCTTATACCAGTTCAGGCCCATAGATGAAAGAACATGAATGCTCTAGCTAATAATTTCCTATCCTAGTCACAGGCTCACACGGACCCTCACGCTGCTCCGAGAGGTCAGTCGGGCACGGGGTGGCTGATGGCTCATCTTAGAGATGTGAAATTCTAACAGTCCTGAGGTCATACTGCTGGTGGGAGAAACCCAGGTGCTCACGATCTAAGTCACAAGCCATGACAACAACACGGTGACGCTTGCCCTGTCTCTTCTGGCCCAAACCTCTCCCAGGTTAAGGAGACATGTTCAAGACCTCCACCAGCCCAGAAGGTCCATGAGGCCTGACTCCGTCACTGGGGTCACTCACTAGCTCTGTGACCTTGACTCAACCTCTCTGCTTCAGTTTCTTCATCTGTAAAATAGGGATAGCACCATCTGTCTCTCCGGGTCCCTGTGTTGAGACAATAGGACCTAGCCCAGGATCTGGCACAATAAATACCGTGGGCGACTGAAAAATATCTGATTAATGGCTGCTGTGTCCTTTTCTTGGCATTAGCGGGCAACCTCTAGTCAGTCGATAAACGCCAGCTGAGCCCCTGCTATGTGCCAGGCCCGGTGCTACCTGTTTTCTATGCACAATCTCCCTGGGTTCCCCACATCATTGTAAGGGAGGGCAGATTCTTAACCCCATTCTCCAGATGAAGAGGCAGCACAGCACAGCACGCTTAAGGAATGTGGGCAAGGTCACACAGCAAAGAGGAGGCGCTGCCTGGATCGCTGGAACCTAGAGCCCGGCTGTTAGTGTCCGTGCACGTGGCCTGCCTCTCACTGCCCAACTGGGGAAAGGAAGGCCCAGAGAGGGCAGGTTACCTGCCCAAGGTCACGCAGGAGACGGTGGCCCGAGGCCTCCGGACCTCCGAGGGTTTCCGTCTCGGACCCCCCCTCCTCCCGCGCTCGGGCCCCTCCAATCCGCAGCTCTGCGTGCGGGGGCGCGCGCATCCCCCCGGCTGTCCGTCCGTCAGCCGTCTGTCTGGGTGGCTACGCGGGCGCAGCCGTGCTCCCCTCCCCAGCCCGGGGCGCTGCGCAGGGAGAGGCAGGGCGTTCGTGGCGCCCGGCGCGCGCGCCCCACGCCCCACGCCCGCAGCCGACAGACGGCAGCGCCTGCGCCCGAGCCCGCGCCCCCCCAGCCGGTGCGCGGGAGCCGCCGGGGCAAAGTCGCGGCGGCCGGCCGGCTGCGCGATCTCTGGCTCCCTCGCTCGCTCTCTGCTCTCAGGGGAAGGCAAGCCGGGAAGCCCCGGTAACCCGCCCTCCAAGATGAAGAAGCTCCAGGGAGCTCACCATCGCAAGGTAGGGCACGAGGACGAGGGGGCGCACACGGGGGCGGGGGCACACCTGAAGGCGGAGTGCAGAGAGAGGCCCGCCCCCCGTCCAGGCCCCGGGAGGGTCGGGGAGGGCGCCTGGACCATTGCGAGGTTCTGGGGGAGTCCGGGCTGAGCTAGATGGCAAGGAGGGGCGGGGTCGCGGTCTGCTGGGGCAGGGGGGTGGGGGGGATGCGGTTGGGAGGAGGGTTGGCAACACGGCCTTCCCCATCGGGGGGTCGGGATGTGCGTGAGGGGACCGAGGTTCGTTGGGCCGGGTCCTTCGAACAGGTGTCTGAAACCCCAGGAGGCGTGGGATAGGGCGGCTGGGGCCAGGCGCCCGCCCCTCTCCAGCCCCCCACCTGTTTCCTCCGGGGGCTGATTGGGGTTGGGGATGTAAGAATAGCCGAGGGCCAGCCTTGAGCTGGACTAATTACAGGGGTGGGGGGCGGGGAGCCGCCCTGGTCCTCATCGGGTGGGTGCGCTCTACACTGAAGCAGCGGCGGAGAGCCAGCAGGGGGACGCTATCTTTCCTACCCGCGCTTTTGCCCTGCGGGGACCCACCACCTGCTTCCTCCCCACCGGCTTTAGCTTCCCTGCTAAGACCCCAGGCTGCCCCACTGCAGGGCTGGCAGGAGGCGAAGGCAGGGAGGGAGGAAATGGGAGACCCAAGGGATACGGGGGTGGGGTGGAGGCTGGCATGAGAGAGGTGGGCAAATCTGTGTTCTTGGAGCCCTGGGCCAGGACCTCAGCCTCTTCCCACCTCCTCCTGTGGGGTCAGACCTCCCGGCCCGAGGAGCCTGTGTTGTTGGGTCAAGTTTTCTGGCTTTGGGCTTAAGAGTGGGGGGTGGGGGAGTGGGGGATGTGGTGACCCCACAGGGCCGGTAGGTGTAGATATGAGAGAACTCACAGGGGCTGGTGTTATTGTCCGCCCCCCTCCCCTGCCAATTCACGCTCTCTGCCCCTGCATCTGGGGCCATCGGTGTGTGTCTTGGGTCTTCTTGGGCCCTGCCCTCCGTTCTTTTCCATTCTCCTACTCTCTCTCCTTTCCTTTCCTCCCCTCTCCACTGCCACCAGACCACACAGAATGTAAATAGCCATAGTCTGTGAAGCCTTATCTCATGTAATCCTCCAAAATTCTGGGGGCTAGGTCTCTCTAGCCCCACTTTATAGACAAGGCAAAAACAGACGTGGGAGATGCAGCTAGCTGCTTTCCTAAAGATGGGCTGAGTAGCCTAGGACTAACAGGGCAGGGGTGGGGCCGCCTGGCCTCTGTGTCCCCTCCTTGGGTCTCAAGGTGAATGGGGCAGGGAGTGAGGAATGCCAGGTATCAGCAAAGGAACAGCGGTGTTCAGAGACGAGCACTGGGCTGAAAGTCAGGGAGGGTGGGTTCAGGTCTTAGTCTGCCCTTAACTTGCTGTTTGACCTTGGGCTCGTCTGTTTCCCTCCCTGAAACTCAGTGTCTTCATCTGCACAATGATGAAGTTGGACTCCACATTTCTATTGTCTCTCGCATCCTGAAGAAGGTGTGAGAGCCTTGGCTGGGGGCAGGCTAACCTCTTCCGGCCCCTGCTGCTGCTAGTGACCTACATCTGTTGGTTCTTAAAAGAGGGGGTGCAGGTCTGGCAAACCCACGATTCTGTTTCTGCGTGACTCCGGATAGGCGGCGGGGGGGCGGGGGGGGACCGGGGGTGGGAGCTTCACACACAGGCGGAAGTGTGAAGCGACTCATTAAGCTTCCAACCCTGCCCCATTGATTTGGTCGCTTGTCTCCCAGCCAGTCCCATCCTCTTTGTTGCCAGCCTCCTGGGATTCATCCATGGTGGTGTTGGGGGCTCCAGGTGGTCTTGAGATTGGCTCATCTTTGGAGGACCCAATCCCCTGTCCCTGGAGCAGGAGCAGGCTTCCCTCTGATCGGAGGAGGTGGGGGACAGAAGAGCTGGCAGCATCCTGCTCTTGGAACTCTTGTCACCATGGAAACAGAGAGCCGGGACTGCTCTGTGAGCAGAGAAAGGGCAGCAGCTTCTCAGGAGAGATCAGAGGAACCTCATTACTGGGCCCTCCTGCCAGCTAGCCTGAACAGGGTTGGGGGGTGGTCACAGGGTGACTGGCCTGTCACACTACCCCATTTCAGGGGCCAATGTTAACTAGCTGCTCCTCCATACCTCCTGGAGCTCGCCTGGCAGGGAGTGATTCCAGAGAGCTAGTACCCACCCAGCTGGGGAGGGACCTTGTGGAAAGGGGCATCAGAGGGCAGGGGTGAGTTTCAGATCAGTCTGGGGGCCACTGCTATCCTCAGCCCAGCATGTCTGAGATCACCGCAAGCCCAATTACTGGAAAGGGCTTTTTCACACTCTTCCTCATTATCACCATCACCCATAATTATGCCAGGCTGTCCTTGCTGCCGCTGGCCCTCTGGCCAACAGCCAGCCTCAGGCAGGATCATTACTATGGTCGCCACTGTCACTGAGAGTCACCTCAGTACTGTTACCCCCGTTCTGCCACCTGAACCCATTGCCCCGACCCTGTCACCGCAGCCAGCCAGACACCTCCAGTCCTGTGACACCTGCACTCTCCCTTCCCCGTCTTTATCCCTGAAAAGCCTCCTCTGTCACCACCCAGTTTGTGTGTAGACACCTACTTGGCTGGTGCCGGGAAGGGGAATTGGCGGGGGGGGGGGGGGGGGGGGAATATCTCATCAATAACTGATTACTGAGTCCCTGTGCTAGGATCTGATCTGGTCTTCAACCACTGTAAGTGCCTCTGGTGAAGCCTCCCTCACAGACCATTAGAACCAGAAGACTAACAGATAGACCTACACTTCTCTGCATAAAGCTCAGCATGCTAGCTTCTTAAAACCCTTTTCTTAAATAGAATTGCAGCATACTGTCTGTTCTAGTCCTTATTTGGAGAATTGCAGTGGGTATTGGTCCATTAAAGGATCTGACAAGTCCTACAGTAAAGAAAACTTTTGCTTTGTGTTAACCCAGTGTTTCCCAAACTTCTTCTTCTTCTTCTTCTTTTTTTTTAAGTTTACTTATTTATTTTGAGAGAGAGTGTGTGCACACAGGCCTGGGGAGTGGGGGGAGTGGGAGCGGGCGGAGGGCAGAGAGAGAATCCGAAGCAGGCTCTATGTTGTCAGCCATGTCAGCGTAGAGCCCACCTCGGGGCTCAGACTCACAAACCATGAGATCATGACCTGACCCGAAATCAAGGGTCCGATGCTTAAGCAACTGAGCCACCCAGACGATCCCTCCCGAAACTCCTTTGCCTCAAGAATCCTTTTTGCCGCTGAGCACCTGTGAACATCCAAAGGGATGTGTTTTTGGAAACACTGATTTATTCGATGCCTTCTGTGTCTAAATGGGGAAACAAGGCTCAGAAAACTCTTTCCTAAAGTCACACTGTGAAGTGGCACCGACCTGGGACTAGAATTGTAGTCTCCTGACTCCCAGTCCAGAGATATCACTGTTTTCCTATAACCACTGCTGAGCAGGAAACAGGGCGTCCTTTCTCCTCTCTCAAAACCATGAGATTTGATAATCGGCCTTCTTTGCAGCTGCATTCTTCTCTGCCAAGGGTCTGAATTTCAGAGGCAAGCAGGAAGGGTGTGGCTGTCCCTTTCTTCTGACCCATTCCAGGAGACACTTTGGGGACTGCTCTCTGAATTGTAGATAGTTATCCTGATATCTTTGGGCTCCCCTACAGGCTAACTCACCCCCAGGGCCAGCATTCTAAGCGGCTGGAGGAGGACCTCCATTTCCCAGCCCCAGTCTGAAGGGAGAATGCCCAGTGCACTTCCCCACCCTCCTTAAATTGCAGGAAGGGACCTTAGGGACCGCTGGTTTCCGTTCCCCTCTGTGCACGTATCTCTCCTGTAATGACAGGAAGATTGTGACTTTCTGAGATAGACCAGAACTCAGTAGCCTCTTTCTGCTCGTGAACTAAGATTCACAGCACTCCATAGGCCTCCCTGAGCCACTAGAGAATGAATTCAATTCCTCCCTCAGGGGAACCCGTGTTCCCTCCAAGGCCTCTTCTTTCTATGCTAAGGGCCCCTACTTCTCCCCTGTCCTCCCGTGACTACTTCTCCTGAACACCGTCCTGTCTGGCCACCTGCCCAGTGGACATGCTCCAACCTATGTCTTTCTTAAAATACGGTGCCCAGGATAGAGTAACAAAAGGCCAGCACCACGGGCACCTGGGTGGCTCCGTCGATTAAGCGTCCGACTTCAGCTCAGCTCATGATCTCACCATTTGTGGGTTCGAGCTCCGCATGGGGCTCTGGGCTGACAGCTCGGAGCCTGGAGCCTGCTTTGGATTCTGTCTGACTCTCCCGCTTGCACTCTGACTCTCTTTCTCTCTCAAAAATAAATAAACATTTTTTTTTAAGAAATTTAATTCTCTCTCAAAAATGAATAAACATTTAAAAACAGTTTTTTTAAAAAAGGCCAGCACCAGCAGTTGAAGACACGGGCTCCAGTGTCAGGAAGCTCTGGGCCCGAGACCCAGCTCTCCACCAGGCAGTCGCATAAAATCATGACACCTCCGTGAGCCTCGATGTTCCTCATGAGTGAAGCAGCGCTTAGACCAGTACTTACTCAGCTTGTAGCGTTATTTTGAGAATGAAATCAGGTGAAACGTTGAGTGCGCGGAGCGCGTAGTGAGAGCTCAGTCCACGGTAACTGTCATTAAGATCGTCGTCGCATCGTCATCAACATAGGACCATCCCTTCATCTGACCTCTGTGCTAACCAAACTGAGACCCAGGTAGCTCTCTTAGTGCTTGAGCCATCCTGCTGGCCTCATGCGTTTGTAGTTCCCTGCAACCCAGAGACGCTCCTGCGTAGGACCACGTGAGCCCAGGCAAGAGCGGTTGATTTTCCCAAGCAGGAGAGTATCTTTGCATTTAGCCCTGTTTGATTTTATATTCTTATTTTTGTTTAGGGGGGCGGAGGCATCACAGTGCTACCCTGGCCTCACCTTTCTCCCTCACCCCTTTGGTCTCTCCTACTGGCAGCCCATTACCCCAGACCTACTGATGACCCCCAGTGAGCAGGGGGACGTGGACCTGGATGTGGACTTTGCGGCGGACCGGGGGAACTGGACAGGCAAACTGGACTTCCTGCTCTCCTGCATCGGCTACTGCGTGGGCCTGGGGAATGTCTGGCGCTTCCCCTACCGAGCCTACACCAACGGAGGAGGTAGGGGCCCGGGGGCCTGCCTGAGGGGCATCTAGGCTAGTAGGCCACGGCTGGGGGTGGAGTGAGGTTTTAAGTGGCCTTGGCCACCATCTCCCCTGCGACCTTGAGCAGAATTGAAAGCAGTTCAATTCTTTGAACTGGGGCTTTGAACGGGGCTGGGAGAAGCGAGCTCCCTCTGCCTTGTCTTTTTTCATCACTCATCCCCTCCTCTGTCTCCCTCATGCCCAGTGCGGATACCTACTCGGCTCTCCCCCAAGGCCTTGGCCCTTCCCGGACCCCAAGAGATGGGCAGAGAGGCTTCCTCCACTTCTTGAGAGCAGCCTCTATCTGCCTCTCAGCGATCACTGTGCTTTCAAAGTTCTCCCATCCCCCCCTTCTCCCCCACCCCCGCCAGGACCTCACTCCATCAGTCATTCTCACTCTCAAATCTTCGATCCGCCCTCCTGTCCTGGTTCTTTCCATTCAGACTGCATATGTGAAGTCTCCCCCATCTTCAACAAATCCTCCACCGTCCCTGCTTCGCCATCAAGTGACTGTTCGATGTCTCATTAACAGTAGCTGGGGTTGAACACTCACCATCTGCCAGGCCCCGGGCTTGGTGTTCTCACTTAACCCTGACGACAACCCTCCTGGGCGGCACCATTGTCCTGATCTGACGGCCAAGGCTTGGAGAGGCCAGGTTCCTTGTCCAAGGTCATCTGGTGGCCGACCCAACATTCCACCTTCCATTCTACCTTCTCGAGAGCCAGCGTGCTCCCACCCGCCCTCGAAGCCTCCTTCCCATTTCTGCCAAACTCATTGAAGAAACACCTATTGGCAGAGCGACAGAAATCCAAATAGGAGTAGATGAGGCAAGGAAAAGATGAATTGCTGTGACCAGGAAGTGTGGGACTGTAGCTGGCCTCTGATGCTCTAGGAACTCAATAATGGCCCCAGTTCTGCTGGCTCTCCCTTTCCCTGGTTCCCGATTCTGTTTCTCTCTGGGTGCTCACCTCATTTTCTGCTGGGACAGGCTCCCTCCTTGAGGTTGGGCTGGGGGGGGGGGGGCGCACAGACAACTCTGGAATGACTTTATCCTCAGAACTGTTGTCTCTGAGTGAATCCATATAGGACCGCAGGGAAGGTCTTGAACTGGCTTGGCTTGGGATAAATACATCTGAGGGGGTGGGGTGGGGTGGCTGTTGTGAGTGACAGTCCTCCCAGAGCCCTATAGTGGTGGGCAGTTCTCTAAAGGAGACAGCTACTGGTATGAGAAGCAAATGGGGAGGGATACTGGGCACACGGGATGGCCCGTGGCAGCCACAAGCATCTAAGGGGGCGTGGCAGATCAGGGCCAGATTCTGCAGGGTGTTCATTCATTTCCATACTGAGGCATTTGCACTTTTCTCCGGCAGGGAATTCACTCCTTTATTCGTTCACTCACTCAGTGTTTGCTCGAGACCTAGCCCTCCTCTGTGCCCTGGGGCTGCAGAGGTGGGGAGATCCCCACCAGCCCCCTTGGCTCTCAGTGAGCTGGTATAAAAGGACAGTCCCAGTCTGCATGAGAAGTGCTCCGTGGGGTCGCAGGTGTCTGCCATCAGGGCAGGGGCGGGGCCGGAGCTGGGCTTTAGGGGAGCTGACCCACCCGGGACCTTCCCCAACCTCCTTCCTCCTCGCAGGTGCCTTCCTCGTGCCCTACTTCCTCATGCTGGCCATCTGTGGCATCCCCCTCTTCTTCCTCGAGCTCTCTCTGGGCCAGTTCTCCAGCCTGGGACCCCTGGCCGTCTGGAAAATCAGCCCCCTCTTCAAAGGTGAGGCCTCATCGTCCCTGGAGGGGTCTGGGCCTGGGGGAGGCAGGGAGGCTGCCCCCCTTCCCCCAACCTCTAGGCAGACGGGGGTGATGAAGCTCAGAGAGGGGATGGCTTCCGGAGGCCACACAGCCTGGCCTGCAGGAGGCCTCGACCTGAGGGCAGCCCCTACTCCCCCACCCCCAGGTGCCGGCGCGGCCATGCTGCTCATCGTAGGCCTGGTGGCCATCTACTACAACATGATCATCGCCTACGTCCTCTTCTACCTCTTCGCCTCCCTCACCAGCAACCTGCCCTGGGAACACTGTGGCAACTGGTGGAACACAGACCTCTGCCTTGAGCACAGAGGCTCCAAGGATGGCAATGGAGCCCTGCCCCTCAACCTCACCAGCACCGTCAGCCCCAGCGAGGAGTACTGGAGGTCAGGCCGCCGCGGGCCCCTAGGCGCCGGCAGCAGGGAGGGGGCGAGGATGGGCCGGCGTCCCCCAGGGGCTCGGCGTGCACCTGGAAGGCCGAGTGCCGGTGCTGGTGTTAGGTGGACCCCGGTTCTAATCCCAGCTCTTCAGTGACCAGCTGTGCAACCTTACCCAATATATTTGGCTTCTGATGCTCTGCCTTTGACGTGGGTCTGGTCATATATTTCTGAGGGTCACTGTGAGGATTAAGGGAAAGAAGGTACGATTGTGCCATCCAGCCTGTTGGATAATCATGCTGAGTAAATGCTGGCAGGCAATCGTGATGCTGGTGATAACAGTGATAGGAATCTTGCTGGCCGCGGCTTTGCCCCGCGTGTGTGGCGTGTGGCAGGGTGACCAGAGGACTCTCAAATCTCCATCCCCCACAGCCGCTACGTTCTCCACATCCAAGGCAGCCGGGGCATTGGCAGTCCTGGGGAGATCCGCTGGAACCTCTGCCTCTGCCTGCTGCTTGCCTGGGTCATCGTGTTCCTCTGTATCCTCAAGGGCGTGAAGTCTTCGGGCAAGGTAGGGCCTTCTGGGAGGCCCTAGAGGCCTGAGGGGCTGGGAGGTGTGAGGACTTCCCAGAGGAGGCAGGGCATGGACTGAGCCTGAGAGGATGAATAGACTTCCTACTGGGAAAAAGTTCAAGGGCAGGGGCCGGGAGGGGGGCGGTGGGTGGCTAGGGATTGGGAAGGGGGAGGAAGAAAGATGTGGCGGTAAGGGTGGGCAGTGGCTAGAAACTTGCCAGGGACAGGACTGATCTGTTACTCAAGTTTGCATCCTGACCCAGTGCTTGGCACTTTGAAGAGGTTCCGTCCGCATGTGTTTGTTGAATGTTTGGAAGGTGGGTGTATGAGTCAGAGGTAACTGACCAGAACCCAGTTGTCACACTCGATTGGAAAATCCAGAGGGTGTGCTTCAGGTATAGCTGGGTCTAGGGGTTCAAAGGATGTTATCAGGAATGTGGTTCTCTTGGTCTCTCAGGAGTGCTTTGTATCTTACCTGCTTGGTGAAAGGTTCTCCCTTGCTCCAGTTCTCAAAAACCCTAGAACTGGGTCTCACTGTGTAGGCTGGGTCATGTTCCCACCCCTGAACCGATCACTGTGGCCAGGAGGGTGGGGTGCTCTGCTTGGCTGGGTCTGGTCAGGTGCCCACCTCTGGAGCTGGGAATGGGGTCAGTCCCAGCTAGGGAAAGTCAGGTGACTGGTGTCTGAAGGAGGCCAGATGGATGCGAGGCAGACAAAGCCACGGATGCCCACTTGAGGTTATGAAGGGTGGGAAGGACCATGAAGCTGTTTTAGAAAGACTTGGAAACCTTCTGAGTGGTTTATTCACTCATTTATAAATTAGAACTTGTCCCTGTGCAAAATGCTGGGAAGTGTCGCCCACGAGGAACAGAACCAAAAGAAAGACTAGAAAGGTAGGGTAGAAACCAATGAGAAAGAGGGGAGAAACAATCATGGTGCAAGTCGGGACGGTGACGAGCCTGAGACCTGGTGGCGTTTGCTGAGAAAATGGCTGGAGTTTTGGGAACAGGTGGAGACAGGATGGAGGGGAGTTTGGGAATGTGCAGTGGCTGCTGACCACACAAGGTGGGCTTTCCTGGGCTAGGGGCACGGGGGGTGGACGCATCGGAGGGGAAACTCTCATAACCCCTGCAAGGCAAGGCTTCCGGGCAAGGGGGCGAAGGCAGCCCGGACCAGGGCACTGCAGAGCTGGAGAGAGTGGGTGGGTCAGGGACTCCTTGGGAAGCAGCGACAGGACTTTGCTGAGGGATCCATGTGTGGAGGGAGGGGTGCAGGGAAGGAAAGAAAAGCATCGTGAATGATGGCTCTTCTCATCTTGGCCTACCCAAAGACTGGGGAGGCGAGTTGGGTAAAATGGGGACTTGTGGAAAAGGAGCAGGGTGGAAGGAAGGTCACCCCTGCCTTCCCTCCCCACTTATCGTGCCTCAGGTGGTATATTTCACGGCCACGTTCCCCTACCTCATCCTGCTCATGCTGCTGGTCCGAGGAGTCACCCTCCCAGGGGCCTGGAAGGGCATCCAGTTCTATCTCACCCCTCAGTTCCACCATCTGTTGTCTTCCAAGGTGAGGCCCTCGGGGCTGGGGCAGAGAGGGAGGGGTCAGGCCTGAGCCAGGGAATAGAAAGAGGGCGCCCCTGGGGAAAAGAAGGTGGGGGCGGGGGGGGGGGGGGCGCCTGGGTGGCTCAGTCGGTTAAGCATCTGACTTGGGCTCAGGTCATGACCTCGCGGTTTGCGAGTTCGAGCCCCACGTTGGGCTCTGTGCTGACACCTCGGAGCCTGGAGCCTGCTTCGGATTCTGTGTCTCCCCCTCTCTCTGCCCCTCCCATGCTCATGCTCATGCTCCGTCTCTTTCTGTCTCTCAATAATAAATAAAACGTTAAAAAAAAAAAAAGAAGGGGGTAGGAATCCTCCATGTGATGGGCCCCTGCTACCAGACCCTGGGCTCGGCTCTGTGCTCAACACTGTGTGTCTTTTTCACTTATTATTCTTCACCATCCTGTGAAGTAGACATTATTCTGGGGCACGTGGCTGGCTCAGTCAGAGGAGCGAATGACTTTTGATCTTGGGGTCGTGAGTTTGAGCCCCACATTTAATGTAGAGTCCTAAAAAAATATATAAACCTTAAGGGGCACCTGGGTGGCTTAGTCGGTTAAGCGTCTGACTCTTGATTTTGGCTCAGGTCATGATCTGGTTCCTGAGTTCAAGCCCCGTGTTGGGCTCTGCACTCATGGTGCCCGCTGACAGTGTGGGGCCTCCTTGGGATTATCTCTGTCTGCCCCCCCACCAACCCGTGCGAGCACGTGTATGCTCTCTCTCTCTCTCAAAATAAATAAAACTTAAAAAAGAAATGTAAAAAAAGGGAAGACATTATTCATCCATTTTACAGATGAAGAAACTGAGGCCCAAAAGAGTGATAAGCTTAAGGTCACAGGGCTAGGGAGTGGCAGAGCCGGAATTCCAACCCAGATCTGACTCCACACCCCAAGGAGGGCATTTGTGATTATGGAAACAATGGTACCGATGGCTTTAACACTTCTCATTTATTAACGGATGCCCGCCTGACCACGCCTTAGCACTTTGCACATACGTGGTCATTAGTCCTCACCACCACCCTCATTTCAGAGGAGGGGCCCGAGGCTCAGGGAGAAGCTGTGGCATGCCTAAGCCATACAGCTAGAAAGTGGGGAGCTAGAATCAAATCCGGGTCCCTCCAACTCCAGGGAGGAGGGAAAGGGGTTCCAATGGGCTTACTGTCAATATGAATCTACTGAAAATTTACGTGAGACGCCACTTCCTTCAGAACTGGACCAAGCTTAGCGATCATCTAGATCCTGGAAGGGGAAACTGAGGCCCGGAAAGGGACTTTCCCCAGTCCTGCAGTGTAAGTGCTGGAACAGGGTTTGCTCCCGGCCCGTGTCACGTGTGAGCCGGGCTCCTTACCGAACCATCCCTGGACCTGCCGACTCGCTCTCACTCCACCTCCTTCCTCCTCTTTCCTTGGCCCTCTGGACGCCACGGTGTGCAGCCCCTTCTCTTTGCTCTCCATCTGCACCCTTTCCTGCCACAGGTGTGGATCGAAGCTGCTCTTCAGATCTTCTACTCCCTGGGTGTGGGCTTCGGGGGTCTCCTCACTTTTGCCTCCTACAACACGTTTCACCAGAACATCTATAGGTCAGTGCAGCCTCAGAGCCCTCGAGGCCAGAGCAGGGAGGAGAGTGGCTGGCCAGGGCGGGCCTCCTGGGGTGAGGGCGGGGCCCGCTCACTCTGGCCTGGACTTCTGTGCCCGGACCTCTCCCGGCAGAGACACCTTCATCGTCACTCTGGGCAACGCCATCACCAGCATCCTGGCTGGCTTCGCCATCTTCTCCGTGCTGGGCTACATGTCTCAGGAGCTGGGGGTGCCTGTGGACCAAGTGGCCAAAGCAGGTGGGCAGGCCGGCCAGCCCTGGTGGGTGAGGGGGTGGGGCGGGGGGGGGGGGTACCGCTGGGGCTGGGCCAGGGAGCACAGCGCGGACCGGCAAGGTCGCGGATGGGTTTGTCCAGTGCGTGTGTGGGTTTGCGTGCACACGAACGCGTGTGTCTTTGCCGGTCTCTGGGTGTCCGAGTGCAAAGGGGGTGTGCGTCAACCTGAGTCCGGAGATAAATGGATTTCTGTGCGAGAGTGTCTTATGTTTGATCACGTCTTAGTAACTTGCCTTGTTTGTCCAAGTGAGTCATTTCCTATGTCAAGAGGTCTGTGTGCACGTGAACTGAGGGTTCAAATGAGGATGCGAATCAGTGTCTTGTGCCAGTGGACGTGTAAGTGTGTGTGTTAGTGGGACTGTTTGTGTCAGTGATGGTATACGTAAGTGTATGCAAGTGAGGTTTTATGTTGGGTCTTGGGTTTATTCATGTACTCATTTTTTTTTTTTTATTTTAGAGAGAGAGCAGGGGAGAGGGAGAGAGGGAGAGAGAGAGAGAGAGAGAGAGAAGAGAACCTTAAGCAGGCTCCATCGTCAGCATGGAGCTCGATGTGGGACTCGATCCCACGACCCTGGGATCCTGACCTGAGCCAAAATCAAGAGTCGGATGACCAACCGACTGAGCCACCGAGGCACCTCTCACACACTCATTGTTAATCCATTTATTTTATCAATCTATGTTTCTTGAGCACCAACAATGCACTGGCCTGCGTCCTAGGAGTTAAGTGTTAGAGGTGTGCAGATAGCGTGCGTCTCTGGGCTTGGCTGAACTAGTATGGCCTGGTGGATGTAAGCGACCACGTGTGTTTGAGTGTGCATGTGGGGGGCCTGCCCCGTGCCCCAGGCTGCTGACTCTTTGTGCCCTTGGCCCAGGCCCCGGCCTGGCCTTTGTCGTCTACCCACAGGCCATGACCATGCTGCCTCTGTCGCCCTTCTGGTCCTTCCTTTTCTTCTTCATGCTCCTGACTCTTGGCTTGGATAGCCAGGTGAGCCTCGTGTGTGCCAGCGGGCCCCCTGTGGTGTGTGTTTGTGTCTGTGAGGTGGGTGTGTCTGTGTGTCCATGTGTGATGTGTGTCTTTGTGTGAGATGTGCGACTGTGTGTGTGTGTGTGCGTCTGTGTGTGCTCTGTCTATGCGTGATGTATCCGTGTGATGTGTCTGTGTGTACCTCTGGGGGTGTCTGTGCACGTGTGCTGTGAGGGGGGCAGAATTCTGACCCTCCTCCCCCCTCCCCCCAGTTTGCCTTCCTGGAGACCATTGTGACAGCTGTGACAGACGAGTTCCCGTATTACCTGCGGCCCAAGAAGGCTGTGTTCTCGGGGCTCATCTGCGTGGCCATGTACCTGATGGGGCTGGTCCTCACCACCGACGTGAGTGGTGCTTCGGGGTGGGTGGGCAGCTGGTGGGTGAGGCAGGGGCAGGCGCCCGCAGCAATGTCTGTGATCGTTCCCTGGGCTACCGGCTTGTTCCTGTTCGGGAGGAAGCTGGCCCACCCCAGGCGCTCTCCCCGAGGGCAGCTCGGTCTAGGACCCAGAGTCCTGGCTTGGAAGTATAAAAGACCTGGCCTCCAGCCTGGTTCCTGCTCTGGCTGAATGACCCCAAGACAAGTGGCTTCCCCTCCCGGAGCCTGTTTTCCCACCAATAAGATGGGGGTCTACGTCTAGGATTGTTGTGAGACTCAGATAGGATGGTGTGTGTAAAGGGCTTGGCAGGTAGACAGCCGTCCCACTGTTACCGTCTTGCTGTCACCGCTGGCCTGGCTGCTTTCTGCCCACCTCCTGCCTGGAGAAGGGGTCGCAGCAGGGAGCAAGACCAGGGTGAGGGAACCCCAGAGCTGTGACTTGTGTTCCAGGGGGGCATGTACTGGCTGGTGCTTCTGGACGACTACAGCGCCAGCTTCGGGCTAATGGTGGTGGTGATCACCACGTGCCTCGCCGTCACCCGGGTGTATGGTGAGAGGGGCCACGGGAGGCGGCGTTGAGGCTCCCCACCGTGGGAGGGTGGGAGTCTACTCTGGAGCCCGCCTGCACTGGGTCCCCGGTCCCAAGGGCCAGGGTCTCCAGTCGGGGCAGTTGGGGTGGAGGAGGGGCTGCTGGTGGGGCCATTCTCCTCCCCTCCCCCGTGCAGGCATCCAGAGGTTCTGCCGGGACATCCACATGATGCTGGGCTTCAAGCCGGGCCTGTACTTCAGGGCCTGCTGGCTGTTCCTGTCCCCGGCCACGCTTCTGGTAATGGGTGGGAAAGAAGGCTGCTGGCTGGGGCCCCGGGGCTGAGAGTAGGGCCCCGCCCTGGGCACTCAGGCTGGTAGGGCTGCCCTGACCCCGGAGTGGGCCTCTGTCAGGGCTGAGGGGTGGGTGGGCACCAGGATCTTGGTCTACTCCCGTCCCCTTGATGTCCCCAGCTGTTGTAGCCGGGCTGGCCCTAGCCCTGCATTTGATTGGCAAAGTGAGTGGGGCATTCTCAGGCCTCAGGGCCTTAGGGCGGGGGCTTTGAGGCTCGTGTGTTTGCTTGTGTCTGTGCTTTCTTGGCCTTGGAATTGAAGCAGTTCAGGCACAGGCTGTCTCAGGAATTGGGTGCTTCAGAGCTGGGCTGTCTCAGGCCTTGCAAAGGCTCCGAGGATGGACCGTCTTAGGTTCTGCACAGCTAAGGTTATCTCCGACACTGGGTGGCTCTGAGCTGGGCTCCCTCAGGCCTTCGGGTAGCTCAGACCTGGGCTACCCCAAGCCCTGGGGCCTGTGCGAAGCCCACTGTGATGCTGGGGCCCCCGCCTGCAGGCCCTGCTGGTATACAGCATCGTCAAGTACCAGCCCTCAGAGTACGGCAGCTACAGATTCCCAGCCTGGGCAGAGCTGCTGGGCATCCTGATGGGCCTGCTGTCCTGCCTCATGATCCCAGCCGGCATGCTGGTGGCCGTGCTCCGGGAGGAGGGCTCGCTCTGGGAGGTAAGTCTGCCCTTGGTCTTCCCGACCCGTGGCCCCGCCCCGGGCCCACCTGCTGGAACAGAACACATCTGCACCGGCACCTTATCCAGGGCCTTGCAGGCTTTTCCAGCCAATAGCCTGAGCTATGAATCCTGCTTGGGGTAAGGCAGTCTCAAGGGGCTTCGGGTCCTGCCCTGTGGCCCCCAGGGCCACGTGAGGCCTCTGAGGGGGAGCACACTCCAGAGACCACCGATGTTGGCCAGTGTCCACGTGTGTTGGGGAGAGGACAAAGGAATGGCCCAGGGTCCCAGTGTGAGTCGGGCAGAGGTCAGGACCTAGACTCCGGTCACCAGCCCAAAGCTTCCCTATGAAACTCAAAGTCAGAAGGCAACACTGAGGGACCCCAGAGGGTGGACTGTCACTCTTCTCCCTGCTGCAGCCCACGGGTGGCCTGAGAACAGGCTGATGGTGGGAGCCCTGCCCACGCCAGGCTTTGTGAAGAGATCTAGAAAGCACAGAGAATGCAAGCTGTCTGGGCACGGGGATCTGCAGGCCTCAGAAGAGGGGAGTGGGCCAGTGGGTGTGCTGTGATGCTGTGTGACCACTACAATGTTCTGCCCCTCTCTGAGCCTCATCACACTCTCGGGACTTCTGACGCCATGGGTGTGGAGTCCTCTGGGGGCAAGAGGCTGTCATAGTGAGCAGAGCTGAGGGAGGCTACTAGGGCCTAGGAAGAGCCTACGGACCCCCAAACAGAGCCAGCTAGTGCTGGTTCATAAGAGCTAATTGTTAAATACTCAGGGATATTGTGAGCCAGTTGTTAAACCATCGATAACTTGAAACTGACCTTGGTGGGAATATTTACACCACCGGAACTGGTGACAAATCGAGCCTCCTGTGCCCCTCCATACACCACCCCCAGCCTGCTCACCAGCTCCCTACTTCTCCCACCTCCCATAGAGCTCCACTGCACCTCTGCTGTCCCCCACCCCACCTTCACATCTCCACCTGGAGAGAGGCTCAGAGCCCTCCCCCTGCAGAAATGACTGCACCACCCAGACCACAGGCTAGTCCTGGAGTCCAGCCACCGCTCTGTCTCCAATTGCTGTGTGACTAGGAGCAAACGCCTTGCCTTCTCTGAACCTCGGGAGCCCCACCTGTACCTCTAAAGGAAACCTGTCTCCTTGCGTAACAGCCAGGGTGTCTGCAAAGGAAAGGAGGAGACAGCCAGGTGGCGGGGCCATGTTGTTGTGGGGTCAGCACTGCAGAGGACTTGCCCAGGTCCGGAGTGCCACCTTCAGAAACCAGGGCTTCTAGCACTGACACACTAGGAGGAATCCTAGGTCTGCCTTTTGCCAGCTGCATGACCCTAAGCAAGTTAACACACCTCTCTGAACCTTGCTTTCTCTCTCCTTAAAGTGAGGACAGTGACACCTACCCTTAAGGGTTGCTGTGAGAAGAAAAGAGGCTCCTCAGCATCTTCAGAACTGTGAGGGGCAGAAAAGCAGAGTATTCTAAAAGTTTAGGATGGAATCAGACTGCCTGGGTTCAAACCCCAGGATGACCACTGTGTGAGCTTGGCCAAGGTGACCGACCTTGCTGAACTTTACCTCCAGATAGTATCTGTGGGAGTAGAGGATGAAAGTCATAATGCCCCTTTCCCAGGGACTCTGTAAGGATTGAAGAAGCCCACATTTAGCGTAAGGCTGGAACATGGTGAATGTTTTGTTCCCCACCAGGGATTCTCACGGGGGCGATTTTGCCCTCAGAAGCCATTTGGTAATGTCTGGAGGCACTTTGATTGTCGTAAGCGTACAGCGTACAGTGTGCACAGGGGATGCTCCCGGGATCCAGTGGGGAGAGGGCAGGGATCTGCTAACCATCCTCAGTGTGCAGAACAGCCCTTACGCAGGGACTCTCCAAGCCGAAACGTCCACAGTTCTCAGGTCAGGAAGTCTTGATCTAGGCACTAGTGTGCAGCTGGGAACAGACCTAAGTCCTTGCTCTCAGGGAGCTTGTATTTTAATGTGGGAGACAGACAATAAACAAACAAATACATAAAGGTAGTGGCAAGTACTATACTTAAAAAAAACAACAACAACACAGAAACAAAAACAAAAAACAAACCCTAAATTTAGGAATAGAGAATGATGGAAGGTGGTATTTTGGCCAGGGTGTCTGGGAAGACCTCCCAGGGGGGTGGGGGTGTGTGTGGGGACAGACACCTGACCAAATCGACAAGGTGATCTATCTAGCTTTGGAAGGGGAGAGCATTCCAGGCAGAAGGACAGTCGGTGCAAAGGCCCTGAGGCAGGAGGGGCTGGCATGTTTGAGGGCAGCAAGGGGGTCGGCAAGACTGGATCAGAGCAGGTAAGGGCAGGGGGAGAGTGGTCGGAGCTGAGGTCAGGGAGGCAGGCAGGGGCCAGGACGTGGAGGCTGTGGTGAGCACGTTGGGTTCCATTCTAAGTGAGATGGTAAGCCACTGGCAAGTTTCTGAGCAGTGGGGTGACGTGCTCTACAACAGTTAAGTGTCACCATGCTTTGAGTATGGAGCCATGCTAGGCCCCGGGCTAAGGGCATCGCACACATTATCCTCCTTGAATCTGCACCCAGCAGGCTCCACTTGATGTTGGTTGTCCGTCTGCCTTCGAGGGTCTGGGGCTCTTCTCCCTGAAGCTCAGGCAGAAGGCTTTTGGGAATGTAGTTGGAAAAGGGAGGAACCCTGGAACGTCCAGACTTAGTCATTGTCTTAGTCACCTCCCTCCTCCCATGGAAACTGGGGCTTGAGAGGGAAAGGTCAGACATCAGAGTCAGAGCGAGGCCAAATGTTAGACACTTGGAAGGTCAGTGACAGTCCTGTCTCAGTTCTCCTGCTTCCTGGCTCTTTCCCAAACCGCCCAGCTCCTTAGGACTCAGCATTTAGGGGAAGGCACCCAGAGTGGGCTCCTGGATTGCGGTCACAGAAGACACCATTTACTGGGCCTTGCCCTGTTCCCGGCACCCTGCTAAGTGCTGCATCTCAGGGCCTGCCCGTGAGGGCATCATGATCCCCCAGTTACAGAGGAGGAAACAGAGCATGGAAAGCTTAAATCCCATGCCCAAAGGCCACCCAGCTCGTGACAGCAGAGCAGGACTCTCATCCAGGCGTGTGGCTCACTCCCCTGGGGAAGGTGCTACCGCCCGGGCCCTCTGGGATTCTTGCGCGGACTGATCCAGGTGCTGTGGTGAGGTCTCTGCCCGGTGCCCGGCCCCAGGAAGCACTGCACCACGAGCGCCGGCCGTTTTCACCGCTCTCCTTGCTCTGCTGCAGCGGCTCCAGCAGGCCAGCCGACCGACCATGGACTGGGGCCCATCGCTGGAGGAGAACCGGACTGGCATGTACGTGGCCACGCTCGTGGGGAGCCAGTCACCCAAGCCACTGATGGTGCACATGCGCAAGTACGGGGGCATCACCAGCTTCGAGAACACTGCCATCGAGGTGGACCGCGAGATCGCTGAGGAGGAGGAGTCTATGATGTGAGACAGGAGGCAGGCGGACAGCCTGCCGGGCCGCAAAGGGTAGCTGTGCCCTCTGGGGCTCTGAGAGGCCCCGAGGCCGTGGGAGGTTGCCCCGGGTGATGCCGGTCCCCCGTGCAAGTCCTTTCTTGTGGCCTCTGCCTCTCCTCCGTCTACCTTCTCCGCGCGTGCACACAAACCCACTCAGAGCTCAGCCCTCATTTCGCAGATGGATGAACTGAGGCCAGGGAGGAGGGACTTGCCCAAGGTCACATGGCGGAGGGGACTGGACGCCAGGCCTGCTGGCCAACCAGCTCCCTTTCTTATGTGGCAGGTGGGAGCATCTTCTCATCTCCGTTCAGGGCCCAGACTCCTCTCTTTTCTAGGGGAGGCTCCCCATACACTTGGAACAGCCAGAATCCGAGCTGGGCAGGGACGCCCAGGGCATGGCAAGGCCCACGAGGCCCCAGGCATCAAGGGTTAGCAAGTCAGGTCGGAGAAGGACCCCTGAGGACTCATGTGCCCACCAGGTTTCCTGAAGGAGGCGGGGCCTGAAGGCCCTGGAGGATGGGGCAAGTTGGGAGGGAGAGAGGAAGAGGAGGGCAGGGGATGGAGGCCCCCGTGTAACCCCCGTGCCTCCCCTGGAGCCCCGGGCAGACACCAAAGTGTTCCCAGGTTACAGCAGGGTCCAGGTGGGAATGACGAATGAGGGGGAGGGGGAGGAGGGACGTGGGGTGGGCAGGGGTTTGCATGATCTGGGTGTGCTTTCGATAGAATATCTTTCAGGGTCAGCGTGCAGGGTGGCTTCGAGGGGACAGGGCGGAGGAAGCAGGCCTGTGGAGGGCAGGCAAGAGGGGGCGGTGGCCTGAGTGAGGGGGTGGGGTGGGGAAAGGAGGAGGACCCCACGCTCCCCTCCCCCCCAGAAAAGGGCCGGCAGCCTCCCACACTGGACCCCCGCCCTCTGGTGTAGGGAGCCCTGGGCATGATTAGGACAGAGGACATAAGTGGACAGGTGGGAGTGAGGGGTCCTAGTCAGGACCCAAAGCCCCTGCATTCCCTTCTCCCTGCCCTGGCGGCCCTCACTGTCTCCTCCAGCTCCGGGCACTGCTGGGAAGTTGGCCTTGGCTGTGGACGACCAAGGCAACTAAGAGGCTTGGAGATGGTCCGCACACGTGGCTGTCTGGTCCTGATGCTGCCCACCCCTGCTCCGGGACGCGGGTCCGCGGGCCCAGGCAAGGGGGGTGGAGCCAGCGAGCCCAGGGCAGCCGACTCCTCAGCCCCGTGGCCAGAGGCCTTGGCATCTTCAGTCCCCGGCACAGGAGGGGCTATCCTGGGGCCCCCACTCGCCCCCGAGAGATAAGGGTGGGGTGTGCAAATGCCTGAGTAGAGCTTCTGCCCACACGGTGCTCCCCAGCGGGGCGGAGCACCCTCGTGCAGCGGGCCGGCCTCTGTGCCCTTTGTCCTGCTGTCTCCCCAGCCCATCCATGTTCCGTCCGTTTGTTGTCAATAAACACCAACGAGCTCATCCTTCTCACCCCTTCTCCTTACCGCTGAGAACCATGAGGTGGGCAGCCCAGGGCTCTCCGGCTGATTGGAACCGAGGCTCAGCTGTTTGCTTCCCCGGGTCCCCCAGCTTCTGACACTTGCTCTGCCATTGTGCTATGGCCATGGTGGGTGGGTGGGCTAAGGAAGGGTGGTGAAGAGGAGGAAACCCTTGAAGACAGCTTTGCCCCCCTTGTACATCTGGGCAAACTGAGGCCCACCGAAGGGGAAGACTTGCTCGAGACTACCCAGCCGAGGCAGGAGGCCATCCCCTTTCCCCCTCCAGCTGCTTCCCAGCCTTACCCACAGGTGCAGCTGGGGCTAGAAGACCAGGGTTGGGAGGGGCCCAGAGTTTCCCAGGCTGGTGCGACCCACCCCCTCCTGGCAGGACATTGCCACATAAAAGAGTCCCAAGGCCTTTCAAATGCGAAGCCCAGGTGTTTGCAAAGGCTTTGATTGGGGGTGGGGAGAAAAGGCCGCTGCCTATTTTGGATATTAATAAATTTCCCCTAACAAAGAGCCAGGCCCCCTCCTGCCCCTCTTTGGGGCAGTAGGTGGAGGAAGAGTGATGGGTTTGCTAATTTGCTGAGGGCACAAGAATGGCCTTCACAGTTCAAGGTGCCTCTTCCCACACTCTTGGGGGCAGGCTCCAGTCTTGCTAACAGAGGCCCCTGGTGCCAGCACAGTGGCCCCAGCCCAGGAGAGGGCACTCTCCAGACCCCCCAGCTCTCTCTAGGACAGACCCCAGGCCCCGGGCCAAGGTCCTGTGAGTACTCCTTGCCCAGCCTCTTGGGTGCAGCCTGGGGTCCTGGGAGTCCAGAATAGGCGATCCTAGAAGTCTAGGTTTCTCTTCTCCCAGATTCCCAGTCTGGATTTGGAGAATTCCAGGAGTTTGTGCAGCCCACCAGTTTCACTTCCAGTCCCTCCAGGACTCACTTCCCCTTGCTCCTGGGCCTGCAGTTCCTGGTCTGCCCTCCCCAGTCCCATCTTCCAGTCTGTCCCGCTTTTCCCATTTCCGCTGCTCCCAGACAGGCTGTCCTGCCACACATCACCCTTCTCCCACCTCTGCCGCCAGCGCCAACCCCCAAACGCCCCCAGACCCAACCCCCCAAGTGCCCCCAGCCCCATTCCTTCGTTGACTTCAGATCTCCCTGGCTCAGAACAGACCCCAGCCGGGCCCGGCTGCAGTGGGAACTGACTGGGGACCAGGAACACCTGGCTGGAGGGGTCCGTGGCGACGTAGTGGGCAGCTCAAGGAAGACGTCAGCCCCATCTGGAGTAGAACCCCAGCCTGGAATCCCAGAACGCCCTAGCAGGTGGCAATCCAGTGCCTGCAGAGCCCGGCAAGCAGGGAAGCGGGGTGCGGGATCGTGCTTTGCAGAGGCTGGTCAGTGGTGGGGACCGTGGGACCCTAGAGAACAAAGCGTGCCTGTCTTCGGGGGAGGCTGACCCTCAGAAGTAGGGGCCCAGGTTGCTGGATACCCTGGCTTTTCAAGACAAGCTGGGGGTGAGGATTTTTGTGAGAAGTTTCCCATTTTTGAACATGAGCAACTGATGGGAAGCAAGTGACACAGCGTGGCTCCGTTAGGGTGGCTGGCAGGCCCACTGCTCTGCAGAGGCAGGGGGTAGTAGGGCTGTGTCCTGTGGTGAGAACGTGGCGGAGCGGAGGCCGGAACCAGGGCCCCCCCTCTACTCAGTGTTCTGCTCCCCTTCTCAGCTGACCTCTGTGTGCATGGACCCCTGACCTGGGGAGGCCAGTGGGGGGCCCTGGGAGGCAGCATATGTGCCTGGCTCAGGTGTGCTGAGGGTGCCCTGGGGCCCCTCATTGCTGTTCTAGGAATGTTCTAGAACTCATCAGAGGCGGTGTTCTCTTGGCGGGCACTGGGAAGCGCTAAGATGGGGCGCTGACCACCTGCAGTCACTTCCAGTTCCAGCCTGTGATCTGCAAGAGCAAATATCTGGGAGGCCCAAGGGGGAGAGGGAAGAGGGAGGGGGCCCCGTTAGGGTCAGCCATATTCCCAAAGTCAAGTGAGGGTCAACAGCCGACACGGGGGCACACTGGGTACCTTGTGTTTGGTTCTCAGGAGGCCCTGCCTCCTGTGCTCCCTTCTACCACCCCAGCCAAGTTCACCTCGCATGGTGCCCTGAGCCGGCCCAAGCTTCCTCATCCAGAGTCCTCCCCGTTCATCCATGGGACCCCTATCCATTCTCTTAGGTCTGTCCTCCACATACCCTCCATTCTCCACCAGGTGTGGGCTCCTCGCATCCTCAGGGAGCCTGGCTCAGCCCTACACCTGGCGCGAGCCACGACAGCCGGCCTTGCCTGTGTGGGGTGCTCACGGCCTCCAGAGACACCCACTTCATTTCTGTGTGGTTAAGACACGTGCAGCACTCTCCCTGGGGCCCAGGGCACCTGGGGCTGGGGCAGGGCATCGTGGTGGGGGGCTTGTCACCTGGTGCAATCCCAGCTCTGCCCCTCCCTGGCTGTATGGCCATCAGGGACCCATAGCATCAGGTCACCACTTTGCACATCGCGGCAGCAACTGAAAGCAGTTTGTTGGTAGCTCTAGGGACAGCCAGCGAAGAGTTAAGACAGTCCCAGCCCCTCTGAATTTCACGTGACCCTGGCTTGCTGAGCCTACAGTTCTGGTTCTGCGGTGGACACGCTTCTCCAGACTCATTTTTTGCTGGTGGCTCATGGAAAATTTGGCTCCTTGAGCTCCAGGCCACTCCCTCTGGGGCCTGAGGCCTCGCTGACACTGGTCCTGCCCTGGAAGGGCGTCTAGGGCCGCCTGCCTGCCCTCGGATCCTTGGCCAGCACCCCCTCCCTCGCCCCCCCTCACCCCTGTCTCCGCCTGACTTCCTGCTGCCTGACCTTTTCCCCCAGGACAGAACGGCAGCCCGCCCCCCTTGGCCACGCCGAGGCCTCCTCCCGGCACCCCATCCCGGATCGCTTTCTACTGGAGGGAAAGAAAGCCGCTTCCCACTGACAGCCACCGCATCTGTGAGCAGCATCCCTTCCAGAACTGTAGTCAGCAGGAGCCAAGGCAGGCTCGGACTCTGCCAGTCAGAGCCCAGTCTTGACTCAGCTGTCCACTGGCTGGACGACTCAACTGGGTCTGCTGCTTCATTGCCCTGACCCCCAGTGTCCTGACCCTCAGATGGAAGATGGGAACAATGGCTTTCCCTCCGCAGGGAATTACATGGGATAATATAGGTGCTCAGTGCATAGTTTTTAAAAAGCGATCAGTGCTTAGTGCAAACCGTGGCAGGCAGAAGGCCTGCAAGTGGGATGGTTCTCATGAGCCTGCTGTCCCTACTTCAGATAAAGAAACTGAGGCCCAGCTCCCGCCTCCAACCAACAGACGGAGAAGGAGGGTGGGGATTGGTGTGCTTGGAGCCAGGGTCCAGGCAATGGTGGAAGCCTCAGGGCGAGCTGGCATCTTCCAGTTCCATGGCAAGGGGCCTGGGAGGCTGGGCCTCAGTGTCCCCACCTGTAAAATGAATGGGTCGGAAAGCCACAGAGGGAAGCGGTGCTCATTCTTTGGAGCTGGATTCCAGGACTGGACCCTCTTGCTGGATGGAGTTAATGGTTAAGAACTCGGATGGCGTCACCAACGGGCTGGGAGGTCCTGCCAAGCCAGCAGGAGGTGCAGATTCCGGGTGGGAGTAGGGCAGCACTGAAATCCTCCAGGCTCCGAGGCTTGCTTTGACCTTGACTCGGCTGATCCGGGGTCAGGGTCTCACAGAGTTTCAAGGATTGGGGTGGCAGGAGGCAGGGGCAGGGGAGGGGCCAATGGTCAATATTGATCTAGCTGAGTCAGGGGAGTGGATGGGGAAGCGGGCAGGCTGGGGTGGGGTTTACTGATAACTGGTCCTCCAACTCCCAGCATGGCTGTGGGAACCGGAGAATGGGGTGGTTGGGGCAGAATCCCCAGACGGAGTGCTTATCGAAATTACAGCTGCCTGGAGGCCAGCTCAGGCTTAATGCATCCAGTCCTCTGTGGGGAGGGTCTAAACATCTGTATTTTTAGCATACTCCCTGGGTGACTCTGCATAGCCAACTCGGTTCCCATATTGGGGACCGTAGGCTCAACCCCCTCGTTGTAACAACCAGACACCTGAGGTCCACAGAAGGAGAGTAACTCACTCAAGGACACACTGGGAGAGGATGATGATAATTCTCCCCTTTTTCTTGGGCGAAGGGGGAGTCTACTTCTAGATAGCTCCATCCATCGTGCAGCTTTGGCCCAAAACCCAGGAAAGAATGGTAAGGCCAGGATGCCCAGAGGGAAGTGGCTTCTGAGACCTTGGTAGGCCCAGGTAGAGAAGGGAGGGTGGGGCATGTCCCAGGAGGAAGGACAAGGAGGAGGGGCCATTCCCACAGGACTGGACCTGCTCTGCCCCGCCCTGAGCAAACACTCCCAGCACCTGCTGGGGGATGTTTCCTAAAAGATTTACTGTGGTCCAGTCCGGGGAAGGCCATTTCCATTGCTGGGGACCTACCTGTGCCCTAGAAGGACACGTCCACATCAAGGGATATTTGGGACCCACATGGCCCTCTGACACTCTGGCCCCAACAGCCTCCTCCCTAGCCTCTTCTCTCCCCACCCCTCCCTGATCCATTGTGCTGGGCTCTCAGCCTTCGCTCTGGCCTCCACCCTCCCCACCATTTCACCCTGTGGGGCACGTGCACAAAGCCTCTCGGGCAATCCCAGTCGCTGCCACGCTTCTCCCGCTCCTTCTTCTGGTTCTGTACACTTCGCACCTCCAGACCCAGCCCCCACCCCAGCCCGTCCTGCCTTCTGCTTCTCTGCATGTCCCTCACTCTTGGGATGGCCTCTCTGGGGACGGGAGACATGCCCAGCTCATCACTGGGCCCTACTCAGAGCCCAGCTGGCTGCAGCAGGCCCCAGCAGGTGTTTGGAGGGGCTAAAAATCCCGAAACCCCCCTCCCTCCCTCACACCCTGGGCCGTTCTGGTCAGGTTCCTTCCCCTCTCCACTACAGTCTCTGTGTACATGGAATGAAAAGAAGAGAAATGTAGTGCCCAGCTGAGGGGCAAACCCAGGATCCTGAGACCCCGGGAGTAAGGGGTGCCTGGTACCTCGTGTGAAGGAAGACTTCGCCATTGTTACTGCAGAAGTGGGGGAGTGGGTGGGAAGTTCCAGCCCCTGCACCAGCCATCCCTCGGTCACTGCTGAGGCACACATTTGCCAGGAGTTTACTCTGAGCAAGCGTGATGATACTCTGTGCGTGTGGGGAGCAGCGACAAGATGCTGTCCTGCCTTCAAGGAGCCCTCAGCTTCGCAGACTCTTCCTTAGGTGGCTTCAGCCCAGGGCGCTATGAGGAGATGGCTATGGGGGCTGGGTAAGCCCACAGAGGGCCCTAACCCAGCAAGTGCTGGGAGAGTGTGAGGGAGGCTTCCCCAAGGAGAAGACACCAGAACTGTGTCCTGAAGGGTGAGGGAGCATCGCTGTGCACTGAGCAAGAGGAGAGGAGCCAGCGGGTTTCACAGCAAATGGGCAGTGGGGAGGTAGGGACTGCGGGGTAGACTATGGAGGGACAGATGGTCAAAGATTCCTAAGAATCCCAGCCACAGTTGGCTGGCTGTTCAGAGACGGGGAAACACAGACTGGGTCACCAGAGGCCCTGAAGGGATTCCGGGTTCTGTCTGGCAAGAAGCCTTTTACCCTCTGAGCCTCATTGTCTTCAGGATAAGGCTCTTCTGACACAAGAGGTATTATGAAAGCACTTTGTGAGCTATAAAGGGTCACACTACTGTCAGACAATAGTAGTGTTTTGGGTGGAGCTGGTGCATTTTGAGTTAAAGGATACCTCAAGCGGCGCCTGGGTGGCTCAGTCGGTTGAGCCTCCGACTTCAGCTCAGGTCATGATCTCGCAGTCCCTGAGTTCAAGCCCCATGTTGGGCTCTGTGCTGACCTTTCAGAGCCTGGAGCCTGCTTTGAATTCTGTGTCTCCCTCTCTCTATGCCCCTCCCCTGCTCATGCTCTGTCTCTCTCTGTCTCAAAAATAAAAACATTTAAAAAAAATTTTTAAAGGATACCTCTTGAGGTCTACTGGGGACTGGAGGCACAGAGCCCAGGACTGCTGGAGCCTGCTCCTGTGCTGCCACCTGCTGGCGATTGTCTGCAATGGCAGCACAGACCCTCGGGCCCTTCCTCTTGCCCAGGTGGGGAGATCCGAAGGCTGTTTGAAGGCCGGAGCTGGGAGAAGCCCAGGCGCCAAAGGTTAGCAGACTCCAGGGCAAGAGGGCAAATAGAAGGCCCCACATTCCTCTGCAACCCACCCCCTTGCCCTTCTCAGCACTCCTCGTGGCCACCCTGCATACCGGCCGCGAGGCTAGATCCCAGAAGTGGCTGGTACAGGAATTCTGGAGTCCCAGATGTCCCAAGCATGGGCTAGAGGGGACTGTGGGCTCCAGAAGGCACATTTCCCTGATCCTGTGGAATCCAGGCCTCTTAGGTGGCAGCATGGCTGAGAGTGACCAGCTCACCTGCCTTGCCTAAGGCCTTCCCAGGTTTACTACAGAAAATTCCTACATCAGCAAACCAGGACCGGTGCTTACCCTGTCGTGGCCTTGAGGAGAGCCAAAGCCTCTGTATCACCATGTTGGCTCCGCCTGACATCCTGGGCTCAGAACCAAACTGGCCTCTAATATGGCAGGGGCCTCCCTTCGGCCAATGGAGCCTCTCAAGCCATCTCTCTCTCCAGCCCCCAAGGCCCCTGCCCCAGGCATTCTGTCCACAGATTGTGGGTTTGGAAGGTATTTCTCCCTTACCTCTTTCTCCAAACCCGTCTCCAGGACTTCGGAGGCCTGGGGGCTTGTCTGTGAGGTTCGGCTGAGGGGAGAGAATAGGTGGGGAGGGACTTATGGAACAATTTCCTCATTTTACAAGGAAACGAGGCCTAGGAGGCCTAGAGGAGAAGAGCCTCGCCCAAGACCCCTGAGGGAGACTTTGCTGCTGTTTGTGGCAACCCGCATCCACCGCCCCCCCTCCCCTCACCCACTCTTGTTAAGGGCACCCCATGTGTCTGAGAGAAAGCCAGCCCCACCCCTGGCTCTAAGCCTGGGCACAGGGTCCAGACACAATCCCACTGCAATTGGCTCAGGCTTGAGCATGAGACCAAGTTGGCCCAATCAGAAGGGAGACCTTGGCTTTTATTTTGCAAATGGAGAGATCTTGTACTGGAAACAAACAAAACCCACCCAGTGCCAGTGCTTGACTGAGACAGGGAGACCTCAAGTGCACAGAAGTTTGTAGCTATTTATTGCACTGAAAACACCAATAAAACAGACACCCCGTTTCCCCCCCTCCCACCCAATAGCAGAAGTTTTGAGCAGTGGTCATTCAAATTCACAGCCACATAGTTTTAAAAAAAGAAAAGAAAAGAACTGAAACAAACGCCCCCCCCCCCCCCGCCCCCAGACAAATAGTAACAAAGAAACCAGCATGGGGAGTCTGGCAAACACATCCCCCAAAGGGTCTCCCTTTGGGAGACAGGAGGCCGTGGGTCAGGATTAATGCCACAGTGTGCGTAATCCTGGGAGAATACTTTCCTATAAAGGTGTTTGCATGCTGGAGCCTAGGTCTGGTCTTAGGTCTGGATTTTTTTGCGTCTACAGGATGTTTTAGAGGAGCAGAGTTTCACTGTCTGGTGGGGGTGGGCTCTGGGCCGCTTTGTCTGCCAGCCTCCCCTGCGTGCTGCCTCAGGATCACGCTGATGGCCTGTGGTCCACACTGGCTGACTACCCGCCCACAGGAGTGGCCTTCCTCGTGGGGCCGTTTCCTCCCGGGGTAGGGACCTTGCCTCCATTTCTCTGGCACTTGGAACTGGACACGGTAGACGGGAGGCATGTCAGCAAATAAAGATCGGGACACTGGGGTCCTCCAGCTCAGTTACCCCTGGTGGGAAAACCCAGGGCCAGAGCAGGAAACGGACTTGCCCAAGGTCACGCAGCAAGTCTGGTCAGAACTGGGGATGGAATCCTACTAACCCCCAAAGCATGGCTCTTTCCCCATAGTCCACTGCTAATAAGCAGTTGACAGGCACCGAAGAGGGGAATGAGGGGCAGGTGGGGGAGAAGTGGGGGCTGGTCAAGGCCCAGAATGAAGCAGGGGTCCAGCCAGTGGATCCTGTCCGTTCTTGCAGGTACATCAGGCTTCACTTCGCCGTCCTGTTTGATCCCCCAACAGCTCTGCAACATAGGCTGGGCAGGAATATTTCACCCTTTAACTGATGGGGAAACTGAGGCTGGAAAAGGGACCAGACTTTGTCTTGGTACTTGCAGCATCCCCTGTGAAGGCTGCACCCACACCTTTGGCTTAGGGATGGCTGTGGGAGCTGGCAGCTCACAAGGGAGGCAGGCGGTTTTGTTGCTGGGACGCTGGGATCACTGGGCCTTACTGGGAAGCCCTCTGGACCTGGGGCAGACCAGGTGCCTGCCCCTGGGCCTCAGCAACAGGGTGTCTGCCAAGGATAGAGGCCGGTGATCAACCAGTTTGGAGACCAGGAGGCCCAGGCAGCCTCTATCCTGGCCTGCAGCCCCAGAATAGCCTGCCTCACCTGTCCCCAGGGCAGCAGCAGTTGTGAAAAGGGCCCAGCAGACAACTCATGATCAGGGAAAACTCAGAAAGTCCTGGATCAAACATCCCCCCAGTTCTCCAGCCAACACCCAGGACTCCCCAGAGGTTCGGGGGAACCAGAGCCTCCTCCAAATCCCTGGGGATGTGGCTCTTCCTCCCCTAAAATCCTCCAGAGGGGACAGTATCTCATGCTGGCAAAACACGGCCACACAGAGGCCAAAAGCACAGAGAGGCGGCAACATAATTCCGAGTCGGACACTGAGAATACAACCTCTATTTTTTTTTTTTTTTTGTCCAAAACATGTAGATTGGTTTTGCTGAGTGTTTTGTCTTCTTTTCTTTTTTTTTTTTTTTTTTTGACGTACTTACTGCATATAAAGTCATGCAAAGAAAACAGTGCAGACAGTAGATCCTAGTGGATGTGCCAAGGCATTCCACATCAGAGTCAATCCCAGGGGAAGAGGGGAAGAGAAAGGAAAAAAAAGAGATTCGAACCCACGGCTGCAGGACGAGGCGTGAAGAGGAGAAATTCCAGTGCTCTGCTTGGACCAGCAGATACAGAGGGGAGAGGCAATGGAGACACATGCTCGTGAACCCCCAGAGACTGGGGGAGGGGCTGAGAGGGCACTTAGATGCGGTGGAATGAAATCCGGGGAAGCTGGGAAGCGTCGTAGTAGGAACCTCAGTTTGGGAGGCAAGAAAAAAAAAGAAAAAAAAAAAAAGATAATTTCCGTCTTGACGACCTCCCCCCGCCCCCCCCCCCCGCCCCCCACCGGCTCTCTCTGCCCTGATTTGCTATTTCTTAGCTCTAACATCTGGTGTTTCCACAGTCCTGAAAAGGAACCTTAGGACCAAAATGTCAATGAGGCCCTCTTCCCCCTACCTCCCGCACCCCTCCATCCCCGGGGACTGAGTCCACCTCGACCCCAGATAACCACGGGTGACAAAGTCCATCTCAGAGATGACATTAAAAAAGAAGAAGAAGAAGAAAGAAAGAGACCTAGAACAGAAAAAAAACTACCCCTCATCCCTCTTCCCACGTCCCTTCCCAACCCAACCTGACCTTCCCCGCAATAATTTGAGAGGTTTAGTTATCACATAGATATCCAGGAACGCAAAATCCATTTAGGAAACACACAGAAGTTTGGCTATAAAAAGGCATGCGGTCCAAGTAGAAGTGATACCTAAATGTTGCCTTCTTTGCCCCCAAAAAGCAATCAGATTCTCTCCCTCAGATGTGACGGAGCTGGAATTCTCCAGGGCTGATGGAAGGGGTGCAATGGGAGTTACTGTTGGAGGTGAACATCAGCCGGAGGAGAAGAGTGAGGGCACCCTGAGACGGTTGTGCTCCACACGCTGAGGGGAAGGGTCCGCAGGGACAGGAGGAGGGGACAGGATGGGAGAAGAGCTAGGGAGGCAGTGTCAGGTGGGGACTCCTGGTGTCTGCTCCTCTCTCACCCTCTCCCACAGGGGAGGCTGGCTCAGGGGTTGAGGGGGACCCTGGAAGGAGAGAGACAGCGAAAGGTGGGGGCAGATCCACATTCCTCCTGACTCTGCCCCTCTTTCTCCTCAGCCCCTGGGGGACACACAGCTGGGCATTCTGGCCTATAGCCAAGGCAAGAGCAGGCTAGCGACAGCCAGGAGGGGGGGGGGGTCCTCAGAGCCAGCACCCAGGGCACCCAGGGCACCCAGGCCCGAGGAAGCCTCGCCCTGGCAGGAGAGTGACAGGTGGTGGCAGGGAGATGTGGCTATTTGCTCTGAAGTCGTGATAACTTTTGTGGACAGACAGGTTTTCTTGATGCAGGTGTGGCGGTGGTGGTGATGGTGATGGTAGTGGGATGGGGTGACGCGATTGGGGGAATTCCAGCCAAATCCAAGTGGGAGAACCAGCAGCCACATTCCGTGAACGAAGAGAACATCTCTGCGGTACAGGGCCCCCGGCCCGGTCCTTCAACTGTAAGAAATGGTATGTCTGTGGGTAATGGCGGTTGCTTCCGAGGGCGTCATGCTTTCCTTGGGCAACCACCCCTACCCCGTCCTTAGATGGAGTCGGAGCTGCTTCTGTGGGCCCCACCCAGCACCCTACCTGGCCCCGCCTCCCCCACCGGGGACCTGCAGGCCGGTCTCCTCCCTGTGGTCCTCCAGCCCCCACCCCATGGCCTTCCAGCAGCCAAGTGCCCCAACATGTCCCCCTCCAGACTGACACCACCCCGTTCCTTTAGATCGCCCTAGATGACAGATGGCGGGAAGGAGAGGCTCTTACTGGGGCAGGACGGAGGGCGCCCCAGATCTGTGGAAGTGGACGATCTGCCATTTGCCATCCCGGCGGTGCCAGACACGGGTCTCCTCCGACTGGGCCGTGCGGGGGATGCCACCCGCATCCAGGTACTGCGTGATGCGGATGTAGGCGATGCAGGCCGACTCGTCACCCATCAGATGGATGTGGGGGTTCAGGATGGTGGTGTGCACGGGCTTGCTGTTCCGAGACCACACTGGAGGTGGGGATGGGGGGGGCACAGGAGATGCACTTGGGGGCCTTCTTCACGTCCTTCATTTGCCCATCTCCCAGCGACCCTCTCAGCAGAGGCACTCCCCGCCCCCTGCTTCATTTCCACAGGAGGGGTGTCTGTGACAGGGCTCAGCTAGGTGTCAGGGCAGACCTTCTAGATGACTAGATCAGATCCCAGCTTAGAGACAATGGATTTCAGGCATGCCAGTTCTTTAAACACAGGGGAATGGGATTTTAGAATCACGGTATCTCAGACACACAGAAGTATAGGACTATGATGGCAGAATCAGATGAACTTAGACCAGGGTCTCAAACCCAGATTCCCTATGGGGGCCAGGCGTGTACATAAACGAGGCTGGTGAGCTGGGTGTGAAATGCTAAATGACAACAGACCCTTTGCCTCGGAGTCAGGGAGCCATAGGAATGGGGGAGACTGGTGACACCATGTCCCACCTACAGAGGGCGCCCTGTACACAGCTTCCTTGGTGGCTGATATGCGAGTACGGCTGACCCTGGAACAACGAGGGGGCGCAGGTTAGGGCACCCACCCTCTGCACAGTTGAAAATCCACATATACCTTTTGACTCCCCTGAAACTTAACTACTAATAACCGTCCGTTGACTGGAAGCCTTACTGATAACACCAACACTCGATTAACCCATCTTTTGTATGTTATTTGTATTATGAGCTGTATTCTTAAAGTAAGCTAAGGGAAATAAAATGTTATTCCTTAATAGGGAAAGGGGAATACATTTACCGCACTGTGCTGTATTTATTGGGAAAAATGCACGTATAAGTGGGCCGGCACAGTTCAAACCCATGTTGCTCAAGGGTCGGCTCTAAGTGGAACCCACGTTGCCACAGCTTCTGAGTTTTCAAGAGAATCCAGAAATCTGGATGTTTATGTGAAAATGCTTCATTTTTTATTATTGGTATTTAACTCAAATTTAAAACATGCGAGCCCCATGAAACATATGTACAGTCCAGATGGCCCGTGGACCCCTCAGTTGCTATCCCTACTGGCAACAGAAAGAATTATGGAAACCTGGGTAATATTGAAACTGCAGAATCTTAGGATCTCGAATTGTAAGGATGGAATTAGGGGTCATGGGGTGAGGTCGTGGAGTTCTCCAGAGTTAGGTGGAAAAACGTAACTCTTATGATCAGGACAGAACTGACAAAGGTACTTGAAACCAGCTTTCTCTATGCAATATATGAGTTACTATTGTTATTATTAGTAGTAGTAGGGTTAATTATTTTGGTTCTTGGAACTCTCCATTTTTTTTAGCAAGATAGAAAACAAAAGCACAGAAAGACAATGACCCAGGGAGGGGCTGGACAGGGGTCACCAGGGTCCCAGGCTTTAGAGGAACCCTCATGCCTTCTCTTGGTGTAGCCCAGATGTAGGTCCAAATCCCATAGAGAGCTGACTTAAAATATACACTGCCCATCTCTTCCCTTAGAGATGACAATTCAAAAATCTATACTATTAAAAAGCCCCCTTCCCCTCCCCACCCTTTGATTCTGAAGCCCAGCCTGGTTTGTGAACCACTGACTTCCTAGAAAACATAAAATGTCTTTTTTTTTTTTCAGGACTACTGGAAGCATCCCTAATATTATAATCTCACTATACCCAGGCTTTGCCTACAGAACTCAAAATCACTGAGTCTTACATATGTAGACTACACTAACAGACTGTTACAATGTGGGGCTCTCAGAGAGAATGTAGAGCGTTTGCATTATAGGCTTGGGAGAGACCTCCGAGGTCAAAGGTCACCCAGTGGCCTTCCTACCAAATGTCAGGAGGCCTCAGCAAGTATCCTTGACAGCAATCAGGGCTGGAGGCACTCCAGACCGTCTAGTTCAATGCATCCATTTTAGCACATCTGGAAGCTGAGGTCCAGAGAAGCAATCTGACTTGTCCCAAGCTGGGCCACTTCCTGAAGGAAATGCAGTAGAACCTAGAAGAAGTCAGTCTCCAGACGGGACTGAATTAGGACAATCTAGAACCGTCTCAGAAGGGACAGACAAGCTCAGCATTGTTGAGGGCACTGCGCCTTGCTGTTGTTGGCAAGGGCTGGGGTTCTGGGGGACGTTTGTAAAGAAATGACCACCCTAATTTGGTGTCTCTGACTAGACATCCACCCTTGTGGGCAGCGTGGGAGAAAGGGCCAGGTCCTCCAGCACCAGCAGGGAAAAACAGGCTGGATGGTGAGACTTGGCCTGGGGCGGGCCGCTACTCCGGGTCTTGCTCTCATGGGCCCTTCGGCGTTCAAACCTGCAGTCCAGGGGGCCGGTGCTGTGATGGGGCCCCCTGCCTGGATGCAGGCCAACAACTAGTTCAGCCTTCTCTTTGTGTTTATTTTCTTTTTCCCACCCCTGAGCCTTTACAGCCAGCTCAGCCTGGTTTCTGCTCTATTGGCTGGGGACTGGGGAGTCCACTCTGGGGAACCAGCGCCCCCAGAGGACAGGCCTGTATAGAGGTGGCCATGGTGATCAGCGAGGGAGCTCCAGGGAGATGGGGACTCTTGGGGTCCAGCCACCTCTCTTCACATGAGAATTTAACCTCCACTGCTAGCCTTGGAATATCAGAGTTTGATTAATCAAGGGATAATGCAACTTCCTTCTCTGCAGCTTTTTGGGGGTGCTCTTGAGCCCCTAGATTGGGTGCAGCAGGAGAGGAGTGTCCAGCTGGGGGCTGCTAACACATAGTTGAGAGGGGGTGACCCAGGGCAGGAAAAGGGAAGGAGTGAGTCAGGACTGGGTTCTGCTACTGACTTTCTGGGTTCCTTTGGATGAGTCATTTCCCCTCTCTGGGCCTCAGTTTTCCCTTCTGGGTGTTATAGAGTTGGACTAGATCCTTTTTCAGTCACTTAAATGCCCCCTTTGTTTTAGCCACCTACAAGTGCCACTATACTGACTTCATTAAAATCCTTCCTTAAATCAATACACTTTATCAATTTATGCCAATTTATTATAAAAGAAAACTTCCTGGCACAATCAGTAATGAACAACCAGTATCACAGAATACAAGTTTAATCACGAGTCCAGTGTAAATGAAATAAAGTTATGTAATCCTAGCTCCGAGCTCTTGCCCGCAAAGGATCTGAGCCTGAGACCGTTCTCTCTTTGATGAAGAGATAAATTAGAAGGTTGGAGAGCTGTTTAAGACCAGCACCCAGCTGAGCCTTTCCCCCTCATGAAACCAGACGTATTGAAAGAGAATTTAGAAAGGGACCAACTTTCTCACTGTGTGAACCAATGTTGTTTCAAGTGATGCCCACGTGCACCGGAAATCATCTTGGGTAGCCTCAGTGGTATATGCCTTCCCTTTGGGGTACCCTGGATATGCCACTTCTCAGGTCCTGAGCTAGATGATTCTAACCTGCATGTGCTTTGGTTCGTCCCTGTCTGACCCCTGGCCAAGATGAGACATGGACACAGGCAGAAAGCGCCCTTGGTCAGGCCCAGCCTCAGCCCCCTGACAGTCCCTGGTTGCAAAGCTGCCAGGGTCTCTCCTGCAGAGGAGAGGCCCAGTAAGGACAGACATGCGGACAGAGACCTAGACAAACAGGCAGGGGCACAGCAGTGTGAGCTCGGGTCCCCTCCTCTTCCCTGGACTGCCCACCCACAGGCATTAACAGCCCATGAGCCGGCTTGTGACCAGTTGGACAGCTGGGGTGGCCCCAGGCGTCTAGATGGCTGTAACTTGGGTACATGCTCCGGCAAGAAGGCTGCCATATCTGTAAAATGGGAACAAAGGTCCTCCCCCAGCCCTCCCAGGGTCAGGGGCAGAAGAGGGCTGGGAGTGCTTGTCACACTTGTCCCAGGTCCCCGTCCTCAGCCACCGGAGGGACAGCCGGCAGTCGGATGGGCCCAGGTTATGAGAGGGAACCAAGGTGGTACCAACCCCTGTCCACACGGGATCTTCCTCTTCGCTGGCTCCTGAGCTTCCCCGGGGGCCCTGCCTGTCACCCTGCTGTGCCATCCGGCAGGACATGGAACAGAGAGCAGACAACAGGCACCCCAGAGAGAAGGGATTGCTCACAGTTTTCAAAATAGAATCGATGGAAGTCCAGGCCCTCGACCAGGTTCCCCAGGGCCTCAGGTTCGAAGGCTGTCATCCCAGGGTCACACATCTTCCTAGGGGGAGGAAGTCAGAGGAAAGAGGAGTTGGGAGTAGTCTCTTAGGGCCACCCTCTAACTCCAGGGCCTGGACTGGAGGAGGGTGGGCCTGAGAAACCAGAGGGATGGAACCCACCTCACAGGATCAGTGACGTCAGCAGGTGGGACAGGGCTTGCAAACTGTGCTATGAGGCACCCACCACCATCCAGTGGTAGAACTGGGAGGCCAGGGTTCGACTCGGGTCCTGGCCCTGCCACTCACTGGTTATAAGATCCCCAGCAAGTGGCTAGTGGCCTAACATCACCCACCAAGCATGCCATGAGTGGCCGTGAAGCGTCGTGCAGAGACCCCAGGCGGGGGCTGACTCAGCGACTCAGCCTGTGCGGGCCTCTCCAACCTGCATCTCCCCGCCGGGGGCAGCAGAAGCCAGGGGGGCTTTTCCCGGTGGGGAGGACCTTTTCCTTCACACCAAAGTGACTTCTGCTCACCAAACAGGTACATCCCTGGAGGGGGTGCGTTTTGCTACTTTAAAAATGGCCTTTTTGCCCTCAGCGAGAGCCGCTGTTTCCTCTTCTGTAACATGAGGAAAATAGCATTCAGTCAGGTTTTTCATGCCTGGGAGGGAGGCGCACAGGGCAAGGTGAGGAGGCCCTCTGCTGTGTGTTTTCAGCTCAGAGCTCCCTTCCAGGTCTCAGCCTTCTGGGGAAACCTGACATCCAGGTTGAGGAAGGAAACAGGCCATCTCCCCCACCCCACCCCCACCCCCAGGTCTCTAGGATCTGTGGCACGACACAGACCCCTGTGACAATGACGGTGAAGCCAGGGACAGGAAGTACCTCAGCACAAGCAAAGATCCCAACCCTGGGGAGGAACCGGAGACACTGGTGGATGGGTATCAGGCCCGGCATCGTCTGAGCTGGACATTGGCTACTGCAAGCCACTGTCTCCCTGCTCTTCCCTGACTGTCCTGTCCATGTGACCCAGACAATGCACTTCTCCACTCAGCCCCTCAAATTCTCCAGGTGGACTAGCCGGGGGCTGGGGACTCCGCTCAGACCATAGGAGATGTTCGGAACCCTTCAGCTCCAGAATCCTCCAAGGCTGGGGGTCTGAGCTCTGAGTGTCCGGGAGACTGAGCACCCCCACTGGAGAAGCCCCTGCCTTTGAAGGGACTCAGGGACCACCTTCTCCAACTCTATTATACATCTAGAGACACTGAGGCTCAGTGAGTTAGGGTTACACAGGGCCAGACTCAGGGTAGCACAGGCTCCAGGGGTCGTGGCAAGGGGTCAGAACCGGGAGTAGGCTACCGATGCCAGAGAAAGTAACATCACAGAGGTGAGAGCGGGTCCCCAGAAATGGCACTGGTGGGGGGCTGGGGTCCACAGAAGCCACCTCTCTTTCCCCCCTCCTTGGGTGCATCTCTCCAGAAAGACTCGACGACTCTTCCTGTGGCTGATTTAGCACTTAGGGCTGGCCACAAGACGCATTCAACAGCGTGTTTCTGGGCTTTCATGCTTTACCCAGGTACACATGTGCATACACACCTGTGCACGGCCCTTATGCACACAGTCACAAACATGCAGTGTAGACAAGTGCGCACACATGTGTGTACGTGTGGCCTGTCTCACACCTGTCCCTTCCAGAGTCCTTGTTCATCCAGACATAACCAGGGGATTGCTGGGGCCTTGCCGTCATCAGCTGCTGCCAACACCCTCCCACAATTACCATGTACCTGGCCTGCCAAACCTTTGGGAGACAAACTTCAGCTCCTGGGCACAGTGGAAACCAGGAACCAGCTGCCCAAGAACCAAACCCCAGCTACGTTATTCCCCCTTCATCTGAACCCAACAGTCGAGGGTCATTCTGCCTCAGTTGGCAGCTTTTGCCCACCAAAAAGCATATGTGGGGTCTTGTCAGCCCTGCCTGAGTGGTGGAGACTCCTCCTGCTCCTTGGGGTCGGCTAAGGGCCCCGGTGGGGCCTGCTTCTGGGCCAGACCAGGGAGGGGGCATATGGGTGACCACTAGGGGGCGTTCCAGCTCAGCCTTTGCACACAGCCGCCCCATGGAAGGCTGGTCCAGATGCGCAGGGGACAGTCTCAGACCACCTGTTTCATTTAATGTTAGTTTTGGACACTCTGCCTTATTCCCCCAGAGGATTTAAGGTTCTGTTTTGAGGTTCTTTTGCTCACCCCTGCTCCCTGGAGGACATACCCTACCCTGCCCTCCTGAGGTCAGGCCCATTGCACCTGCCTCCCTCCCCTCCTTCCCCACTCATCTCCTGAGGAGACCCATGCTGTGGTGGAGACCACCCTCTGTTTCCTTGGAGAAGCAAAGGGGTTTGGTTGGAGCCCCTCCTGAGGAACAAGATAGGAGGAGGAGGAGGAGGAGGAGGAGGAGGAGGAGAGGGAGGACCGAAATACAGAGAAGTACTATGAACAGAAAGCTTCACTAAAGCATAAAGTCTAAATGCAAAACAGACATATGAGCTCAGTCTGACTCACAGCTCATGCAGAGGGAGTGATTGAGGGTCAGAGACCGGGACCCCCAAAGTTAGCCATCAGCACCCCCTCCCCCTGAACAACCATCTGGACATGACATGCAGAATGGGCCCAGCCAACTCACGTGTAGGACTCAAAATCTCCATTGCTTATGGCTTCAATCAGCTGCTCTGTCACTTTTATAATCTCCTGTTTCCGCACTGTAAGGCAGGAGGAGACACAGAGAAATGATAGTAATAGAAATAGTAATGAAGCACCTGCTACCATTTTCTGAGTCCCTATCATGTGCCAGATCCTGTGCTAGGACCTGAGGGCCTCGTGGAGACTGTCTTCATTTATATTCACGTTATCCCTGGGAGGTAGGTATCATGACTCCCATTTCACAGAAGCAGAAACTGAGGCCCAGGAAAGTGGGGAAAAGGTGTGACAGTTCCGTCAACTGCAGAAGGCAAAGCCGGTGCCCCAGGTGGAAGCCTTTGTCTCAGTGAGGCGTGCATGGCAGACATTCTGACGTTAGGTCTCATTTGAACCCAGGTTGTCTCCAAAATACCCCCCCCGCCCCCATCCCCTTGCTTTGCCGCCTGAATCAAAACCAGGTCAACGGTGGGGCTGGACCTAGTAGCCATGAACCAGGGCCCTCCCACCCCGGGCCCAAACTGGGGCCCCCAAGGAAGGTCTTAGGGCTTTACTCCTCCCTCAGGTCTGGGTGAGCGTTTTGGTCTATTTGGGTGCCTGTAGGAATCAGGCACTGAGCTGTTCAGAACTTTCTAGGCCTTAACGAATCCCAGTTGCTGAGACCTGGCCTCCCCTGGCCACCCCTGAGACACTACAAATAACTGGTCTTTCTAGTACAGGTTTAGGCATCAGCTTTCTTATTAGATGTGTGCTGTTCCGAGCCCCGGTTTTCCCATCTGTGAAATGGAAACACCACCACCTCTCATCCCTTCAGTGCCAAACCCAGACTTGAGGGCCAGACAGACCTCTGGAAATGCCGGCGCAGGTCCTTACACGCTGTGTAACAAGGCCACAGGGTTGTTTCCTAGCCTGTCTGATGGAGACAACAGTGCCCCCCCACCCCCAGTAACGAGGTAACGAGGTGGGATGAGGCGATGCGCACGAAGCCCCCGGGCCCACTGTAGGTACGCATTTTCAGCGCTGCCGTTTTCTGCCTTCTCCTACACAGGTTGCCACACCCGCTTCTCACAGACACCCCGGGAGGTCAGCAAGGGCCAGTGCCCCCCATCTGATCCACAAGGACACTGGGCCTCCGTGACAGAGGAAGCTGGAGCCGGGTGTCGTGGCTCCCGGCAGGGCTGTCTCACCAGAAGCCTCGCATGGTTCCGTGGTGGCAGGCCGCACCCCCCCCTCCCCCCCGTGCTGACCCCAGGCCCAAGCTTCACTCCAAACCCAGTCAGCTCTCCGGCCTACTGGAGCAGCCGTGGTGAGGTTCAAGGGCACACTGTCATTTCTCAGTCTGGGGCCGAAGGAGGGGACCACACCTGGCTGAGGCCCTGTCCCTGCCCCTTTCCTCACCACCGCCCATGCAACCCCACCCCGTCTCACGCCAGGGAGCTCACCTCAGGCCCAGAGGACACAGGGTCCTACGACATCCAGGCTGAAAGAACGCTTGGGGACCAGGGACTCAGCCTCCTTATCAGACTTTTGGGGAAATGGAGGCCCAGTAAGGGGGGTGACTTGCCCGAGGACATAGAACACACTGGGTGCAAAATTTGGCTCCCAGCCCATGGCCTTTTCCACAGGACCCCCACACCCCACATGCTCCCTGACGTATCAGGCCCGTAAGCTCATCTATTTCCCAACTCAAATATGTGCTCCACGGAAGCTGGGCCATGGCTGCCCGTGTCGCACAGGATCCCTGGACCTGGATGGGACCCCTGGCCCCCCCAGGCACTCATCCCTGAACGAACAAGTGCATCAGGCACTGTGCTATGTGCTCTACCTGCGGAATCTCGAAGCCTCACAGCACAGCTTCACGTGGCCATCACTTCCACATCAGCGATGAGCAAACCGGAGGTGAGAGAGGTCGGCCGGTCTGCTGCGGTGGGCTGACCGCCCCAACCAGAGTCGTCATACTGTTCTCGGGGCAGGGGCCCTGTGCCCAGCACGGCTGTTGGCACACAGTGGGTGCTCCGTAGACATACTGGTGATTTTCTCCAATGTCAGTACCACAGTGAGGGGCTAATTCTTTACCTGCTGGCTCTGCTAAGATTTACCAGGTCTGGGAATGAGACTGTCTTAGACCTTGAGCTCTGCCGGCTCCCTCTGGGGTCTTGCCTGGGGCGGGGGCAGAGGAGGCTTGAATGAATGAATCAGTGGGTGGACCCAACACCGGGGCCTGGGGCTGCTGTCTTCACCCTGTGTACTAGAATTGCCCAAGTTGCCAGGTGGTCCCTGTCCCTAGGAGCCCAAGAGCCTGGCCTCCAGCTCGACTCTGCCCTCCTTCCTGGAGACAGAGGGTGGGAAGAAACCCATCCCTGCCAGGAGATGCCTCATTCCACTCCCACGCAGAATCAGGCTGACGATCCAGAGCGGGCCACGCGCTCCGGGCAGGCCATGGCACCTGTCCCACCTCCTAGCCTTTTCTGTACAGACCTTACGATTCCTTCCAGCCTGACATTGCACGAGCCTGTGCTTAATTAACGCCCTGTCTCCTGTGGGCTGCCTCTCACTGCGATCTCAGGGAGGCTAGCGACGCGGTCAGGGGCATGGATTCTGGAGCCAGAGTCCCTGGGTTTGGATCCAGATTCTCTGCCACTTCATAACTGTGACCTTGAGCAAGGTGCTTCTGCGTGCCTCAGTTTCTCCGTACGTATAACGGAGCTACGGACACTACTTACCTCACAGGGTGGTTCCCAGGACCGAGTGAGTTAAGAATGTATCAGTAGGAATAACTAATACATAGATGGTTCTCACTAAGGACCAGCTACGGTTCCAAGCCCTTTATATCAACTCATGTATGTAAATAATGATGCATAATCTAAAGTGTTTAGAGCAGTGCCTGGCACTCCATAAATAAGAGCTATGATTATTGTCATCCGGAAATCTCTGAATTGGAAGTTTTCCCTGAGGACAGCCTCTGGTCTTCAGCCTGGGCAGGGATGTTTTCCAGAAGCCTGATACGTGATGGTTCCATCTGGGTTGGGATTTGGGGGTCTGCAGCCTGCTGCCCTGTTTGACATCTCCCTCTCTTTGCACCCACCTCCTCCTTCTTTTAAGTCAGAATCTCCCCCCCGAAAGCCCCTTCTTATATTTCTCTTACCCTTTCTGCCTTGTGGGCCTCTGAAGTGTGCACCTGTTTCCCCAGACCCTCTGCCCTCCCCCTCTACTAGTCTTCTCTTTTTAGGGCTGAAAGCCTCTGGGTTGGGATTTGCAGGATCTGACGTAAGCTGGCCATCTACTCTTTGAGCATCCTTGAGCTATTGAAATGCCTCTCTGAGTGTGAGCACACAAACCTCAGTGTGGCTTGAATATTGCAGCATATCAGGTCTGGGGTAACACTCTCTATCCCCTCCCTAATTCTGGACACTATACCTCTCTTAATGCAGCCAGAGACTATGGCTGACTTGGCTCTGCCTCCAGCCACTCAGGACATCAAGTTTGCCAGCAGTGGAAGTCTAGTGAGCAGAAATCTCCCTAGTAGTTTCATCTCTGGGATGGGAAATCTGGGAGTCTGGTGCTCCTGAGATGTGGAGAAATTCATTCTGGTTTTGGGTTCCTTCCATGTCCTCAGCAGTCCTGTTGCTGCGTGAGAGATCCATTCAGCAGCTGCTCAGTAGCAATCTCTGGCATTTCTCACCTACCAGGTGTTCATTCATTCAATCCAGGAGTGCTCCCCTACAGATGGGAAAGCTGAGGCCCCAGAGAGGTTAAGGCACTCTCTCAAGGTCACACAGCATGCCGAGACTGAGATTGGATCAGCATTCCTGGCTGGTATTTCCCAGAATGTCTCTGCCCAGAGTCTGAGGCAGCTCTTTGGGTTTGGGGAGGAAATTAATTTTTCATGGAGTTGACCAGGAGGAGGTAGGGAAGTGGGAAGGAGCCTGGCAGGGCCTCAATGCAGCTCAGAGGGTGAGAGGCCTGCGCATGAAGCCTGAGGTGCTCTGAAATATTAATGTCTCTTTCTTTGCTCAGGGGGAAATGTTCCCTAGAGGATGACATTTCTAATTAACTTTAATGTTAGGTCAGAATCTACCCCACCAGCTGCTATTCTCACTTAGTAAGAAGACTTAACAAATTAACACCAGAAAATGGTTTTGTTTTTTTTTTTGAAACTTTCTCTGAGGCCCGAAGAAGCTGGGGGAGGCGCAGGGCTCCTCTCTCCTGCCAGACACGGGGAGAAGCTTCTGGCTGAGCCAGTGTCTCTTCCATCAGACATGGACTTTTACATGTGGGAGACTGAGCAGGGGACGGGGTCCCAGTTCTGCCAGTAATAACCTGGATATACCCTTTCTCTCTGGGCCTCAGATTCCCCTCTACAAAAAGGGCGTAAGTGAACAAAAATTTAAGACTTCACAAATCTTCCCATCCTGGTCTCTAGAGGAGAGGATAATGGCTGCACATGTGGGGTCTCAGGGACGCCAGCCAGAACCATTACTCCATGTGGACAATGTCTTCGACGGGTCACATTTTACACTTATAATGCATACAAATTTTGCATTCTGTTCCAAACATTTCTCTGTCTGTTTAACATATAAATATTTGTCTCACAATAATCATTGAGTAAAATCAATGCTCCAAGGAAATGTTATGTGGCCTCTTATCATTCAGCCCTAAGCTCCAGTTTGAAAATAAAGAAATTAGGGGCGCCTGGGTGGCTCAAGTGGTTAAGCGTTGGACTTCAGCTCAGGTCACGAACTCGTGGTTTGTGAGTTCGAGCCCCATGTCGGGCTCTGTGCTGACAGCCCAGAGCCCGGAGCCTGCTTCAGATTCTGTGTCTCTCTCTCTCTGTTCCTCCCCTGCTTGTATTCTGTCTCTCTCTCTCTCTCTCTCTCTCAAAACTAAATAAGGAATAAAAAAACAATTTTTTTAAGAAATTAAAATTTATTAAACAATAACTATGTGCCAAATACTGTGTAACCACTTGATACACAGCCTCTCACTTCATCCCCACAGCAACCCGCTGAAATGGATACTATCGTCATCATCTCTTTACTGAAGGAAACTGAGGCTCAGAGAGGTTGAGTTTGTTGCCCAAGGTCACCCAGAAAATGGACCGCAGTGAAGAAGCACGGAGCCAGTTTACATCCATGACCCCCGTCTGCTCTGAGACCAGCATTATGAGACCACAACGAGCCCTTTCAAAATCCCAGTGCCTCTCATCATTAAGACAGTGAACCTCTAATGTGGGGAAAGCCTTAGAAATGCCATGTCTTGGCCACCACAAACCTATGGAATCAGAATCCACAGGGGCAAGGGCTGGGAATGTGGTTAGAAAATCATGCCTGAGGGACTTAGGGTGCAGACTTGACCCCAACAGGGAGCTTTTCTTCAGGATGATCCATTTTTTTGGTACGTTTTTATTTAGTTTTTGAGAGGGGGGAGGAGAGTGCAGGCGAGTGGGGGGAGGGCAGGGAGAGAGACTCCCAAGCCGACTCTGCACTGTCAGTACTCGGGAGTCAGACTTGGGGCTCGATCTCACAAACCGTGAGATCGTGACCGGAGCCGAAATCAAGAGTGGGATGCTTAACATGCTGAGCCACCCAGGCGCCCCGAGGTAATCTATTTTTAAAGGGTGCCATCACGGAAGACTGGTTGGCTCTAGTCCCAGGCTGTGGTGATAGAGTGCCCCCATGCCCAGCTGGGAATGACCACCCAGGGACACACACAGGGTGGGGCTGGTCTCCCAAGGCATCCTGGCAGAGACGGAAGGTAGCCATGGTGCTCTGTGGGTCACACTGACCTTAGAGGCGGAGATGCAACGGTACCAAAAAATCTGTTACATAGTAAACCGCTCCTTCATTGTATTCTTTTAGAGGCAAATATTTACACTGAGAAACGTCGACAGGGATATAGCTGCAATCTCTCCAAGCCAACCGTGTTTTTCTAAATTACAGACACCCCCAGGTGTCTCCACCATGAGCTGTGAGAACCCCCACCCACCGTGGCTGGTCTTTCTGTCCCGCGGGGTGGCCGGGCGCAAGCAGCACAGCGGGACATCACGAACTCATCCGGGGATTTGGGGTCCCCCGAGCAGAAGTCGACACTTGTCCTTTCTGCTCCCACTCCAAGCATGCATGCCACACCTTTGAGCCATGGTTACGAGGCAGCATCCGGAGCCACGTTGCTCAGGTTCAAATCCTAATCCTACCCTTATGAGCTAGAGGACCTTGGGCCAGTTTACTCGACCTCTGTTTCCCAATCCATAGAAGGGGCTCAATCACAGCACCTGCCTCACAGGGGTGTTGTGAAGCGCAGGTAAATGTCAGGTGCGTGGAACAGGTCTAGCAAGTGCCCCACAAAAGGCAGCCACTGTTCCTGTTACTGTCCTTGCTATTTTCTCCCTTACTGGCCAGTCCCAGTTATCTAGGTTCCTCCCCCTCATCCATCTGAAGGCTTTTGGGGACTGTTAGCCCCTGGCTACAGTAGGTCTTTCTCATACGCCTGTCAACTGAACTTTCTGAGTTGTTGCTTCCCCTTCCTTTCCTATCATGGCTTCGTGTTTTTAAAATCAACTCACTTTTTATTGATTATTTAAAGTAAGCTTTATGCCCATTGTGGGGCTTGAACTCAGGACTCCTAGTTCTTTTTATTTTTTTACGAGCAATATAGACTTTATTTTTTCCAGATTTTGCACAGTGTACATCAATTTTATGTGCTCAGGACTCCAAGTTCAAGAGTCAAGAGTCATATGCTCCACTGACTGAGCTGGCCAGGTGCTCCTAAAATCAACTTTTTTTTTTTTTTTTTTTTTTTGAGACAGAGAGAGAGATCAGGGAAGAGTGGCAGACACAGAGAGAGAAAGAGAATCTTAAGCGAGCGCCATGCTCAACATGGAGCCCGACATGGGGCCCCATCCCATGACCCTGGGATTGTGATCTGAACCAAAATCAAGAGTCAGACGCTCAACCAACTGAGCCACCCAGGCGCCCCCAAATCAACTCATTTTTTAAAAATTCAAAAGAAACCGTCTACCGCTGTGATACATCTATGACTTGGCTATGTTAATCCTTTCCCTAAAACGTACCAAACTACATATGTGACCCCTACAACAGGAAAAGCCTATCTGCACGCCACCAGCGGACCAAGCACCTCATATGGGGAAACAGTGTCCCGCAGCGTGCCCGGTCTACGAGCGGCCACAGCCACGTTCTCTGTGGAGGAACAGGATGCACATTGGTACTGGGGCCCTTCCAAGCCCGGGCTGTCAGTAAAGGGGGCCTGCTGGGAGGCCCAGGGCGCCCAGACACTGGAGGCAAGGCCCCCCCTACCTTTGGTGTCTTCATCCTCAATGGTGGTATTGGTACTCTCTGAAGATTCCTGCCAAAGAGAACACGGGACACGGTGAGGCCTGCCTGACAAGCGGGAAGACGCACGGCCAGTTTCGGGGCCGCCCCGGCTGCCTGATGCTGTGGCCCGGTTTCCGTAAGCCTCGCCGGCTCTGCCATCCAGATGCTGCGCTGAAAACCCTGCCAGACCTCCAGGCCTAAGGAGGGGGAGGGCCCAGCTGAGCGGGTGGCTGGTGGCAGGGGGCGTGGATGAAGGGATGGTTGCAAGGAGAACCCTGGCCTTTCTGGAAAGGTGGGGAGGGCTCCCTGGCCCTGTCAGCTTGAGGGAGCCAAGAGGGGGTGTGGAAGAGCAGAAAAGGCATATGGTGGCCACAGAACGGGGAAGGAATACACGCACTGGCAGGAGAGGAAGAGAGAGAGGCGGGGAGGCCCAGTGTGAGAGAGGCTGGGCCTCCGGGGGAGAAAAACCACACAACTGAGGGAGACAGCGATGGAGTCAGAAAAAGAGGGATGTGGGCCACCATGCCACCACTGGATCCCCTCGACAGAGGCAGGGGCTGGTGGCTCCTCTGCCACCGGCAGGCCCTGGGTAGCATCGAAAAGCTCAAGAAGGGCCTCTCTGGCGCCCACTCCTTTGGCCAAACCGAGCCCCCCCTCGCCGCAACTGGCACAAACCAAGCCCTGAGACGAGTTCCAGAGCGGAGGGCGGGGAGAAGCGAGAAGCCAAGGGCTGGACGTGGGATGGGGTTCAAATCAACCTTCATACCTGAGGGGGCTCTCAGGTCTGCCGCCAGGCTGCTGGTCTGGGCCATGGAGTTGGAGGTGTCAACAGAAACACGCCAATGACACGCACACACAACACACATGTTGTCGCACGAGGCACACACGTACCAAGCACGCCCTGAGCACCCTCTCCCCGCCCCGGGTTCCCAGTGCAGCCCTGCAGGAGGGAGGCGGGAGCGAGGGTTCGAGGCCCAGCATTTACCGGCGTTTGGGAGACGGCAGACACTCACCATTAACTGAACGCTGGAACTGGACTTTCTTTTCTGGAAAAACAAGGAGAAGAGATGGGACAGGAAAAGACACAGCGTGAAAACGGCAGGGAAGCAGAAGAAACGGCAGGGAGCAGAGAAACAAAAGACAGGGGAGGTTTGGAAGGGTGATGGGCCTCAGGGTCACCCTCTGTGGTCCCTCGCCAGCGTGGCATTGGGGCACGAAGTCAGGGCCACCAGCAAGAGCTGCCCTAGTATGGCCAATCCTCTCTCAGCCTGAAGCTCTCGGGGCCTCGTGCACAACTGCCTGGGGCTCACCATCCGACCGGCAAGCTCCAGGCCGGGCCTCGCCTGGACCAGGGCTCCCCCTACACCAAGCTCTGACGGGGGAAACCAATCCTAGGGCTTGGATGCCAGTTGCCTAAGGCCTCCGGAAGCCAAAGCTCTTGCTAGACGAGAGGGCGCTCAGGTCTGGAGATGAGGCCCCGTGTCTCCTCCTAGACTCCCCACGTGTGTCTCTACTGAAAGAACCCCACTCCCGGGTGGGTTGAGCGTCATAGTCACTTGGGAAACCTGTCGAGAAAAAACATCACCAGGCCCCCTCAAGGAGTTTGATAACTAGGTGTGGGGCGGGGCCTGGGCATCTCTGTTTTAAACAGTATCGCCAGGTGACTTCAAAGCAGGCCCCGGTGTGGATACCAGTCCTTTAAGTAGCCTTTGAAATCCTGCTTCCCAGCGACTGGCCTGTTCAGCTCCTTAACGGTGACAGGGAAACTGAGGCCCAGCCAGACGCATGGCTGAGCCCAGAATTTGAGTCTTTAGGCCCTGCCCTCCCTCCTACTCCAGTTTTGGGGGGATTTATAGCTTCATTCCTATTATTGGCTGGGGAACCATGGGAAGGAGAGAAAGAGAGAGGACACGTGCGGATTGTCTTCTCCTTCGCTCACTCCTAAGCTAGGTGGTGCAAAGATTCACATTCAGGAGGGGCTGTAGGTCAAGACTGACGCTAAAATTGGACAGATGGGAAGCTGGGGTCCAGAGACGGGCAGTGACCTGCCCGAGGTCTCTCAGCCAGCTGGTAGCAGAGGGGAGGCTGGAACCCCTGAATGCAGGCTTTCTCCTCTGTCCAGGTCTCCAGGCCCCACAGCCTGATGGCGCTGCAAAGGCCCGTCCTTCCTGGACGCGCTTACGTCTAAGAGGCCTGGAAGCTGTTCTCGCTGTACTGTGAGCGGGGACAGACTTGAGATGCCCTCAGGGTAGGCCTTTGTGGGGGCGGTGGGGGGCGGCGGAGGCACTGGCTATTCTCTGAGGATCCTTAGGTCTAAGTCTGCACTCTCTGACTTCAAGATCCAGGATCCTCTGGGGGCCAGGAGGAGCCTAAGATCCTGTGCTCTCCGTCCAGGGCCCCCAAAGATGTGGCAGAAGTGGCTCACTGGGCACTGCCCAGTGTAAAGTCTCACAGTCCCTGCATCTGCCCCAGCTTGGTAGACTCCCACAGCCAGCAGCCCGCGGCCAGCCCCTCATCCCCTCTTCTAGCAGAAACCTGAGGAACGCAGGGCCCGGGGTTCCAGGCGGGACACGAGGAGGGAACACAGAGCAGAGACTGCGTCAGATTCGGACATACAGTGACAGGATGGGACATGGGGGAGAGGAATCACGATGGCACGGATGGGACACCAACAGGGGGCAGTGAGTGGGGCTGAGGGGTGGGAGCGGTCGGCCGCTCCTCATAGAAGCAGAGGCTTAGAGGTGGCTGGGAGGCGGGGGTGGAGGGCATCACTTCTTGCCAACAGAAAGGCTCGATTTCCCCGGATCTCAAACGATGACGATGCTAATAATAACTCCGCACTGACCAGGGGCTTTCACCAAAAGCAGAGTCACATCTCCCAGAACCACGTGCAAAAGCATGGTTCTAGGGTTAGCAAAGATGGCAGACGTAAAGTAGGGTCAAAATTAGCCTTGCAAAGCCCATAAAGTACAGTACGGTGTTATCTCTGTTCCCCAACCAGCCCTTTTCCCGTCCGGCGTTGGAAGCAATCACTGGGGCTTCAGCAAAGCCTCCGATGAAGTCGGTGGTTTCTTTAGGGACCAAGTGGTAAGAAGAATATGTACGTCCCCACTTGGGCGGAATGTGTGTTGTTCCAAGCAGCACATGGTGTGACCCCCCAGGGCCCACTCTGGTGTAGAGCCTCTCACTGGCCGCAGAAAACACCTACCATTCTCCCCTTGCACAGATGGCAGGACTGATGACCCAGATCGCCAAAGGAGGGCACGGTGGGGCCCATCAAACCAACGGTTCCTTGACTGGAGGTCCAGCATCACTCATAGTGAAACACACGACTGGACCCCCCAGAGCAACACATTGCAGGCTAGGCTCCCCAACTCCCGGGCAGGCCCCTGATTAACTCTGGCTATTCCTGGCCTTTGGGTTTCTCTTCGTCCACACCAAAGCCACCTGAGAAGCCGCCCAGGGTCTGTCCTGCTGCTGCAAGAAGGAGTGGCTCTTTCTCCAGCTCGGCCTACTGGCACGCCTTGCGGTGACTAGCCAGAGTTCCGCCATGCTACGTGATGTCCTTGCCCCCAGATAGCCTCTGCCTCCTGGCCTGGGCTGGAGAGAAGCCAGAAGGGAGCTTCATCCCAAGACCCACTATGAGGGAGGACCTGACCTCACACCCAACGGCTCTGTGTCAGCCTTTGCCAGGGCCACACCCAAGAGCCAAGCAGACGGGGCAACCCTCCCTCCGCCCCTCCTCCTCTGCTGACTTCAGCCACAGCCCACCCGCACCTGTGACCTCTGCCCTATGTCCTTCGAGTATGATTTTTTTCCCGGGGACCCCAGCACCCCCGGTGTCTACCCACTAGGGCCAAGAGGACCCCGGCTGCTCCAAACTGGGCCACCCTCATACTGTACCTCCCCCTATTACCCTTTCCAACTGGAGGGGGGAGAGCGTTTGACTCATGCATGACCCAAAACAGCCAGGCGGCCAGAACTCAATTCTGGATTCCATCCTAGGATTTGGGATAGGTGTGTGTTAACTTTATAAATTGGGTTGGCTTTAGAGCTGTGTTTCCAAAGACTTCCTTGATCAAACTTTGTTTTCAAGGGAAATCTTACTTGCAAGTCCAATCTAGAAAACAGAAAAGATAATACTGACTAGCATCTCATGAGCGAGGATCGCATGCCAGTACCCCTGCTGAATCCTCAGGATACGCTGGTTTGCTTCGTCCTCACAAACAGCCCCGGGAGGTGGGAATCCCTTTTACTCCCATTGCCCAGATGAGGAAACACAGGCTCAAGGGATTGAAATAACCAGCTGAGGTCTCTAGCTGCTAAGCCCTCCCTGGCTCCCTTAACCACTGCGATGTCTGTTACATGGAGCTGTTTGGCTGAAGTGGGTGTGAGAAGCCGAGAATCTTCCCTGCTCAGCCTCCCCCTTTCTATCCCGTGCTCCCTGCTGCTAGGGATGCCTCCCCAGAACCTTCAGGCTCCAAGAAGTTCAGTTTGAAAACCACTGACTTTGGCTGATAACCAACTAATTATGTATTCCTCACGTACCCAAGATGAGAAGGAAAAATGATTAGATAGGGTTTTGTTGGCTTTTTTTTTTTTTTTTACTTTTCTGTTTTTAAAGCTTATATCTTAGAAATGATGGAGTCCACATGCCCCCCCCCCCCACAACCCATTGCACATTGAACTTATGAGGAAAACTTAGCCCCCAGAGGACTAAGGGCAGAGAGGAGGCCCAGATCCTGGCCTCAGCCAGCCAGCCCAGATCTCCTCCCATGCAACCCCTAAACCAAATGAAAGCCAGTGGCCTGAGACCATAAATGCCACTACAATGAAGCCATGAAGCCACCAGCCCACCTGGATGGCTGTGTTTGGACAGCATCCCACACCTTCCAGCATCCTGGGCACAGCCCAGCCCTGGGGTCCTGGCCAGGCAGGGCTCTGAGCCCAGAAAAAGGCAGGGTCTCAAGAGAGGAGAGCCCACAAGGCAAGCCAGTGGCAGGGGAGGAGGGGGCCGGAGAGGGAGGGGGGCCAGGCCCCAGAAAGCAGAGGGAGAAGAGAGAGGAGGGAAGGAGGGGTCAGCAGGGTGTGGGCGGAAGTAGCTCGGGCAGGGCATCGGGGGTGGGGACAGAGGGCAGGCCTGGGTCATGGGGAGGAGGAGATTCTTGGCCCTGAGCCGGCAGGCCTTGACAGGGTGGGTGCCTCTGTCAGATGATTGGCTATCCAACCTCCATGGACTTCGTGGGTTGGACTGGGGTGCACACTGGGTCAGGGGCCCGTTCCAGCCAGCCCACACTCGGGGAGGAGGAGGTCACCCCTCATGATCAGCTCTGTGTCTTCTTTGTACCCTCTCACTTTCCAGTCTTCCCATCCCAGAGAACCACAGGTATCTTCAGACCTGCCCCTTTCCTCGCACCCGCCCCAACTCCCCTGGCCACCTGCCTCTCCCACCTACTTTCAACCCTCCCCCTTCCCCTCCCCCCAGCCCCCCCTCCCCCACCAATCCTGGGGACAGCCCGGCCGCACGAGTGACCACATCTGCCCACAACACCTTCAGCAAGGCCTGGGTCTCGCCCCAGCCCTGAAAGGCAGGCCCTGTTGGTGGAAACGCTGCCTGACGCTGGCCCTGCCGGGCTCCCGGGGGCTTACCTTCACACCATCATTCTTCTTGTTTCCTCCGCTCTTCCCTCCTGCGGAGGAGAAAAAGTAGAGGGTTACCAACACCAGGCAGGGCACCAAGGCCCACAGGGTAAGGAACAGCAGCATCCGCGGGTCGGCGGAGGGCGCGGAGCCGGCTCAGTGATCCGGGGGACACCTCCTCCTTCTGCTCCTCCTTCCTCCTTGGGGCCTGGACTGCCGGTGGCCCCCTAGGTGGGCCTGGGCTCCCCCGTTCTCAGCAATCTTGAGTGTGACCCTCTGGCCCCATGGGTTGTAAGAGGTAATCAATGTGTCCCAGGCCCGTGGGGTTGCTGTTTCAGCCCAGGGATTCCCTCTGGATCCCAGTCACCACCCGTGCTGCTGGTGGCCAACCCAGAGGCCTGGCCGCCTGGCCCGGGGCTGGACGCTCCCTCCCCACCCTGGCCCACTCTAATTTTAGCCCCATGCTGCTGCGGAGGTCATGTGTCAGCCCTGCCTACTCACTCCGGACAGCTGCGAGCGTCGTTTTGCCGGTGATGAGAAGCAGATGCCCCGCTCTGGGGCCCATCCCTGCCAGAGCACCCACCCCAACAGAGGCCTCCCTACCCCTAAATTCCAGAGCCCCATGCTCAGGCTGGCTGTGTCCCTGGTGCTGGGAAAAGCAGAGCAGCGGTTCTCAGGGAGGCCCCTCCTCTTGTTGTTCCTCTTTCCCTCCCTCCCTGCCTCCTGGACAGAGCCCCTGGAGAGGGCAGCAGCCAGGAATCGGCAGGAATGCCCAGCCCTGCCCAGCCCGGCATCTGGCTGCTTCAGACTTCAAACAAATGCCTTAAGTTACGCGAGACAGGATAACTATAAAGTGCTTAGCACAGCACTTGACCTCGATGCAGTAGATGGTCGGTAAATGGTAGTCACTGTAAGTCCTTCTCCCGGACGCCGGGAAAGGGGGAGCCTGGGAAAAGGGGCAGCATGGGACATGGATGCCCCAGAGGCTCAGAATGACAGGTTCATGCTAGCCCAGCTTCCCAGTCCTTCTCACATCTCTACCTGTGACCCCTTCCAGGCAAGTCTCCCTCTTAGAAAGTAAATGCAGGTGTGGGTGCCTCTGGATCCCAAAGCTGGGAGGAATGAGCTTCCTGGGCTGGACTGGGGTGTACAGAAGCTTCTATGAGCTTCCTGGGCTGGACTGGGGTGTACAGAAGCTTCTATGAGCTTCCTGGGCTGGACTGGGGTGTACAGAAGCTTCTATGAGCTTCCTGGGCTGGACTGGGGTGTACAGAAGCTTCTATGAGCTTCCTGGGCTGGACTGGGGTGTACAGAAGCTTCTATGAGCTTCCTGGGCTGGACTGGGGTGTACAGAAGCTTCTATGAGCTTCCTGGGCTGGACTGGGGTGTACAGAAGCTTCTATGAGCTTCCTGGGCTGGACTGGGGTGTACAGAAGCTTCTATGAGCTTCCTGGGCTGGACTGGGGTGTACAGAAGCTTCTATGAGCTTCCTGGGCTGGACTGGGGTGTACAGAAGAACAGGGGGAGTAGTTGCCCTTCCAGCTTCAAGGGGGCGTTCTCAGCTCCAGCCCACAACCGCAGGACTGTGGGTCCCATGAGGTCACATGTTCTGATCTTCAAGAGAAGACAGAAATCTGAGTTTTTCTATGAAATCGCCTAATTTTTAAGTGCTGGGAACTCTTTTCAAAAACACGACTGTTTTAAAACACCACTGGTCCCACAAGCCCGTCAAGAGATGGGAACTGACCCACGGGCACCATCTGGACTAGAGTTTCTAGGGGCCCTTCAGACGTTAAAAAAAGACTCTGACTGTCTGGGTGGCTCATCTTTCAGTTTAAGGAACTGCAGGATCCTTGTCTGAGGAGAGAGTGGGAAGGCAGTTAAATGCGGTGGGGCAAGCCCAAATGTGAAGTTCCAGAGTTTTCCCACCCGTGGGTCTCATTCTTCCAGCTGGTTCAATGGGCGGATAGACTCTCTGGGAAGCCAGAGCCATAGCTTCCCAGAGCCGACCCCTTGCTGTGGAGCCGGCCACGTGTCCACAGCAGCCCTCTCCGACTGGCCCAGCCCCAACCAGAGGGCCCCTCGGGTGAGCTTTGCTATATCTGCTCAGCTGCCCCGTCAGCTGTCCGGGCTCCCCAGAGAGAAGCCTCTGGCAAGCATTGACCTGGGTTCTCTCCCATGCGCCAAGGGGAGCTTCTTGCTAAGCCCTGATGCAAATCCCTTCCTTTTCTCTCTGGGGCCACATGCCACAGGTCGTTGGGTACTCCCTGCCTTAACCAGCCGGCTACGGCCAAGGCCAAAGACCATTACCCCGGCTCCCTGGTGACACGTCGTGGTTAAGGGCTTGCTCCGGGGTTGCTCAAAGCTGCACCACAAGCAGGCTCTGCCTCTCTCTGCCTAGCAATGGCCCCCACTGCCTTGTCACCAAAGGCCACCTGAGTGAAAGCATGGGGACTGCTTAGCACAGGGCTCGGTAACAGCGGGGAACAGGAATATTGCTACTTCCTGGGCCTACTTCAGTCCTGCCTGGAAGTGTACCCCAGTGTTTGGGAGGACTCCCCCTGGGGCTGGCCCAGCCTGAGAACCCAGCACCGCTGTGAGGTTGGGGCGTTAGCCTTTCCTGATGGGCCTTTGGCCTGCTGACCTTTCACCTCTTGCCACTTGTGGGTGCAAGTGACCTAAGCCCCCAGTCTTTGGTCCTCTGTAGCCCTCACTCTCCCCAGGCCCCTGGCTCAAGGCCACCCAGATATCCAACAGGGCAGTGCTTCCCACAGACCTGTGTGGGATATATTTGGGGCTCTGAGGTCCCACCACCTACCAGAGAAGTTCCTGGTAGCCAGCATTGTGGTGAGGATGGCTCCCTGCAACAGAGAAGGAGGGGGCATGGGGCACAGGAGGTCAGAGGTGAAGGGGGGGAGAGGAGAGACAGAGAAACGGGAGGGGCGGGGGGAGGGGAGGCAGGTGCTGCATTCAGACACAAAGCCAAAGCCTTCTGCCCTGCCCCTCCATCTGTTTTCACCCCACAGCCCAGAGACCGTCCCTGCCTCCCTGGGGAAGTCGGGGAGAGCTAGGCCTTAGCTGGCACAGCTCCTGGAACAGGGCCACCCTAGCAGCAGATATTAATAGGTTCCACTGGCCTGGTAAAAGGGCTCAGGGACACCTGTCAGTGGGGGCTCCTAAAGGCCAAGGAAATGTCCTGCCTGGACAAGGACAATAGACCTGTCCTCCCGGGCCCCCTTTACTCTCCACCCGGTGCATTGGAGCCCTCAGTTCATCATTAGTTTGTCCACTCGGGGCTCCTGGGCTCAGAGCCGTGGAGGGTTAACAAAGAAACTCTTTTGTCTCGATGAGGGGGCTAAGGCACCACCCTGCTGGTTCTGACAGTCTGATCTGGACACTCTCTGAGTCTGACAGTTCATGATTTTAAGACATGAAAAATGGTTCTGACATTTTGAGATTTCCTCTGCGACAACTCCCAGTGGGGGTTGGTGGGGTGGGGGGCAGTGGGACTTAGTTCTCCTGGCCTCATGCTGCCCACCACCCCCTTGGCCCTTGTCCCCTTCCTGAGCTGCCACATCAGGCCTGGGAGCAGTTGGTGAGGAGGTTCTGAATGAGTTGAGGCCTCAGCACCTGTCACTCAGCGTTCTGATGGCTTCTCTGTTCCAGCAGGCTGGAGATTCCTCAGTCATTCTTCCTACCTGCTCGTGGGGTCCCTGGCAAGGTCTAGGCCAGTAGCTATCACAGCCCTGGGGGCACACATGACTTGCTTGAGAGGCTGGCAGCTCCGGGCCCACCTGGGTCCCACTGTGGCTTCCTCTGGGCCGTGACCCCTGACCACGTCTCTTGGCTTGTCATCTCCTGTGTTTGGCAGCCGGATCTCTCATGCCCCTGGCCTCCTGCCCCATCCCATCTCACCCCCTAGAACCCCTCACCAGCCACTCTGGAACCACGCTTCCGGACTTCTGCACGAGCTTTTCTCTCCATCTGGAACATCTGCCCACACTGACTGCACACCGCTAATACCTGCTTGTCATTTGGGGCGTCTGCTTAAATGCCACTTGCCTAACAAGTCTTCCTGGGATGCTTCCGTGGTCCTCCCAGACCTCGACTGTGGCCCTGCTGTGTACTCCTCCAGCCCCAGGGTGTGCCCAGGCACAGCACTCACCACTGCCCCTTTAATGTCCCGCTTCCTTGTCTGTCCTTTCCACCGCCCCCTCCCCAGCCCAGACAGTAGATGTTCAGTAAATGCTTGTTGGCTCAGTGAAGGAGAGAACTTGTGAGGGAGTCTCTCGGCCTCTGCGGAGACCCGACCAAGCTACTCCATGTCGGGGGGCTCGGGAGGGCGGGGACCCGTTACCTTCAGTTTTCTCCTGGCGTTGAACTTCTTCAGGCAGTCCACGGTCTCCTGTCTGTGCATGCAGGAGGCCACAGTGGACCGATGCTGGGGAAAGAGGGGAAAGGTCTGTGAGTGGAAGCCAGGCCCACCCGAGGGCCCCTCGGCAGGGTGTCTCATGGAGATGTGGTCGGGATTTGGGGGGGAGGGGCGGGGGGACAAATCTCTGTTCTAGGGAATGCTGTCCACACTGCAGGTGCTTGGCACCCCCGGCACCCGCCATTCAATGCCAGTAGCATTGCCAGTCATGATGTCAACGCTTCCCGTTCTCACTTCTCCCTGAGAACCACAGCCGGGCAGCGTCTCGTGAGCAAGCTCCCTTGACCCCATGTTGGGCCCGAGGGGCCAGGGGCAGAGCCATGGGGGTCCGGACCCTGAAGTCAGGAGGGGCTCCTGGGAAGGGCCCTGCTGAGGAAGGCTCACCGAGATCCAAGGGTGCTTGAGGGCCTCGGCGGCCGTGATGCGTTTGGATGGGTTGATGGTCAGCATCTTATTGATCAGATCCTTGGCTTCCGGGGTGACAGTGTCCCATTCTGGTGACGGGAACTGGAAGGGGCAGAGGGGCCAGGTTTGCCCAGCCTAGCCCAGGCCACCCCTGCGATCCCCCAGCCCCTGACTGGCAGGGGAGCAGGCAGGGGTCCTACTGCCCATCCACTCGGGCATCCACAACCAGGAGGAGTGGTGACCCTCAACGCAGGGACCCCCCTGGAACCAGAGGAGGGACAGGGTGCTTTGCCCCCGGGGACAAATCAGAACAGAGGCCAGAGGGAAAGGAGGACTTCCTCTGTTGTTCTAAGGCTGTGCCTTGTCTGGGGAGCAGTAGACCAGCGGCTATAGGCCAGACTCCAGAGTCAGAAGGCTGAGTTTAAGTCCTGGCTCTGCCTCTTAGGCTGTGTGACTCTGGACAAGTCATGTGACTCTCAAACTGCCTCTAGAGATGTTGTGAGGATTAAATATGACGTGAAACCCAGAGCGCATAGCTTGATAGAAGCAGCCTTATTGAAAATCAGTATAGGGGCGCCTGAGTGGCTCAGTCGGTTAAGCATCCGACTTCGGCTCAGGTCATGATCTCGCAGTTCGTGAGTTCAAGCCCCGCGTCGGGCTCTGTGCTGATGGCTCAGAGCCTGGAGCCTGTTTCAGATTCTGTGTCTCTCTTTCTCTCTGACCCTCCCCCGTTCATGCTCTGTCTCTGTCTCAAAAATAAATAAAGGTTAAAAAAAATTTTTTTTAAAAGAAAATCAGTATAGCTTGGTCCTTAGGAACACAGACACTAGAGCCAAACTGCCTGGGTTCAAATCCCAGCTCCACCACTTTCGGCTATGCAGTGTGGGCAGTTATCTAACCTCGCTGCGCCTCAGCTATCTTATCTGTAAAATGGGACTAATACTCACATCTCTGTCATAGGTTGGTATGCAGATTAGCTGTAATATATATATATAAAGCATCTAGAAGAGTCCTGTATCAGTGCTAGGTATTATTATTACTTATGTGTGCATTACTATTGGCGGGAGCAGGGTGGGGGGGAGTTGAGAGTCTGGCTTCTGGACCTACTCTCCACCTCTCATCCCACTTGGGTGCTGTTTCTGCCCTCTGGGGCCCCGGGCTAAATCCCGTCACACAGAGGCTCAACCATGAGGCGAGGCCTCACGCATCAGCCCTCAGGCTCTACCCGCCCCACAATTAGAGAGTGGCAGGGGGCCTAAGTGGGTTGGGAGGGCAGGAGGGAGGCACAGGGGTTGACAGGGAGGCTGGAGAGAGGAGGGACACTCACATCATAGGCGCCGGCTTTGATTTGCTGATACAGGCGGTGCTGGTCCTCATCCCAGAATGGCGGATACCCAACCAGCAGGATGTACAGAATGACCCCTGGGAAGAGGACCAGGAGAAGCCTCACCCCCCTGTGGGGAGGAGCCATGAAGAGGGGAAGGATGGGAAAGGAGAGGGCAGCAGAGGGCAGGTGACTGGGGGGATGAGGCGGCTTCGGGGTAGACTCACCACAGGCCCACAGGTCCACAGGCTTCCCATACGGGTCCTTCCGCAGCACTTCCGGGGAGAGGTATCCAGGCGTCCCTGCGAACCCTGCTCCCCAGACACCCAGACAGGCAGACACACACACAGAGGTTGGCACGTTAGCAACCCAGAGCAAGATCCTGCTGGAAGAGGGATGAGGTTGCCCTGGAGATGAGGAAAACACTCCCTGCCCCCAAGAGTATGTCGAGGGCAGGAAGCTCTGGCCCGGCCAGGCAGCAAAGCCTCTAGACCAGGCTGGACAAGTCCACAGTGCACCTGTCACTACCCCCACTCCAGAGCCTATGGCAGAAGTCATCAATCAATCCCAGAGTCCTTCCCGTGGGGTCCTGACTCAGCATCCCTCACTTCTAACAGCCATCCTGCAGCCACTATCAAGCGCTGGTGGCACGCTAGACAAAATGTCCTTGCCGTGTCAGCTATAGCCGAGCAGAACCCTTGCCCACTCCCCACCCTTGTCAGAGCCGGTCCTGGGAGAGGAGGAGGACTCTCCCCAGCTCTGGTTTTGCCTTAAGTCTCTTTTTCTTCGAGGCCTCAGTTTCCTCATCTGTCAAATGAGGGATTAGGGACGCCTCCCTTCACCACCTCCCGGCATTGTTGAGAGGATCTCGCTGGCAACAAACAGGCATCCAAAGTACTTTAACAGATAATCCTAAGAACAGTGACTATCTCTTAAGTGTGTGTGCTAAGCACGGAGCTGAGCACTTACATGTCTGGTCTCACTCCTCACACAGCCCTGAGGAACGTGCTGTTATCACCCCCATTTCACAGGTGAGGAAACAAAGGCTCAAGCAAGGTGACGTGACTCGTCCCAAATCACACACCTCCTAAGTGGCCGAGTCAGAACTTGAACCCAGAGCTCTGGCTCTTAACCGATGATCAAAAGTGCCCACTAAAAAGTTTCCCCAGATAGCGGAAAGGACTTAATTATGCCAGAATCTCAGAGTGCTCGGGCTTGTGTGAGCTTAGATCCTGGCTCTTCCCCTTTTGATCTCCCGTGAACTCTTCCAAGTTTCTTAGCCTCTGCTCCCCATTTGTAAAATCAGGATAATTAGCCCCGGTACCCAGGCTGTTAGGGGAACCCATGGAAACCCTCTAGCCAGGAGGGATGGTGCACGTGCGTGTGAAGAAGCCACGCACTCTTTTCACGATAACCGTGTCCCTGTGCCTGAGTCCCGTGGATATAGGATGGGCAACACCCAGTGACCAGGGGCTGAGTGGGCTGGGACCACTGCTCCCAGAGCCCTGGCTAGTGCAACAGCCATCTCCCACTTGCCCCTGCTTGGGCAGGGCTCTCCTAGAGGCCAACGTGGCAACACAAGGCCGGCCCCCAGTGCCCCTGGCACCCCCCTGCTCCCACTCACCGAACCATGCCTGCTGCTCCCCTTCCACCTCTATGGCCAGGCCAAAGTCCGCCAGCTTCACCGCGGCGCCCTTGAGCTTGGAAGCCAATAGCAGATTCTCCGGCTTCCCAGGACCAGAGAGAAGGGTGAAGTGGGGGAGGAAAGAGCCAGAGGACAGTGATGAGCAGATTCAGAACCTCACCTCCAGGGGCCTGGGCGTACGGAGGAGCAGCTGGACAATCCAGAGGTGCCCTGCACCCGCCCCTCCAGTCCCAGCCACGGGACCGCGAGCTTCAGCCCCCAGACAGGGGACGACCCTAGGGCAACACCGCCATCTACTGCACCAGAAAGACCTTTTCCCCACCCCGCATCCCCTCCTTCACCTCACCTCAGGGTTTGGGGCTGGGGCTGAGGTGAGGGCAGGGAGTTGGGGGAATAGCCACCACTATAATAGAGAGGAAGGAGTGATATTTATTGCGCCCCTCCTAGGTGCCAGTCACTAGGCTAAGTGTTTTGCATACATCATCTTATGGCCTCAGCAGCCTTTGGGGTCAGCATCATTCTCCCCGTTTTCCACAGTAGCCTTCCTACATTCCCCGAAACAGTCATGCTTGTTCCCACCTCAGGGCCCCTGCGCTTCCCGCTCCCCCTGTCTGACTTGCTCTTTCTCTGAGCTCCACAGAGCTGACCTCTTCTCTTCATCTGCTCTTACCTTCATGTCACCCTGTCAAAGGATCCCTCCATGACTATCCAAAGGAGGAGCCCCCAGGTAGCCTCTGTCTTAGCAACTTGTTACCATCTTCAGAGATATCATCACAATTTGTAATGTTTCCCCATCTGTTGTTGTGCTTGTCCATTATCTGTCACCTCTATAGAAAGTGAGTTTCTTACCACTACATCACCCTCACCTAAGACAGGGGACAACGCAGAGCAGACACTTAATAAGTATTTGGCATATGTATGAAGGTGAGGAAACCAGAGAAGTTAAGTGACTTGGCCAAGATCACACAGCTGATAAGTTAGAGAGCCAGAATCGAGGCAAAGTCAGGCTCTAGAGCTGTATTTTAACCACTCTAGGCTGAGAGAGGGCCTCATATATGCTGCCTGGCCTCTGGGGCCCCAAGGCTGCTGTCTTCTGCTGGGTCTGGAGAGGAGGAGATGCCCCTACACAGGACAGAGGGAAGTGGAAGTGAATCCTGCAGTTAGATAGCCCTCGCTTCTGACCCAAGTCCACCATTTCTATGCCGTGGAACTTGGGCAAGCCATGTCAATCCTGAGCTTTAGTTTCCTCTCAGAAAAATGGATCAAGCCCAGCTCACGGAGCGGTGTGCGGATTAATCCGTGTAGAGCCCTTGGCAGTGGCCTACAGCGTGTGGTTGATGAGCATTAGCGCTCCCAGTTTTTGCTTGGGGTGGGCTGGGGGTGTGGGCTCCAAGTCCCCGGAGACAGCTGGTTTCCTCTGACCCCCTTCCCCACTGGAACTTCCGAGGGGTCCCACCTCTGACCTTCCACTGACCAAAGTTAGGCGGGACCCAAACAAATATAGCTCCATCCGTCCCTCGTTAAGGCCTCTTTTATCCTCTGGCGACTGCGTTCCCAAAGTGTCCTGGGCCTTGGTAGCTGTCCTGCCCTGATTTGATGAATATGCCACTAATTAATCTAGGCAGAGTGGCCTAAATTTGCTCTGCCTCTCCTCCTTTCTCCTCCTGTGCAGGGGCTGTAGCTATAATGGGAACAGGCCCTCTGGGAGAACTGCCCTGCAGTCTGGCAGGACCCACTGGGAGTGCACACTCACCTGTGGGTGTAGACTGATAGACTAGGAGCTCACGGGAGCTCAGCTGAGAAACCATGGACTGCTCGTGATAGAGGTGGGCAGGGGCTCAGGTCAGAGCACTGCATCCCAAAGAGGGACCTGGGTCCCACTGGAGGATGCCCAGGGCGGGCGCCCAGAGAGGGCGCCCAGGATGAAGAGGGCCTGGAAATCCTGTCCTGCCTGGGAACGGAGGAGAACAGCCTGCGGAAGACTTAGGAGGTACAACAAAGCTGCCCAAGGGTCTCTCGGCTGCTCCAAGCTGGAGGCTTGATCTGTGTGGCCCCAAAGGGTAGAACTGGGGTTCACAGACAAAACTCCCACAGCAGGAAAGACTGAAGGAGCATTTCCCAGTGGTTCAAGGGGGATACCCCATAAGAAGCAAGTTCAGAGTCACCGAAGGCCAAACGCAGAGGTTCAAAGGCACCTAGAAGGAACTACTGTAGAAGCAGGAACTGCATTGAGGGGCTTTTTGGCCCAGGCCACTGCGGGCACAGGATCTGGGGTCAGAAGGCCAGGGCTCCAGTCCTAGCTCAGACACAGCTGAGCTGCGTATTCTTGGGCAGGTCCCTTAGACACTCTAAGCTTCAGTTTCGGGCTCTGCAAACTGGGGATACCAACCGAGGTAACCAGCCTCGATGCCATGAGGCTCAGCAGAGGAGAGCTAGGAGTCTGTGCCGACCAGGCAAGGCTGTGTGGCTCGTGCCAACCCTAGACTGCACGTCTGCTTAGGTCTGTCCATCTTCCCATTCAGGTGGGAAGAGGAAGGACTCTGAGGACCCCGAGACCTGTTTTTCTTCTCCCCCCACCTGCCAGAGACCCAGAAACAAGAATGACAATGTGTCCGAGCACCAGACACTGTGCTGTCTCCTTTGACATCCTCAGCAACCCTGTGCAGAGGTTGCTATGGCAACCCCACTGTAAGGAAGCTGAGGCCTTGAGGCTAGAGAGTGGCCTAGCTGGGCCTTGGACCCCTTCGTAGCCAGTACTGTCAGTCTAACTACATCTTACCTGGTCTGTCCCAAGGCACATGGGGCGAGGAATCAGGACACTGGATCCTGAGCCTAGATACTCCTCCCTGAGCCCAATTTCCTGATCTGAACAGTGGCGTCTATATTCCCCACCCAGCCCAACTCAGGGGATTCTGGGGGCTCCTGGGTGGCTCAGTCAGTTAAGTGTCCAACTCTTGATTTCAGCTCAGGTCATGATCTCATGGTTCATGAGTTCGAGCCCCGCGTCGGGTTCTGCACAGAGGCTGTTTGGGATTCTCTCTCTCTCTCCCTGTCTGTCTCTGCCCCTCCCTGGGTGAGCTGCACCCCCAGGTGGGTCGCTCACCTTCAGGTCCCGGTGCACCACACCCATCTGGTGGCAGTGCAGCACGGCCTCCAGGATCTGCTGGATACAGTGACTGGGGAGAGAGAGGAAGGGGTCACGGTGTGAACGCAGGCCTCTCCCGGAAAGCTGGAAAGGCAGGGAGGGAGGCCCCCTTGGCCCCAGGCACCATCGCCAGGCTGCACCTGGCACTCACCTGGCATCAGCCTCACTGTAATACTCCCGGGCCACGATGTCCTCAAACAGCTCCCCACCAGTAACCCTGGGGAGACAGGCACAAAGTCACCCTCCCACAAAGGCCCCAGGTGTTGCCTCTTCCGGAAGAGTCTCCAGGAAGCTAAGGACGGGACCCAGGGACCTCAGAACCTCAGCCCAAAGAGAGGAACCCCAGGGGTGTCTCCTGTTGGAACCCTCTTCCTGGCTTCTAGCCCACCCGTCCACCAACTCCCCTCCCCTCCGCCACCTGCCCTTCTCTCCCACTGGGTCCAGGCTGCACTTAGGACAGGGATGGGACACTCAGAACGTATCACTCAGGGTCATCAGGCTCCTGGAAGCCCAAGGACTGGGTTTTGTTGCTGTTATTGTTGTTTGTTTGTTTGTTTGTTTGTTTAGTAAACTTGATTTTTTTCGAGGAACTTTAGGCACACCGCGAAACTGAGGCACAGAGATTTCCCACACACCCACACATGCAGAACCTCCCCCACTATTAACTGTTTCTTTTTTACGGACGGGACCAGTGCCTTCACTGAAGTTTCTCTGCCAACCCAAGAACCTATCATTTCATTATTGTTTTTCCTTCCATTGACTGGCTTTAAGAACTTCACAATGACTCCAAAAGGAAACTTTCTATCGCCACCAGACATGCAAAGCCAGCATCACTGGCCACAAACAGAAGCAAAATGAAAGCTGTGCCAAGGAGAGGAACGGGTATGTGTCGCCTTTTCAGGGAACCCCACCTGCACTGCTTGGGTGGCGGGCCTACCACATTTGGGAAACTTCGGTCTCAGAAGAGGGAATTCAGCCCAGCCTGGGAGCATTTGGGAATCGGGCCGAGGGACCCAGCCAGGTCACCCCGGCTCCGGCTGCCCCCCTACCCCTCGTACAGCCCGGGGTGGGCCCAAACTCACAGGTCGAAGATCAGGTAATGGTGTCCCTCCTCAGAGATGCTGTCGTGGAGCCGGACTGTGGGAGGGGCCCAGGCAGCCAGTTAACCCGGAAGCACTGCTTCCTGCCCCCTCCTGCCCTCTCACCTCCCCTCCCCCGCCCCCCAACAGCCAACATGCCAATTTCTCAGTCACTGAGCACAAGCTAGATAACAGGTGCTTTGACAAACTAAGTAAAGGATGGCTCACTGACTTCGGGCATCGTCAGAAGAGGCCCGGGTTTAAAGGTGAAAGACCCCTCCCCGCTTTGGTGAGAGTTTGACCCCTTTCTTCCCCCAAAGCTTAGCTTCTTGCAGGGCGAGGTGGCATCATCGGATCAGCCCGTGGCTCAAATCTCTGCCACTTCCTAGCTGTGTGACTTCAGGCAAGTTGTTACACCTTTCTGAGCCTCTCTTTTCTTGCCTGGACAATGAGAATGAAACTTCTGGACCCTCAGGCTTGTTGTGAGAATTCCATGAGTCACCCAGCCGGTGTTCAACCAACGCGGCCCTGAGTGCCTAACCCCACTGTGTATCCAGGTCTGAGATAAGAGAGCTGGGGGGTGTGGGGGACAGTGGTCCCTGAGTATGAGCATGCTGAGAAACTCATCTCTTCCTACCTCATTTACCAAGAACAGGGGCAAGGCTCCCAGAAGCCCAGAGCTCCCTAAATTACCCCCTGAGATTCTAGAAGGAAGGGCCCGAGGCCTGGGGTTGACTCTAGGGGGCTGCACCCTGCCAACCAACTGCATTTTCTCCCAGGACAGCTTCACATCCTTCCCTGAGCCACAGCCTAAAAATGTCCACAGAGCGGGGTGCGGGCTCAGAGAATTAAGATACATCGCACAACGGAAAATTACACAGCTGTTAAAATAATACGGCAGTTATGTATCCACTGGTTCAGAATCATCTCTGAATTATGTTGTTTGGCAAAAAAGCAAAGCGCAAAACAGCGTGCGTGGTACTTTTTATAAAAGATGTATTTCAGCCTGTCTGTGACATAAGCCTCTCTGGAAGGATACAGAGAAGTGGGCACTGGGGTACCTTGGGAAAGGGAATCGGGAGAGCAGGGGTTGTGAGTTGTTGAGACTGTTTTTTCACTGTGAGCCCTAGTGCCATCTGAATTCTTGCCATGGGCATGTATTTCTGACTCAATATTGAGTCCCCTAAATGGCTTAAGACTCTCCTATCTGCACATAAAGTTTGGAGAAGCAGGATCAAAAACACAAGAGTGGGTGTCTGCTATGGGGGAGGGGAGAATGTGACCAGAGATGGAGGAGGAAGGGAACACAAGTTTATTATTTTTTTTAAAGATTTATTTATTTAAGTAATCTCTACACTGAACGTGGGGCTCAAGTTCACAACCCCGAGACCAGGAGTCACACACTCCACCGACTGAGCCAGGCAGGAACCTCAGGCATGCAAATTTAATTAAAAAATTTTTTTTAATTCCTAAATGATGATATGTGTTTATAAATGACAGAAAGAGGGGCGCCTGGGTGGCTCAGTCGGCTAAGCATCCGACTTCGGCTCAGGTCATGATCTCAGGTTTGTGGGTTCGAGCCCCGCGTCGGGCTCTGTGCTGACAGCCTGGAGCCTGCTTCGAATTCCGTGTCTCCCTCTGTCTCTGCCCTTCCCCCACTCATGCTCTGTCTCTCTCTCTCTCTCTCTCTCTCTCTCTCTCTCAAGAACATTAAAAAATCTTTTAAATAAATAAATGACTGAAAGATGTGTTAAACAGATGTTTATTTTGCTCTTAACTAAGCTCTACGCTCAACTTGGGCTTGAATTCACAACCCCGAGATCAAGAGTCGCATGCCCTACTGGCTGAGCCAGGCAGGCACCCCTGTTTGTAGTATATTTCAAAGCAAAAACAAGAAGCAGGTTGCCTACAAGTACATATTATGTGATCCGGCTTTAATTTCTTCTCAACATTTTATTATAAAAAATTTCAAACACACACTCACGTGAACACCCGTGTACCCCCCACTTGGGTTCTATCATTAATCTTATACTTGCTGCACTACGTTTCTACCCATTCCTCTACCTATTAACCTGTTTCCATTTTTTAAGGCATTTCAAAGCAAAGGTAGGCTCGGTTTTTGAAATGTCTATGTGCAGTGAAAAGAGCATCCTGTATATTCTGTGTGCAGAATCTGGCAACCCCGTATTGGTGCCCTGGCCAGGTCCCCTTTGGTAAGATGGGGTCGCCATCCTGCAGCTGCCAGGGGGGTTAGCTGCTAACAGCTCACATCGACCCCCTTCTCTGGAGAACTCCCCACTGCCTACAGAGCCACCTTGTGTACAAGGTTACCTGCAGCATTCAGCCAAGGACTGACTACTGTGGGAGGGCAGGGTCGGTGCTAAGGGGCAGTCTCTTTGCTTTAAGGAGGGACAACCCCAAGACACGATTTATGTTCCAGTGTGTATGCCATACACACACCTGGAAGTGGGTCTAAGTTAGACTTGACCTGAGGCCACACCCTTGCTCAATTTCTTCCCTTTTTCCATCGTGGTTCACCCAATTCCTTGCAGGCCTTCCATGGGAACACACCCTCGATAAATCACGAGAACCTGAATCCCTGCCTCAGGCTCCGCTTCTAAGAAACCTGACCTGAGATAATATGTATAGAAATACTCTCAGGTCATGATCTCACGGTCGGTCCGTGAGTTCGAGCCCCGCCCCGCGTCAAGCTCTGTGCTGACAGCTCAGAGCCTGGAGCCTGTTTCCGATTCTGTGTCTCCCTCTCTCTCTGACCCTCCCCTGTCATACTCTGTCTCTCTCTGTCTCAAAAATAAATAAACATTAAAAAAAAATTAAAAAAAAAAAAGAAATACTCGAGAAGGTACAGACATCATATATCATATGGAAACATGTATCATACAAAGTTAGCATTGATAGTGTAACAAGATAAAGTTTTTAAAAAGACCCTTTCCTTGGGGAGTAGACTCCTTATTGCCTACTGGGTTCCTGGCAGGCATGTGTGTTTTTAACTTCTCTTTCCTGAGCATGAGAAGCTCTGAGAAGCCAACCTGCGGTCAGAACCATCTCAGAATGGGCTTTTAGAACCGGGTCAAGAGGCATTTGAGAGGAGCTCCAAGAAGACTGGACTCCTGGATCTACCCTCTGACTGGAAGCCTCAGCTCCTTTAGAGAAGATTCTCAGGTTTCAGAGAAATGGACAAAATTGGGGGAGGGGGAGGGTCCTTCGGCATTGACTGTAGCTCAGATAGTAATTTTATGCTGATTTAAAAGGCTGCCCCTCTAAGAACCCAGGCGACAGGAACACAGGCTGGATTCTAGCCCCCACCTGCATGAGGGCACTGGCGTTAGTCCCTGAGAGGAGGTGCCATTATAGCTACCCAGGAGATAAGACACATCAAACCTCCCCTCCCATCCGTGAAGGCTACCCTGAGGAAAAAAAAACTGAGCCCAAAGCCAAAGAGGAAAGGAAATTTTCAAGAGCCGCCGCAGGGTGTGAAAGGGTCTCACCACCTGGTAGAGATTGACATGACTGTGGTCGTTGAGTTATGCTGTCAGTTTTTGACTTTTTAGAAATATTGTCATAGATCAAATAGATCTGTAACCTAGTTTTCATTTGTGTAGCTGAGCTCATGAATTTCTGACATGCCTTGCATATTTCCAACAGTTACCAGTTTTTTCTTGGAAATTAGAGGCTGGTGCTTCTTACCCTATCCAATGCCCCCTGACAACACATTCCTGATGTCCACTTGGGAAGCTAAAGAGAACGGCTGGGAACCTGGGCTCTGGAGTCAGTGTTGCTGGGCTCACCTCCCAGCGCTGCCTCTTATAAGCTGTGCAACTTTGGGCAAATTAGGTAACCTCTCTGATCCTCCTTTCCTACCAGCAGCGGTAACACTACTGGCCTGCTTTGGAAGTTAATCGATGATACTTGTAAAGCCCTCGATACAGTGCCCGGCACAGGGAAGAACCTGATAAATGAAAACACCATCGTCTTCATTATCAACCAGCCCCCTTCTCTTGCCCACCCAAATCCCTTGTGAAACTCTAGGGTTGTCCCCTACTCCCTGGGATGGCCTTTGGGGTTTGCCCCATCAGCAGGTGGCAATACAGAGTGTAGGGCACTGTCCCATGTGCATGACACAGTTGGGCCGCCCTGTGCTAAGCCACGGCCTCCCTGACCTGGTCCCCTTGGGGCTGGGCACCGGCCACACACGGGCAGCAGCCAGTAAGCATGGCTAGAGACACCAAGCAGGCTGGCTAGGACTCAATCTAGCTTCTCCAGGCACGGACTTGCCTCGTGGGTTTTGTATCCACGGCTGTACCTCTTTGCATTTCTTTGGGCAGATTATAATCTATAATCTATTTAGAAGTGAGATATTTGGAGGCTCAGGAAGTAGCACCCTTCAGGGCCCTTCCAAGCCCTAAGATAGCTCGGGTTCTTCCCCCGCGTCTTCCTGGTCTGGGTCTCAGCTCGGCTCTCCACTTCCCTGTGTATCAGCCACCCCCGCCCCTTCCTTTCCCCCTCCCCACCCCCATCCTCACTTCTTCCACACATCCTCCACCCCTAGCAGAGGCCTTGGCACACGGTGGGGCCTCGGATGCCCTTGCTATCAGGTGAAGGAAGGAAGGAGTAAATGATTCAAAGATGACAACGATATTAAAGGTGACAGCCATCATTTCTGAGACTTCCCCATGTGCCAGGCTTGTACTAAGTGCTTTACTTGCACTTTCTCATTTAACCCTCCAACAGTTGTAGAGGGTGGATATCATGATTACCCTCACAGAGGAGGATACCGAGGGTCAGAGAAGTTCAGAGCCTGCCCACACTCAAACACCCAGTGAACAGCGGAGCTGGGATTTGACCCCATGTGTAAACCCCGTTCTCTTCACCGCCATGTTAAATATAGGGCCCCAAACTGTTGACCAAACACCTGGATGGCTCAGAGGAATGAGAATCGTGCCCCTCTAAGAACCCAGGCGACAGGAACACAGGCTGGATTCTAGCCCCCACCTGCATGAGGGCACTGGCGTTAGTCCCTGAGAGGAGGTGCCATTTTCGGGTAAGGTGGTTTTGTGGAAAGGTGTGGACTGAGAAAAAGGGGAGCAGTCTCATGATAATAAAGCACTTACCTCGGGACTGTCACTGTGCTATGCTCTATCTAATCATCACAACCCTATGAGGTGGGTATCATTTCCATTTTCCGGCTGAGAAAACCGAGCTTCAGAGTGGTTAAGCAACATGTCCGGGGTCACACAGCAATTAAGCAGCAAACCCAGGATTTCAGCTGCAGTCTGTCAGCCCCAGAGCCCATGACTACTGCTCCCCATGCACAGCTGGGAATGAGAGGGGGAAGGAGGTGCAAAGAGGAGGCAGCGTTGACCTGAGACAGCTGCAGCACACCCCCTTACACACACCCTTACACACACACACACACACCACCTCCTTCCTCTGGGGCTGACAGGCTTTCTCAGAACCGTGGGACTTTATCGTCAGAGATCACTCACAATCCTGCCCGTCATACAGCTGGGAAGGTGGAGGCCCCGCCCAGGCAGGAGCCGGCCTAGGGCTGCACAGTGAGTCTGCAAGCAGGTCGGGGATCGGGGGTCCAACCAGCCTCGCTCCCCACCAGCTGCTTTGCTGCCCCTCTTCTGATTCTGGCCCTGGAGCCTCTGGCTGCTGTTTGCACGGCTCTGCTCCCCTTCCCTGGGCACAGGGAAGGGGAGGTGCCTTTTGGGTATAAATACCAGATGGAGCTGCTTCTCTCCAGCAGGAGAGTTAACCCTTGGGGCTCTGGGCACAGAGAGATGCTTCCTCCCCACGGGCGAAGGCGTGGCGGCTGTCAGAGTTGGAATATTCCTCAGAGAGCACCTAGGCCTTAGTCCTCAAAGCGTGGTCTGGGAACCAGCAGCCTCGGCATCGCCTTGGAGCGTGTTAGAAACGCAAAACCTTGCCCCCCCCCCCCGCCCCCAAACCCACTGAACCAGAATCTACCTTTTAACAAGATGCCCAGATGATCCAGAGGGTGCTTCCTTGTGAAGTTGGGGAGGAAAGTGGCTCAGAGAGGGAGGGGCTCCCACCCAAGGTCACACAGCCATTCCCTGACAGAACTCCATCTAGAATCTGCACTTCCTCCCCACGCCCCACCCCCAGCCGCCCAACTCAGAACCATGATGGGCAGGGATGCAGCCCCCCAATCATGTAAGGGGGAGGTGGGAGGCCAGCCAGTGACATGTGGTCTAGGTCTGGCCTCTCCTGGCGGCCTGGGCTCAGTCTACCCCGGGACCGGGGCCACCTTGGAGCCTGCCTCTGGGGGGCAAGCAGGCAGCTGGGCTAGGCAGGCGGCCCGGCCACAGTGCCAGGCTGACTCAGCATGGGGCAGGTTTGGGGAGTGGGGCGTGCTGGTCAAGGCCAAGCCTGGCCTATTTTCGTCTCTCTCAGAGCTTCGGGAGTTTTCCTGCAACAGCTTTTCCGAAGGAGGCTGCCGGCAGCTGCGTGGGCTGGGAGGAAGGGCCCCTTCTTCACCTTCCCCTCAACCAAGCTGGTCTCTGAGAAACGTGGAAACCATTAAAGGTACCCCCTTTCCCATAACAGGGGCCATGATGCCCAGAGAAGAGAGCAGCTGCCCTCCCAGCCCCCAAACACCCACCAGGCCGGGTGCCACCCACACCCCTCCCCACTCCCCAAAGCTCACCGATGTTGGGGTGCTTCAACAGGCGGCAGATGCGGGCTTCACGCTCCAGCTTCTGATGGTCTGAAACACAGATGCCCAGGTAAGTCCTGGGTGAGGGAGGAACCTTCCCCCACTCCATCTCTGCCTCTTCACGGGCTCTTATGATCTGCACCTGCCAGGGCAGCCCCTGGGCCCCGCCTGGAGAAGCTCGCCTCTCTGGCAGGGGCCCTGGGTCCTCCAGGAAGGCAGCGGGATGCAGCAGAAGGGGGAGAGACCAGGTTGCAGTGCCTCAGAAGTCCCTTCCTCTCTCTGGGCCTTGGTTCCCGGGGCTCTCAACTGAGGTACCTCCTAGAGCCACAACCACGGAGCCCGGAAGGGCCCCCCAGGGCAGGCCCCTGCCCCGCCCCCAGCCTTGCCCCTCCCATGGGGCTCCAGCTGGGACTGAACCACTGACAGGCACTCCTCCAGACCCACCCTGCACAACCCTCTCCCTTGGGCTTGGGACCTTCACCTGTGTGGTTCTCTCAGCTTGGAACTTTCCCTTCCAACCTCCCACCCGGCCATCATTGGCCATCACTCGTTCATCCCACCTGTCTTCAGATACACTTTCTCCTAGCAGCCTGTCCTGACTGCCAGGCTGGTAGGGGCCCCTCCTCTGGGTTCTCAGGGCCCCTGGACAACACATCCTACCTTGTCTCATGGACCGGGACCTTGTCTCGTGCCCTTAAGGGCAAAAACTTGGTCTCTGTTGTACCCTGGCATCTACCCAAATGCCTGGCACATAGTAGGTGCTTAAGAAATAATTGAAGTAAAGAATAAACCATTGAATGGCGAACCTTTCTAAAGGAGTCTGTATTTGCTCTGCAGGAGAAGAACTGTATTAATTTGCAGGGGCCACCCCCCTTACAGGAGACTCCGGACCAAGGACACAGAGAGCCCCAAAGAATCTGCAGTACAGAACCTACATGTGACAGCATCGGGGCTTGCCCAGAGCTCTTGCACCTGCTTTCCAGGACTTTTGTCCAAACCCCCAGGGAGAGAGGACTTGTTCAGAATCTGGCCCCTCTCCCCCCCCCCCCCATAGTCACTGACTCTGGGACTGCTGGGAACAATCATACCCATGACCCCCTTCCATCCCCCCAACGACCCTGTGCTGTGGGCATCCCTGTCCCCATTTTATGCATGTCTCCATCTCCTTTTGGGTGCTTTCCTCACAGTTCAGTAGTTGATGCCTTAATTTAAAACAACAACGACAACAACAACAAAAAGGGAGGCGGTAGCAAATCTACAAGATTTACTATGTGCCCCGTGCTGTGCAGGGCACTTTTTTTTTTTTAATTTTTTTTTTTAACGTTTATTTATTTTTGAGACAGAGAGAGAGCATGAACAGGGGAGGGGCAGAGAGAGAGGGAGACACAGAATCTGAAACAGGCTCCAGGATCTGAGCAGTCAGCACAGAGCCCGACGTGGGGCTCGAACTCACGGACCGAGAGATCATGACCGAGCTGAAGTCAGACACTTAACCGACCAAGCCACCCAGGGGCCCCTACAGGGCACTTTTATATGCATCTCAAGTGCTTACAACTGCCCTTTGAGGGAGGTACTGTCACGTTCTGGCTTTACAGAGGAGGAGACAGAGGAACAGGGACGTTAAATACCTGGCTCAGAATCACAACTGTGGTGATCAGTGGAGCCACACTTTGTACCCAGGCAGGCAGACTCCGGGGAGGAGCTTTAAAACCCTGTACTATACTGTTCTCCGCACCCTGACTCATTGCCATCACCTCCACCTGCCCCCAATTTCTGAATGGGAAAATCGAGGCCCATGCCAGGGAACTCACGCAGATACTCACAGGCAGAGCCAGGACTAGAACCCAGTCCCTGAATAGCCCCTTCAGGGCAGGCAGGCACCAAGGAAGATTATAAGGATGAAGCAAGTCCCAGCTCTTGTCCCCAGGCAGCCAGCTCAGCTTTCCCCTGCCTCTTTATCAGAGCAATCACTATTAGAGCAATCACAGCCGTCCTCCATGGGCTGCAGAAGCCAAGATCAATACTGAAATGTGGCTTTTTCATCAGCAAAGCAATTAAGTCCAATCCTGTTTCCATAGAGCGTAAGCTCAGCTCCCCAGCTGAAGGTGGACTACAGGCTGGGGGAGGGGAGGTTGTGCACACGGGGGTGGGGGGCTTCCCCTGGTCCCCCCGTCCTTCCCAGCCTCCTTTCATATCTTCCAGGGCGGGGGCAGGCCGATTCCCACACAGAAGAGGGGGATGCCCAGATCACACCGCATTGCAACTTCCAGTGCTAGAAGCATTAATTTGTTGAATTTACGTAAACATATAGGTTTTCCAATGGTTTTCGTAACTGTGAAATGCTTTTATTTTCTAACATTCTTCGAAGAATGTAGGGACTGTGTTTCTCTTGACCTCTGAGGACTTGCTCTGTTATGTAGGTAAGGAAACTGAGGCCCAGTGATGAAAAGGGCAATCCCTTTATCAAAATCACTCAGGGGTGCCTGGGTGGCTCAGTCGGACTTCAGCTCGAATCATGACCTCATGGTTCGTGGGTTTGGGCCCCGCATCGGGTTCTTTGCTGGTGGCTCAGAGCCTGGAGCCTGCTTCGGATTCTGTCTTGGGCTCTCTCTGCCCCTCCCCTGCTTATGCTCTTTCTGTCTCTAAAATGAGTAAACATTAAAAAAAAATTTTTTTTTAATCACTCAGTAGGGTGGTCAAGCCTTGTTAGTACTCAGAGCTTTGAGGAACTGCTCCTGGATGCTGTCCCTAATGCAGCCAATAGTCCTTGGCAGCGAAGAACCTCTTATTAAAATATGAATTAGGTGCTGTCACTCCCTGGCTTCAAACCCTTCAACAGTCCCTAGTGTACTTATAATCCAAACTCCTCACCACAACCAGCCAGACCCTGCTGGGTCCTGCCTCATCTCGGCCTTGGAGCTTCAGCCACAGTGGCCGCCTCCTTTCTGACCTCAGGCACACCAAGCCCCTTCCCACCCCAGGGCCTTTGCATTCGCCCCGTGCCTTCTGCCTAGAATGCTCTTCTCCTGGGTCTTCTTATGGCTGCCTCCTTCTCCCCTGGCAGGTCTAGCACAACGTCACCTCTTCAGAGGTGCCTTTTCTGAGTGTCCCCTTGCCCCATCACTTTCCCACTGCCCTGTCTTCTTTATAACACTCCTTGCTACCTGAAGTTATCCAGTTTATTTATATGTTCAGTGTTATTTTCAGTCTTCCCCCTTAGAAAATGGGTGCGGTGAGAGCAAGACCTTGTCTGCCAGTCGCTGCCGTGCTCCCGGGGCCCAGAGCCACTAAGCAGCTTGCCCAAAGTCCCATAGCTAAGAAATGGCAGTGCTGGGATTTCAGCCCATGTTAATAATTACTATACTATATATTGCCTCCCATTCTTATAATTAATTAATTGACAAATCAATCCATCCAGCTCAATATAGTCCCACAATGGTGAAGCCTCCTGCCCAGGTACCTGGAAGGATTAGCCCCAATGCCCACTACAATACCTTGTGAACCTTCTCCCCCCCCCTCCCTGGGGGCAGACCTCCAGGGTGTTGGGGTTAAGGGGTCCTACCTTGCCCAGGAGCTTGGCAGGCAAGCGTGAGTGAAAGTAAGGTTCAGGGTGAGGTTCCTGGGGCCAGATAGCACCAGAAGGGCAGGGCAAGACAGAGCAGGGCATGGGGGCAGGCTGGAAGTCTGTGCCTGCAGAGGGGGTGGGCTCCAGCAGGCAGGTGGGCAGTGGGACTCTGGCCGGAGGCACAGGACAAGAACCAGGGGGAAAAATAGATTTCAGAGTCTTGCAAGAGGAAATGCCCCCACCCTCTGTAGGGCCTCAACAGGGTTCCTGATCCTGGGGGGGGGGGGGGGTTAGAGAAATAATCCTAAGGAGCAACAGTGCCAGGCAGGGGTGGGGAGTAAGATGAGGAAGACGGGGAGATGTGTCTTACTGCCTACTTCCCATCACGGACCACAGGGGTAGCCTGAATGAGCTCATGCCGCGTCCTGGGACTGGTCGCCAGGGAGCCAAGGAAGTGACCCCTGAGCATTCGGATAGAGAGTGGGTACTGTGAAGGTGTCTGTACCCCAGTCAGTCTCCCCTGGCTGTGCCAGCCACATCCATGTGCCCAGCGTACCCTAAAGTGTTAATGAATTTTTCTTCTTCTTTTTTTTAATGCTTATTTATTTATTTTTGAGGGCGGGGGGGGGGGGGACAGAGAATCCCAAGCATGGTCAACACAGAGCCCGACATGGGGCTCGAGCTCACGAACTACCAGACCGTGACCTGAGCCAAAATCATGAGTCAGCTGCTTACCCGACTGAGCCACCCAGGCGCCCCTAATGACTTCTTTCTGTGTGCTAGGTGAGGCTGGGGTTAGGAAGCATCTGGAGCCCCCGGCAGGGAGTTCTCGCCGGGCATATACTAGCTATCATCACTGCTGATAGGAGTCTGGGCCTCACCTACTGAATCCAACCCTCCGGGGTAGAAATAGGGCAGCTGCATTTTTTTAACCTCTCCCAAGGGGATTCAGCAGGGCTTGGGACAGGCAAAATTTGTACTTTCTGTTCCATGTCTTTATGGCTCCTTGGAACCATTTATACCATAAGTATCTTATTTAAAAGAGTAGTTTGGGGGCGCCTGGGTGGCTCAGTCGGTTAAGCGTCCAACTCTCGATTTCAGCTCAGGTCATGATCTCATTGTTCGTGAGTCTGAGCCCCATGTCAGGCTTAGCGCTGACAAGGAGCCTGCTTGAGGTTCTCTCTCTCCTCTCTCTCCCTGCCTCTCCCCTGCGCTCTTTCTGTCTCTCTCTTAAAATAAATACACATTTTTTTTTTAAAGAGTAGTTTTAAAATACATACAAGAAAACATCTCCTGGGTTGGGGAGCCATGCAACAGCAGAAGAGGCTGACCCTGGTGGGGAAGGGGAAGGGGAAGCCACAGCCCCCACCCAGGGGAGGACGGCTGCTCCGGGTGGGCATGGCCCCTGCGGGGAGCTGCCAAAGTCACCGGGAGTGCCAGCAGGAGAAGCTTAGGGTACGTTGCCAAATATTCAGCATCACACTGCTCCCCACCCCGGGCACCATGAGTGGCAAACAAAGAAACCTGTGAAAAGCCACTCTTTTCCTCCCCTCCCGCTGGGGACAGGAGCGTTGGCAGTTGGCAGACTTCTTTGAGAAGATTCCCTGGAGAACCTCCCCACTCCCACCCTCCACGCTCACCTAGGCCTGGACCACCTTCCTCTAAGGACGTCAGAGCCTCAACAAATCACCAGAGAATGACAGGGTGCCTGGCAGTTTCCTCCTGGCACGGCCCAGAGTCTATACCGCCCGAGGAATGCTTAGTCCTACCTTCCAGAAAGGAGGCAATGCCCTTTCCATTCTCCCCCATAAACATCTGTCTCTTCCTGTCAGTGTGTGTGTGTGTGTGTGTGTGTGTGTGTGTGTGAGAGAGAGAGAGAGAGAGAGAGGGCAGTGAACTGCCCAAGAGCCCCAGCATCAAGGGAAGACACTGGTTCCTGACCCTCCCTCATTTTGGAGCTACCTCAACTTGCCATCCCGAGTCATGGCTCTAATCTTGCCCCCACTGTATCTCAGGGATTGGGACGTCTCCTTTGATCACTAGAGACATAAAGCACAGAGAGGGCACTAGAGTGCCACTAGTCACACAGCATGCAAGGCAAACCCCAGCATTCCTGTGGCCTTCCTGCCCGCCCTGACCCCTGACCCTGGCTCTGGCTCCGGACTTTCCACAGGTGTCACCCTTCCACACCAGCTTTCAAGCTGAATGTGTGCCATCCTGGCAGGTTCAGGGACCCTCAGAGAATCCACACACACACACACACACCCTGCGTCTTCTCCCAACAGGACACTGGCTGCCTATGGGGGAGCTCAGTGACTAGGAGAAAGTGCTGGGCTCCCAGCAGCACTGAGCCAGGGGGATGAAAGGCAGCAACACACGGTCAACACAGGGCCCGCTGGGAGGCCTGCGGGGGACAATGTGAACATCCTGTAACAGCCTCCGTGAACCCCACACCTGCTGGGCTCCAGCCCAGACGCAGCTGCTGCCTATGCCGGGCAAACCCCTGGACACTATGCCAGCCCCTCGCTCGACGTCCCCCAGGCTGCACCTGCACCCGCCTCACCCAACAGAATTCCCTTCGCCTCCAGGGGACCCCCAAGGCAGCTAGACACCATTCAGAGCAGGAATTGGAGTTTTGAAGATAACCTTCCCCAACCCACTGACTATGGTTACTGCCCTTCCCGCTGTAATCACGTGCTCAGGGCAAGAAGCAAGGCTCCTGGGCAGGCTTTCCAAGTTCCAGTGTCCACACGGATCACCAGTGCACCTTGTTAAAATGCACATCCTGATTCCTTAAGTCTAGAAACAAGAAGCCTTTCTAACGATCTCCTGGTGACGCGGATGCTGCTCGTCTAGGACCATTTCCGAACTGGAATGACCCGGGGATCTCTTCCAAACCCAGGTCCCACCTCACACGGATTAAATCACAACCTCGGTGGGTAGGAGCCAGGCATCAGGAGTTTCGGAAGCTCTCCGGGGGTCCTGGGGTGAGGACAGTTTGGGGAGCCACCGTTCTAGGGAAAATTTAGGGATAAGAGAGTGGATTTGCGTGGCTGAAGTAGAATGTACTTGGCGTTAGCTGGCCTCTAGTAGAGCACTGGGATGTGTTGGGTGCTCTCCTAGGTACTGGGGATAGCAGGGACTGAGACCCATCCCTACCCTCTTGGAGCTTAGAGTCAAGAGGCAAGATGGATGTGAAATCAGGGACCAAGTCAGTCAATGGGATAAGTCCAGGTTGGGGTAAAGCCACAAAGGTAAACAGTAATAACATATAAAATAGGGGAGACCCCTCAGATTTGGGGGTCAGGGAAGCCTCTCAAAGGATGGGACATTGAGCTGCGCCCTGAAGATTTAGAAAGGATCAGGCTTGTAAAAGGAGCCAGGTGAGGGAGTCCCAGCAGAGGGAATGGTGGGTGCAGAGGTCTGGAGATGAGAGAGGGAGCAAGTGGCAGAAAAACGGGGAAAGGAAGTGCTACCTGGAGCCTTTGCCTTCATCTGGGTGGGAGGCAGAGAGGCCATGGCCTCCGGTCTAGATCCCCGAAGGAAGGAAAATGGAGGGATCTGCGCTCATAATACCCACAGGAGGAAGCAGCTCCCTCCTGCAGCATCACCCAGGAGGACAGACCCAGGTCCTGGCTCTAACCCAAGGGGTAGAGGGTAGCAAGAGCCCCAGAGGGCGGGCGAGGCATAGGTCTGCTACCTACCTCTGGCCGACAGCTTCTTGGTGTTGATGATCTTAGCAGCATACTCCTGGCCAGCCAGCACCTTCACACACCTGCGCACCACCGAGAAGGCTCCCCTGGAAAGACAGAGAAGGCGCAGGGGGTAAGGAAGGGCCCAAGGGACGCATCGCTGGGACAGACCAAAGCCCACGCGTCTGCACCATGCTGGCTAGGGAGACCTTCTGCGGGGCTGCAGGAGCTCCCGGGGACAACCGTGGCCTGACTCGGGCACGGGGCGGGGCTGGAGACCCGGGAGAACCACTGGTAGCAGATTATCAGGGCCTTGGCCTCACGAGAGACGAACCTTGCAGAGTTGTAATAAGTTGGGCTCTCCAAGTTGTAAAACATTAGAATCGTGTAGTGTGAGAATCATAGCATCCCGGTCTCTGAAAGATTTTACTGTTTCATTCTTTGAGTAGGTAACACATCAACTCGGTTCAAAGTTCAAAAGATTGGAAAGACTCCCTCCCACCCCTGTACCCCAGTCTCCGAGGTCCCGTCCCCAGGGACAGCTAGTGTTACCAGGTCCTTGAGCAGCTGTCCACAAATACTCTCCCCCACACAAAGGTACTGGAACTTGCAGACCATTCTGCACCCTCCTTTTTTTTTTTAAAGTCTATTTATGTATTTTGAGAAAGAGGGGGAGACGGTGAGCAGGGGAGGGGCAGAGAGAGAGGGAGAGAGAGAATCCCAAGCAGGCTCTGTGCTGTCAGCGCAGAGCCCGACCCGAGCCTCCAAACCACAAGCTGTGGGATCATGACCTGAGCAGAAACCAAGAGTCGGACGCTTAACCGACTGAGCCACCCAGGCACCCCTTCACCCTACCTTTTTTCAGTAGATATCTTGGAGATACTCCTTCCAAATTGTATATGTTACAAGAGGGGTACCTGGGTGGCTCAGTTGGTTGAGCATCCGACTCTTGATCTCGGCTCAGGTTATGATCCCACAATTCGTGGGTTCTAGCCCCACACCAGGTGTAGAGCCTGCTCGGGATTCTCTCTCTCCTTCTCTCTCTGCCCCTACCCTGCTCTCTCTCTCTCTCTCTCTCTCTCTCTCTCAATCTCTCTCTCTTTCTCTCTCTCAAAAATAAACAAAGATTTAAAAAATCTTTAAAAAACACAAAAAACAAATCGTCACATAAAGAGCTCCTCATTATTTATTCATATGGCTGTCCTATAATTTACCTAGCCAGTCCCCTATCACTGGGCAATTAGGTTAGTTCAAACCATATTACAAACAATGACTAACCTTCTATGTGTGCCTTAGAATTACTTTTGTCTTGTGTGCAGCTGTCTGTGGATAAACTTTGAGAAACGGTGTTCCTTGGTCAAAGGGTAGGTGTTATCGGTAATTTCAACAGATAATGAGAGATTATCCATCTTAGAGATTGTACCAGCCTACTTTCTCTAGTATGTGAGGGGACCATTTCCCTCGCCCACGTCAACAGTGTATCATCAAGCTTTTTTGTCTTTGCTAGTGAGACAGGTGGAAAATGGCAACTAAGCGTAGATTTGATCTGTGAGTCTCATATTGATTAAGGCCGAGCCTCTTTTCACATGTTTTAAGAGGCTTCTGAGACTTGACCCTCAAAGTATCAGTGGCTGGGAAAAGAATCTGGAGCGAGGGTTAAGTTTCAGCGCTTGCATGGGGACATTGATTACTGCCATGTGGCGTGTGGCCCATGTCCCAGATTGTTCAACTTTTTGAGAAAAGCCAGAAGTCTGGATATGTATGTGAAAATTCCCAATTTTTAAAGACTGGCACCTTATTCTTGAAAATAACTTTTTTAAACAGAGGATCTGGCCAAACAAAACTAGTTTGAGGGTTAGATCTTGGAGCCAAGAACTATGTCATACCCCCTCCCACAAAGGTCATCTGGTCCAACTCCTTCATGTCACAGACGATAAACCTTCCCTGCCCCTAAGGAGCTGGACACTGACCGTAGGAACCACCCTTAGCCCCCTAACCACAGACTAAAGGCAAGAAGCAAGTCTCTGGGCAGGTTTTCCCAATTTTATTTTATTTTATTTTAATTTTTATTTTGTCTTTGAGAGAAACAGAGAGAGAGACCATGCACAAGCGGGGTGGGGGGTGGGGGCAGAGGGAGACAAAGAGAGAAAATCTTAAGCAGACTTCACGCTCATCGCGGAGCCCAGCGCAAGGTTCGGTCCCAGACCCTGGGATCAAGACCTGAGATGAAATCAAGGGTCAACCCTCAGTGCTCAACAGCCACCCAGGTGCCCATCCCAGTTTTAAGGTGTATGTGAATCACCAGGGTGTCTTATCGAAATGCAGAGTCGGGTTCCTTAAGTCAGGAGTAGAGCTCAAGACTCTGGGAGCTCAGCGTAGAAGACTCTCGAAGCTAGCTGTAGGCAGGGCTGGAACTCTGGTATTTGCTCTCCCTCACCAAGGGAGCCCGCCACACCCAGTTTCCTGATGTGGCCACATCCTCCAACGCTGATGCCCTATCCTCAGCAAACGGGTAGGTCCAAGCCCAGGAGGCCTGCAGGCTGGCACAGACACCCTCCCTACGTACACCCTGGGCCCGGTGTCATTGGTTTCACGTCTGGGCAGCATGAATGGAGAGGGTGGGAGACTGAGGAAGGATGAGGAAGAAAGTGCCAGGAGGGGGCTGGAGACCAGGAAATGCAACCTCTAGGAAAGCCCTAGAAGGCCAGAATTCCTGGGCAAGTAGAAAGTCTCACACAGCAATGGACCTTCCTTGAGGTGGGCACCACACTGTTCCCCCACCTCGACCACCCCCCCCCCACACACCCAGAAAAGCAGCAAGACCTGGGTGCCTGGCCTGTGCTCCCAGAGCACTCCACACCCACCCCATCTAGCCCAAGTTCACAGCTGGTTGCTCCTCTCGTCCCTCCCACCTGACGGTAAGTTCCTGAGGTCCAGGACTTTCACTTGCTGCTCCACGTGCCTGTGCCCGGGGAACCCAATGTCTACTACCCATAGGGCTTCCATAAATGTTACTTGCAGAAACAGGAGGTAGATTGAATTCGCAGTGGGAGGGACTGAAACGAGACCGGGAAGGGGATTTTCCATCGGAGGTGTTAGGAATAGGAACAGGCATCTGAAGAAGGTAGGGCACAACTCATCTCCCAAAGAGATGACAGACAGAGAGGCGGACGGGCCTAAAGACCTTCAGGTCCCTGCCCAGCTGGAGTCCACGATTCTCAAAGGCCCCAAGGGACAGAGTGTTTAAGGTGGCCCCTCTGGGAAAGGTTGGAGAGCCCCAGTGAGATCAGGGGGCAGGGAAGGAGAGAGGCTGTAAGCTCCTGGGTGCAGGGCGGAGTCTTGCCCCAGTGACCAGCATCTAGCCCATGTCCGGTCTGGAGCCTGGAGTTCAATTAATGTGGGAGCGAGAGATGGAGGGATGGAAGGGTGGTGGGAGGAAGACAGGAAAAGAGGGATAGATATAATTTCTCCACTAAAGAAATAAATGCTAAGTAAGAAGCAGAAAAAAACTAAGTAAAAAAATCCATTCCAGGTAAAGACCTTAGACCAATGGTTGCCAAACTGCTTGCTCAGGAATCCCCTGGGGGTATTTTTAAAATACATATTCCAAGACCCCATCCAGACCTACCAAGTCAGAACCTCTGGGCAGAGGCACAGGGGATCTGTATTTTCATTGAACACAGGGGTTCAGGTGATAGTTTCCCAGCCAACTGGGCTGTCCTTCCTGCCCTCTGCGGGAGTCCTCCTAGATGCCCTGTCTCCGGACATCAGCACTGAAGGGGCTGGCACATGTACTTCTGTGCAGGGTGGCTTGACAGGCGCGTGAGCCTGGGCTCTGCGTCAGGAGCTGAGAACCTAGGAGCCACAGCTATAAAACAGTAGAAGGCACATTCGCTAAACTTCCTCCCTGGAACACAGCGCCAAGCTTTTGGGTAAGTCTCAGCTTCTAGCTGGGGTCCTAACTAGGTTCTAACATGGGGAGGGCTGCTGCAGGGGCCATGTACCCCCTGAAGGACATCCTGCGCCTCTGAAAGTAGGTACGTGCATTTTTTTCTGGGGCAAGGATGCATAGCTTTTAGCAGCAGCTCAGAGGGAGGAGTTTATCAAAACCAGTTCAGAGCTACTGGTCCAGAGGGCACCAGCCTCCCACGTACCCAGAAGGCATCCTCCTTTCAAATGCATGTGCACCACTAAGCTCCTTCTTGAACACAGCAGCCCTGTGAAGTTGGGGCCGGCAGGTCGATGGGCAGGAGCTTGGAAACAGGACAGGGCAGAGAGGGGAGGAGGCCAAGATGGGGAGGTCAGCGTGGAAGGGAGTGACCAGGGGTCCTGAGAGGAAGGGAAAGCAGGTCACAGAACGTGGTCAGGGAGGGGTGTGTCTGTGAGACAGACAGACCCAGAAGGGACAGAAATCGCAGCTCTCAGCCCTGCTGGGAGGTCTTGGGCAGCGGTCTGCCCCAACACAGGCCTCCCCTTCTTTATCTGCAGCACGGAAGTTGGGGTGTGGATGAGGCGAAATAGCACAGAGCCCTCGCCATCTTTAATATTCTATACCAGCACCGTCCAACAGAATGTTCTGGGATGGTGGAAATATTCCGTGTCGTCCAACGTGGCAGCCGCTAGCTTCATATGCTCATAGAGCACTTGCAATGCGGCTCGGAGGACTGAAGAACTGAATTTTTTATTTTATTTCATTCAAACAGCTATACGTGGCTAGTGACCACCGTGTTGGATGGCGAAGTTCTAGAAGAACAGGCGTTCCCGAACCAGACCAACCAGAGTTCAAATCAGGGTGCCGCCACTCACCAGCAAGCCCCTTAACCTCACTAAGCCTGTTTCCTCCCCTGTAAAGTGTAGCCAGGAATAGTACTCACCCTGTGCAGTTGTTTCAAGGATTCAATGAGATAATAAGGTATGCAATAGCTTTAACACAGTCCCTGGAGTCTAGTAAATGCTCAAGAAACATCGCCTTTTATAGGCATCATTATCTACGAAGTGATGAGAACAGCTGGCTTCATCAGAAACAAAATGGACCCCGTTTGCCAAGCTCAGAGAAGGAGGAAGTCAGGAGAGGAGGTTGTGGGGGCCACGGTGAGGAGGGGAAGGGCTGCTCCCCAGGGCAGAGCAGTGTGCCCCTGTGGGGGCGGGGGGGTGGGGGGGCACAGGCAGGCAGGGAGGCCCTGCTCTCCAACAGACAGATGGAGAGGGCACAGTGAGAGTGGGTCCAGCATGGCTGAGAATGTGGGAACGTGCTAATGGGCCGTGAAAAGCAAGATTCACACTGGGAAATTGCTTTCTGGCTGCCTGGCAGGCTCGGTGTCCTGGGAGTTGCTGGCTGTCAGCCCACGGGGGGCTCACCACTCTCTCTGGCCTGAACCAGCCCGGAATGCTGACGTTGAAGCCAGGTGAGCACGGGGAGCATTCGAGGGGGGGCGTGAGAGACCTGGGGCCTCGCCCAGCTTGGCTACCAGCTTCTTATCCTCTGGGCCTCAGTTTCCCCATTTGAAAGATGGGGATGAGGACCCGCAGTCACACTTCCCCCTGGGCCATTTGGGAGAAGTCTCTCCTACACAGGGATGGGGAGAGGTTCCTGCTACCAAGACAACTTCCTCTAAAGTAAACCTCCCCACCTTTACCCCGAGCTGCCCAGAGCCCAGGGCGTGCCCGTGGGTCTCAGCAGACAGAAGACAGTTTCTGGGGGCCTTCTGGAAACAGCACAGTCACAGAACCCGCACCCCCCTCCACTCTGGACTCCTTAGGGGGTCTGATTGTCAGGGGTCCCGACAAGTACTAGGGTCTTCTGTTCACTGGCTGCTTCCTCAAACACACAACAGGTCTCCCTTATTCTGGAAAAATAAATAACTATCCTGCTCCCCCCCTCCCAAATTTTAAAATTGAAAACCAAGAACTTCTCTCTCGACCCAACAGCTTGGGCCATTTCCTTCCTCCCTCTTTGCTGCCAAACTTCCAGAACAAGTGTCCGACATCCGCTGCCTCCTCTTTCCACCTCCCACACTCCATGAACCCACCACAATCTGGTGCCCACCCCCGGGCTCCCTGGAAAAAGCTGTGCCAGGCCCGCCCACCCAGTGCCCCTCCCCCCCGCCCCTGCAGCCCCAGTGGGCCTGCTCCCCCTTGCCTGTCCCACACCAGGCGACATCTGGCCCACCTCGCTTTTTGTTTCTAGGTGGCTGCACTCTCCCTGGGACCTTGCCCTGCTGCCAGTGCCTTCCCCTGCTCATCTCCCCCCAGATCATTTCTCCCCATTCTCTCTCTCTCCACCGCCTCTTACCACCTCCCTCCAGCCCCTCCACCAGGCCATCAGCTGGGATCTCTGGGGAGGGTCTGGGCGGTCATGAGCACACATAAAATTTAAACAAAATGACTCTGTGTCTGGGTATTATCTGGGGCAGAGGATGCGTATCTTCCATCAGCTTCACAAAGGATCTGTGACCCCACCACCCCTGCAGATGGTAAAAGCCAGTGACCATCATGCAAGATTGAAACCTGCTTCTGTATAGCCCCTCCTGCCTCCAGAATTCCAGTCCCGAGTTTCTAGCTACTCATCATCTTGCTTGGATGCTACGTGACAGGCAACTCATAATCAAAGTCCAGTCTCCTCGGGAAAGTCTCCTCACCCTCAGTTAAAATATCTAAGCATTCCACCTCTCTGAGATGAGCTGGGGTGATTCCAGAAAGTTCCAGGTCAACAGGAACCGTTATCTGTCAGAGCATCAGGGTCTGGAACTTCTCAGTGGTAACTCACAGCCCAAGTTAGCTGATCTGATCACTCAGCAGAGAGGAAGGCCTGGGGGTATGGATGCCCGAGCAGACGGAGTCAGAATGTCTGGCCATCAGAGGGGCCGCGGGGTGGGCCACATGTGACCGCATCAGGAGCTGGTGTGCCCAGTGATATCTTCCCAGTGAAGTCGACTTTTTCCCCATTCCACAGATGTAGAAACTGAGGTCAAGCCCTTGAACCCAGGACTCCTGACTCCTTGTCGGTTGCTCTCTCCAATACCCCACATTCTCAGATTAGAGGTGGCCCTCACCTTGGGTCCACAGATGGACTTTAGGGCAGAGGGATCTTTGAGAAATAATACACCCTTGCAGTGGATTGTTGTGAAGCGTTTTTCTAGAAAAGTGCCGGGGAGTCGTATGAGATTCTCTGAGGGCTCCTAGATTTCCAGACCAGTTAAAAAGCTGGGGTCAGATCTGTCGAGAAACAAAAGGGATATCCTGTTTCTGTAATAACCCCTTCGAGTGCTTTAAGCAAATCCCTTCACCTTTTGGGGCCTCAGTTTGCCTATCCGTGAAGTCAACTGTCGATCATTTTTAAACCCGCTCTTTCTTTCTTCTTAGTTCTTTTTATTATTATTATAATTATTTTCTAATCTTTATTTATTTTTGAGAGAGAGAGAGACAGAGCATGAGCAGGGGAGGAACAGAGAGAGAAGGAGACACAGAATCTGAAACAGGCTCCAGGCTCTGAACTGTCAGCACAGAGCCCGATGTGGGGCTCGAACCCACGAACTGCAAGATCGTGACCTGGGCCGAAGTTGGACGCTTAACCGACTGAGCCACCCAGGCGCCCCTTAGTTATTTCTTTTTAAGCCACGATGCCCTTTTAAAATAACAAACAAAACACAGCTATGCAGGTCTCCCAGTGGCAAATAGATCAGAGGAGATAGGGGCTGTGGGGGCTAGGGGCCCCATTTGTTTGGTGTTCTCTCTCTTCTCCCCAGTTCGCTACAGCAGCTCGGCCCAGAACCCCACAGACTATAGCATTTCGCAGCCAGAAAATTCTAGGACCTTATTACTGAAACCTTACATCTCCCTCCTCCCATCCTGGGCTGCAGCCGCCCGCTGCCAGGGACTCAGTGTCTTTGAGCTGTCCCACACCCCACAGGCCTGCCCCATGCCAACCCAGCAGAAGTCTTGTGGGGGACACAGAAGGTCTGGGAACCAGAAGATTCTGTTTGCCACAGGGAACAGTGAACCAACAGAAGTCCTAACATATTCCTTGTTTTGGCTGTGCATGGGTTTTCTTGAATGGGTTACAAAAAGGGAAATAGAACGATATTCACAGACCTTGGAGAGAGGACCTGAACGGACAGAAGCAGGGGGGATGATGAGGGCCTGCTTCCTCCTCAGGTTCCATCCACCTGCACACCCTGAAGCCTTCTAGAAGTTCAGAGAGAGACACTAGAGCCAAGCACCAGACAAGAAAGAGGCTGGCGTGCCCTCTTCTTGTGTGCCATTGGCCTGTGCGACCTTAGGCAAGGCCCTGGCCCTCTCTGGGCCTTGGTTCCCCATCCGTAAGACAAAGGAGCACTCCTCACTCCAGTACTCTGAGTGGGATTGAGTGTGTGCTCAGGAAATACCTGTTGCCGGGAGGCAAGAGTCACAGACATGTTTCTCCTTTTACGTGACCCCAAGGCCCTCAACCTTCTCCGGCAAGGAAAGTTCCAGGGGCCCCACCTGACGCCTTGGGGCCAGCCACGCCCCAAGAGGGGCTGGAGGGCCTGGGCTGGGCCTCTGGGGGCTGCGTCAGCCTGGCCAGGGACGCAGGCTTCCTTCTGTGCCCCAGAGAAGCTCAGAAGCTCAGAATGCAACATGGGCAACATGCATGCTGGAGAGGGTGGACCGTGGCAAAGGGGCCTGCACAAGGAGAGGGAAGGGCAGGGCGGGGGAGCCCAGGAGCGCAGCCAGCATCATCTTGCTCCCCCTGCGCTGGGAGGTAGACCTGGGCTGGATGCCCTCTTGGAACCGGTGTGTGCGTGTGTGTGCGCGCGCGTGCGCGTGTAACCGGATGCAGGCATTGCATTCCAAGGCTCTGGCCTCACCCCACTGAGGGCCGGGGCCCCAGACTGCAGGGGTGCTGGCAGCAGTGTCACTGTGTGCTTGTGCAGGGAGGCAGGCGGGCAGGAGGGAGGCTCAGCAGAGTGTCAGTGTGTCTCAGCCTGTGTGGGGGTGGCTGTGCGGGGGTGGAGGGCTGCGGCATGCACCAGAACATGTGCGTGCCTGCCGCTCGGATGGCTCGGAGGGGGAGGAAGGAAAGTCTGTCCCTTTCCCTGTTCCCGTCACCCCTCCCCACCTTGAAGACCTGCCCCCCCCCTCCAATTTCCCATCCTTGGCTTTTGGCCCCTGAGAACGATCTGGTCCCCTACCTTGGCTTTGCCACTGCCTCTCCCTGTGACCTTGGGGTATTTCTCTCTGGGTGTTGGTCCCGCCATCTAGGTTATAAATAGCGAGTGTGGACAGTCCTTCCAGTTCTGATGTTCTTTGAGTCTGAAATTTCCCATGTGTGTCCCCCACAGAGGGAAGCTAAGGAGGGCAATACCTCTCATGGGGCATTTCCGCATCTGCAGAATTATTCTGATCCCCATTTTGCAGATGGTAAAGTTGGGGCTCACAAAGGACCAGGGATCCACACAGGGTGGCCCGGTAAATTCGAGGCAGAATCGTGTTTGAACATAAGCCTCAGCTCGGCGTTCTCGTACCCAGAAGGTCATGGCCCCTCTTCCCTGGGAGCATTGCCCCGACACAGCAGTGAGAGGGGTCCCTATCATGAACCGTCTCCCCACCATGTCCCGGATGCCAGACACCGGCACAGCGGCCATTCCACCTTCTCAAGCCTCGGTCTGCTCATCCGGCAGGTGGGTGAGTAAGCCCTCTGCCTCCCTCAGAGACGAGCTAATGGCTGGAGAGGTGCTTCACTGGCCCCAAAGCGCTGTGAATATGAGCTTATTCGAAGCAAAATGCAAGTGTACCTCCATCTTTGGGTGGTGTATGGACGGCCAGGTGTTTCCTCTCCCCAACATTACCCCATTGAGGCTCCTAACAGCTCAGCTGGGGAAGGATGGGATTGTGGAGCACACTGGCAGACGTTAGAGCTTGCATGTCACGCGGGATCCTAAGCACCCAGGATGCTGGCCCCCCAGTGTGGGGAGCAGCCTCTAGGCCCCATGTCCCCCACTGGTCAGCCCAGCCCAAGCCCAGCTCCTGATACACAGCTGTGGGGGTAAGAGCGGGCAGGAGGCTCCGGAGCTAGCTCTGTTCCGTCCCTCTGCCGACCTGGCTGGCCCCTGGAGCCCCTCCCTCCGCCCAACACTGCCCTTGAGTCAATTTCGGATCCCAGTTACTAGAGAAAGACTGGGCTGTGCTCTCTCTCCAGTCTCCCTCCCTCTCCCTCTCTCAAGTAAAATCTCCTTCGGAGGCTCTTTCTGGACGGCTGCAGAGCAATTCTCTGCCTCCCTAACCTCTCCTAGAAGTGGGATTCCAAAGCCCAGAGAATGTCAACGGCTGGAAGAGACATCCTCCTTTCCCGGCCTCCTGGAACCTGACCGCTTGCTCCGATCGTGGTCTTCCCAGAAGTCAGGCTCTGCTGAGAGCTCTGCCCAGACCGCACCCCACCCAGCTGACTGACCGCCAGGTGGGAGAGAGACAGCTTCTCTTACATCCATAGCCCACCCCATCCTGGGCTCCTAGAAGGCCTGCATCATAAGCCAGTCCTCACCGAGTAGGGCGCCAGGAAGCCCTCGAGAGGCACACGCCCTCCTCTCCAGCTGGGCAGCCCGGGGCCCTGCGGGAGGTCCAAAGGCTCCCATGTCCCCTCGCAGGGCCAACCCAGCTGCCTCTCCAAGGCCCCCTGCCAGTGATCTGAAGCGGGTTCCTGGAATAAGGGACTCAGCTCCTGCATGGTGACCGCAGTGTCCCAGCTGGCAGGGACTGTGGGTCAAGCATCCAAGGCCGGGCCCTGCAGGCATCTTCCTCGCTTCTCCCAGCAGAAGAGGAGCTTGGTCAGGCCCCTCCCCCAAGCTGGGCAAACTCCAGACAGAAGGTAAACATGTGGCAGTCCCCGGCCGAGGGCTCCAGCCTGCCCAGCCTTTGAGGGCAACAATGATTCCGGCAGCAGCCCCTGCTGATGGCGCACTGGGTGCCAGGCCACATCTTCACACGTGCCATCTTATTTCACCACCACAGCCTTTTTTTTTTTTTTATCTCCAGACTACAGGGGGCTGTGGTCTGGCCACTGTCGCAGAGGCACGGACGATGAGATCCAGAGCCTGGGCCGTGTGCTGGGCCCACCTCTACCTGCCCCACCGGGCGCCTGGCCTAACGCTGCTGCGCGGAGCAAAGCCCCCACCCGCTCAGTAATATGTCCCGGGGTTTCTAACCCAGCCATGGGTTCAAAGAGGTGTGGAGCCTCATTCTCTTTCCGATACAAGCATCGGTAACCCTAAGCCCATCACAGCCTTCCTAATGTCCTGCAAGCTCCCGACAATGCATGCGACATTTCGTAGGTCTGCGCCTTCTTCTGGAGAAGGCAGACTTAGACTTTCGTCAGATTCCTGGAGGTATATGAGACCTAAAAACGGTTAGGAGCCCTTATGGTTCTAGAAGGGAGAGGTCTGAAATGGATTAGACAAGGCCTGGCCATGCCTGCCACCCTCGGTTCTCCTCCCGTGGCCACACCAGGGCTCCCTGTCCCCTGAAATCCTGCCCCTGCCCCGGTCCTGGCCGGCAGTGGGGCTGAGAAGGCTCCCGAAGGCTCCCTGGGCCAAGTCGCCCCCACAGCACCCAGTCTGCATGATAGCCATCTCCTCTCGGGGCAAAATACCACTTTTATTTTCACTTTAAGTGCCTGAGTCACATCTCAACTCCATGTCACTGCACCCTGTGACGCAGTCCTCCCAGAGCCGAGCCTTGGTCATGCCCTGAAAGGCAGATCCCAGCTAATCAGGGGATCCTTGGGCTCCCGTGGGCACCGGAGCCTGGCTGAGAAGGGGCCCTGCGCACATTTAGCAGACAGCTTCAGTCCTTTGGAGCAGCTCAAAACACACTCAGAAACGCAGGAAGTCTGCAGACAAGAGTGAGCACACATCTGCACATGGGTGTGTGTCTGTACAGGGCCCCAGGGCATACCTGAGGGTGTCGGGATAGCCTGGGATGTGGATGTGAGTGTGTGTGCAGGCAGCCTACTCGTACACAGCCACAGGCCCACCTCCCACACATATGCAGACACCAGCATAAGCTCACACATGCCTTCAACACCCACACTCCCACCCGAGCCTTTGGCCCAGGCCTCGCACGCACGCACATAAACCTTTCCGTGTGCATGGCCCCCCATCCACACCTGGATCTGCGTGTCCAGACCTCAGAGAGGTACCACTGTGCCCAAAGCCCACAAGGGCATCCTTACACAGACATAGACATCCTTACACAGACACGAACGTTTGCACACACCCAGACCCCACACACATTTGCCTGCTGATGTGCATGTAGCTCTGACCTGCCACACTCGGGCACACACAGTGACGCCTATTCACGCTTTCACCCCCATGCAAATCAGCCGGTGGTACCCCTTGGGCCACCTGCACGCGCCCACTCTTGGCGGCCTTACACACGAAGCACGCCCCACAACCCCCTCCTGCTGCACACATGTGAACACTTGCCTACCCTCTCGGGGCACGCAAGTGTACCCCAGAGTCAGTCTTGACACAACACACACCAAAATGTGCACTGGGTGCATGCATCCGGACCTCCCCCCGGCACATATCTGCTCACAGGGCCCCTCTCCCCTGCACTCCTGCTGCCACAGCAAGGACCACCCGGGGCGCTGGAGCTGCTTTGCCCAAGGGGCAAACTCTGCCTCCAAACTATACCCCTACCCTGATCCATCCCTGGGTCCTCCACACACCTAGCTGGGGGCAGCCAGAGTGTTTCCCTGACACTCCACGACCTACTGGGCCACCCCAGGGGGCTTTTCCCCCCCCCCGTACGCTCCCACCCTTCTCCCCCCGCCAGTCTTTGCCAAGGGACCAGAGCCCGTATACCACTAGCCCCTGGAATGGTAGTGCTCCCCCCCAACCCCACTTGCCTGATTGCCCCTCCCCACCTCCCAATACCCAGGAAGCCTCACCAGTCCCTCGGTTATTAACCCCTGCTGTACCGGTGCCCTCACGCCAAGAGGAGTTGGGAGGAGGAAGGTGGGGAGGGGATGCGCTTTCAGGGAGAAGTTGGCCACTCTGCACAGTCACCATTGGTGCCTAAAGTCAGAAAGGACTGCCTGGGAGGTGGTGAACTCTCTCCCATCAGAGGTGTCCAAGTTGAGGCCAGATGAACACCTCAAGAGAAAGTCGGCAGGGCGTTCCAGCCCTGGACTTAGCAGCCTGGGAAGATGTCTTTTTAACCCTGAGTTTCTAAAAATCTGTGTGTGCCCAGTCATGTGCCCCCATGTATGTGTGTGTGTGTGTGTGTGTGTGTGTGAGCGTGTGCATGCACGCGTGCACCGGCATGCACCATCCACCTTTCACCCCTACACACACACTCACCTGGCTGGCCTTGGCACATCTGTGCACCCACAAACATGCCTACACCCAGCTCCGGGCACTTTGCACGGGCAAGCGTCCCCAAACACACGCAGACTTCCTCCCTATGGGTACACAGGAAGCACGCAGGTGCACACCCCCTGCCCGTGACGCTGACCCCCTGCACCCTCCAGAACTCTCTGAGGTGCAACTCACTTTCCCAGTTCCTCGAAGAGCTGGTACTCTTCCGTGAAGCGGGTGCAGGTGATGGTGGCCATCCTGGCGCTGGGCGGGCAGGCGAGGCTTGGGGCTGGAGGACCAGGACTGGGGCGCTGCTGCTCTGCACCCGGAACTGAGGACCACTCGCCTGCCTGCGCTGCCGAGCGCGAACCAAGAACCAGCTTGACTGACGAGCCCGGGGCTTCTGAGCAGGGCACTGTGGCTGCTCACAGCCTCGCGAGCCTTCGTCAGCATCCAGGTCCCCATGGCAACCACCTCCGAAACGCCCTGTTCCCGTTGCCCCGGTAACTGCCTCCCCAACACCTGCCTGCCTTCCACTGCGAAACCTGCTCCCGGACGCCCTGGCCCTAACCACACAGAATACTGCAGGCCTGTGTGGGCCCAGGGCGGGTGGACCCAGCACCCCCCGAGGTGATGGACTGAGGGAGGGGTCTGGAGAGGGGGAGAAGAACCAACTTAATCCACAAGTGATCTTCTCTCTTCCCACCTCCCCCACCTCCAACTGTGGGTCCCTTGTAGCAGACAGGATGGGATTAAGTGGGGCAAAAAGGCAGTTGCCATGGTAACGGCCGGTGGGTGCCACATTCTGGGATGGTCCCCAGGAAAGACAGGATACAGTTACCCTGGCAACTTCATCTCCTCTGGAGAGACAGGTATTGCCCCGTTGCCCTGGCAACAGCCGGGTTCTAAGGTTTACAGGAAAAGATGGCTAATTCATGGGGATCTCTCTCCCAGTGGATCACTGTAGTCTGTAACTATCTCTCTGCTCCCTTCTGTATTTTGTTTTGGCCTCTGTCTCTGTCTTCCCCATTTGCTCTCGTTCTCTGCTACCCCTGTCCATCACACTGGCACTCTAACTTGGGGGACAGATGCAGAGGAGACATCCGGATTCTGGAGGGAACTGCCTTGCCTGCCCGCTCATCCCCACCCCTCTCCTCCAGCCCATGTTCCCAGTGGGACCATGGAGATCTGGCCTCCTGGGGCTCACGTCCCAGTTTCTGCTTGTGCTTTAAGTCAAGGTGAAAGAGGCAGAGGCGGGCAGTGGGGAGGGAAGCATGGCCTGGCATGGAGGGGAGTGGCCATGGGCCTGCCCTGAAATCCTCATTCCCTTTTCCTCATTCTCATTTTCCCTGCCAAGTTTGATTCTTCAGGGCAGCAGCCAGATTTATGGCCCCAAGATCTCACCCAAGCCCTGGGGGTTTAGGAAGGAAAAGGACTGGAGTTAAGGATCTGGGTTCAACTCCCGCTCTGACGTTTGTTAGCTGTGTGACCCTGGGAAAGTCACTGCCCCTCTCTGAGCCTCGAGCGCCCTTTCTACAAAACAGAACAAAGCTGCCACTGTAGAGGAAGGTCGTGAAGAAAGAGTGGGCTAAGGGCTGCGGAAGCCTTTGGGAAGTATGTAAACATGAGGCCTGTTTTTAGTTTCTGGAAGAGGAAAAGGAAGGTCTAAAGCAGGACCATGACCACCCCCATCACTAGCTTGGACTCAGAATTTCACACCCACCTCCTCCACGCAAGCTCATTTCACAGCCCACCAGGCTGAGGTCTCTTGCCAGCATTTGCCCACAGTGAGCACAGGTCGGATGAAAGGATCCAGGATCCAAACCCTCGTTTCTACCCCACCCCTCTGAGCCTCCAGCTTGCCTTACTGGTCACCTCACTTGCTGGACACGTTGTCTGCTTGTCGGTTATCCCCAGCCCTAGCGGGTCCCTGACTCACTACTTTAGGTCCAGGGGCCCCGGGAGACATCTGGGTCCCCTCTCCCACAATTCTGCCCCTCTTCCCGGGAGTTGGGGGTGGGAGAGAATGATGGGGTTAGCTCTCTGATGCAGCCACTTCTTCCCAGGAGAGAAATGGGAGGGAGGCCGAGGGGAAGGAGGGGAGGCGAGCTAGGGAGGAGGGGTAATGGCTTAGCCACTAATTGCACCATTACCACCTTCAGAAAAAGGAAAAACCACTCAGTTTTGTTTCTGCGCACAATGCTTCCCGCTCCTGCCGCCAACGGTTGCAATTCAGAGGCAGAGAAGAGAGGCCTGTGCTCGGGGGCTGCACAGCTGGTGGGAGCGGGCTGGGCACAGAACACCACTAGAGGCAAGAGAGGCAGACGCGGGGAAGTGGGGGAAGGACCGCACCCCCACCTCCCTGCCCAGGCCCTCTAGCCCTCCCCGGGAGGTGGCTTCCACTCGTGAAGGTGCTGCAACAGCCTTTAGTGACCACTGAAGCTACCTCAGTCATTGTCCAGGGGAGAGGAGAGGAACTCCATGCTCTATAGGCTGTGTGATTTTGGATGAGCAGCCTAACTTCTCTGTGCCTCAGTTTCTTCATCCGCAAAATACAGTTCATAATATTCCCTACTTCCAGGGCTGTTTAAGGATTACATGAGAGGAGCAGATGAGTACAGCAGCTGGCACGCTGTACGTGTTCATTGATGGGCAATTATTACTATTAAGGGACTCATAAGAAGCCCCTCCCTCCTCACGCCGCTCTGCCTGAGTCAGGGAAGCACACACGACTATCCTCTAGTCCTAGCACTTTGTGGCGCGGTTCTCTGAGTCCCCATTGGAGTTGAGCTCATGGTTTGAGCATCACCCTGGCCCGGCCTGGTTTGCAGCCTTTTGCTGGTCGAACAAAGAACAAGAACAAAGAGGCTAGGAGAGGGCTCACAAGGCCTCTAGCTCACTGGTGCCAACTTAACTTAATGGGGCTTTAGAAATTAACACATAAAACAAATAGCAAACGTGCCCCAAGGCTGTATTAATGGGAGTCTGAAGTTCTGAACAAAGGAGGTGATAGTCCTGCTCTGCTGGGAGCTGGCTGGACCACCCTGTTTCCTGGCTCACCCCATCCCCAGTCCCCACTGGTGAAAGGAAGCATGTTCAGAAGAGAGCAGAGCACCGGGCAGCAAGAGCCAGAGGGACAAGAGGAACAGAGGCTAATGGCCGGCTCTCTCCCTGTGTCTGACAGGGACCGTGGAGGTGGCCTATGTGGATTCAGGGGCAAAAGCAACCTGGCCTCACACCACCCCGTCACCCCATCACCCTGTCCGTCCTTCCCTACCTCTGTCTCCCCTTTCCGCTCTCCTTCCTCTTCTCCTTTTCCTCTTTCTTGCCTTTCCCCATTTCCTTCCCTCCCTTGAGCCCTTTCTTCTCAATCCTCCCTATCCTTCTTGCTCCTTTTCACCTCCTTTCTTGTTTCTACCTCCCTCCCTCCTGCCTCCCGGCTGTGTACCTCTTCCCTCCCTCCCTGGGCTGGCCCGGCCCAGACCCTGTGCGCCCTGGGGGATGTCCAGGACCTGGCAGAGAGATGCATGGAGAGGAGGAAGAAGACAAAAGGTCTCCTTGGCAACTCTCATACACACCCTGCCCCCGCGTGCTCCGAACCTTCGAGAGCTCAGCTCAGGGGTGTGGGCACTGCCTCGGACAGGCACCCCCTTCTGGAGTGGAACTGCCGCCCTGCGCGACAGCTAATTCACTGCCTCCCCTGTGCCCGCGAGGCTGGCAGCTGTGCCTGGTGGTGGCGGGCAGCGAGGAGCCAGGCCTGCCTCTGCAACGCGGGGAGAATGAGCCGATGATTGCAATGGGGGGACTGTTCCTGCCAGACTCCCCACCCCCCAGGGCCATGGCAGGCATGCGAGCCAGCACGTGTGCTCCCATCTGTAACACTCATGTGGTACTCAAGAGCTGGCCTGCATGCCGCGGGCTGGTGGCCAGGGGTGGGAGCCCAAGAGGTCACTGAGCACAGTTGTGGCATGTGAAGGTGGGGAACCTGAACGTGAATGCAAGCTATACCCTGGGTCTATGGGGTGGGATGGAAAAAAAAAAAAAAAAAAAAAACCTGGGACCAGGGCCAAGTTCCTGGGCCATAGCAGAGGTGGGAAGGGGGTGGGGGGAATCAGAGCCCGGGAAGCATTGTGCCAGCCCACTGTCATCCCACCTTTCACAGCCCACACACATACTCTCAGGCACATGCCCAAGGGCCTCAGGGTCCTGCAGGGCCTGGGCAGGTACCACAGAAAACGTGCCGTCTGAAGGGTCCCCACGAGGCCTGTCCCACTAAGGGCAGTGAGCGTGAGGGGCAGAATCGGTGGAAAGTGGGCCAACAGAGAAATGATCCGGCAGAGGGTCTAGGTGGAGGGTGATGTGGTTAATTAACTGCAGTAAGTAATGTCAGCCTCGGACTCTGGAGAGAGGGAGGGGTCAGGGAGCATCGCTGTCCCCTGAGGGGGTCCCACATAGGAGACATTCCTTCCAGAGCAGAGGGAAGCAGGAAGCCAAGGGACAGAGGACGGTGGCTGCCGGGCCAAGGTCTGCACAGCACAGCCTGCAGTTAGAGGACCCAAGTTCAAGTCTAGCTGTTGGCTAGGAGTGATTATGGCAGGTCTCTTTCCCACTGGGGCCTCCATTTCCTCCTCAGAAATATGGGGACAAGATGTTCCTTCGCTGACTCCAAAAATACGAGAAATAGTTATTTCCGCTTGAGAGCCAGGCCCTGTGCTAAGCATACTGCACAATTTATACCGCACCACAGATATCTGTGAGATAGGTACGATCACTGTGTATCTTGCAGAGATGTGACATGACTTACCCATGTGGGGTCTGTGTGACCTCTGCACCCCTGCCCTATGCCCTTTGGCCTACACAAGGGCTGAAAGGGCCCTGACGGAGCCCATGTCCCACACAGATGGAGACCAAGGCCCAGAGAAAGGAAGCTGCTGCTTCCTCCCTCGGCAGCAGAAGTCAGGGGCAGAGTTGGGACATAATCCAGAATTCCTGACTCCCAGAACAGTGCTCTTTCCCTTACCCTGCTCTGCCCTCCCTCTTTCTGGTGCTGAACGGCTGCTTGCCTAGGTCCCAAGGTAGCCAGTAGGTACGAAGCGAGAGGAGGGAATACTGTCAAGGCCCAGGGTAGGGCTCAGAGCCCTGTCCCTCTAGCCAGGTCCAGGGCTCCCTCCCGGTTCCTGGGGGACTGGTCGTCCCTGCCCAGGACTCCACAGGCAGGGCCCGGCTTGGACAGGGCCACCCCCGGTTCTAATCTGGGTGGCGGATCTGCTGACATCTGGTCCAGCCAAAGGGGAAATAGAGGGGCTGTCTGGCATCTCTGGACTCCACTCCCCCAGCTCTGTGACCCAAGGGGCCAGCGCTGCCTCTGGTCTGCTCTCCCATCCACCCCTCCCCACCAGGTAGGTGGTCCGAGCATCCGCCTAGCAATGCCAGTCAAGGGCCTAAAACAGTCCAGACCCAGGTGCCCTGGCTGGGGGAAACTCAGGGGCCACAGGAAGACAGGAGGAGATGGGCAGGAGCCATGCTGTCTGCTGGGCCCAGCAGACACCACAGCAAGCAGGCTGAGCCTCCCCTCACCACACTCTAGTCCTGGTGACTCCTTACCCCAGTACCTTCCAAAAATCTCAGCCCTGGGTCAACCGCCAGCACCTTGGTTAGGCAGGCTTGGGGACTGCTGGGCTGTGGACCAGGTCGTTGGCTGAAGCTTGAGTGGGGCTCTTGGGCTGTGTGCCAGGTTCTGGGTTAGGTAGGACTCTGAGCCAGGCAAGCTTTAAGCTGGGCTTGAGATGAGGCTGAGCTTCCTTCTTAGGGCATCAGGAGCAGGGGCTGGCCTCTAGCCCCAGCTGGGCCCTCTATGTTTGAGGCCACGTCAGCCACAGGAGGGTAGGTGTTGGTGTCTGGGGAAGAACATAAAGGGACTTTTATGGTCCAGCTCTCATGGCCCCCAAAGGGCATAAGAGAAGCAGGGTGGGAGCTGGAAGCTAGGTCACCTAAGGCAGGGCCAAACTCAGCAGGCATGGGAGAGGCCTCCACTCAACTGGTGCAAGCCTGGAGCTGCAGGGGAGCCCTGGCTCCACGCGGCTCTGGAAAGGCACAGCCCAGACAGCTGGGAGAGGCACCCAGTAGAGCCGGAGAATCCTGGGTAATGGGCAGACTATGAACAACCCATCTGTGGGATATGCTGGGCCTGGGACACCGTCTTCTTCAGAGTCTCCCTCCTTAGCAGGCAGAAGTGCTGGGGGTGGCCGGAATCCAGAGGCTTCAGCCAGTCCTGGCCCCTGCCCCACACAGCCCAGGCGTCGACATCCTACAGACAGAGAAAGCTCCAGCTGGAGGGGTGGAGGAAGGGGCCCAGGATGTGGACGGTCACCTCCGTCCTGCAGCCCCAGGCCAGACTCTCACTCCTGGGCTCAGCTACCTCTGCAGCTCTGGAACCAACACCCAAACCCCCTCCACTGCACCGCACCCACCCCCCCCCCAACCCGTCCTGCTCATCCACAAGCTGACGAGTCCTAACAGGCCTCCTTTGCCAGTGACAAAAATAACTATTTTCAAAATTCACAGCAGGGCTTTCGCCTACACACGCTGCACCGACTGGAACCTGAAGGGAGATATGCAGAACGCAGTGTGTGCATGGAGGCGCGCTCTGCAGCGAGCAGGCTCTGAACCCCCCACGCCCCTCCTCCCACCACTCAGCCCATGCCCCCCCCACACACACACAGGGGTGTCCAGAATGACCAAGTAGGAGGGGCTCCTAAAGCATCCATTGTACACAGGGGGGCACTGAGGCCCAGAGAGGGTCCAGGATTTGCCAGAGGTCACACGGTGGACCTGTGGCAGGACTGGACCAGAACCCATACGTGCTGCTTCCTAGGCAGGCTACCCACCTCCTCTCCCATTCACTTGGCTAATGGTGAGCTCGCACTTGCCCTCAGGATGCACGCGCACGCGCCCCAGTGCGTTCACAGACCGCACCACAGCCCTGGCTTCCGTGTTAGTAGCATTTTAATCAAGTGCACGGGCTCCTCCACAGCCATTACCTTGGCCAGTTCTCTACAACCCTGTGAGGTAGGCAGAGCTCAGGCTAGCATCCCGATTGGCAGTTGGGGAAACTGAGGCCCAAAGGTGAGGGGATGGGCCTAAGGTCAAAGAGGCACCCAAGTGTCCTGACTGTTGGTTCAGGGCCTCTTTGCACAGCTGTTTCCACCACCCTTGATCCTGCAGCAGCTAAGAGCCAGGTCAATCCTCTGGGTCCTGGGGGCCAGAAGGAGAGCTTTCTGCCATAGCTCCCAGCACCAGTCTGGCCCCAGAACTGGCCCAAGCCATGTGAAGACCCATCCCTGCACCCCCACCCTCAGCATCAGAGGATCCCTTCAGAGAGTGGCCAGATCGCCATGCTTCAGCTGGAGTCCAGGCCTCGAGCTGCCTCCAGGGGCCCCTCACCCAAGCAGTACCACAGAGGTGCAGGGTCCACGGGCAAGGCTTTAAACGAGCTGGGAGGCGGCAAGGTCAATGGCAACTCCACCATGGCCCCAGGCACCAGGTTCACACCACAGGGCCACAACATCATCAGAGCTCATTTACAGATGAGGAAACTGAGCCCAGCTCTCATGCAGGCCACTTGAGGTCACAGGGCAAGTCAGTGAAGAGGCAGGATTGGAATCCAGGCACCCCAGTCTAGTTTATTCTCCCCCAAGCCAAGCTCCCCACCTTTCAACCGAGGGGCTCGATGCCCACCCCCCATTTCCCTGCAGACAGGGGCTTGACCTCAGGCCCCTCCCTGGGGAGGAACAGGGCCAGGTTTGAATGGGGAAGTACATCTAGAGGGGCAGAGATCCTCACCTCCCCCCACTCCCCATCAGATCCGCTGTGACATCAGCCTGGTGTTGAGTTTACGAAAAAAGGATCGCAGCTTGCAAATCTTGCATTTTTTCTTGCGGCGTCCTCGGGAGAAGCTTCGAGCCCTGCCTGCCTCTTCCTCCTCTTCCTCTTCTTCCTCATCACTGGCCCAGGGCCCCCAAGCACCCCCATTAAAGTCAGGGTGGGCCCGGGGATTCTCAGCCGGGTAGCGCACAGGGATGGCTGTGCGGTTATAGTCCACCAGACGGGCCAGCAGGGCACGGACCACATCAGGCCGCTGGCCAGCCAGGTCCTCCCGTTCGTAGGGGTCAGCGCTGATATTGAAGAGCCACACTGCCTGGCGGGCACTGGCCATGCGCTCGAGGTTCCACCAGCTGCCAGGGAAGGCGGCCAGCGTCTGCGGTGGGATCCAATCGCCATAGCCAGGGTCCCCTGTTAGCAGCTTCCACTCGCCCACACGGATGGCAGCCTGCACGGCAGTGTTCCAGATGCCAAAGCCAGCCTCCAGGGAGCCGTGCCGGGCATGGTTGTAAAGGGGGTCAATGTTGTGCAGGATCTCTGTGCGCGGCGAGGCCCGGCCCTCGCTGATGGCCGGCCACACATCGTAGCCGTCCAGCCCGTCGGCCGCCGAGGCGGTGCCGCCTGCCAGACCCACCAGGGTCGGGTACCAGTCAGTGATGTGCACCAGCGCCCGGCTGGTCCGGCGCTTCCGCTTGAGCAGGGGGCTGTGGACAAAGCCCAGGCCACGCACGCCACCTTCCCAGTAAGTGCCCTTGCGTCCTCGCAGCGGCCAGTTGCTGCCCCCTGAGAAGGTCTGGCCGCCGTTGTCACTGGAGAAGATGATGACGCTGTTGTTGTAGAAACCATAGCGCTTGAGAGCCCAGGTGATGTTGCGCACAGCCTCATCCATGCAGGTGACCATGGCCGCATACTTCCGCCGGGCCACGTTGCCCATGGTGCGGTAGCGGTACAGGTACTCACGAGGGGACTGCAGGGGCGTGTGCACCGCCTGGAAGGCCACGTAGAGGAAGAGGGGCCGCCGGGGGCTGTGGCTGGCTAGGATGTGGCTGACACGCTGGGCATAGAGCATAGTGGAATACTGGCCGCTGAGCCCCCAGGCCACACTCTCGCCCTCGTGCAGGTCAAAGCCACACACCCCGGGCCCGTCGCAGTTGTCGTAGGTGTAGTAGTCCACGTTGCCCGTGAGCGAGCCCAGGAAGGTGTCGAAGCCCCGGCGGGTAGGCAGGCACTCCTTCCGGTAGAAGCCCAGGTGCCACTTGCCCACCATGTGGGTAGAGTAACCCGCCTCCTGCAGCTTCTGGGGCAGCGTCACCTGGTCCAGGGGCAGGCAGTTGGGCTGCCGAGGGCGGATGATGGAGTGCTGGAGTCCCGTGTGGATCTGGTACCTGGAGGAAAGAGGGGAGGGCAAAGAAGGCCCGGGTGAGCTACAAAGCACTGCTCTGGCCCACCGGCCCCCAGTTCTCACCCCGAGGTGGGCTCTGGGCCCAGCACTTCCGGCAAAGGTACAGCAGGTATTACGACACGTGACAAGCACTTCCAATGCATCACCTCATGGAATCTTCAAAATTAGTTGAGCTCATATTATGGTCATTTCGCAGATGAGGAGACTGAGGATCAGAGTGGTTAAACCACTCGGCCCAGGATCACGCAGCTAGGAGCTGGGGAGTTTAGAGTCGAACGCAGGTTAATCATGACAATGTAGCTAACATTATTCTGCAAATAAGGCAACTGAGAGGCTCACTACATGAAATCGCTTGCCCACTGATTCAAACAATCTGTAACTGGAGTTGGGATCTGTATCCCAGGCAGTCTCCAGAGACTTCAGAATCCCTAAACTCTAAGCCACTAATTTGCTCTGGGGCCTAGAGCAAGCCCTGCCCTCCCAGGGAAACTCCTGCTCACTCTTCAAAGCCCAGTCCAAACGTTACCCCCTCTGTAAAGTCTCTTATAACTCTCTCCAAGAATGAGTCACTTTTGCTTCTGGGTTAAATTTAGTACACCTGATCACTGTCCTACTTGACCATGGGGTTCCACTCAGTTGTACATGTTCTTAGGCCCAATCATCTGTAATCGGATTGTCCTCTACTCAACTTTGCGGTCTTGGCACTCAGGTGATGTTAAAAGGACACTCAATTACTTACGGAATGAATGGATGAAAGAACGAACGAATGGTGGCACTCCCAGACAATTTTAGAACCAGAAGGGACCCAAGTCAACTTCCAGTGTATTTACCTTGTTTTAAAAACACAGTTCCAGAGGAGGGGAAGGGCCTTGCCCAAGGTCACTCAGTGGTCAGGGGCAAAGCCAGGACTTGAACATAAATCCAAGCCAAGTCCAAGCACAGGCTCCCTTCCAGCAAACGAGGCTGCCATGTCTCCTCCCCCATGGTGGCCTCAGTTTGCTCATCTATAGGTGGGGAGTTGGGTTGAATGGGAGATCTCTGAAAACCTTTCAGTTCCCAGATTTTATAAGACCTGTTCTCGTGTGCCTACCCACAAGTTCATGTGGCCCCTGGATCCGGTCACTCACACACGCTACTGCTGTGAGCCAGGAGTGAATGGTTAGCAGAATGCTATATTCCTCATTTATTCATTCAAGTCCCTTCTGTGGTCAAGGCCCCCATGCGATCTGCTTGGGGTGTCCCACCTTTACTCAAGTCTTAAAAGTCCCAGGGTAAATAAGAAGCCTGGAACTTCACTAGGGTCTTAGAATCCCACACCTGAAGGCCTGACACCTTTAACCCAGGCACTAGGTGGGCTTTCCTGTTTTTAGTTTCCTTAACTTAAAGCTGTTATTGTTGTTAGCCATCATTAGCTACTACTGCCATTTTTAACACTATAGGCCACACGCATCGTTTCACTTAATCCTCATAAAAAACCTACAGGGGAGGGGCGCCTGGGTGGCGCAGTCGGTTAAGCGTCCGACTTCAGCCAGGTCACGATCTCGCGGTCTGTGAGTTCGAGCCCCGCGTCAGGCTCTGGGCTGATGGCTCGGAGCCTGGAGCCTGTTTCCGATTCTGTGTCTCCCTCTCTCTCTGCCCCTCCCCCGTTCATGCTCTGCCTCTCTCTGTCCCAAAAATAAATAAAAACGTTGAAAGAAAAAAGAAAAAAAAAATTAAAAAAAAAACCTACAGGGGAGACCATCATCCCCATTCTACAGATGACGAACCGAGGCTCTCAGAGGTACCGCAACAGGCCCGACTGCAGACAGCTCGCAAGCAGCTGCCCCGAGCTTTGAACCCAGGTCTGCACAACTCAGGCTGAAAACCTCTCGGTGATCCTGGCTCTACAGACCTCTCAGTCAACCTCATGAACGATTCCATTTAACAGAGGAAGTACCGTAGCGCCCGGTCACAGCCGAGTCTCTTCCTAGGGCTGGGCACCACGGAGCACTGGTTTGTAAAGTGGGTGGGCCAGCTCAGAGTCACCGAAGCTCGTCTGTAAGCGAGTAACATGAGAAACACTGGCTCTCTCCAGCTTCGCCCAACACGACTGGATGCATTAACAAAACACTAATGAGAGCAGTCAGCATCAGTCAGACGGAGCCAGCTGCAGGGGGCGGAGGGCAGACGCTGCCCAGCCACACTCGGCTCACTTCACAGATCAGGGGGTTGGCACACTGCCCCGTTGGATGCTCATTCCCCTGCTTAAACCCAAAGTCACCTCTCGAGAGAGAAATGCTAACTTGTGCACAGTTCTCAGGAATGCAGATTCTTCTTCCCTCTCCTGGAGGTTGGTCAACATTTGGGCTTCACCACCACCACCAACGCCCCCGCCCACGACCCATACACCAGCCCCTCACCCTCTTCTCCGACGCTCTCTCTTGCTGTTCCCGGAGCTAAATGCTGAGTGCCCGAGTGAGGGAAGAAAAGGCACCTATTTTGACTCACGGCTCTGGGACCCCTGCCAACCACCTGGCCTCTCAGCCCCCTCCCCAACGGATGCTACAGACTCTAGGCATGAATTGGGTCCTCCCTGACTCCATGCCTCAGTTTCTCCCACCCAGAAACAGGGACAGCAAGGCTCCGGTTCCTGAGACCATACTCGTGGCTTTTGGGTGGAACTTGGGAGAAGGCATGCCTTGGACCCCATCCAAGGAGGATTAGCTTCAGCCTTGCCAAAGGATTTTCTCCTAAGTGGCCAAAGTTTGCCTTCTACACCCCCACCTCCTGTTTCCCTGCTCTTTTAATCCTGTAATCCTGCCGCCTTGCCTGTGGGCCACTCCTTACGGAGAAAGCAGCACGTCTCCTTGGGACTTTCGGCCAATTTAGGAGGACTTTGCAGATGAAAAACCAGAGGTTTGGAGAAATGAAGTAACTACCCGAAGGTTCCACCGGTCACGGCATCCTGTGCATATCTTTCTGCTCCATCTAGAATGTCTATCTATCTAGACATTCCCTGGCTTCCTTCCTCTCCTCGCAGCCATCAAACAGTTTGGGGACCCTAATCCCTCCGGTGACATGAGGGCTGCCATTTATTGACAGCCAAGCAGGTTACACACAACTCATCCCATCACCACTCTTTTTCAAGTAAACACTCCTCTTCACTCCGTTTATGAACAGACAAGAAAACGGAGGCTTAGAGAAGGGAAATGACTTGTTCATAGCCTCAGGGTCTGTATACAGAAGCGGCGTTAAAACCCAAGGGTCAGAGACTGCCGTGTTCCTCCAACAAAGGGATGACCAGATGTCTCCTTCACATGGTGTGTAACGTGTGTCCTAGAACATCAGAGGGAGGAGACCTCACAGATGGTCCAATCCACTCCGTGTACAATTGGAGAAACTGAGGCCCAGAGAGGATAAAGGACATAACTAATGATCACACAGGCGACTGGAGACAGTCGTGTCTGAGTGTCTCAGAACTGGCCCTGAGTCCTTGCTTCCCAGGTCCCAGAGTGGGGGGGGTGGGACTGTGAATGCACAGGAAATCTCCAGACCGGATTCATTTGGGGCTTGCACCGCCAGCCCCAGCAGCCTGGGTCATGCCTACCTGCCAGTGAGAAGTTGGCTCCGCGAAGGCGTGCAGATAGGCTGGATATAATAATTCTCCAACTTGACACCCTCAGCTGCCAGCCGGTCCAGCGTAGGGGTCTCAATATCTGAGCCATGGTAGCCCACGTCGTGGTAGCCCTGGTCGTCGGTGAGGATGAAGATGATATGGGGAGGCTGGGGTGGAGCGGCCGAGGGCTGCTCCACGCCCGCCTCCCCGGGACCGTCGGCCGCCAGGCTCGGCTTGGACCAGTCCCAGGACAGGTAGCCGAAGCTAAGCAGGCTGACCAGCGAGAGGCCAGTGAGGGCGTGCATCGCCATGCCGGCCCGCGCGTCCCGGCGCACAGGGTTCCCCGGGCCTCACCGCCTCGCGCGCCCAGGGCGCACGGCCCGCACGCCCGCCGGCTGGCCGGCCTGGACGCTGCGAGATCGTTCAGCGGCCCCGGGGGTGGCCCAGGGGCTGGTCCAGGACTGGCGGCCGGACCTGCGCGGCCGCAGCGGGGCGCCCTGGGGAGGTCAGGCCCGCGCCGAGCCGCCTCCCGCCGCCTGCGCGCCCGCCCTGCGCCGCCCTCGCTCCCTCTCCCCCAGCTCAGCCGGGCCAGCCTGAGACGCGGCGTGGCTGCTTCCAAAAAGTGCTCTCCACCATCCTCTGGCTCTCCCCTTCCTACTAGCCCTCGATTTCTCCCGCCTCCTAATTTCTCTCGCCTCTGCTTTCCCTTCCTCCTCCTCCCGACCCTCCAGCCCCCAGCCCGGCCTCTCGCCCCGCCCGGAGTCCGGAGAAGAGTCGGGCTCCCAGCAGGGAGGCGGGCAGGACCCCAGCGGGGAAGGGGAGGGAGGCACGGGTTGGGCGGGCCTGGGGGGGACACCGCGGGAGAGAATGCGAGAAAGTTGTAACATCTGCCGGGCCGAATCCCAGGTGGAGGGGCGGGACCTGGAGCAGCGGCTCCGCCCCCGGGCGGGAAGCCCAGGCCCGGGCGGCCCTCTGGCTCCGACCCCCTCCCGGGCCCCGGCCCGGGCCGGGGAAAGGAGGGAGAGGGGCTGCTAGGAGTTGAGTGGAACAGCTCCGGAATGGGCCGGTCAGACGTTCCTCGATCTTGGGAGTCTTAGCATCTCTGCGTGCCAGCCCTGGAAGGGACGCGCATAGTTTTCTATTCCAACCGGGTCACTGTGCAATTGGAGAAACTGAGGCCCTGAGATGGGTGGGAACTCGTGTAAGTCACAGAGCATGTTAGTAGCTTCTCCCCTGGCGCTCAGTGGCTGTTAGAGTGGCGGTAGAGGCAGCAGTGGAGAACAGGGATGACTTTAGCAAGCACGGCGTGGTGGGGGGGAGGGGGGGTCTGGAAATCGGCAAACGCGGTTCAAGCCTTTGCCAGCTTCCCTCTCCCCAACCCCTCCCCCTCCTCATCCTGCGGTTCGCTGCAAGAATGCCAGCGCCGAAATCCAGAGGGCGGGGGCTGTTGAACACATCTTGTATCCACGGGGTCCAGAAGCTGCATGAGTACATGTTGCATGAGTCAATGGATGAATGGGCCTCCCGCATCCGGCAGGCCAACTCTCACCCAAGGAAATCTCCAGGGAGGAGAAGGCAAGCCCCAGGGACTCCTGAGCCAGGCAGGTACCATAAATGAGTGAAGCAGGGGATGGTGTATTAGGCAGGGGCTACAGGGAGCCAAGGACCACAGCCTTGTGTCCCGCCGACCGACCATTGTCATGCAAGAATGTGGCCCAGTGTTTCCAGATCTTCCGATTTTCCAAGGACACCCAAATCCAGATTATTATGAGAAATATTCCAACTGTTAAGTGCTGGCAACTAATTTGAAGCACATTTAAGCACCGCACAGGCCAACTCAAACCTATCTGAGGAACAGTTTAGGCCGTCGGGAGCCCTTTGCAACTTCCACTCCGCAGCATTGTTTTCAGAAGTTTTACTAGGCTGCATTCGTAAATGGGAAAGCTGACTTAAACAAAACCAGTTAGGCTTCTTTACTACCAGGACTTCAAATGCTGGATATGCTCATCTCCAGGAGGGGAGTTCCTAGTGCTGTATGTTCCGCTTTTATGTGAGCGAGGACCCTCCTTTTCAGAGCTTCTCAAAGCGCCAGTGTTTGGGGAAGTTGGGGAAACAAAGACTGGCCAGGTGTGTTTTCTCTGCTAGCATCTTTCCCCTGCTAGTATTCTGTCATGATCCCTTCCCTCTTCCTTAAAACCACTGTGTGTGGGGAAAGAAACCAGACCTCCAAAATAGCAGCCCGAGTGAATCCACATTTTGAAATGAGGGCTGCGTGGGGCCGGCCGCTCCTGTTTGCTCAAAGCCCCATATTTAGGGTGACCAGATTTATCAGAAGGGAAAACTGAGCCTGTTTTTCTGGCAAAAGAAATGTTGAGGACAGACAGGAAAAATACAGCCTCCTGAGGGGAATGCTGTTAAAATGGTGCTCCGGGAGGCTTCAGCCTGAAGGCTGTCCTGGGGGGGTCAAAGTGGGACAAGTCAAAGGAGGTCCAATGGACTCGGGTCTTGCATTCTGTGCATTGTCCCAGACCTCGGTCAGGAGGACATGGAGAAATGGCACGAGGAGAAACGGCAAGGGAGGTGGGGTAGGGATGCAGCCTAGAGAAAAAAAAAAAAAGGTCTGGGGAGGCAAGCTCACAGGCTGCAGATCTCGGAGTGGGGGGTGGGATAGGGGGAGTGTCATAGGGACAAGACCAGCAGAATTTCTAAGAGTTCAAGACTGTGGGCACAGACGTCAAATTGCATGTGTTCAAATCCTACCACTCCTTTGGGGTCAGGCCTTGGGCAAATCATTTGGCCTCCCTCGGCCTCAGTTTTTTCTTCTGTGAAATGGGAGAATAATATAAATAAGACATAACACGGTGTTCAGGAAAATGCCCAGCACATAGTAAGTACTCAATGAATGTGAACAATTATGACGATTGTTCTCTGGGGTTCTGGGAGAAGAGACTAAGTCCTGTGGGTGAATGTTACGGGGAGGCAGATTTCGGGCCAATTTAAGGGATTACTTTTGTAGGAAATCTGGCAGTTTTCTTAATAAAAGGATGGCAGTGATGGGTGAATCACCACGTGGAGAGGAGTAGGTGGAACTCTGGGGCCCAACTCTTGTTGCCAGTATTCACGTTTAAGGGCCCCTCATATTCACTGAAACCCACGTGGCCTCAGAGGGCACCATTTCCCCTCTAACGTCCTAGGGATATAAACACTGACCCTCAACTCTTCTTTTAATACCGTGACACAGCAGGGCCAGGCTGGAACATTTCAGCCGGACATTTCCAAAGGCTCCGGGATGACAAGGGGGAAATAAACAAAGAGTAACGTGAATCCAGGTCATATCGCTATTAAGATGTGACTCGCTCGTCTTCCCTTTATGTTCCCTACAGGATGCCTCCCTGCCTCCTTCCCCGGCACGCTGTCCATCAGCCCCACTGCAGCCCAGATGGACCCGAGAACTCCAAAATGTCTCAGGGTCAGGCCCAAAAAGTAAGTCACAGAGAAACAGAAGTTCCCTCTTCAGCTAAGCTAGTCTCTGCAGTTTCTCATTCAGGACCCACCTTTTTCCAAGGTGAATGACAGCGGGAATATCCCCCCCTACAGATAGGGAAGACCTGACCCTCATTCACATAGATGCACGCTTACCCCTTCATCCCCCCAAGACCAGCCGCAGTGAAACAGTATGAGAGTGGTGCCCCTGGGTGGCTCAGTCGGTTAAGCATCCGACTTCAGCTCAGGTTTGTGTTCTGCTGGTTCGTGGGTTTGAGCTCTGCGTGGGGCTCTGTGCTGACAGCTCAGCCTGGAGCCTGCTTCAGATTCTGTCTCCCTGTCTGTCTCTGCGCACCCCCCCACTCTCTCTCTCTCTCTCTCTTTCTCACTCTCAAAAATAAATAAACATTAAAAAAATTTAGTTAAAAAAAATAATAAAACAGTACCAGAGGGGCACCTGTGTGGCTTACTTAGTTGAGCATCCGACTCTTGATTTCGGCTCAGGTCATGATCTTACAGTGGGTCATGAGATTGAGCCCCGAGAGTCAGCCCGGAGCTTGCTTGGGATTCGCTCTCTCCCTCTCCCTCTGCCCCTCCCCTGCTTGTGAGTGTTCTCTCTCTCTGTCTCTGTCTCTTTCTCTCTCTCTCTGAAAATAAATAAACATTTTTTAAAAAACGGTACCAAAAGCCTAACATCTGCACACAAAATGCAGATCAGATGTAGCAGGGGTATAGTGTCGTTACTTCCTGTCAGGCTTAAAAAAACACTGCACTCCTCGTTACCAGCACTGTGCAAGAAAGACGTAAAGTGCCCACCTGTTCAGGAGGTAGGGAGATTCTGAACTAAAGTGGGGGGCAACACTAAAGGACTTTGGAAGTTCTTTCCAACTCGAAAATGTTATGATTTGCATTATGTATCCACAGAAAACTTTCTAGGATACAGAAATGTAAAAGTGAAGAAGTGGTGAGTCTGTTTTGTGGTATTGTCTTTCATTGCTATGCATGTTGTGGGGTAGGTTGTAGGGTGTGTGTGTGTGTGTGTGTGTGTGTGTGGCCATCTTTGAGCTAAAATTAACTTAGTACAGATATTATTTTCTCCTGACGTGACTGACCTTGGCAAAGATCTTAGGCACAGATTATACATGCTGTTGTCCTCTGGAGGTCAATTTTCTAGGCTGGGCCAAATCAAGGACCTGAAAGATAAGACAGAAGGCCTCTACACAGTCACAAGTGTCACAGAGTTCAATCCCTTAATTCAGAGGAGAGCTGGTCAGGCCTTCCTCACTCCAGACCTACTGACTCTTGCTCCACACGCAATTCTTACAAAGCTAATGATTTTCTTCCCTGGCCCAAGAACACTGGAAGCAGTTCAGAAGGAATGTATAAGAAAGTGGCTTGAGGCGCTTGTCTGTCTTCTAGTAATACGGTTTCCCAGTGGAAACATCAGGGGTGATACAAAAGAATAAGCATAAAAATCAGACTGATGAATTCCAAAAGCCTGGGAGTTTGGGGCCCTTTGGTGCAAAAGCGAAGGAAGAGCTGTATGCATCTGAACAGACCCGAGGGCACCACCAAATCACAGCCGCACCACAGCAGTGAATGATGGGTCACCCTTCAGAGTTGACATTCTGCTCAAGGTTCTCTTTTTAGGAAAGCTGGAGAAGCCATCAGCAATTGTTTAAGGTTTCCGTCCAGAATGGTTGCTTTGACAGGCCCACGGCGTAAGCTCAGCCAGAGCGGTAGAACATCCCCCCCAGCCCCCCCGGAGACGCGGGCCCAGGAAGCAGCATTGGCTGTGGCGGGTTCTGTAGTGAGGAGGACGCCGCAGTGAGGCTGGGGGTCCGGGTGCCCAGTGGTCAGCCCGGCTCCTTCACCTCCTGTCTCTCTTGTGGAGCCCACAGATGCCAGCATCACGTTCCCTGCACCTTACGCCCCGCCAGGTTCTGGAGTTTGAAAGGGCACATGGCCCCGGAGTGCAGAATGCTACCGCCGGCACCCTTTCCGACAGTTATAGGCCATATCCTCCTAAGGAGCAGTTGCTCTATGTGAAAAATGCCTCCACGAGAGAAAGTTCCGTGGGCTTCCTTGGTCATCTAGTCCTAGCGGCCACCGGTTCTCTCTTTACCTCCCACACTCACGTCTAGTGCATCGTTAATTACAATAGATTAATGATCAAAGGTGATGTTGGAGGTGTTTAAGACAGCCGTGCTGGCTGTATTATAGAAAATATATTGTCTGCCCAGCTGAGCTGTTCTCACCAGTGGGTAGGCTGAGGGGCATCCGAGGCCCGGTCCTTGCTGGATATTATCTGGGCAAAATGTTCTGGGAAGAGAAGCGTTTTCCTCCTTAATGCTGGCACACCCCCTTTTGCATTTCTGGGAGGGGGGAGACACACAGCCCTCCTGACCCTTGCTTCCGGCCCTCTTGGTGGTCTCACTGGATCCCCCTTGCTTTAGTGTCAGGATCCCCAGATCAGACATCTGAACCCGGAGTGGCAAGAGCCAGGGCACCGTAGCCCCTTGCCTTTAACCCTTCACGGGGCCCCAGTCCTGGGCATTTCAATGGCTCCTTTCTCTGGCGCTCAATGAAACATTCTTCCGAGTAGATTATTGAAAGCAGAGCTCTGGGTCCACAATGGGCGCTCTGTGCTCACAGCCGCTGCCCAATCTGTTTGCCCAGCCCGAATGCGGCCTCGCCTCTCGGCTCGTTCCCCACCCTCCACCCACCGACCCCGGCCCCACCTGGAGGCCAGCTCAAAGGGAGGCCGTATGAAAGGACTTGTTCTCCACCTTCTCAGAAGTTCCCGCCGTGGCCTCTGCCAGCCCTGGGAGGAATTAGCCCAACGGGACCCAGGCCTGCCTCCAGCCCATCCATCCGGGGCTCTGCCCACTTTGATGTCCAGAGGCTTCCGTCCTCGCTGGTCAGCTGGTTTCTCTCTCTCTCCCTTTCTCACACACACACACACACACACACACACACCAGGTGGGACTTTCAGAGAAAGAGGTGAAGTCCCAGAGCATCAGACTGCGGGGGGGGGGGGGGTGGGGGGGTGGGGGGGGTACTGAAATCCAGATAAATGGTGGGGCTCCTAAAAGTGAGAGTGACAGGTTGCCCACCAGCACCCCCTCTTCTGGGTTCAGGGAAGGAAAAAGAGTGCAGGGGTTAAATGGTAGACCCCTGGAGCCAGGTGGCTGTGTTCCAGCCCAGCTCTGCCATTTGCTAGCTGTGTGACTTAGCTACCTGAGTCGACCTCTCAGTGCCCCAGTTTTCTTATTTGTAAAACGGGACTAATTATAGTAGCTACCTCATAAGGTTGTTGTAAGGATTACAACAGACAAGGCATGTGAAGCTCTTAGCACGGTGCCTGGTGCATAATAAGCTCTCTCGTGAAATGATAGCTGTTGTTATTATTGTTACTACATTTAGATTCTATTGTCATTATACTTAGAGTCTATTCCTACAAGTGCATAGAGCTTCAGGGACGAAAATCTGCATTCCCTTGATCAAGTCCTTTTTTTTCTTCCAAAGTGTTCAATGGCGACCGACTGCCTGTAGTAAATGGCTCAAACTTCTTGGCTTGGCTCGCAGGGACAGAACCTTGACTCCCTCCTTCTTGATAATAGTCACTGGACACTCGGAAGGTAAATGGGTCCCCTCGCTACCCTCACTGTTGTCATTGTCCTCGTCTTCTATATTTGGAGAACCTGGCTTTTAGCACAAATATAAGGAAACTCTGCCTGGTGGGGGAAAGACACTGAATCAATACCCAATTGAAACTTGGAAGTCTAATAATGCTATAATAGCTTGCATTTATTGAACGTCCATTGTGTGCCAGTTACCATACATGACCGTGTTTATTATCTCACTTAATTCTCATGCAGGCCTATGATGCAGGTAAAATTATTACCCTCATCTACATCTTACAGATGGGGAAACTGAGAAGGAAAGAAAGGGTAAGTAATTTGCCCAAGGTCACACAGCTAGAAAGTGTCAGAGCCAAGATTTGAACATACGTCTGGGGTCTAATGTCTGTTGCATTAAATACCCCACTATTCACTCTCCTGTTAGAGACACCTAACCTGTCACTGGCGTCTTCACTTACGGTTTCCCCTGTGCTCTTAGTGGTTAGATGCCAACTCTCTCAGTGCATTGGGATGCCCTGGTGGTCCCCAGGGGTCCTGGGAGGCCACGTTCCGGGAGGTACCCTCACACCCTGGCATCCCGGATAGAACTCTACCCCTTGGCCACTTCTGGTTCTCAGACCCGTTCCCTGCCCTTCGCATTCCCTCCCTGATGTCCCAGTGCCTGCTCTAGTAGCTTCGGGATGTCCCAAAGCCCTCTGAGGCAGAGGCTTCCCCTGGCTGGCTATTTTCTCTGAACCAGATGTCACCTGTCAGCTCTCCTCCCTATGAAACAAGAGCCAGTCTCCCAGGGCAGCAATCTTGCTGGGCTTTTCTTCTAAGGGACAGCTCAGCCCAGCCCCCGCTGCCTCCTGGCCCTGGCTAGACAGCTCAAAGCCAGGGATGCTCACTAATGACAGGGATGAGGCTTGCCTCTGTTCCTATGGCAACTGCTGCGCTCCACTTACTCAATCACTTCTTGAAGCTCCTGCTGGTGTGAAAGTTATTTTGCATAGACATGCTTAACTCTTATCCAGGAACTCTGCACTGGGCCTTTAGATCCTTCCAGATCGCTTATAAAGTTGATTTTCTCTCTCCTCCCTTTGTTGAAGTCCCTTTATCTTTCAAGCTCAGTTCAAATCCTACCTCTTCTAAGAGACCTTTCCAGGTCCCCTCCCCTCACCCCTCCCCGGGCGGAGTCAATCTCTTGCTCCCCACACTCCCCTGGGGCATGTTTATGGCTCTATTAGATCACAGTCTGCCTGTTTCACAGTTATTTATGTGTCTCCCTCTGAGCCCCTGGTGAGTGATCAGCCCATAGTAGGTGCTAAACAAACATTTGTTTGAATTTATTTGAATTTCCCTTTCGGGGTTTTAAAAAAATTACTATTATTAACAGTACAGACCATTACTAATAATCCCTATGCTTGTAAAATTATTTACAGTTTATATATAGCTTCATGCTTGAGGGCACTGCTTTAAACCCCAGCTCCACCCTTGCTAGCTATGTGACAGTGTACAAGCCTTATAACTGCTCTCAGCTTGCTTCTCATCGGTAAAACGGATTGTTGTAAATATTAAAATAAATGTGTCAAGAGTTTACTTAGCACAGGGCCAGATGCCTGCGATGGCTCAATAAATGTGAGTCATTATTATAACTCACAGCCTTGGTGGGACCTCACAAAAGCTCTAGAATGAGGAGAAGCACAGGGTTTCTGTCAGGGTCGTCTTTGTCCCCAAGGACAGGTGAAGAGGGCGAGGCTCAGAGCGGAGAAGTTTTGCCTACACTTCAGGCTTTAGTCGAGTGCTATGGTGGGCACCTGCGGTCGGCCGTGGAGCCACCTCCCCTTTCCTGGTGATGGAACCTGCATTTTCGTTTGCAGAACTACTCCTTCCTACTGGTGGGTCAACTCCAGGGCAGGCTTGGGTAATCAGAACATCAGATGTCCCTGGCCACAGGGATTAGTTTGGGAATGGGCAAGGGACCCAAGCCTATCCAATGAGACTCACTTCCGAGATTTTTGTTTGAATTTCTGAGAACAAGATTGTCTCTTTTCTGCTGGACTGTAGGCCTAACTCCAGACTAACTCTAAGGGCTAACAGAGAGGAAAGCCAAGTGCAGAGGTGGAGACAGATTCATCATATTGTCAGTTGAATAGAAGAATCCTAACGTTATAATTACCCCGGGGACTTTGGCGATATGAATGGATACAGTTGTTCCGTCTCATGCCAGGTTGCATTCGTGTCTACCACTTGCAACTGAACAAGTACCAGCTCTTGTAATGTAAATCTACGGTCTCCTCCACGCAGAGGTCAAGGATCTCTCTATACCGTTCATTCACACGACAAACACCTACTAGGGTGCCATCCACTTCCGTGGGGCTGAGACCCCAGGGATGGACAAGACAAATCACCCAGCCCTCTTGGAGTTGATGGTCCATTGTCGTCCCATTTGATATATGAAGAGACTGAGGCTCAGAGAGGAGGACACCCCCAAGGTGCGTGTCCTTCAAGTGATTCAGCGTGCCATGGTCCAGAATGAGGCTGGGCAAAAGCTGAGGCAGGCGGCTGGGACTGGTCAGTCACTGGCAGGAAGGACTGGTTTAGGCAGTCATATGCTTCTGCTCGTCACAAGTCAAAGATGGAAGAAGGTTCTGAACCAAAGCAAGAGGTTGGACACAGGGGCTGAGGCTTTAGGCCCCGAGGTCTAGGACTCCTGACAGGGGACATTTTCCTGGGGAAAGGGTGGCTCTGAGGTCTGATTTGGGGATTTTACTCCTGGCTTAATGGATAACCTCTCTTTGGGGGCTGTGTCCAGCATCAAGATTCTTCTAGGAGGAGGCTTCTTTTCCCAGGATCTTTCATTACACTTCTCAAAGGGAAAGGCCAACTTTCCAGCCCAAGCTGGGGCTCGTTTTTCTCCTCCATCTGATGACTCACCCCTGGGAGAGCCCAGTCTCTCCAGGGCTGGGCCCCCGGGGAGGTTGTGATGTCTAGAAGTTGGATTTGCTCTCAGCTTGCTTTGTTTGTCTCCGCTTCATCCGGATCTAGCACAGGCTCTGGCATATAATAGATGAACACGTCCTTCTTGAATGAATGTTTGTGGAGTTTTGTTTGTTTGTTTTCTGACTTGTGGAGGCTTTTACGATCGAGAGAGGCACTCATCCAGAGGCAAATCAACTGTGAAACCAGTCCAGTTTAAGCTTCAGGACCCTTTCCTGGCACAGGCCCCCCTCTAAGCCAGGGGAAAGGCCCTAGCAATGGGTTCACATGGTCATGTGTTTCTGTAAAAATTGCACAAGTCATTCTAACTGTAATCAGTTGAGATCATTCACTTTTTCCCCCTCTGACCTCCTTACTGCCAGATTTTTCTTGTTGTCAGATGGTTTTAGAAGGGTCCGTGGCATTTTGGGGTTCTGGTTAAGGGGACGTTGAGTTGGCGATACATTTAGTTTGCATCTGGTGGCTCTCTAGGCTTTATGTATGGTTAAGTCAGCTGTCTCTGGATAGACATGTCTCGAAGGACCCGCCCGCTGTCTCCTGAGCCCACTCAGCTGGCATAAAGACACAGAGGTGAAGGTTCAGAGCTGCATAGCCACATGAACACATCTTCCAGTACCTGGCAACAGAACTGTGCATGCTGGAAAGGAGGGATACTTTGAAATGTTGGAAGCTGGAAGCTAGACTGTAGATAGTTCTTCAAAATCCTCAAATGGTCAGGCCTCTACAATTGTAAGCAGAAGACTTGGTGTTCAGAGATACTTATGCAAAATGGCAGTTACTTCCTGTCAGGAATATTCCCTGTAATACAGTGGATACAATCGTACCCTAAATCTTTCTTGATGGAGGGATGGAGGGATATCTTGTTGTTTATGGTTGAACTGTGTCCCTCTGAGAGAGTATGTTGTTATCCCACTCCCGGTATCTCAGAATGTGACCTTAGTTGGAAATAGGGTCTTTACAGAGGTAATCAAATGAAAGTGAGGCCCTTAGAGTGGGGCCTAATCCAATATAACTGGTGTCCTTATAAATGGGGGGAAGTTTGGACACATAGACAGACACACAGAGAAATCCCATATAGAGATAAAGGCAGAAATCAGGGTGATGCTTCTATAAGCCAAAGAATCCCCAAGATTTCCAGCAAACCATCAGAAGCTATACGAGGGGCCCGGACCAGATTCTCTCTCATAGCCCCCGAAAGGAACCAACACCTTGATTTCAGACTTGTAGCCTCTGGAACTGGGAGACAATACATTTCCATTGTTTAACTCACCCAGCATGGACCTTGGTTATGGTGGTCTGGTAAACTTATGTGCGTGGGAGATAGAATTTGTCAGAAGACCTGCGTCTGTGGGCCATGAACCTGGAGCAATTCATCGATGTGTGAAGTCCCATGTTTCGTGCACTCCAACTATCACGAATTAAAAAGAAAAATTTAATTAACTGTGCAAGAAGGAAGAGTCAATTATCTTTCCATTTTCTTTCCAGGAGCATGTCTAAGATAGCACGGGTGGCCTGCCCCATCCTCCAAGGACTACACAGCTCCCGCCATCTGGCACTTTCTCTCATTGTCCCCAATTAGGACTTCCCTACCTCCACCCCCTGAGCCCTCATCTTGTTACCTGTGTGTGCTCCCCGGATCATATTTAGAAAACAACCAACTGGGCTCTGCTCCTGTGGGCCCAGATCCCAGATTTGAGATTCTAGAGAATTAAAGGGTAGAGTGGCCCGAACCCTGTCTCTACAACCACCCTTCCTCATCACTTTCCATTCCTTCCCCCTGCCCAGAAAACCAAATCGGAGTTGTTTCCTCTCAGACCCTGAAAGAACATTGCCTTCATGGTTGGCCCCAGACGAGCTGTCTCAGTTACTCTGGAAAGGCCATCTAAACATTGGCGATTCTGCTGAGTTTTTCTTTCCACCTTTCCCCCCCCCCCCCTTCCTTCCCCTGGCCTGGCCTCCAGCCTCTCTTCCATATTCCCTGCCCCACAGTGTCCTCAGGGGAACCCAGCCCTCTATTCCCACTACAACCCACCTCCCACCCACCCTTACCACCAGCCTCTTGTCTCTTATCAGATGACAAGCCACAGCTGTTTTCCTCAGGCATCTGTCTGAGGCTCTTGGCAGAGGGAACCAGAGGGCGGTTCGGCTGAAGGTTCCAGGCAGGGATTTGGTGTCTCACAATGTGGAGGGTTCCATCTAGAGTACCCTCAAACCCAACTGGACATTGCTGGTGGGACTGTAAAATGCCAGTGAGACCCGGAAATTAATCCCACACCTAACTATGTACCCCAAGGAAGTGAAAACAAGGACTTAAACACATACTTGTACACAAATATTCATACAGCACGATTCACAATAGCCAAAAAGTGGAAACCGCCCAAATGTGTTTCGGTGGGTGAATGGATAAACAAATTGTGGTAAATACACACAGTGGAATATTACTCGACCATAAAAAAGGAATGGAGTACTGATACATGCTACAGTGTGGATGAGCTCAGTGAAAGAGGCCAGACACGAAAGTTCACATATTGTATGATTCCATCCACTTGAAATACCTGGGTTAGGCAAGTGCATAGAACGCGGATTGGGGGTTGCCAAAAGAGTTGGAAAGAGGAAATGGCAGACCAGCTGCTTAATTGGTAAGAGGCTTCCTTTGGAGGTGATGAAAAGGTTCTCGAACCAAACAGAGGTGGTGGTTGTACAACGCTGAATTGAATTGAATTGTTCACTCGCTTTTAGAAAGTTAATTTTAGGCTATATTCAATTCACTGCAACTTAAAAGCCCCAGAGAAGGGCTCTAGTTGGTCTACCTTGGGTCAAGTGACCACCCTGGCCGATCATTGAGGATTGGGGGTGAGATCTACAAAGATGGCAGGCCTCCTTGGAGTCACATGGTTGCAGTTGGGGGAAGTTACATTTCCTGAAGAGGTGGGAGACCAGGTGCTCTTCTGAGAAAATGAAACTTTAATAAATAAGAGAATCACCAAACGTCAGAGCTAAAAGGGTTATCTAGAACTGCACCATCCATCCCTTTGGTGCCTACTAGTTAAGAATGGCTGTTTAGATTTAAATTGATTCCATTTCTAAATGGCTCTGGCACCTTCCAAGAGCTAGTGGCTACCATATTGGACAACAAAGAGGTAGAACTCATCCATCATTGCAGAAAGCTCCATTGGAGAGCACTAATGTAGAGATTGTAGAGTCCAACCCTTCATTTTGCAGGTGAGGGAAATGAGGCCTGGAGAGAGGAGGGGACTTAGATACATAGACACAGGCCGCGATTTAGGGCCATCTCCAGAACCGACACTCAGGCTTCTTGACTCCTTTTCTGACGATGTGCTGCCTCTATGTTGGCACGCAGTGTAGGGTGCTGTCTCTCCTCCGGGGGGCTCTCCGTTTTATGGGAGAGGAGGTACGCCCACAAGACGGGGCAACCCCTCCGATTCCGATCAAGGACGGCATTGAGAGTCTGCGGTGGGCCAGGCACCGGGTCACACCGGGAAAAGCAGTGTGTGCCACAGAGGAGACGATTGGCAAAAGGCCACAGGGGAGGTGGAGAAGGAGTTTTAAATTAGAAAGAAGCTCTAATGTCTTTCTGTTTATAAAAGCAACATGCTCGTCGCATGCAATTTAGAAAGCCTTGAAAAATATTAAGGAAAAATAAATATCACCATCATCTTCATGACTCAGAGATTGTCATGGTTAACATTTTTATATATATCCTTCTAGGCCTTTTTTTTTCCTATGCATTTCCAATTATAGACACGTATATATGGATCAAAATGCATTTTATGCACTTTATTCTGCCTCCTGCTTTTTTCGCTTAATATATTTTGTACATTTTTAATGCAATCACATGTAGATTCATGACATTGTTTTAACATCTGTGAGAGATGAGTTTTGAATGGAAGGTTCTGCAAGGCTCCTCGGTGAAGCCGCGATGGACCAGGCCCTTGAAGGACCAGGAGGCAGACGGTGGCCAGGACATCCTCAGCGGGGGGAGCAGTGTGGATAAAAGTCGAGTTGGTGACGGCCCACTCTGCCCACTAGAAGCTGGCTGTCGACAGATGAGGGGGTTGAGGCCCAGCGTGGGGGAGGTAATTCTACCAAGTCCACATGTGAGGTGGTGTTAAGAGTGAGACTTGAGCCCAGGACCCCAGCCCTTCCCCAGGGCATCGGCCTACACAAATTCCAGCCTAGAGTCCGCCCGTGGGCACTTGAGGTTCTCGTTCACTTTCATTGTCTTAACTGCAGATGACATCCCATCATGGACCATGCGGGGCCTCTGCTCCATGTACCCACAGGGAAATCGAGGCCCACCAAGGAAGAGCTATCTGGGTCACTGAGCTAGAGGATATCATTCGCTCTCGTGGACAGAGCCCTCACGCGTGTCAGGCCACGAGCTGGGGGGCTGGCCGCCACTCCACCTGGGGACTCTCTCCTCCCTTCCCGAGGGAGGGCTGTGCCTGCACCACCCTGAGTCACAGCCGGCCTGCCTGCCTGCTGTGAGTCAGCAGCATTCCTGGGGGCTGAGAGCGTCGCAGCGGAAACACAGGCCCTGCCTTGTACCCCGGTGAGCCTGGCACATTCTCCAGTGAGGGAGACTAGACGTGAGAGAGTCAGCCAGATGAGTGGCCTCAGGTCATGGCCTGACAGCCTGGGAGCTGACCTGTAGGGGCCTCAGGGGTTCGGATGACTCAGAGAAACCCCAGCTGCCTCCTACTGCCTGGGAGCTGGACGTTGACCCTACGTGCTCTCTCTGAAGGAACCTGGGGCGGACGGCACCAGCAGCTGCCCTGGCTGGGAGAGGCTATGGGGAGGCAGGGAGAAGGTTCTCTCTCCAGCCGGATTTGGGCAAGTCATTTCCCACCTCTGTGTGCAGGGGAGGATGTTAAGAGCACAGGCTTTGCCATGAGGCAAACTTGGGTTGAGATTGGGGCCCCATACCCTGCAGCACATGTGTCCGTGGCCCATTACTTAAGCCCACAGGGCCGCAGCAGGACCCAGTGAGATAATGTAGGCGATGCACATAGCACAGTGCAGGACACAGAGACAATGCTTACGAATTGGTAGCTATTGACAGACAAACCATAAGAAACTCTTAAGCACAGAGAACAAACTGAAGGTTGCTGGAGGGGTGCTGGGTGGGGAAATTAGCTAAATGGGTGATGGGCATTAAGGAGGGCACTTGTTGGGAGGAGCACTGGGTGTTATATGTAAGTGATGCATCACTAACTTCTACTCCTGAAATCATTATGACACTATATGTTAGCTAACTTGGATTTAAAAAAAAAAAAAAGAATTGGTAGCTATTATTAAGATAGTAAATATCATCCAGGGTCTTTTCTGGCACTCCCCTTTTATGCATTCACCCATTCACTCATTCATTCATTTAACCGGTATTTACTGAGTGCCTCCCAGGCAGGGACAGAGCTTGGAACGGGGCCTTCTGGGAACTGGAGGCCACTCAATAGCTCATGTTCATGGGTAAGGCCTTGGCTGAGCCAAGAAAATACAGATTTTGACAGTCACAGTCTCTGCATCATGGAACATACATTCTAGTGGAGACAAGCGAGACCATAAAAAGCTAAATGGCCAATAAGAAAGAAAATTACAGATACATGGTCGAGGGTGACAGGATGGGCCACTTGGATGGAGGGGCCAGGCAGCCTCTCTAAGGGGGTGATGTTTACGCTGAGACGTGAGGGAGGAGCTGAGAAGAAGCCAGCCTTGTGAGGAGGCAGGAGGAGGGCCTCTGTGCCAGGGTGAGGACCAGGGCAAGGACCAGTGCCAGGAGAAGGTCTGCTAGGGAAGACAGAGCGAGGAGCTGCACAGGCTGTGCAGAGAAGGGGAGCGGCTTGAGGTGAGGACAGGAAGCGTCAGGGTCTTTCAAGTCAGGTGCAAACAGGTTGCCTTTCTAAATGCGGTTCCATGCCTCCGTAGGCTGGAGTTCCAGGCCACGACCCCGCAGTGCCTGACTCAGATCTGAGCTGGCGAGAGCTTGGCCACTTTCCCAAGGGGCATCCTGTGTCCTGTTCGGGCTGCTGTGACTCTCAGCCTTCCCAGCAGCAGGGCCCTTGGAGGTGAGCCCCCGCTCAAGCAGGGAGACCAGAGCAAAGCCACTGGGAGGCTATTTCTGGTGGAGGATCGGCCCTCCAGCTGCGTTCCAGGAGGAATACTGCCGGAATAGTTGTTCCTGGGGAGTGCAGAGTTCACCCCTACCCCAGATACAAGGAGTCTTTTCTCACCCAGGCCCCTGGGGGTGAAGACTTCCGGGGCTGGAGGTCACCCGACTTCCGCTGTTTACGGGAAAGACCTTTGCTGAGCAGAGAAAACACAGCTGTCAGCCAGAGGCCCAGCATAATACCTGAAGGGAAGGACCTGGACGGGGGAGGGGAGGGAACTGCCAGGCTCTCTGGGTCCTCTCCCTGCCTCCCTAAGTTCAGTCACCCTGGCATTCAAGGACCTGCATCTTCCTTGACCATGCTAAACAGGAATGACAGGTTCCCATACCATAGATCATCCCCTGAACCCACTTCAGAGACAGGGACACTGAGGCCAGTGAGGGGAGAAGGCCACCCAGCTAGATAATAATAACTGCTGACATTGAGAACTTGTTATGGGTCAGGCAGTATGGTAAGAACTTGACCAACATTTCACGACAATCCCGCGATGTGGTCACCCATGTTAGTGCCATTTTCCAGATAGGGAAACTGTGAGGCTTAGAGAGGTTCCCTTACATGCCCGAGGTCAAGGAACTACTAAGTGGAAGAATCCAGATTTGAACCAAAGCCTTCTGACTCAAAAGTTCACTCTAGTATTTTTTGTTGTGTTTTTTATTTTTTTATAAATTTTTTTTTTCAACGTTTATTTATTTTTGGGACAGAGAGAGACAGAGCATGAATGGGGGAGGGGCAGAGAGAGAGGGAGACACAGAATCGGAAACAGGCTCCAGGCTCTGAGCCATCAGCCCAGAGCCTGACGCGGGGCTCGAACTCACGGACCGCGAGATCGTGACCTGGCTGAAGTCGGACACTTAACCGACTGCGCCACCCAGGCGCCCCTGTTGTGTTTTTAAAAAAAAAATTTTAAACGTTTATTTATTTTTGAGAGAGAGAGAGAGAGAGACAAAGCGTAAGTGGGGGAGGGACAGAGAGAGGGAGATACAGAATCTGAAGCAGTTTCCAGGCTCCGAGCTGTCAGCACAGAGCCCAATGCGGGGCTCGAACCCACGAACTGCGAGATCATGACCTGAGCCGAAGTCAGACACCCAACCGACTGAGCCACCCAGGCGCCCGCCCCTGTTGTGTTTTATTTAAATTAATTTTTTTCTCAAAGGAAACTTCTTATTACTGCTACTAATGGAAAATGCATGTTGGACAAAGGCAAAAATGCATGCCACAAAAGCCAAATAATATTAGTACATTCTAACTGAAGTCTGAAAATGCTGTTGTTGTTCACAGACCGGAACCCGAGAGGTGTTCACAGTTGATGAGAGAGATCAACACAGGTTGGAAAGGGGTTGGTGAAACGCTGGTACTGAAGGGGGCTTTCTCCTTGAAAGAATCTCAAAGCTAAAAGGAGATGGTGTGATGGTGTGCGTACCTTGTCCTTTAGTGCACCTTAGCTCTGTGGTTCTCATTAGTGCTGTCCACCGAGCATTCCTGGGTTTCTGCCTCCCGGCCTGGGGAAGGATGACACCACCTGGTCCCTTTGTGGTGGTAGGACCACATGACCAGTGCCGGTTCTGAATTGCACCATGTTATGAGCTGGAGCATGTCACTGCTGGGGGGGAGGCCCTCCAACACCCTCTTTTCCAGAGTGAGTGTCCCTGAGTGAGAAGGAGACATAGTGAATATATCACAGGAGCAAGAACTAAGCCTGGATGTTACAAGCCATTAAGACTTTCAGGTGTTGATTTACCGCAGCATAATCTAAGTATTCTGACTCATATGGCATACCATCCAGAATCATGCTGAAGACGCAGCCCCTTCCCAGAGCCCACAGCCTGATCTACTGTCCCGTGCGGACACTGGCCAAGTCCAAGCCTTCATGTTCCTGTAGAAGCCATGGCTCCTTCCCTGAGTTCCCTGCCTTGGAAAACTATTTCCCCAAAGTGCCCTTGACTCTTCCGCTCCTGGGGCTTAGCTTATGCATCTCTCTCTGGCAGGGATGATAAACGCCTCCATGTTTGCCAAAACCAGCATCATGGTAGAGATACACCGCCTGCGTTTGGATCTGGGCTGTGCTTATTACTAGCTGTGTGGTCCTAGATTCGTCACTTCGCCTCTCTAGAATGGACTGAAAGGAGTATTAAAGTACTCGAGTGGAGATAGCAATAGTATGGTACTATTCTCAGAGCCATTGGGAGGATTCAGTGTGTGACTATCTGTAAAGCAATAGAACAGTGCCCAGCACATAGTTAGATATTTACAAGCATTAAACTATCAGCATGATCCTTGCTTACTGAAATCCTGCCTTGGCCTTGCTTCTGGCCTGTGCATTGAAGATCAGGGACGCTTCCCCTTATTTTGAGGGTCACTTTGCATACTAGGTAGAAAGATGAGACATCAAGTGTATTAGTTTGCCAGGGCTCCCGTAACAAAGTACCCCAAACTGGCTGGCTTAAAACAACAGAAATGTATTCTCTCACAGTTCTGGAGGCTAGATGTCTAAAATCAGGTGTCAGCGGGGTCATGCTCCCTCTGAGACGCCGGGCAGAATCCTGCCTTGTCTCTTCCTAGCTTCTGGTGGTGGCCGTCAATCCTTGCCTTGACATTCCTTGGCTTGCCCCCAATTTCTACCTCTGTCGCGTCGTGGGGTCTTCTCCTTGAGTGTCCATATCTTCCCATGGCATTCTTCCCTTCTAATAAGGACAAAGTCGTATTGGATTAGCGCCCCATTCCCATCCAGGAAGACTTCAGCTGCAAGACTCTATTTCCAAATAAGGTCATATTCACAGGTGCTGGTGTCAGGACGGCAACAAAGTATCTTTCCGGGGGAACAGAGTTCAACCCGCAATGCCAGGAGGCAGACCGCATGGCCCCTGGGCCTCTGGTTTTCCCTTGAGGGTGGAAGAAACTGAGAGGCACAAGGTTGAGCAGGAACTCTGGTCCTGGTACTGGGACACCTGGGCTCTGCCATCAGCACCCAAGGCGACCTCGGGCACTCCCCTTTTTTAGGACATGTTATCCTTCATGGTAAGATGGAGAAAAGGACGCCCCCACCCCCAACCAGATTCTTATGAGACCCAAACGAGGCAGGAGGTGGGAAGGGCCTCTGCAGCCTGAAACCCGAGGCACAGATGCGGAGACTGGCCCTCAGCCTTTGACCTCTCTCTCACCGTCTCACATGAGCTGTTCAGCATTCCTGAAATGGTAGTTTTTCCAGCAACGTTGCCAATTAAGCAGGCTGGGCCCTCCCCCCCTCCCCCTCCAGTCCCAGAGTTCTCTCATGAACTCTTCCTTTCTCCTGGTTTCCTTAGCTCGGTTACTTGGCTCTGAAACTTTTCCTGCCTTCTCTCTCACGTGGGGAGAAGGTTGTTACCACATGTAGTTGTCGCGAGGATTAACTTTGGAGGCAATGCAGTTAAGTCAGCACAGTGCCTGACACACGGCAAACTTGAATAAACATCCATTAATATTGATTTGCTCATCACCGCAAGGAAACAGCCTCTGCAACATAGAGACGCAAAATGCGTTGCGGCCATCGCGTCTCCCTTTAGCTGGTGGGCCTCTGTTGATGCCTTCCTCCTGCAGGCTCGGATTCACTGGGCCCCTCTTGAGCGCCGTGCCAGGCTTCAGAAAGGACGGGCCCGGTTTGTTGAGAGACCGCACTGGTTCTGCTCACTGTGTGGCCTGGGAATGGCCCCTCTCTCTCAGTCTCCTCATGTGCATAATGAGAGTATTAACCTGGGCAATCTCTGGGAGGCCCCAAGGAGCTCTCTGTGTGTCGTGTGACTCTAGCCTGCTGGGGTCCCGTAGGGACTTCTGGCCCCCGACCTGGAGGGGGTGAGGGAAGGCGCAGTGGCGAGAACTCAGATAAAGGCCGGGACTCCTGGTCCTGCCCCCTGTGTGGGCAAATCCTTTCCCTCTCTGAGGCTCTTTCCTCCATCCCAAAAGAGGCTGGGCAGGATGAAAGCCCTTGCAGTCTGCTTTTCCACAGTTCACCAGCCAGCCCCACTTTGGAACATGTCGGGGTCGTCTTCACCTGGCCTTAATGCCCACCCAAGAATACGAGCCCTATACCAACAGGGACCTTCTCTGTCTTGTTCAACACAGCACTCCAGGGCCTAACATAGGACTGGGTGCATAGCAGGTGCTCGATGTACTGTGGAAGGAAGAGAGGGAAAGAGAGAAGGAAAGGAAGGAGGGAGGCAAGGATGGAACAAAGGAAGGAAAAAAGGAAACATTACCTACATCTACGAATTTAGCCAAGATCACCTAAAATGCCTTTTCTTTTCTCACCATTGCTGTTGCTAAGTGATGTCTTTTTGTATTTATCTACTCAACCAATATTTATTGCCAGCTGGCTCTGCCCCAGGCATGGAGCTGAGCCCAGGGGATATGGAGGCCATCTCCTCTGGGTCTGACATTCTCCAAGGAAGAGACAGTTAACATTTTACCCAAACAAGAAACTGGGCTTACGGTCAGTGCAGTGAAGGAGAACAGGGGCGCTAAGTGACACTGGAAAGGGTCACAGGCTGAGGGCCAGGGAGGAGTTAGGGAAGGCTTCTCTGAGGAAGAGACACGGGGCCCAAGTGGTCAGTCAGGGGAGGGAGAGGGAGGCTGGCTCCCTGGTGTGGACCGTGGCAACCCCCGGGGCCTGGCCTGCTTTCCCAGGAACGCTTGCTCCCTAGCTGCCCAGTAAGACACCCTCTTCCAACCAAGCCAGGACCTCTCTCCTGTCTCTACAGCCTGGGATAACAGATCCTTGCTCTCGGAGCTGTCCCTGCCTTGCCGTGGACTCCACTGCCTGACCTCTCCACGGGGCAGTCCCTCCCCGCCTCTCTTTGACACATGCTGGGGACAGGCCCTGAACACATTCCCCCACCTCTGCCCTGCTGCAGCTTACAGACCACCTCCCTCCCCTCCTGCCTTACCCCTGTGGCTCCCCTCTGACTCCCCTTCCCCTGTGGCTGGGGCACAACCCCTGAGGGTTTCCCCCCTGAGTCAGGGCCTGGCTGACCCCCAGGTGGTGTTGGAGGATGTCCCAGGAGGCCACCCTCTAGGCAGGCTCCATTTAACAACAACAACAATGACGACAACAGTCATAGCAGCACAACAACAACAAACACAACAATAATAGTAACAACAACAATAAAGTGCATCCCTCCGGCACTTGTCTTAGTAGGTGGTTGAGCAGGGCCTTTGAGACAGGGCAGTGACACAAAGCCCTCTGTGTCTGTCAGAAGAGCAGGGCCTGTCCGCTCCCCGCCCCCAGGTCAGGGCAGGGCTTGCTGGGGCCAGCAGGGCAGAGGGGGGGTGCGGAGGGCAGCTAAGGGCCTGCTCCTTTTCCAGGGAATCCACTGTGCTCCCCTCCTGAGGGAGTCGGGGGTAGGGTTAGGAAGTAATCAGAATCATGGATCTTTTCAAATATGGGCAAAACCTTGGAGACAGAGTTAGATAGCTATCTTGCCCTCTAGACATTTCCATAAACAATAGTGCTTACCATCCAGCGTCAGGCACTGCTCTAAACAATGACATGTGCATTGATGGCTTGATCCTCACAAACACTGTTATCCCCATTTTACAGATGAGGAAACTGAGGCGGGGAGAGTTACATCCCCACAGCTACTAAGGGGATGTCCTGCCATGGAAGCCAGGAGGCTCCGAAGTCAAGCTCTTAAGCTCAGCTGATGAAACGTTTCACAGTCGCTAACACAGCCCTGCACACAGAATCACCCAGGCTCACCCCCGACCCCAACTTGGAACACACAAGGGCCAAGGGGCCTGTCATCACAGCCCACATACACCCCCAGCCCTTGTCCTCCAGACCAGGGGCCATTTTCACGGTGATAGGTCTGGATGCTTTTTAGAAGAAAAATACAATTTTCTTTTCCACTCAACAAGCCCGTGTTTCTCTCCCCTACCTCCAGCCCCAGTGTTTATTTCAGCAAGGAAATGGCCTTTGAAGTCCTCACTTCTTGAAAGCTGAGAGGGAAGGGAGGCACTACAAACATTTCAAAGCATGTCCACATTTTGGTTGGAACGTGGAATTTTTTTAAGGATTAATAACAGTTTTTGGAATCCACTGACCCTGCTGCTTTTTCAAGGCGAAAAAAATAACCCCTTGAATATCATAGCTGTCAGGGTCTGGCAGGGAGTGGGGGGAACCCCGCAAGGGCAGGGAGCAATGCCAAGGGTCTCCTTAAGCAGAACCAGGCAGAGTCTGATGAGGAACAGCCCGAAGTGTGGTCCAAGGGGGAGATTTCACTGTAGCAAAGGGAGAGTAAGAACAATCTAGTTGTTACCAAAGCTCCATTCACTCAGTTTAAAGAGTTGTCTTTTGCTCAGGGGTTGTGGTTTGTTTGATGTCAAAAAGTACTCCCTGGGGCGCCCTGGGTGGCTCAGTCAGTTAAGCATCCAACTCTTGATCTCAGCTCAGTTCGTGATCTCACAGTTCGTGAGATCAAGCCCCGCATCGGGCTCCATGCTGACAGCACAGATCCTACTTGGGATTCTCTCGCTCTCGCTCTCTCTCTGTCCCTCCCCTGCTTATGCTCTCTCTCTTTCTCAAAATAAATAAACAAACTTAAAAAAAATGTGGGGGCACCTGGGTGGCTCAGTCAGTTAAGCGTCTGACTTCAGCTCAGGTCATGATGTCACCTCTCATGAGTTGGAGTCCCATGTTGAGCTTTGTGCTGACAGCTCGGAGTCTGGAGCCTGCTTCAGATTCTATGTCTCCCAGTCTTTCTTTCCCTCTCCTGCTCGTGCTATGTCTCTCTCTCTCTCTATGTCTCTCTCTCTCAAAAATAAATAAACATTTAAAAAAATATACTCCCTTTAAGGAAATCATCACTATATTAAACAATAGCCTTTTAAGAGTGTCTTTAGCAAAAGAAATAGTTGCCAACCCTACTTTTGGTCTCCCAGTTTTTAATTTTTAAATCTTTTTGGAATGCGTCTGGTCTATGAAATACCAGGGCTGAGAGTACAGTTGGGGAGAAAGAAATCGCTAAGCCTAAGCTCTCATAATCCAAAGTAGAAACTAGGGCCTCGTAAGACTGCACCAAAGTGCTGTAAGGTTCAGGGAAGGTCTCTCCAGATGCAGATCCTGGAAAAGCCTTCTTGGAGGAAGGGGCACTAACTTAGACCAGGAAGAGCAGGGACTACTGGCCACCTAGGGCCAAGGCAGAGCTCCAGGGAGAGGGAAGGAAATGAACAAAACCACAGAGGAAGAAGCAGAATGGCCCTAGGGGGCACCTGCTTGCCCACAGCTCCCTCAAGCTGATCTCACACACTTCTCATGACAACCCTGCAAGGAACATACTCCAGTTATCGCCGTCTGACACCCTAGGAAACAAAGTCATGGGCAGGGCCACACAGCGAGTGGAGGCAGAGCTGGGTGCTCACCCAGACCACCCTGGCACGACCAGCTAGAGTTTGCAAGCCCAGTGCACAGTGAACATGTTGGGCCCTGAGTTCAAACATTATTAAGAATTTCAATGGGGCGCCTGGGTGGCTCAGTCAGTTAAGGGTCCGATTTCGGCTCAGGTCATGATCTCGCGGTTCATGGGTTCGAGCCTCACAGTGGGCTCTCTGCTGACAGCTCAGGGCCTGGAGCCTGCTTCAGACTCTGTCTCCCTCTCTCTCTGCCCCTCCCCCGCTCACACTTTGTCATTCTCCTTCTCAAAAATAAACATTAAAAAAAAAATGTCGAAATGGTGACAGCAGAACATTCAGCCAAGCCTAGGGCCCTCCTAAGTGCGGGGTCCAGTGTGACTGCATGGGTCACACACCCAGGACATGAGCCCTGCCACCTGTCCCAGAAGTCCAGCTCTTTATATGCTGCTGGCTGATGGAAGTGTTACGTGAAACAGAACCAAAATCTGCAATATACCACATTGTTCCTCGACGGCTATGTTTGGGGGGTTTCGGACCACAGGTGAATTTTCTCTACGTTTCTATATAACTTACTTTTTAATACAAATACGAATTTCTTTAAAAGAGAAATGAAGACGGTGCCTTGACTCTTCATTTTGGTGGTTCTTCCTGCAGAACAGGAAGAATTACGGAGTTTCCTGGCCACTCTCTGCGCTTCCCTTTCAGTACCACTCCGCTCCTCATTGTCTGTCATTCCCTCTGACTGCAGACCCCTAGCCACCCCCTGTCAGGGCCCCAGCCTGGCCCCGGCCTGTGGATGACTGTCAGGACCAGAGTATGCTGTGATAAACCAGAGCACGTGCACCAATGGAGAGACCACCACCTGGGAGAGAAGGTAGGTCAACTTCCTGCTCTGCCACGAATGTACTGTGTGACCTTAGGCAAGCCCCTTTCCCTCTCTGGGCCTGATGTCATAGTAAAGCCCTTTCATACAGAGCGGCCTGCAGCTCAATCACTGCAATGGTCAAGGAGGCAAAGCCACCCCACCCTTTCTTGAATGCCCTCCGTCTCCAGAGAGCACAGCGGGAGTGAAGCAGGACAGCCTGGGGAAGTGGCAGTGTGGTAGACTGGGCAGCACGCTGGGCCCGCCATCGGGAATTCTAAGTTGGAGATTCTCACGGTGGGTACTATCTAGCCCTCTTGGGACCTCTGTCCTCTCTGTTCCAAACTCTCCATGGCTTCCAAATGTACCCAGAATAAACCCCAAACTCCTTACCATGGCCCTACGTGACCCATCTTGCCAGCCTCATCTGCTTGTATCTCTGCCTCTTGTTCAGAGGCCAGGCTAGCCACCTCCACCCCCCATGCTAGCCTCCTGCCTTCCCTCCAAGCTCATTCGCCCTCAGGACCTTTGCACTGGCTGTTCCCTCTGCCTCGAACTCTCTTCCCCAGACCTTCCCGTAGCCATCTCCTTCTTGCATTTGGAGCCCCAGCAGCAATGTCACTCCTCAGAGAGGTTTCCCCAACCCTGAGAACCATCCAGCGAGCCCACGTCTGCATCCTCACAGTCCTCCCAATCGTCTGAACATTTCTTGTTTGTGTGCTTTATTGTCTGTGTGTCTCCCCTTTCCCTGTCTGTGATAATCAGCAATCCGGCCAGCTGGGACCTTCTGTCTGGTTCCCTACAGTGGCCTCAATGCTTCCATTTGATGAAAGAGTGGAGGACTGACTAGCAGGGACTTCAATTTGCCTATCAATGCAGTGGGAGGGTGGGTGTTGCTCAGCTCTGGTCACAGATGCCTTTTCAAATATAACACAATTTAGGGATCCTTTCCCTGAGAAAGCACCTACACACAACATTTTGCATCAGGTTTGGAGAGGGTGTCCCCAGCCCCTTTGAGGCCTACCCCAGAGACTCCCTGATCTTGCCCTGAGGTTTTCTGATTTGGGAACAGAAAACAATGAAGATCAAATGGCTGTTCCTTTGGTCGCAAAAGGTGCTCAGAATTCGGCACTCCCCTTTCATGCACTTTGCATTTCCTCATTTGGAGGCAAGGGTGCCCCTTGGTGCGCCCCCTCACTACTGTCCCTAACGCAGCAGACCCCTCATAGTCTGGGCTCATTATTCTTACTCCTTGGTTGGCCACCCTGGTTCCTTCTGGCCCTCTCCCCTCCTCTTCCTGCCTCTGGGATCTTAAGACAGCAAACTCAGGCCCCCTGGAGAAATGGTCTCCCTTAACACCAACATAGTCAGTCCCCGTCTACAAAACCTTTCAACTTCATAAACTCGTAACTGCAGAAATCTGTCCAAACATTCCGGGGCAGTTGTAACTATTGGTGTTGGCTTGCAGACCTGAGCCCAGCCGCCAGGGCTTTAATGAGGAAATACTTAATAGTCCCAGCCCAAGGTAACGGCCAGGGAGGGCGGGGAGCCCACTGATGGGCACCAAGGAGCCATGAGCTGGCCTCCACCGCAGAGTGGATAAGACGGGCTATGGAGCATTTTTCTCAGAAAAAAGTGAAATTGACTTAATCCTTCCGCCCTTTGCGGGTGTGGGCGGAAGAGGCTGAAGATGGGTCAGGACAGCTGTCAAAAGCAAGAGCTTGGCCAGGGCTGAACTTTTGAGTTCACCGCTCTCAAGCCCTGTAGCCAGACAGATGAAAAAGGCGCTTTCTCCCTCCCAGGCTCGGGCATGCTGGCTTTTCCATGATTAATGCGGAGAGAATGGCTTCCATGCTTCGCAGGGCCCGGCCGCGAGGAGAAGTGGCCCTTTCCCCCTCCTTCTCAGGCGCCTGTCTGGAGGACGGTGAGCCAAGAAGGGTCAGCCGTGTTGGTGGGGTCAGTGGCAAGGTTGCCTGAAATTTGCACAGGAATCCACATCACTGAACTCCCAGGGCCCCTGGCTCCCTCAGGAAGCTGCTGCCACCCCAGCCGGGCAACTACAGAGAAGCAACCGCCCCCCGTGGTATTTCCCCTCCCACAAGCCACATGAAACAGCTCTTGGGGGAGACAGAGAGAGAGCACACTTCAGAAGTGGGTGTGAAAATTTGAGCCTGGTGGATGAGGTGCCCTCCACGAGAAGGGGGCAGCTCTGTGGCCTTGGAGGCTAGTCCGGAGGAGTTCCCTCAGGTCTGGTCTTTGGGAGAAAGGGCACATTGGCTTTGTGGTGGGGGCAAACCGCTGCCCCGCCGCACCCCTGCCAGAGGTCCCCTCTCCCTACAGAGTATGGACAGGGCCACACTCTGCACCCATGGCTAGTGGACAATTCTAAAAGTCGGGTACCTGGAGGTACCGAGTCAGAGTAGCGTACCTGACTACCCCACATGGCCCAGCCTATCACCATACCCTAGGGCTTCGATTTTTCAGGGCGGTTGGCCCTGGGCCAAGGGAATCCTATAAATTCCAGGTACATGCAGAAATAAAGGTCATGCTCCTAGGAGCCAAGGGATAGGGTCTTTCCCAAGAGAGTGATGGATTTCTTCTCCCTTCATCACATCAACAGCCCTTAAGACCTTGCCTTACCTAGTGTCCTGTACCCCACTGACATTCTCCAAGACACCCCCGGGATGGAGCCTTATTCTCCTGACAGATAAGACCCTGGGAACTATGCTTGAAGCCCCGGGGGTTAGGAAAAGCACTGGTTAATTTCCTGACTGCTAGATGAAAGAAGAAACTGAGGCTCCAGAAAAAAAAAGCTGAACTCGAATCACAAAGTGGATTTTCCCTTGGAGGTCCAGGGAATCAGCAACAGGCTGATGTTGCAGGTGGGACCCGTCCAGCTCAGAGAAGGGAGAAGACTAAATGTGCCTCCTGACTCCCCCAGTCCCAACACACATGCCACAACACTGCATGATTCCCCCTGCCCAGGCCCCCTGAGCACGGCCTCCCCTTCTCTTCCTCTGCTCCCGTCTCTGGAGAGGGCCCAGCAGGCCCAGCCTCTGCAGAGGCTCCCCCAGCTCCCCGCAGAGGCTGGGCCTGAGTCAGAGTCTCAAGGACCTCATCAGAGCTGGGGGGGTGGAGGCGCTCGCAGGCAAGAAGGCAACAGACGCAGGGACAGGAGTCGTGAAAGCTGATTTCAGTCCTAGTTCTCGGGGAGAAAGCCGTGTGACTTTGAGGGGGCGCTTTTTCAAATATCCCTGATACTTGAAGAACCCATTATGCTTGACAAGGCTCTCTCACATATGTTATTTCATTCTACCCTTAATCTCTCGGGGCCTCAGCGTCCTCGCGTCAAAATGAGGGGATCGAACCTTCAAGGCACGCTTGGTATCCACGCGCTGGTAGTTTGTGAGAGACCATGTTTTATGGTATTAGGGATATTTTATTGTTCGTTTTAGGACATATGGTGCTGAGATGCTGCATTCTGGGGTTCTAGAATCTTTGGCTTCTGCAATTCAATGGCCTTTGGTTCTGAGAATATGTGACTTTTTTTGTTCCATGGTTGCAAATGTCAATGTTTCCCAAATTTCTGTCGTACGAGAACCACCTTTACCGCCGCGGCTATGTCTGCACACACCACCTGTATTATTGTTCATTTAGTATTTTTCTTTAAATAGACTCTTTTTCACTTAAATAAATGTCTTTAAAATGGAAACTTTATATCACTACTGCAAATGGAAAACCAGTCTCACCTGCCATAAATAGGACCTAAAAGTAAAAATAAATACAATAAAAACAATGTTATTAAATTCTAACTAGATACTGTTGCCCTGCCAAAGGCTCAGAGCCCAGGGCCTGCTCTTAAAAAAAAATTTTTTTTTTAGCACACATGCACACACACACACACACACACACACACACTGGCAAGGCTTGGAGAGGTAGTAAAGACATGTTAGCATCAAATTAAAACAGTATAATGAGAAGAACTGAAAATATCACTGAACTTTTCATTTCCTTCTCCGTAAGTGATTCTGTGTTCACTGTTGTCTCTGGACACCACCCACATTCATCGTCAAGTGTATCCCTTCACCCTGCACGTCACCTCGCTCTACCCCACGTGGGATAAAGGAACCTGGGATTCTTGCCTCCCAGGCCACACACACATTGTCCAGGGGGCAATTGTCCACACTTCATCCAGTTGGTTTCTTCTCTTCTGAGCTTTCAGCCAAGGCTTCTTTGCATTATTGCAAAACTAGGCCCTCAGACTCCCTCTGCTCATCTCCCTCTGGCTACAAAGAAGCTAGAGAAAGCCTGGAAGGCTACCACCTACCAGAGCCACCTATGCCGGGACTCGGCATAGGTCTAGTGACCGCTGGGCCTGAGGGCGACACCTTCGCTTCGCACACACTGCCCAGGCCATGCCACACCCCCAGAGTTAGGGAGGGTGGGGGCTGTGGGAAGATTCTGATGTTTCCCAGCACACACCCCCGTGGGTTCAAGGCTATGCTCACCTTCTGACATGGAGAAGAGCTGGCCGCAGAGCTAGAGTGGCCTCAGGATGGGCACTGACCTGTGGGCAGGAAGACCCAAGCCCTGGTGCCCCCCTCCCCCTGCCTCGCCACTGCTGGCCCAATGTGGGACCTTGAACAAATCCCTTTTCCTCTGTGGAGCCACTTCCTCACTGTAAAATTGGGATGGATACACTGGCTCTGACTGTCACAACCGATCACTTATTGGATCACATTCTATCTTAAGCATCTGTTCACGTTCAAGTCAATGGCTGCTGCTATTATCGTTAGAACAACAATAATCATTATTTGAGCCTCACGGTTGTTCAAGGAAGGATAGGGTGGGCAGTAATTCTCTCACTGAGAGGGTCAATACATATAAACATTTTGGTACACAGTGGTACTTCATAAATTTGATGACAGTCCTATCTCCCTCCTTCTAGGCTTTCTGGTGCCTAAGGGCAACATCACACACTAGACTGAATTCAGTTTCTGGAGCTGGCCACATGACAACTCTCCGTGATACTGACTGGGCCCTACCTCCAAGGCAGCCTCTGTCTTACTCTAGCACAATTTATGAAAAGCCAAAAGTGTCTTCCTCTCTGCTCCCTTCATCCTGTGCACATTCTCACCTCTCGGCCTTTGCCCTCGCTCTTGCCTTCACCGGGATGCCCTCTTCTCTCTGCCTTGTTTGATCCAGCCCCTGGGACCAACCTCTGAGACCCAGCTGATGGCCCTGGCTGGACCCCTGGTTCTCTTATTACTCTGGGTAAGTCCCATGGCTGCTCTGGGCCTCAGTTTTGAAATAAAGCATTGAACTGAGGGTCCTCTCAATTCCTTCCGGTCCTGACATTGCAAATGGCAGATACTGTAGTGTCCACCACAAGAAGGACATGATCCTGACTACGTGGACTCCCTTGGCTCATTGAAGACCTGTCAGACTTGCAGTCAGGAGAGTGGGGACAGTTGGCTGTACGGCCCATGAAGGTTTGTAGCCACCACCGCAGAGACTGTAGGCAACCGGAGGAGAGGGTTGGGCCTGTGTTTACTGACCCTCCCGTCCTCAGCCCAGCACAGTGTTCAACACCAGAGCTGCTCAATAAGTAATCAGCAAATGAATGCATGCATGTTTGAAAAGCAGTATGGCAAGTATTATTAGTAGAAGCTGAGGTTGGAGTCCAATGCAGTCAAGTTAGGGCTCCTTAACCTTAAGCTCCAAAGAGAGAAGCCCCCTCCCCCCACCTTTGTCTTTCCCTCCAGGCTCAAAGAGCTGCATCAGTGCGTTCCAGGAGTGTGTGTGTGTGTGTGTGTGTGTGTGTGTGTGTGTGTGTGAGAGAGAGAGAGAGAGAGAGAGAGGAAAAAATAAGACTTTATTAACTTATTTTAACTAAAGAAAACTTTAAATCCACAGACATCCTTTCCCCACCCAATATTCATTCATTTATTTCAAAAACGTTTCTTGAGAACATCTGTGCTGTTGAGGCTACAGAGAGGGTTGGGAGGACAGGCATGGAAGCTGGAGAGCCAGGACATTTGGTTCCTCGCCCCAGCTCAGACAGACACTGTTTGTATGACTTTAGGCAAGTCACTTTCTTCTTAGTAGCCTAGTATCCTCATCTGTAGAGTAGGGGAACTGGTCTTGATAACATCTAAGGCTCTTTTCCTTTCTTATTATCTGTGAGCAAGCTGCACGTTCCTCTGCAGAGGAGGGGCAGAGATTTTCTCAAAGATCTGGGAAGTTGTCCATGCATCAGGCATCATCTGTAAACTAAATACGTGCAATCATAAGTCCTTTTATGTGTGTTGGAGTGAGATGGCGAATTCCTTCACAAAAGTGTCTCAAACTCTGAAAGGTAGAACCTCCAACGGAAATGGCACTGGCTCCAGTCCTGACTCACAGGGAGCTTACAGTTTTGCAAATAAAATAGAATCCAAGTAACTGGAACTACAAGGCAAGAAACAGATGTGGGTCCTGAAAGTTCAGAGGCATCAAGACCAGTGATTTTTTTAGAGGTCACACCCCACTGAGGATCCGAGAAAACTACCAACTCTCCCCAGTAAAGATACCCTCATGTGCTAAATTTCATGGCAATTACTTGGTGATCACAGATCTCTGGCTCATCTCACAAACCTCAGGTCAAGAACCCTTGATTTAGATAAAGCCATAAACAGAAGTCCAGCAAGTCTGGAGCAAATGCCTAGCTTGAATTCTTGAACAAAAGCATCGCATGAATTATTAGGAGAGGCTAGGGATATATAGGTCCATAGCCTAGGGACCTAGGGACAAGGGTGCTGATCAGGGAGAAAAGAGGGGAAGGGGAAGCTTAGGTAAAATAAACTGTGAGCCATCCTGTCTGTTCCTTCTGCTAGACAAAGCAATTCTTTAAGCTGTTTTAAAAGACCAAACTCATAAGCTTCAAAATGTAAACAAGCAGAGCTTCTTAAATCATTGGGGAATTGTTTATGAATGCAATTACTGGACTACATTGTCTGTTCATAATAAACAGAGACTGGCTGAGAATCCACAACCTCTGTGATTGGGTGGAGAAGGGCAGAGAATCAGGAAGGGTCCCTGTTGGGACGAGACCCCATCTAAAACGGTCCTGTTCACAAGCAAGACCACGAGCTAGAAAACTGCCTCCGTTCCCAGAAACATGTTCCTTGGGGTGCTAGAAACCTGATGGACAAGCAAGCTTTGAAAGGTGAAATATGCTTTTGATCCTTAAGTGGTACTAATTTTGAAAGACACAGCCACAGCCACCAGCACTAACAATTACACCCAGCAGTCTCATGGCAAAGGACAAAGGACCTAATGGCCAAGTGCAGTTTGATTGAGGCTGCCTGGCAGCCAAGGGCTTAGACCCCTGAGTGAGGTTGGGGGTGGACCAGCTGGGGAGGAGGGAGGAAGTACAGATCACTGAAAACAGACTGCTCACACTTTGATGCATATCTGCATCGCCTAGGCGTCTTGTTACAATGCAAATTCTGATTCAATAGGTCTGGGATACACGGGGAGATCTGCATTTCCAGCAAGCTCCCAGATCATGCTGATGACACTGGTTCTCGGGCCATACTTTTATAGTTCCCTTCAAGGTAATGGCATGGCTAAGCCCATAAGCTTCAGAGTCAGACAGACCTGGGTTCAAATCCTGACTTCCCCACCTCACTAGCTGAATAACCTGTTACTTAGCCTCTTTGAGACTCAGCTCCTTACCTGTAAAATACGAACTGGAGGTAGGATTATTTGTTCATTCAACAAATATGTATTTAGCATCAACTCTGTGTCAGGCTTGTGGTAGGCCCCGGGGATGCATTGGTGAGCTAAAACAGGCCCGGTTCCTGACAATCTTAGAGATAATGGATGTGAAGTCGTCAGCACAGTGCCTGGTACATGGTAAGAACTCAACAAATACCATCTATTTTTATTAGGAGGGGGAGGAGTATCATCCATTTTAAGCACCCAGGGGAGAGAACTCTTCTGTTAAATGCTGACTACATGGAAGGATTTGGAATTCGTCCTGCAGACCAGGAGACCCAGATGTGAAGTGTACATGGCCCCTCTCCTTGAGGAACTCCTAGTCTAGTGGGAAGATGGGTGTGCAGCCTGAGTGGCCCCTGTAAACAACCCCCTCCACCCCCCCCCCCCCCCCGGCTCTCTCCAACAGCACACGTCAACGCGGATTCACTGTGTTCACACACTTGGTCCTGGCTGCCAGCCTCTGCTCACTTCTCCAAGCTGGCACCGGTTCTCTGTTCTCTCTTGATTGTCCCACCCCAATTTTACTTTTCTTATTCTGCCTCCCATTTGTCTACCCTTCCCTCACCCCCTTTGACTTGAAAATCACTATTCTCCCCTCAGGAAAGACCCTGCCCCCAGCTCCTGCTTCACGGGCCAGACAGTCTGTAGACCTCCCGCTCGGAGCTGGGCACCACCCCGAGGGCCTCCCTACCGTCCTGACCATCGGGATCACACCAATCAGTCAATCCAGACACTGAGCGGACAACAGTGTCATGGGTTCTGCGGGATGAAATCACAACAGCTTGGACTGCTCTGCAAATCTGCACACTATCCTCAGGTCAAGACCTAGCTGGGCCGGGATAGGCTTACGTCAAGAGGTTGGAGTTCATGGAAGAAGGAATGACAGCCCGCTTCCAGGTGGGGTTGGCCCAGACACCTGGGTCTGGGCCTCCCTCTACTTCCCTCCTGATACAGGCTTTGCTGTAGTGGGGTTCTGAGTCGAGGCCAGAGAGAAGGAGCAGAGGGAACCTTCAAGAAACAGCCAATGACAGGAGACCTGGAGGCAGTCTCAACCTTCAAATAAACTGCAAGTGACAGGGGCTTCTTACAAAACTATAGTGAGCAGTGCTAGGCCATGGGGACACAGTGGGGATCGGGGCTGAATCCCTGCCCTCACGGAGCTTATGGTCTAGCCAAGAAAGCCGATGTGTTGGCGGGGCATTTCAGCACAGCACAGTGAGCACCGTCCAGAGCACGCATGAGCCATCAGCAATGCCTCCCAGGGGGCAGGACTTCAGTGAGACCTACCAGAGAACGAAGGCTAGGCAGAGAAGGTGAAGGGAAAGAGCATTAAAAGATGAAAAACAGCTCATGTGGAGGCTGGATCAAGAGGACTGGTCTGTATGGTCGAAGCAGCAAGTGTAAGAGATAGGTGTGGCAAGGAACGAGGCCAAGGGCAAGCCACGGAAGGTTGACCACTCCACGAAACTTGGGAGCTCTTTTGAGGGCAACGGAGGGCTCCACAGTACAATTCAGCAGTACAATGATTAGTTCCCTTTTACGGGTAGGGAAACTGAGGCACTGAGGAGCGGTAGGTAACTGGCCTCAGGTCATACTACCAAAAAGCGGCAGGGGCAGGATTCCATCCCGGCAGCGTGAAGCCAGAGCCTACACTCTCGAGCACTTTACATACACAGACACAAATACACATACATTAAAACTAAAAACAAAAAAAAACCAACCCTGCACCCTGGGCGCAGGGCTCAGCCAGAGGCCGTGCAGGCAAACTCTATTTAAACCCGTTTAACAAGGAGCCTCTTAATGATCTCATTAGCCCGGACAGGGCCCTTAGGAAACTTGAGGCAAAGCCCTGCTTTAAATGGGGCTTCTTTGAAGTGGCCACCACCTGAAGCAGCCACCTGAGGGGGCGGGAACAAAGCCAGACTGTGAGGCCCACACCCTCTTGGGCAGGCGCCACACGGGGCTGCTAACGCTGTAAGACTTGGCCTCCGTGTGGCCCAGGGCACCCGTCAGGTTTCCATTAGCTCCATCCCAGCTACCCTCTCCACAGGCTTGTTCAGATGGGTGACCTGCCTGGCCACAAATGAGGTCATGCGCCATCATGGCGACAGCCAGGAGCCTGTGGCCTTCCTTAGGCCTCCCCTCTCGGGTTTGGACTTCAGGCTTCCCCGGTCTGGCTCATGACCGTGCATGGGTTCTCCCTGGCCCCAGACTCAAACCTCCACTCTCTGTATCCCCCATTTCCTGTCATCAGTCCTCCTGTGTCTAGACTGACCAACTCCCATCTCTCCATGACGCCCTTAAGGGCGAGGGCCTGATCTTCCATGAGAGCTGCTGTGGAGACCCCAACCAGACCATCCCCCACCCACATGAATGTCTGCCTCTCTGGCCAGCTCTGGGTCCTCTGCACTCTCTCTCCCTCCGGCTGGGTCCAGCATGAAGGGGCAGAGGCAGCATCCCAGCAGGGTCATGCCACTTCCCCAGCTGCCCCAGCAAGGCTCGGGGTGACCGACCTTCTGAGAAATAAGCACCTGGCCAATTGTCCCCCCACAGGGTGCAAAATCCAGACAGGCAGAAGGAACTGATTCACCTTTCCAGAACTACAAGCCGAGGCCCTCCCAGCAGGCTGTGGCTGAGGCCCCTGCCTATTAATAGTCAAGCAGATGTTTGCCTCCCTGAATGAGACTCTTTATTTGCAAGCTGCGTTGACAAAACAGATTCTGCTCCTTCCTGCCGGGAATATTTGGGGGTGGAGGGGCCGCAGAGAGATGTTTCTTCCAGGGAAGTTCAGAAGGTCAGCGTAGGAAGAGACCTTAGCGGTGACCCCCCTCAACACTGGGCAGGCCAAAGCTAAGCTCATTATCACTGTCCTTTCTGCCCCCTCCCTCACTCCTCCCCCCCCCCCCCCCCCCCCCCGTTCCCAGTGTCAGCCAACAGCCCCATTCTTCCCAAGGTACTGCCTCCTCAACATTCTCACCCCTCCTTTGACCCAGCCTCATTCTAGAAGCCAACAAAGTCAAGTCCTTGGGTGACTGCCCCCTGCTGACATCCAGGCCTCCTCCCCTGCACCCCCAGCCCTTCAACCCACTGTGTCTATGACTGTGTGCTCTCCCTTAGCTCCTGGCCTTGGCACATGCCATTCCATCTGCCTGGGGTTCCTTTTTCCTGCCCTCTTCCCATGTTTAATGGTCCCTTACATCTTGGCCTAAAAGAAACCAGTAAGCCTTGCCTCCCCATACCCACCTCAGAGTGTTTTCACGCTCTGCTGAATTTACTCCCTCATCTGAAGTTCTAGGAGGGGCAAGTGAAGCCTTTTTTTTTTTTTTTTCATTGCATTTCTCTACCATACCAGCCACGAGGATACCACAAGACATTGAACTAAATCAGAGAAAGGGCATATGAATTCTTTCTTCCCCTTCTCCACATCAGTCACCAAGTCCTGTTAATTCAAACTGGTTAAGAACAGGAGATCTGGTGGGGCCCCTGGGTGGCTCAGTCGGTTAAGCATCCTGCTCTGGGTCAGGTCATGATCTCACGGTTTGTGAGTTTGAGCCCCACATTGGCCTGTGTGCTGACAGCTCAGAGCCTGGAGCCTGCTTCAGATTCTGTCTCCCTCTCTCTGCTCCTCCCCTGCTTGTCCTCTCTCTCAATAATAAATAAACAAACATTTTTTAAAAAAGAATATGAAATAAATCATGATAGCAAAACTTTACAAACTCTTAAAAAAAGAGCAGGAGATCCGGAAATGTCGGTTTGAATCACGGTTCCGCCGCTTACCAGCTGAGAGACCATGGTAAGTCACTTAACCTTACAAAAAACCTCAGTTTCTTCACCTGTAAAATGGAGCCAAGCATCGTGCCTGCCTTGTAATCTTGTTGTAAGAAGTCAATGAGCTAATGCTTATAAAATGCCTAACCGAGTGCTTGACATATTCAGTAAATGTTAGCTGCAAAAATAACTTAACTTTCAACATTTTGATTCAAAGCAGAATCTCCCACCCATCCCTGCCATCCCATCCACTACCACCCATGATAGTTATCGCTCCACCGCACATGCTTTGAGAAATGCCCATCTAGACTAACCCCCCTGCTATAAACAGGCAAGGCATGGAAGGCCCGAAGGAACAGAGGAAAAACCCAGGAACCTATGGGTTAGGCACTGTCACATGGCTGCACCTCTACTTATTGGCCAGGGCAGCTGAGCCTGTGGCCACCCTCTGGCCCTAGAACCTACAATGGCTGGCCTCCGACGGAAACACCAGGCACCAAAGGTTAGTTGTCTTCACATTAGAGCAGCCCAGGCATGCTTTTTGGGTCCCGAAGCCCCTCGAGGGTGCTAAGGCATGTTTGTGCCAGGAGTTAAGGGATTTTGTTCCTTCTCTGCCTGATGGGGGTTGACAGGGGCCTGGAACAGTTTAGGGAGGAAGGAGATATTCATTCAGGCCTTGGAGCTGGTGCTTTCTGCTTCCAGGAGGTTTGTCGGTTGTTCCTGGTCCCCTGGACTTCAAAGCCTTCTCAAATTGTCTTCAAAGAGTGAGTACTAATCTCTGCCCGGTGTAGGAGTTTTCAGTCCCCAAAGCACATTGACTTCCGTGAGCTCATTTGATCTCCTAGCTGCCCTCCCTGTGAGCAGAGGAAGATTCTCCCTAACCTAGCCGATGGTAAATTTGAGGCTCAGAAGAGGCAAATGCCTTGCCTAAGGACACAGAGTGAGGATGTCGCCATGCTGAGGCTGGAACCCGGGTCTCCTGGCTTCCCACCCAGCACTATTGGGTTCCCTGGCTGTTGTTCAAGGCCGGTAGCTAGCAGAATGTTCTTTGGCTGTTAGAGGCCCGGGCCCTTTAAGCAAATAGTTCTGAGCCCAAACAACATATGAAAAGAGGCTCAACCTCATTCGGGTTCAGAGAAATACAAATTAAGTCCATTATGAGATGCCATTTTACACCCACGAGATATTCAGAAAACCATCTGCTGTTATTTTTATAAAGTTGATCATTCACTTTCTCTACAATGTAGCAATTCCACTCCTAGACCTATATGTTTCCAGGTATATATGCATGAGTGCTTACCATTTGGACCACACTGGTTATTAAAATTTTGAAATAATTTCAGGTCAGTTGGAAAATAGCTGCTGTCCCAAGTCTCTCCACCCAGCTCCTTCACTGTATGGCCCCCCACCCCCACCCGTGCCCCCATGAGCTGGCTGCCCCAGCCCCTCTCCTAGGGACCCTCCCAACATTCTCATGATCTGGGAACTATAAGGTTAACACCTGGCCTCTGGGAATACCCCCGGCTCCATAACATTCATTCTGATCACTCCATGCCCTTACCTTTCCGGCTGTTTGTTATTATTATACATACCCCAGAGAAACTCTGGTTCACATTCACCAAGAAAAATGCACAAGTTTATTCATAGCATTTATATTCTGAGTAGAAACAACACCAACTGCAATAACCACAATAACAAATCAACTATAAATAACCCAGTGTGCGTGGACGGAAGATGCCTGTCTGACCTATCTCCTTCTGTTGGGTCAGAGAAGCTGTCCGGGGGCTCAGAGATGAGCCTGTCTCCCAGCAGGGCCCAAGCCCTGTCAGATGTCATGCTGGATAGCAGCAGGTCCTAAGCCCTCCTTTCTGTGCCAGGAGTGACATTCCTTAGGGTTGTCTCTTATTTTCCAGCCAAGGAGGCAGGTACTAATCTTCGTCCCATTTTGCAGGGAAGGAAGCTGAAACGCCAAGAATTAAGGTGGTTTGCCCAAAGTCACACATTGTAGTGCTGATTGCAAAGCCCAGATTCTTCTTCAGCGCTGTGGGCTCACTGCCACAGACTGGGGGTTTCTGGGGTGCAAGACTTTCTCTGCTCAGGATCCCCAGCATCTAGCACAGAGCCTGGCACGTGAAAGATGCCCAGCCAACAGAGACCGATAACTGCAAGTCAATCAGCCTGCTGTGTCTGCCCTCAGCCTCTGCGCTGGCCTTACCCCTGCCTGGTCTCTGAAATCCAGGCCCAAAGGCCATTTCTGCCCTAAGTTCCCTTGCTTCCCGATCTCCTGATTTTGAACCTGGACTTGTTAGATGCATCTCTGAGGGGCCCCTCCAAATCTTTAAACACAAAGAATGTGACTCTGCTCACAAGCACCTACTACGTACAAGGGGCAGACTCAGCTTGGGAGAAACAGCTCTGACCACAAATCGTCCTTGCTTTCTGAAGCTCTCAGCCTACGCTGGGTGACCCCAACCCTGTAAGCACATCGTCCAGAAGTGTGGGTGCTGAAGTGAAGCCCACATGCTTGGCTCGGTGGCCCGTCTACCAGTCGAAATGGTAAATCACATTGGCACTGCGGTGCTTGGTTGGGTGTTCTGTCCCCACATGCCTCCTGTCTGACCTTTTGCCTGAGAAAGAATTTGTTTTTGCTCCGGGAAGAGAGGTATGGCTGTGGAAAGTTCAATGTGCTCATTTATTTGTTTGGCTTCCTTAATTTAATCTCTTTAACAAATAAAAATAAAGATAGTGTGTTTGCCCAAATAGTGACAGGCCCCATCTGAGATGTTATTATTACTCTTCTAGAATTAAAACCACACCACTGCTGCTGATGGACCTCGGTGCCTGGGGCAGGGGGAAAGTGCCCGGTGGGGTAGGATCCCGAGCCCCCAGCCCAGCTCCGCCAGTAACTGATGTCGGAAAAATCATTTCGCTTCCCCAGGCCTGTTTCCCTCCTTTATGAAATGAAAGAGTTGAACACGCTTATAAAGACAGAGTTTTCAGGGCGCCTGGGTGGCTCAGTCGGTTAAGTGTCCGACTTTGGCTCAGGTCGTGATTTCGCGGTTCATGAGTTGGAGCCCCGCATTGGGCTCTGTGCTGACAGCTTGGAGCCTGGAGCCTGCTTCGGATTCTGTGTCTGCCTCTCTCTCTGTCCCTCCCCCACTCATGCTCTGTTTCTCTCTCTCACTCTCTCTCACAAATAAATAAACATTTTTAAAAAATCTTTAAAAATTGTTTTAAAAAAAGACAGCATTTTCACATTCACTACCTCATTTTGCCATCATGATATCCATCAAGGAAGGCTTTTTGATCCCTAATTTATTGGAAAAATTAAAGCAGAAGACTCTAAAGAATCCAGGTGACTCAGCCAGTAAGAAACAGAGACAGAACTTCAGTCCAGGCTCCCAGCCCCTGCCTGGAATGCCCTTGTCTTCACCAAGGGCTTCTCATACTTGAGTAACGGACACATGCCTTAAAAATGTCCCACTGACCATGGGGCACCTGGGTGGCTCAACTGATTAAGTGTCCGGCTCTTGGTTTTGGCTCTGGTCGTGATCTATGGTTTGTGAGTTCGAGCCCCATACTGGGCTCTGTGCTGACAGCGCGAAGCCTGCTTGGGATTTCTCTCTCTCTCTCAAAATAAATAAATTAAAAAAAATTTTTTTTCTCACTGACCTTAAGAATATTTCCAGGGATCTTAGGGGTCTACAGACACAAAATATAAGAGCCTGCTCAGTTTGACCTTTGTGAAAATCTTGGTTTATTCAGGAGGCCACAGAGTCATTGATTATCCCAGTGCCAATGTGATCATAAATACAAACACGAACACAGGTATAGTCACACAGCCGTGCCATTATCAGGCGGACATCCAGAGGATCCAAAAATATTGCCTTTAATTGTTTTAGATTGTCATCGAAATGAACATAAAAAAATTAAAGTCTTAAAGAACTTGTGGGGATGCCCACCCCCCAGTCTGAGATTCTGTCAGGCGGCCTCCACATTGCCTGAAAGCCCCTCCCAGTTCTAACATTCTTTAAGTTTCCCTGGTAACCATCTGCTGGTGGAAATGACAATGAAGCTGTTCAGCTGCCTGGTTCACTTGGTTCCCCCCTCATGATGGCTCTGTGCCAGGGTCAAGAAGGCCTGAATTTACCCACCTTCAGTGACATGCCAAAGGAAGAGGGAAGCTCCCAAGGTCAGGGGTGAGTCTCACAGAAGAGAGTCTAAAAAGCCTCAACCTGGATGAACATCGTTCATTTATTCACCACCCCATCCACTAACCCATCCACTCTTCAAGTATTCACTCCTGCCCGTTATAGTCCAGGTCCTAAATTTGGGAGAGAGAAGATAGGGTGGAAAAAAAATAAGCAAAGTTTACCAAATGTGTATAATGTGCTACTCTCGATGTTATTTAAACCCATATATGTATACACCCTCCAATAACATTGCTTGCTTCCTCCTGGGGAGCTGGGGAGAAGGGTGGGAAGCTGGGAGACTTTTCTCTGCATCCTTTCTGTACCTTTATAGTTTTACATCACGCGTGTGTGTGTCGCCTACTCCAGAAATAAGTTTCCATTGTAAACGCTCCCGACTGCCATCCCAGTGCTCTGGTCCCTTAAGCAGAGTAAGGTGATGGTGGAGGTGGTGGGGTGATTTGGGGCAAGTGGAGTGAATATCAGGCATCCTTTGACCTTATTGTCCATGGGCTCCGTGGTCTTGTCCAAATGGCTGCTCACCCCAGAGGGCTAAGCCCACCTCCCCCCAGGCTTGATCCTGCCCCGAGAGGGTGCCATGCCTGGGATCAATTGCGTGGAGGTGATGGGGGGTACCCCCCTGCTGTGGCCTCACGACACCCGTTTGTGTGGGCTGACATGTGGTCATATATGAGTGAAAGCAACTGGACACGTATGCCATTCTCGTCCCCCAGGTATTTTGCTTGGAGCCATCAGATGCTCTCCCAAGCCTGCTGCCGTGGGTAACTGGCTTGCAGCAGCCATGGTGTGCATCCTCCCACCTCTCCTGCAAGATCAGGAATGCGAATCCATAGCTGTCCCCAGCTCTGGAGTCACCTAACACGGGCTCAGGACCCAGGGCCTGAATGGGATTGGAGGGGTGCTAGGTCTGGCTCCCACATGTCCAGTGTTCCTCCAGAGACGTAGCCGCATTCTGAGATGTAGTTAGATTTGAAGAGACTGTATCGATCCCTTTGGACCAGGGAACGTTGAGATATCCATGCTGGATGGGTCTCAGGTGACAGTGTCTCTGGAGACTCTTCTCAGCCCTTCTCAGACTCTTCTCCTCCCCTTCTGCGGCTGCCTTCCTCCCTCCAGCCTCATAGCATCCCTGAAGCTTAAGACCGTCTTTATCCCTGTTTTACAAGAGAGGAAGCTGGAACCCAGAGGTAAAGTAACTTACTCCCAAGTTCACCTCCCCTGAAGATCTCCCAACAAGGGTTCAGCCCCAGCTGGCCCCCTTCAGGAGCCCATCCTCTTCCCACTCCAGCACAAGGCCTCCCATGGAGGGCGCCACGCCGGGGAAATGGCCTCTGCTTTCCACAGACTGCAGAAGCCCAGACCGCAGAGGGAGAGATTGACACTGTAATTATATTAAAATGTAAAAATCCTTGTTCATCAAAAGACTCCATAAATAAAGTGCGAAGACAGGCCACCGACTGGCAGAAGATAGTAGCAACAGGCCCAGGATTAGAGCTCCCACAAATCAGTAAGAACGACACAGACGGTACAATGGAAACACAGGCCGGAGACACAAAGGCAATTCACAAGAGAGGAAATGCAAGCGACCAGAGAAATGATGAAAACATTTCAGCCCCACTGATCAGAGACATACAAATTAAAAACACCAATGAGAGGCATTTGGCCCCCATCAGAGCGGCATAAATTCCAAAGTCTGACAATTGCTAGCATGAGTCTGGATGTGAAGCGACAGAAGCTGGCCAGCCTTTCAGATGCGGTCAGGCGATGGCGAGTGAACTGGAAGGAGATCACGCGCCCGCGACCCCTCCCCAGGCACACGCGGGAGACATGTGCAAGGACGTTCTTGGCAGTGAGGCTTGTCTGATGGAAAACTGGAAATGGCTCATATGCCCATCAACAGGAGAATAGACTAATACATCGTAGCACATACGTGCAATGAAACGGATTAGAACAGTTGCAATGTATGTACTGAGCTCTGCACATGACGTGGATGAATTTCAAACAAAATGTTGAAAGAAAACAAGCAAGTTGCAGAAGGCTATATGTACAATATTATATCACTTACAGAAACTTAAAAAATCTGCAAAGCAATACATTACATGTTTTATGGATGTATACATATATAGCATAAACATAAAAATATGTATAAGAATAATTCACGCCAACCTCAGGGAACGGGGTGGTGACTGTCTCTGGGCAGGAGGGTGGGGAACAGGCTGAGACGCTCCTACTTACTTGCGCTGTCTTATTCCACAATCTAGGTCCTGGGAACATGGGAGCTATGTGTACTTTTCCCTATAGTTTTCATACGTTGAATGTTTAATTTTTTTCAGACAACGGCTCCAAGGTCAGTTGTCTCCCGGGTCACTGATCACTGTTAGCCACTGCTCCTAATTCTGTTCCTTGAGGATCCCGTGTGGTTGTGCAGGCTGGCAACTGCAGAGAGGAGGCTGAATCTCCCAGCCACCCCCTCTGTTACCACCCCCTCCGCCCCTCACCACCCCTCCAGTCTTTAAAGCAGATGGCTTTCACACAGCATGTTCTTTTCTGTGGAAAGTCCTTGAGAAGCCCAGACGCAAAGGAGGCTCAAAGAAATCCCACCACATTTGTCAGCGGCGTTCTCTCTGCTAACCACGGACTAGGCTCAACAAGGGATGCTCAGTGGGAAGTACTGAGCTGGGTGTCAGGACATCTGCTGTTGATTTGCTGGGTGACTCTGGGTGACTCTGGGTAAGGGATAAACCTCTCTCAGCCTCGGTGTCTCTACTGAGGTGCGCTGAGTGAAAGTTGTGCTCTAACGTGATGGTTCCAAACCTAGAAGCATTAGAATGACATCCGATTGTAGTGGCCCCGTAATCAGAACTGCCTGCGGTGGGGCCCTGGAACTGTGTTTCTGTTGAATTGCCAGGTGATTCCAATGCCCGGGCAAGTTTGGGAATCAGCCGGTCATTCCAGGTTGGGCACTCACATATGTGAGAAAACGCTGTCCACATCGCCTTATTTTCTCTCCCCATCCCCAGTGCCTTCCTGCATCCTTGTTAATCATCACCCTGAATAGTTGATGCCAAGCAGGGTGCTGGGTGAGAATGAGGGAGCAGATGAGCTTCCAGAATGCGGCCCCTCTCAGCCTCCCACTCCTTAGTAACCGCAGGGAAGCTGAGAAAGAAGGCGGGGAGGAGGGGCAGGCACTCGCACCCCTCCGCAGGTGGAGGAGGGTCCGGTGGGGGGGGGGGGGGGACAGGACCCATCTGCTGAATTCCTGCCCCTCCACTCCAAGGCCTGGTGCCCCAGCCCCTGGAGGCAGTGCCTTCCTCCCTGCCCCCACCATTGGCAAGGGCAGGAATCACCCCAACTCACAGAATTCTGGAACGTCAGAGGCAGACCAATCTTTTTCAGATCAAAAGCATTCACTGCCGTCTTACCACCTGTACTATTATTTAATTGCTACTTTCTTTTACATTGACTCACTGTTTTTTTTTTTACCTGAATGCCTACTTTAGCCCCATTCTAAGCAATAATATCTGTGAAATAACAGGTTTGATGTGCTAGTTATTTTTTGTCTAATACACATTAAAATAAATACATAATGATTTCCATTTTAAAACGTCCATCTATTTATCTCCCCAAGTCACTTTGTGCGTCACCGCACTTTCAGAAACCCGGAGCTGGTCCAGCCCTCTCGATTTACAGAGATGCAAACTGAGGCATGAGGAGAGGGGCAGCTTGCCAACGGTCACGCCAGTGGGGTGAACCTCATATTCCCACAGGCGTCTACACTGGAGATGAAGCGTGGACACCGAAGGGCTTGTGGTGGGCCTCAGTTACCCTAGTGACCTTGACCTTTAGGGAGACCTTTCTTTGGTTGTACACTGCCCCCTCCTGGTGGGTCCTTCTGCAATGTGGCTCCTCCTGGACCACGCGGCCAAGCGAGGCCCCCTCCTTGCAAGGCAGAGTTGACTGTGCTGAGGTGACACGCTGAGGCAGTCAGGGAAGTCACCGTTAAAGAGGTGGTGTTTGCACTTGGCTTTGAAGAATGACCAGACAGGGATGAGCTTGAATGCCTATCAGGCAGCTGTGATTTATTCTCCTGGTCAGCGGTCCACCCAGAGGAGGTTTGATAAGCAGGGGAGAGATGCGATGCCAAATGCAGTGTGGAGAATGGACAGGGAAGGGGGGAGCAGGGCAGATACAGCTGGAGGCAAGGGACGTGTGGCAGTGGTCCAGGGAAGTGGGGTAGGGCCTGCCTCGGCCTCTACCCCACTGGGACCTCACCAGGTTAATTCCTGCCTCTGGCCTGTTTCCTTACCCGTGAGAGGAGAAAGCCAGGCTCCATGTTCTCCAAAGACTCTCTTCCAGCTCTGAGAAATAAAACCACGTAAATCAGAAATTATGCCGATGAGGTTGTGAATGGCTCCACCCTTTTGGCAGTTAATCCGGCTTTAGCTATTAAAATAAACCAGAGCATCCCCTCTGGCCTACTTTCATTCCATTCTACAAAAATTAAAGCTCCAGTCTGTAAGGACGTATTTACCAGGGTGTTAGAGCGGTGCTGTCGTATTAGCCAGAAAATGGGAAGTGAATAACCTAGGCCATGCATGCTATCTCCCCCCTCTGTCCGTCAGGAGTCCCCCGACCCTGTAGCCGGTGTCCATCCAAGCCCTGCCCTGCACTCACCAGCTTCAGGGCCTGGGCCTTAACTCGCTGAGCCTCACTTTCCTCCTCTGTAAACAGGGCAGGGAACCAGTTACCTGCTCCATAGCGTGCCCTGAGGGCTAAGCCAGGAAGTGCTCCCCACAGCACAGAGCGGGCTCATGGTTCAGGAGCTGCCACTCTTACTCAAAAGGCTGTGGCAGACCCCAGCGTCTGGAGAAATGGCTCTGATATATCACTAAGGGAAAAGCGTGAGTTGCAGCGAGAAAGAGAAGAGTGATGAAAACGCACAAACGGGAAGGGAGGATTAAAACCCTATGCAGGGTGTCTGTCTGCGTTGGTCCAAGGGAAGGGAGGAGGTGAAGGGACTTGACCCCAGGCCCCTGAGGTTACCAGCCCATTAGGGGAGGTTCTGGAGGGGCAGGGCAAGTGGGCTGGGAGTGGATGAGATGGAGGGAAGGACTAACTTGGTCTTTATACATCCCTGAATTGTTTGACTTACGATTTCAGTAATCACTTTTAAACCTTTTGTAAACCGTTAAAATCTCCGATGAGGCTGAAGAAAAAAGAAAGCAAGAAATTGTCATCCAGGGAGAGGGAAGGAGGCTATGGGAAACCTCCCGGCCCAAGTGATTTGGCCCAAGGCTAACCCATTGTTACAGTGAATGAAGGGGACATCTTTGGGTCCAGGGGGCAAAGGCAGTCTTCCCAGATGGGCTCCTCTCTTGAGAGTTCCAGTGCCAGAAGGGCCTTTGTCTAACCTCTTCAACCAAAACAATTGTTGAGGATCAGAGAGGGCAAGAGACTGGCCCAAGTTCACACAGCAGAGCCTGGCCAAAAAGGCAGTTTCCTGACTCCTGGCTCAGTAGCCACCACCCTACATGATGCTACCTTCCAACTCTGTGCAGGAGCCATTCTTCTGGGAAAAGAAGAATATCATGTCCCACCTGCTTAACTTCTTTCCGCTCTGCTGACAGTCCTTTCTTCTCTCATTTCCTGAGTGCCCTCGCTGTGCCCTGCTTGAGAATTCAAGGTGACTAAGGCATGCTGCTTACCCGAGAGGCACTCATCGTCAAGTGGTCTGGAAGCTTCTGGTTTCTACCACTAACAAAGACATCTTTTTCTAACTGGTAAAAAAAAAAAAAAAAAATGCTCTGAGGCTAATTTTTTTTTTAATGTACTGTTTTGTTTGCTGCTGTCTTAATTGTTGCCATGTTATATTTTATCAGTTTAATGTTTTAATTTTGTGCTTGGGCGCTGAGGCAATTCAGTGAAGGGTATCATTCAGAAAATCAAGAAAATAAAAAAAAAAAAAATTGTCCACAGAAGAGGAAGCCTCCCAGGGGCTGAGGACAAAGCATAAGTGTCTGAAACGAATTTTATTAGGAACAAAACAAAATCAAACAACCTGTTGCCAGACAGAAGGTATTAGACCATCCTGGTTTTGGTTTTGTTTTTAATTTAATATCAGTTCTTCATTTTTCCCAACGTCAGCACAAGAGTCATCATCCCGTTCCCTTTACATTGCCGTCTAGAAGCTTCCCCATTTCTGCTTCCAGGCCTGTACTCACAGTGTGTGTCCTGCCTGATCTGCCCTCTTTCTTCTTCAGGAGATAGGCTATATGCTCTAACCACCCTTGCGTTTGCCAATATTTGTTGACAGGTGTTGGGATAACACAGCCAGCAAGACAACCCCAAATCTGCCTTCAGGGAATTTATATCCTACAAAGGTGTTCATTCTCAACGGGGGTGATGATACCACAAGGGAGTGAAAATTAGTTCTTGGAGCGGTGAAAAACATCTTTGGTTTCTCCCAAAGATTTGTATGTTCATCAGCCTGTTGACTAGCTCAGTCGGTGGCCCATCCAGCCACCCAGTCAGGAACCTGGGCATTGCCATCAGTTTGAGTCATCAACCATCTCCCAGCTCAGGTTGCTGGTTATCAGCCTCAGGGTCGCCCAGTTCGCAAAGGCTTCCCCTCTCTCCCTGCAAACTGACTCCGTCTGTCTCCACTTCCCTCCCTGCCCAGAGCCCAGAGGTTGGGCGCCTCTCTTGCCAACACTTTAGACCTCTGTGCCCCTTTCCCCCACCCATCTGGCAAAACCCGAGGCCTCCGGATAAACCCCACTAAGTACTTTCCCCCGGCCTGCACCTGGGTGGGAGAGCTACGAAGGGGGATGTCACTCAGCGGGATGGGACAGGACACACATAAATTAACGATCGCCAGCCTCAACTGGGTTGTCAACACTGGGGATTTTGTGGGCAAGTTTGCTTCTCAACTCAGAATGCTCATTCTCCTCCTTCCTCCAGACTCTTCACCACCTCTTCCTCGCTCTCAGCAGAAGACCTTGCCTCCCACTTTGCAGAAAAAATAGAAGCTCAAGATGAAATCTCCCTTAACATCCCACTACAAACCTACATCTACATCTGCACCCGTCCTCTCTTTGTTCCTTCTTTTGGTTTTAGAGAAGTCATCCCTCCCCCTCTCTGAGACCAACCCCTCCACCCACGTGCCTGATCCCTCGCACATGCCCGTGAACATCACTCACTGATTTTCTCCCCTATTCCCTACACCCCTAATTAAACTCTCTCCCCTTGATCTGCCTTTAAACAAACCCAGCTCTCTTGCGCCTTAGAACACACCTCCCCCAACACGCACACACTGACCCTGTCACACTGTCTCTCTCGTCCGCTTCACTCAGAAACTTTCCAAAAGACCCACAACCTCCCTCATCCCGCCTTCAGTCATCAGACCACTGCCACCTGACTTTCCCCATCACACCACAGAAGTGGAACTCCCGAAAGCCATCAACAATCGCCATACCTGTCATTAACCCAACGCTCCTGGCTCTCTCCTCACCCCATCTGACTTCTTAGAGCATTCCCCATGGGCTCGCCCCACTTTCCTGAAGCTCTGTCCTTGCCTTCCTTCCCTACACCCACGGTCCTGGGTTTTCTCCTGTCTGTTCACTCCTTCTCAGTCTTTGCAGACACAACCTCCTTTGTGCAGCCCTAACCTGTGGGTTCACCTCTGAGCTCCATCCCGGGTCCCCCTTCTCTCCTCTGCCCCTGTTCTGCTCCCTGGGCAATCGGCCCTCATCCACAGCCACGATGAGCATCTCTCTACTGACAGTTCCCCGTCTTCACGGGAGTCCAAACCCAGGCTTCCAAGTGCCTACTCAACACCTGGACTCGACGTCTCAAAAGCATTGCAAGCTCCACGTGGCTAAAGTGGAACTTGTGCTTTTCATGTCCCCCTCACCACCCTCCCCTCCTCGCTCTGCCCCCACCCCAGTCCTCTCCCAGCGGTCTCTCTTTCGCAGGGAAAGTAGCTGCCTGCCAGGCTGCACAGAAACCTCAGAGTCCATCCTGACACTCTCTCTCCATTCCAACACAGCTCGATGACAATTTTACTTCCTGATGACTCTGGAATCTTCCACCACACTCCACCTTCACTGCCACCGGCATCGCCCCATTATATTCTCTCTGGATGCCTGCCTGTGCTCCTACCCCTCACTTGGCTTCCAGCATGTACACATACACACCCTACTGCACCCTCCACTGAGAATTCACACAGGTCACATTAAAATGAAGAATCATCCTGTCCTTCTTGGACCTACACTGTCAAGTGGCTTCCTATCATACTTAAGATGAAAAGAAAGATCCTTAACGTGGAACCTGCCTCTGCCCACCTTCCATATTCCCCAATCCCCCTGTTCCTCTACACCCTGCTACCAAGGGCCGTTCTCGCCTCTTCTCTAAGCTGCACCTTCTGCCTCAGGCCCTTTGCACTGGTTCTTCCCTCTTCCTAGGAGTCTTCCCCTCCCATCCTCACCTATACATAGTTCATATTTCCTCACAAATAGCACTTCCTCAGGGAGTCCTTCCCTAACCCCTCCTTCCTGTTAAATGCTCTCACAACAATGGTTAACATACATAGAAGCACAGCACTATTGTTCGGAGCCCTTCTGAGCATTTCTGTTTAGAAGGCAGTTACTCCTCGTGACAACCCTATGATGTAGAAAGTATAATTATCTCTATTTTACAGATGAAGAAGCTGAGGCACAGAGAAGTTATGTAACTTATCCAAGGTTCCCTAGTGAACAAGAAGCAAAGCCAGAATCTGAACCCTAGCCCTGTGACTCCTGCCCTGTGTTTACTGTTCTGTAAGAAAACTCTATCCTTTTCCTATCTGCATGTCCTCGCTGTTTGTAACAATGTGTCTGTATGACTGTTTGTTTAGCGTGTCTCCAGCGTGTCTCCCGCTTTAGACTCTAAGCTCTGTTGGGGCGAAGATTACTTCATCCCCCATAGTAGGTGCTCAATAAATATTTTTTGGTAAATGGCTGAATGCAGACTAGTCTCCTCCCCCTTTCTCACTCACTGCATTCAGTCACCTAGCCCTGGCCCTGGTTCTTCCCAGAGCAGCAGTAACCCTAGGAGGTTCAGTTATGTGTTTATGTGCATCCTAAAACTGGAAGGAAAATGTTACGTCTGTACACATTCAAAATTTTCTACAGCAGGGTGCCTGGGTGGCTCAGTCCGTTGAGCATCAGACTTGATTTCAGCTCAGGTAATGATCCCTGGGTTGTGGATCGAGCCCTGCATCGGGCTCTGTGCTGAGTATGGAGTCTGTTTAGGATTCTCTCTCTCTCCTTCTGCCCCTCTGCAAAAAAAAAAAAAAAAAAAAAAGGGAAAAAATATTTTTAATTCTCTACAGCAAAGTCTAGGTGGTTCATGCTGTCTCCAGTTTCTCAATGGGTTCATGAAGTTAAAAAGAACTGATGCAAATATTCCCCAGCCTACTTCATCCTCTCCCTGCCAACCTCTCCTCAACAAGTACAACAACCTTACATCTAGTTTTTGTTCTCCACGCATCCATCTCTGCATTTTGATGATAGCAATCTTTTAAAAACACAAACCCAGGTCACCCTCCTACATAAAACCGGAGATTCTCTATCACCCTTGGAACAAAGTGCAGGCTCTGCTGGGCAGGAGAGGGTGCTGTAGGGCCTATTTCTTCCCCCATCCTCCTGTGTCCTTACTCTTCCCTCTTTCCCACAACTACAGCCCACCAGCACAGACTGGGTTCTATGTTTGGGCTTCCCAGCCTATACCGGGTGGTTTCTCCTGTCTGTATACAGGCACTGCCCTCTACCTGGAATGCCAGTCCTGTCTTCTGCAGAATCAGAAATTCCTATTGCATCTTTAAGCCTCAAGCTAGATATCTCTTTGGGGTTAGGTGCCCCTCCTCCCTGCGTCCATAGGCTGTGCCTATCCCTGACAATGCGCTCAAGGCATTGAACCACAGTTGCTTGGTTACCGACTCTCCTCCTTTTGAGCTTTGAGGGCAGCCACCATTTCTTAGTCATCTTTTTATCCCTACATTCTAGGTGAACACTAGCCTAAGGTATGGTGCTCAAAAACGGTTTATGCAGTGAATGAATAATTATAAGTAGTCATGGGCCCTAAAAAAAATCTGTGAAATGAATAAGAGTGGGTAACTAGAAGTTCGGGACCAGAGAGAGATGCAGATTTAAGATGTTCAGAGATGGGTAAGACCCTATCGCAACCGTCAGAGCTAACATGGAAGACAAATGCCTGCAGTGAACGAGTCTGGACGAGGTAAGAGGGAATCATTCATCTCAAGGCTGGGAGGAGGGTCTAGGTCTCAACACGCCCTCCTCCCGCCAATGGGAGGCCTCGTAACCCTCCAAGCCTCCGCCCCCTTCACCCGCTTGGGGCGGGGCCGGCCACTCCAGGAGATAAGACTACACTTCCCGGCGCGCCTCGCGGCCAGGGCGAACGAGGAGCCGGAAGTGGGCCGCGCGAGGTCTAAGGGCACGAGGGAAGTGGCGGGCGGGGACTCAGGGGGGCGTGCAGGTGAGCCGACTGGCAGGGGTTTGCCGGCATGGCTGAGGCCAGGAAGCGGCGGGAGCTTCTTCCCCTGATCTACCAGCATCTGCTACAGGCGGGCTACGTGCGCGCGGCGCGGGAAGTGAAGGAGCAGAGTGGCCAGGTGAGCGTGCGCGGGCCGTGTGCGAGGGCCGCGTGCTAGATCTGGAGAGGTGCTGCCTGCGCCCCCTCCCGTGGCGGCCTGGCGTGAGCCCAGAGCCGGACTCTTCGGTGGCCCGGGAAGCGACCAGGGGTACCGAAGGAGCCGCAGCCTCTGCACACTTCGGCTCCCTGTCGCTCTGGGCCTCAGTTTCCCGAGCTGTGCAGTGGGCGGGCCGGGATGGGAGATCCGACGCGGAGGGCTTTGTAATTCCCGCGCCCCTTACCTCCACCCCTTCCTGGTAGCGGCGGTTTAAAGTTTCCGAAGTCTCTGGCCACGTGGCTCCGCGGGCCGGGAAGGTTGCTGAGAGCCTGAGGGGTGGATTGCGACCAGCCCCCAGGGGAGGGTGAGGAGGCGAAAGAGGGAACCGAGGCGAAGGGGCTCGTGGCCCCTTAGTTGAGCTGAATGAAGCTCGGGCCCTTATCCCTCCCGTATGGAGTCGGGCAGCTTTGGGATTCGAGCTTGTGGTGGAGTCATTGCACACTTCATTCATTCTTTTCAGCAACTCCTGAACTAGCGCTCAGGGTGCTGATGATAGAGTGTTGAGCACAGTCCCCCGGCCCTACTAGAGGTTACGGTCTAAATCCAGTAGGGGAGGTAGACATAAAGAATCGCAAAAGTAACTGTACACTTAACACATTAAGTGCCAAGAATGAGAGGCGTAGGGCGATAAGACAGGGATGGCAAGTTAGTTGCCTGGGTCAGGGACACCCAGGACAGCTTTCCTGAGGAAATGGATGTTGATTTGAGACCTGAGAGAAGAGAGGTGGATATTCAGGCAGAGGGGCACATGCCCTGTGGTGGGAGGGAACTCGTTGCATTTGTACTGGCCTCTGGAAATTCCATCGTGGCTGAAGGGTGGAGTACAGGGTGACGGGGAGAGTTGGGGGGGGGCGGTGCTGGCTGGAGCCCCACGGTAGTCTGGTCTTCATCTGAAGAGCAGTGGTAAGCCACTGGAGAGTTTTAAATCGGTAAGGTGGATATTGACCTGATTAGTCAGCCCTCTGGCTGTGGTGTAGGCTCTGGTCCTGATGCTTGCTCCCAGGATCTGCATAGTCTAAAGGGTGATGGGCCCTAAGACATGATCCAAGCTTTTCCCAACCCTCTCCGGACCTTGACTGCCTTGGGCAAGAAACATTACCCGTGTTCATTGGGGCATTTGCTGAGGCAAAAGTATCCTGTCCTCATGGAGCTTACATCACAGCAGGGGCAGACAGATGACAAATCTTTAAAAACAAAAACAAAAAAAACTAAAGATACTGTGTGTCAGGTGATCATATGAGCCATAAAAATAAGGCAGGCAAGGAGGATAAGGAATGTCAGGGTTCAGTTATAAATAGGGTGATCAGGAAGCCCCACTGAGAAGGTGACATTTGGGCAGAGACCTGAAGGAAGTGAGGGAGTGAGCTGTGTGGTTAGCAGGAGAGAGCATTCTAGACAGACAGAATAGCAAGCCCGGATGGGGCCGGTGGCCTGACACATTTGAGGGGCAGTGAGGAGGCCAGAGTGCCTGGGGCAGAGCAGGGTAAAACGGACTATTGGAGTCTCCCTGTTATCAGCTCATGTGCTGGGCACTGACTAGAATATCTTGTTCAGGCCCGACAGCACCCTGGGTGCTGCTCTTATCCCTGTGTTAGAAAGAAGGAGCCTGAAGTGTGAAGAGGTGAAGAGATGAGCTCAGCCAGTTAACACAGGAGCTCTGCCTGACTCCAGATGTACCCTCTTGGCCACTCTGCCCACGTCCCTGACACTGCTGTCACCTTACGTTGCTTTACTCAACCTCCCTGGGGCGCTTGACACCCTCGGTTCTTGACATTTGCAGAGTGGGCCATCTGGCCTCGGCTCCAAAGGGCTGGATTCCACCCGCTTCCCTCTGCGTCTGTCAAGGGACTGGGGCCATTTGGTTTAGTCTCTTCCCAGCGGATGAGTGGACTGCGGTCATGCCACCCGGACGCCTTGGATGTCTGGGCTGTGGTTCGTACTGCCCTGGGACGATTGACCCACCTGACCTTTAAAAGACTTTAGAAAGGTCAGGGGTAGAAAAAGCCCCGTCTTGTGGCCTCTGAGCGTGGTGGGTGTCAGGGAGAGGGAGCTGGATAATGCTAGCCTGGCACGTTCCAACTCCAGGTTCTCAAAGGTACCCCTCACTAATGTGTTGTCTTAAAAGGTTTTGGCTGGAAGGACTTGCCCTGCTTGTCTCTGGAAGGTTTGAGCAGCACTGACGGGGCTAAGCAGACATATTTCCCTGGGCAAAAAGTCTCCCATGAGGCTGTGGAGAGTTGGGCCCAAAGAGGACCCTTATTGTGCCGGGGGGTTAATTGCTGCTTTCTCTTTACTTCTCTGCAGAAAAGTTTCCTGGCTCAGCCTGTAACCCTTCTGGACATCTATACTCACTGGCAACAGTAAGTCCGACAGGGCCTCAAGAGTGGAGTAGGGACAGCCCAAGCTGTCAGCTTGAAATAAGCTAGGATGCTAATCTGGTCTGCAGTCTGCCTCCATAGCCCAGTGTGGACACCAGTGTTGCCCCCAGGAAGCCAGGTCGCACACGGGGGTGCCCGATAGGGAGAAAGGACGTTGGGAGCTGTAATCAGTGCTCTTAAGGACCAGAGCTTCTCGGCCACTTGTTACTCATCCAGTCAACAAACACGTATTGAGTACCTACCTCCTAAATGCTGGGTCCTGCTCTAAGTATGGAGACACTGTCATGAGTGAGACAGACATGGTTCCTTCTTTCCTGGAGCTGATATTGGAGTCAGGGAGGTAGGCATGCCTCAACGAATGAAAGAAAGAAATGTAAAATTAAAATGATGGTAAAGCTTATGAAGAGGACTTGGTGCCAAAACCAGGTTAGCCTAGCCTCATTTAGGGGTTTAAGGAAGGTTTCCCTGTGGTGACCTTTGATTTGAGAGCTGCGGGGAGCGGGGAGTAAACCAGGGAGTAGTAGGTCTCATGAGGCAGGAGTTCACCTGGCATTGAGAACTGTGGGTGCCAAAGCCTATAGCTGGAGCCACAGGACAGATAAGGCCGGGCAGTTGGTGGGGCCCACCTCACTCCGGATCTGAACGTCTGTGGTGAGGAGCTGTGTCTTTGCCCCAGGAGCAGCGGGAGCCCTGAAAGGGGGGAGTAGGGAGCAGCGAGGTCACTGCAGGACAGCTTGGCTAGTCGGGGTGTGGACACCATCATCCAGGCAACAGCTTGTGGCGCTTAGACAGGAATAATGGGGTAGACAGTCAGCCGATTCCAGGAATATTAGGGGGTGAGACTGGGAGCTGGGGATGGTCTAGAGGGGCAGTCTCGTTGACTCCCAGGTGCCTGGCTTGTGCACCTGCATGGAAGGTGGGCCTGAGTGTGGAGCTGGAAGCGAATGCAATTGGAGGGAAAGATTTCAAGGACCTGTTGAGTGCGAAATGTCTGAAACGTGCAGAAAGAAGGAAGGGGTGATAATCCAAGGGCATATCAACAAAGGAATGGTTTGGGAGGGAGGGAGGGGAAAATCATTGTCTCCACAAAGTGGCCTGACCCACAGTCAACCAGGGAAGTGAAGGGCCTGCGATCATGTCCCATGGGGAATGATTGGAAAATACTGAATTGTCCAGGGTGGAAAAGAGCAAAGGGGCAGGTGATGTGTCTGCACATCTTTGAGGACGAAGGGAGTGGGGCGTTCTCTGGGGCTCTGAGAGGCTGAAGTAGGACCCATATGTACCGTTTTAGGGAGACAGGTTTCAATTTCTGAATAGAAGCACTTGGTCATCAGAGCTGTCCAGAAATGAGATAGGCTATGGTTCCCTATCATCAGAGGTGTGTAAGGAAAGGCAAGAATGGTGTGGAAGAGATGGCAGCTTCCAATGGAGAGCTAAGGTCTTTGAAAGTCCTGTCAGCTCTCAGTTCTTGGCTTTCCTCTGCTGCTAAGGTAAGGTCAGAGCATAGGGCCCACCCTGCACTTCCTCTCCATCACCGCCTCCAACTTGCCCAGGTGTCTGGGTATGACAGCACTTCCTTCGAGAACTGCCTCAGTGAGCCCTTCCTTGTCACTGGCCCCTTCTGTGGGTGAGGGGTACTAACAAGAATGAGGACCTCACACCCACCAGAGGTGGCCTTGCCTGATGGTTCCCAGCAAAGTTCAAACCCAACAACTAGCTGTGTGAGCTTGGGCAGACTTGGCTTCCTTGAGTCTGTATGTTCATCTTTATCTGTAAAATATAATAATAGTAAATCAGGGGGCATCTGGGTGGCTCAGTCAGTCAGGCATCTGACTTTGGATCTCATCTCAGGTCTTGATTCTGAAGTTCAAAGGTCGTGAGTTCAAGCGTGGTGTTGGGTTTTGCGCTGGACTTGAAGCCTATTTAAAAACATAAGAAAATAAAATAAAATAAAATAAAATAAAATAAAATAAAATAAAATAAAATAAAATGGTAGTAAATCAGGTGCTAAACCTGACCATCAGAGTTATTTGTCCTGTAGGTATTTATTGAGCAGCTACTATGCGTCAGAACTGTTCTTGATATATCTGGAAACAACCAGAGAGAAATCCCTGCCCTTGTGAAACATTCTGTTCGGAGGAGGGAGAGCGGCAGAATGAATTGATAAGTGTAATAAATGAAACCTGTTTTTCAGGGGGGATTCCCAACAAGTGGCCTTCCTGGGAACAAGGGACCCACATCCCAAACTGTGGTAGAGCATGTCTATCCCAGCTGGAGAACATGGGACATAGACAGTGATTCCCTTGGGATGGGAGGGTGAGGTCACAGGAGCTGGTACTTGAAAGTTCCAGGGACTGAGCCATCTGGGTGCTTGTCCTGCCGATGCCCAAAACTTACTCTTTGACCCTGAGCAAGTCACTGAGTCGTTCATTTTTTGAGATGTGTGCTATGTGCTGAAGATACTTAACGAGCTAGCAGAGGTTCCTGCCAGCCCCTCCCCCCGCCCCGGGTTTGACCTTGTAGGGAGGGAGTCAGGCAGGAAGTAAGTAGAATAACAGGAGAGAGAAAAGTGCTCTGAAGAAAATGAAACAGGATGACAGAGCGGAGAATGTCAGGGGGAGGGGAATCATGATCAGGGAGGGGCTTTGAAGAAGCTGTATTGGAGCTGAGGCCTAAGGGACAAGAAGGAGCAGGGCTTCCAGAAAGAGGGCACTATAGGTGCTCTAAGTTCTGGAGGAGGGAGAACCCAGATGATTCTATGAACAGCCCGCAGGTGCTGGCACATACCAGTCAGTGATGGTTAGCTGCTGTGACTATGCAATGTCACCAGCCCTTACTGATTATTTTGGAGACTAATAGTTGTAAAACCAGTGTATGAAATGGGTGAAAAGGCAGAATACAAGTGTATCTACGCTGTTTTCAAACTCTGTGCGCATTTCCTGGCAGGGGTTGGGGGGGGTGTCTTTCTTGTCAAATCTCCTGGCCTTGCCCTTGTCACCTGGTTGGTACAGCCAGTCACCCTTGTCCTGCAGGACGTCAGAGGTTGGCCAGAAGCGGAAGGCAGAGGAAGATGCAGCGCTGCAGGCTAAGAAGACCCGTGTGTCCGACCCCATTAGCAGCTCAGAGAGCTCAGAAGAGGAGGAGGAGGCAGAGGCCGAGACCGCCAAAGCCAGTACGAGTCCCGCGCCCCGGGGGAGCCTCAGTCATTGGTGTTAGTGGGAGCTCAGCCCAGGGCCCTGCAGCTCTGGGGAACAGGCTTTTGGATATTGGGTTGTTCCAGGGGAGAGTCCACCTCCAGGTTCCCCTCCAGTGGGCCCTGGGAAGACCAGGACCTCCTAGAGAGAAGGCTGGAGGGCCCCACATATCTACTGCGGTATTTATTTGAACCCTTTCTCGTGGCAGACATTGTGTCAGAGGTACTGGGAATCCAGTGGTGAACAAAAACTTAGCTGGGCCCTTACAGCCTAACTTGGGGTACAACAGCTACATTTTTACAAGCCCCCAGGTGATTCTGACAGGTGGAAAGAAGCCTGCGTTTGTAGAAAAACTGCTGGAAAGATTGCAGAGAGGGCAGTTGGCAGGCACCTTTTCTGCGTCACCTGTGGCTGCTGGGGGAGCGGCTGGCTTTCCTGTTGTTTTGGACGTGTGCAGGTTAGCCCTGGAAGGCTGTCCCGGGCACTCTGGTTTCAGAGCATTGGCAGGGTTGACCCCGTGAGGCCTTCACAGCCCCTTCTCCCCAAGTCCTCCTGACAGTTTGTGTTTTAACCAACAGACTTTTGACTCCACCGAGGAATCATCCTTTTTCTCTGCAAGGTTATTAGCTTTTGCTTACATAGAAGGTGATTTCTTGATTCTTAAATGTATTTTCTGATTGTAAAGGAAATACAGGATTCGTTATGGATATGCAAATTACTTGTTAAAAAGGCAGGAAAAAAAATTACCCACGTTCTTGCCACCTACGATTTGGCAAATTATTCTTCCATTTATTTTTCCTGAGCATGTTTTTAAAAATATTCAAGATCATATTAAATACATATCTTATATCTTCATCTTTTAAAATCATAAATGCAAAACAAGTCCACTTTGAACTATATGTAAGCATATGGAAGAAAAATGAGAGGTTTTCTATTCTACCCTGGATGGGTCCCTTTTACCCCCGGAATGCATCCTGGTGGGTAGCTTTAAAACTGTCCCCTGCGCATCTAGTCATACAGATAGCCGTGCATATGTGCATGTCCACACCAACACACTTATGTAAAAGCAAAAATTGTTCAATTTCATACTGACTGATATTTGATCTTAATGGATTTTTGTTTCATGAATTTTTTCTATGATAAGGGAATCGTTGCAAGAAGCACGCTGAAATGTTTGTGGGCAACATGATACGATGTCTGGCATTTTTTTTTCAGAATAGTACTTGATGGGGAAGGGTACTGGAGAGGCCGGTTGACATCACACAGGCCACAAGCTGGTAATGGTTGGGACTGTGTGGTTTGCTGTACTTCCTCTCTACTTACAGATGTGTCTAAAAAAGAGAGGGAGATGGAGTTAAATGCCAGGAAGAGAGTCAGACCATGCCATTCATCTCAGCAGTGTCCCATGTCACAGCATACCCTAGAAATCTTACCCTGTCTGACATTTGGGGAGACAAGTTTCCTGCTGGAAGATCACCCAGAATCTGTAGGTCTCAACATCTCACCAGTTCCCGGTCTCATAGTTCAGCTCCTTTTCCCAGTACAAACTCTTGAAATCCCGAGCAGCTTTCTCTGTGGACCAGGGGCTGGCTGCCTGACTGCTGCCGCTGTCCTGCTGAGTGACTCTCGGGGCCGCAGCGTGGTAGCCTGTGGGGATGGCCCACCCTGAAGTCATGTGGTGCCTTCGAGGGGGTCTGCAGCGGCACTGTGAGCCAGCGCTTCCTTTTCTGGGGTCTTCAGTGTCTCGTGCCATCAGGGAGTTGGGGCTCCATGGGGGATGCACACCCGTGGCTTTCGTGGTGCCCGGCTCTCCCGCTCCTGGTGGATGTGGCTCGTGCACCCCAGAGCTCTTTCCCACAAGTCTGGGCTCAGTCTCAGATGCTCAGGCCAGCACCAGGCACAGCCATACCAATTGAATCGTTAGGTGAGCTGAAACCTGTTGGCTGTTCTTAAATGAGAAAAAAAAGCTCATCTGGTTCATGCAGCGGGTGTCTGTGTCTTGCAGCCCCAAGACTGGCGCCCACCAACTCCTCGGTTCCGGGGGCAGTTGTGCCATCAGGCACGAAAGAAAAAGCCAGGGTGAGTAGGACCACCTCCAAGCTGTCGCCCTTTGGGAGTTACGTGCCCTGTAGGGGGACAGTCCCCTGTCAGAGAAGGATAGGGTTGTGAGCAGTTACCCAACCTGGATTCAGTTCTGGGCCTTTATCACCAGCTGTGTGATCCTGGTGACTCCTTTACCTCTCTGGGCCTCAATTTCCTTTTCTGTAAAATGGAGGTGATGCCCCACTGCTTTGGGCCGCTGGGCACATCATGCACCTGTAACAGTTTCTTTCCTCCTTCATCCGTGCATTCACCTATTCAGCCAACGGCCTGTTACTGATCCAGTTACTTTCCAGGGACCGTGGGAGGCAGTGGGGGCACCACAGTAAGACGCCTGTGGGTCTGAAAGCTGGAAAACCATTTTCTAGACTGCAGCTCCTGAGAAGGTAGAATACCGTTGCTGGTAGTCCACAAAGCAGCATCACAGACGTGTAAAGCACACGTCCCTGAGATACCTGGAGCGCCAACTACAGCATGAGGTAGTGAGGACGGCCGCAGCAGGCTGCCAGTTATCGCTTAGCCAGTAACTCCTGGGTCCCAAGAGCTGTAATTTGGTTTTCTCCGTGCCTCTGTGAGGGGAGGTACCGTTCTCAGCCCCATCTTAAAGGTGAAGAAACAGACCAAGGGAGGTAATCTGTCCAAACTCCTACGCCTGGGAAGCGGTTTGTGCTGGTCGTTCACCAGGCCACACCCAGCGTGTCTGTCACCCCCGTCCTTTGTAGGCAAAGACCAAGAAGGCCGGCAAGGTGGTGAACTCCACACCGCATCCTGCCGCTGGGAAGGCGGTGGCCCACCTTCTGTCTGGGAGGTCACCTAAGAAGTCAGCAGGGCCTTCAGCGAATACCATCCTGGCCTCAGAAACTGAGGAGGAGGGCAGTGTCCAGGCCCTCAGAACCACGGCCAAGCCTGGTGAGCGTCCCCAACTTGTAGACGTCAAGCCCCCTGAGTTTGGGCTGGGGAGGCAGGCCCGGCACTGCTTTGTCAAGCTCTGGGACGTTCTGGAATTTAGAGGTCTGTCTCCATGGCAGTAAGGTCCCGCGGCACCCCAATAAGGAAGGGTCTGCTGCAGGGACATGTCAGGCTTTGCTAAGAGAGTTTGAGCAGCCCAGGTGATGGTGGAGCATTTTCTGGTTTATTGCTCTCAGCTGGGTACAGGGCCCACTGCGGAGGCTGAGGCTAAACCGAGGCCTGGGTTCGCTCCAGTTTCTCGTGTGAAATAGGCGTTTGCCCTGCCTGCCTCAGTGTGATGATGGAAGGAGATGCCCGGACTAGCAGACGGTGGCTTGTGTGTGGTAGGACCTAGCATGAGCCTTCCCGGGGTCACAGAGGTGTGGGCAACACAGGCGTACGAGTGGCACGTGCCTCAGCTGTGGGGCTTCAAGGTAGGCGGGGCTGAAGGTCCACACTCGGGAAGCGAGCACAGGCACCTGCGTCTCATTTCCTGGCCTAGCAGAGAGCCGGGGAGGGGAGTCCGGAAGGGCAGGCCCTCAGTCCTCTCCTGCTTCGTCCCCCAGGAATGGCATCGGCCAGCCAGGCTGACAGCTCCAGCGAGGAGACCTCCACCTCGAGCGATGAGACATATGTGGAGGTAATTGCCACCCGTCCTCAGGAGCTGCCTCTGCAAACCTCTAACCCCCCCCCCCCCCCCGGGGGCCTGGCCAGGGCTTCGCACACCAGCGGGGCCAAATCAACCGAGCAAGTGTTTCAGCGTGACCGGGAGCTGGAAAGGCTGAGGCCTGGGGAGCAGAGCCAGATGCTGTCGTCACACCGCGGGTGTGAAAAAGGTCTAGGGTTGTGGGGGAGAGACGCCGTCCAGCCTGTGAGACCAGGGAAGGCTTCCTGGGAGAGGTGGCACTGGAGCAGGGCCTTGACGCACAGGGGATTCTCCAGGAAGGGATGTGGGGGCAGGGTTCAAGCAGAAAGAGCTGCATGAGCCCAGGGGCAGGCGGGTGGCCATCCTGCGGTGTGGTCCGGGTGAGTTGGGCGAGGCTGCTGAGTGGTTCTGGGTGGATGCCAGGCCTGGGCGCTTGGTCAGAGACGGTCAGGTCTTGGTCTGTGGCCTCATCTCTGCTCTGAACTGTGACCCGGAAGTCCTTCCTTATTGTGCAGCCGGGCCTTGGGGATCTAGTGGCAGCACGAGGTGCATGATTGCTGCTGCTATGGGGACGTGGGAGGTGGGGGGGTCCCTCAGAAGTCTGACCGCAGTGCTCATGGTTACTATAAAGGGAGAATGTAGAGAGCCCTGAGGGGCCCTAACAAGAATGTGAATGAGGTGAAAGTGCCTTAATTAAGAGGAGATCAGAGGTAGGCAGGGGCCACATCCCTGGGGTGCCTGGAGTACTTCTCACCTCCTGCCTCACCCAGTAACCTGTGAAGGTGGAGACCTTCCTCCCATCTACCCAAGGCCTATCCTCTTCCCACGTCCATCCCCACTTTCAGGCGCTGGGTACAGCCATAAGAGCACCCAGGCTCCCGTTCCTACTTGTCCCTGGGAAACCAGCAGCCATACACACAGCCTTGGGGGGCCAGAGGCCAGCACAGGGCCCTGGCAGCAGCGAGGAGTTTGCGATTGAGGAGATGGCTGCCCCAGAAACCCAGGGTCAGGTGAAATCTACCTGATGACAGATGTGGAGGTAGGGCACTGCCTGCCTTAGGAACGTCAGAATTTTAGAAGTCTAAGAAAGAGCCCATGGAGGAAAGGAATATGCCCGGGGTACCTCGGCAAGACTGGCATTCAGATCCTGGCCTCCCAGCCCCTGGGAAGGCCGCCATGATCGGATACCCCTGTAGTTGAAGGGGCAGGTAGGGTGGGCCTTCTGGTTGAGAGAGGCTGCCCCTGTGTGCCAGGCAGCAGGGGAGCATAGTGGATGGGAGTTCTGCCCCCAAGGCGACACAGACATGGGTTCTAGTCGTGACTTTGCCCTTAGTATTGGTCTTGAGTGACTTAACCTCCCTGAGCTTCTTGTCCCTCTCTGGAAAATGGGTGTAAAGATAGCATCTGACTCAGAGTTCTTTGAGAATTGGATGATGTTAGGAAAGGGGTTTGTAAACCATGAAGCCTCTCATAGCCCTCAGAGGCAAAGATTATTATTTCTTCTCTAATTGCATCCTCTTATTCCAGGTGAAACCTTCAGTAAAACCACCCCAGGTCAAAACCTCACCAGCCCCTGCCAAGGACTCCCTAGGGAGAGGGGCAGCCCCAACCCCTGGGAAGGCAGGGGATGTGACACCCCAAGTCAGAGGAGGTGCCCTGACCCTAGCCAGCAAGGCCAAGAAGCCAGAAGAGGACTCGGAGAGCAGTGAGGAGTCGTCTGAGAGTGAGGAGGGGGCCCCTTTGGAGCCGCCCCACCAGGTGAGTCCTGGGGGCAGACCACTCCTCAGCGTCCTCAGGTCCCCCGGAGGCTGCCGAATGGCTATATAAGGAGCACCTGGCCTCCTCTGCCAGATAAGACTGACCTTGGGGTTTGGGGAGCAGGAGGTGGGGGTATGAAAATGAAGGACAAGAGCAGCTGGGCTTGTCAGTCCCCTATGGAAATTGCCTTCTTGTGTGAACCGCAGCCTGGAAGAGCTACTTCCCACAGGGTGGCCTTGCACCCTCCTCTCTGTCAGCAACTCCCCTTTACCTCAGTTTCCCTGTCTCGAGAATGGGATACGGCCAGCCGGTCCTATTGTGAAGGGACTTAAGTTTTAATTGCCTAGTCCTCTGGCTTCTTCGGCCAAATCATGGCTTCTTAGCTAACAGGAATCTTTACCTTCCATCTGCCGGGACCCACTCCTCTGGGCTGGGTGGCCAAGACTCTGGGTGCATCTGAAGGGAAAGCAGAGGGGCTGGGAAGCTGTTGGAGTCGGAGAGCCAGGAGGAGGAAGCATCAGACAGTGGTGGTAAAAGGCCCCGAAGCTGGCCCGGTGAGGCCCAGGAGTGGAGGTCCCAGCCCAGGGCCGGATGGTAAAGGAGAGATACAATAAGTAAAATAAAGTTCATCTTGCTGGGTGGTAATGAGGAAGGTAAGGGGGCGGGGGGCGGGCTGTAGGAATGGTCATTAAAACAGCGGCTCAGGGAAGGCCTTACAGAGACGTTGCGGGCCTGAAGGAGCAGGGTGGGGGTGTGTGCCACGTGGACATTTGGACAACGGTCGTTCTGCTGGGGAGCACGGCAAGTGCCCGGGCCCTGATGTGGCAGTGGGAGAGAGAATTGTGACCCGGAGTACAGTGGTCGACCACGCCAGCCGTGGAGCCTGTGCTCTCAGGGCTTGCCCGCTGACGGGAGCCCAGCCGAGGGAGCCTCTCTCTGATGCCTGTGTGTGGGTGACTCCGGGAGCGGTGCAGGGGTGTCGGGGAGAACTGCCACGAGGAACTGGTGTGTATCTCGGACCTAGAGGAGGAGGCAGCAGTGGCCAAGTGAGCTGGGCAAGGCTGCGAAGGCCCTGGGAGTGAGAGAAGCTGTCGGGCCGGGCCTGAGCCCCGGTCCAGGTGGAGAGCGAGAAGCACAGGGGGCTCTCGTGAGCCCCAGCTAAGGCCTAGGCTTCGTCCTGATGGCACACTGGAGGGTGAGGAGGGCAACAAAACCTCCCTTTCTCTCTCACTAGGCGAAGGCCTCGGAGAAAATTGTCCAGGCCAGGGCTGCCTCGGGCCCCGTTAAGGGGACCCCTGGGAAAGGGGCCACCCCAGCACCCCCTGGGAGGACAGGGCCTGCAGCTGCCCGGGCCAAGTCAGGGAAGCCAGAGGAGGATTCAGAGAGCAGCAGTGAGGAGGAGTCTGACAGCGAGGAGGAGCCGCCAGCTGCCAAGACACCACTTCAGGTGAGGCCTGGGGAGGGAGAGTCCATGAAGCCGTGCCCCTCCGCAGGAGGCCTTCTGAGGACCGGTTCCACTCTCTGTCTGCCAGGGCCCTAGACACACTTGGAGCCCTACCCCTTCTCCCCTGCGGTGTGTGTGGCGTCCTTTGCCCTGTCCAGCCTCTTGTGTCTCCTCACGTCCACCCTTGTGCTCCCTCCCGATTCTGCTTGTCTCCCTCCAGGTGAAGCCTTCAGGGAAGACCCCCCAGGTCAAAGCTGCCGCAGCCTCTGCCAAGGAGTCCCCTAGGAAAGGGGCCCCTCCAGTGCCCCCTGGCAAGGCAGGGCCTACAGCTGCCCAGGCTCAGGTGGGGAAGGGGAAGGGGAAGGGGGAAGAAGACCCAGAGAGCAGCACTGAGGAGTCCGACAGCGAGGGGGAGGCGCCAGCAGCCGTGCCCCTAGCCACGAGCCCTGTTCAGGTGAGGCTGCAGGACGCCCCGCAACGGCGCGGTCTGCCCCGTTCTGGAGAGCCTGTCTGTCGGCTTATCCTCCCCTTCCACACCTTGGGTCCCGTGCCCTGCATTTGCTCTCCTCACCTGGTCTTCCCTCACGGCTAGTCTCCTGTGGGCTCCTGCCCTGATCCTGTCTTTTGCTACTCCAGGCAAAGCCCTTGGGGCAAAACTCCCAGGTCAGAGCAGCCTCCGGTCCCGTGAAGGGGCCCCCTCAGAAGGCAGGGCCTGCAGCCACCCAAGCAGGGAAGCAGGAGGAGGACTCAGGGAGCAGCAGCGAGGAGGAGTCAGACAGCGAGGGGGAGGCGCCGGCCCAGGTGAGGCTCCTGCCTGTAAGTTTCTTCCTTCCCCTTCAGTGTCAGGAGCCACCCCCCCCCCCCCCCACACACACACACACACCCACACGCTGACTCTGTTTGCCCTCTTGGTTTCTGGTGTCTCTGCACACAGCCATACTTTGTGCTCCCTCCCCTGTTCCTGTGTGTCTCTCTCTGCAGGCAAAGTCCTCGGGGAAGATCATCCAGGTCACAGCTGCCTCACGTCCTGCCACGGGGCCCCCTCAGAAGGCAGGGCCTGCAGCCACCCAGGGCAAGGCCGAAAAGTGCAAGGACGAGTCAGAGAGCAGTGAGGAGGAGTCAGACAGTGAAGAGGAGGCGCCTGCAGCTGTGGCTCCAGCCCAGGTGGGCCCGGGAGGGGCTGCCCCACGGCCTGACCTAAGCCACTGGCACCCGTCGGCTCCCCGGGGAGCTGTGGGGAGGCATGGCGGCGGGGCTCCGCCCCAGAACAGATGGGGGCTCTGAGCTCAGGCTCCTTCTTTAGCTTCTGACTTCTTCCTCTCAGGCAAAACCAGCTATGAAAACACCCCAGACCCAGGCCCCTCCAAAGAGGGGCACCCCCGTTACCCCTGCACCTGCCAAGGTTCCCCCGGTGCGAGTGGGCACGCCAGCCCCTTGGAAGGCAGGAGCCGCATCCTCTCCAGCCTGCGCCTCATCCCCAGCTCTGGCCAGGGGCGCCCAGAGGCCCGAGGCCTCTTCAAGCAGCGAGGAGTCGGAGAGTGAAGAGGAGACCACTCCTGCCCCACCAGCAGGACAGGTGAGGCCAAGTTGGTCTGGCAGATTCGGGGCTAGTCCTCTCGTCGCCCTTTGACCTGAGATACGTGTCTCTTCCTTGTCATTCCAGGCAAAGTCTGCGGGTAAAAGCGTCCCGGTGAAAGCTGCCTCTGCACCCACCAAGGGGTCCTCGGGCCAAGGGGCTGTCCCAGTACCCGCTGGGAAGGCAGGGCCTGCAAGGGCCCCGGCTAAAGCTGAGGTTCAGGAAGATTCAGAGAGCAGTGAGGAGGAATCAGACAGTGAGGAGGTGACTGCAGCCCCAGCCCAGGTGAGGCCTGGGAAGAGCTAGCCCATCCCGCCCACACCAGGGCCCGGGGCAGGGCTGAGGAGGGACTTTTCTGGGCTGGGCTTGCCCCTGGCTGTGCAGAAGCCTCGAGGGCAGCCTCAACTCAGCCTGGTTCCCCACTTTTCACTCGGTCTCCTCCCCTGTCAGAGGTGTAGTCTCCCCCGTGGCCTTCTCAGCTCCCATTGAGACTCCTTATGCCACCCGCAAGCTCTGTGGAGCGCTCCTCTGCCTGGTGCTGCCCTGTCTCCCTCAGGGAGTTCCCAGTCTAGATGGGGGCGTGGATGTGCACACAGGCTAGTCCAGCATAACGTGATAAGTTGGAAAATAGGTCACGTACCTGGGTTACAGCACTGCAGGTGGGTAGCGTCTCGGGGTTTCCCCGGAGGGAAGGCCTCCTGGAGGAAGTGGCATTGGAATTGTAGGCTTGAAAGATCTGGCCAGGGGAAATGGAGTGTTCCAGGCAAAGAAGCCTGCTCGTGCCCGGAGGGTGGGAGAGTGCCTGGCCTGAGGGAGCTGCCCCGAGCAGAGCATTTTGGTGGGATCACTGGGGGAAATGATGCAGTGGCAGACAGAGCAGGGGGCTTGGAGCCAGACTGCCTGGGTTCAAGTCCTGGCCCCATTTCCTACCAATTGATTCCTACCTATCAGGGCCTTTATTGACTCTTCTGTAAATTGGAAATTAGCTGTCACAGGGTTGAGAATTTAATGAGATCTCACCTACCATACCCAGCAAGGGCCCTGTGCACACAGCAAGCTCACTCCTCTGCCTCCCTGAGGGTGGGCCAGGCTGATGGGGAACAGAATCAGGAGTCCCCTCCCAGCCTGGAAGAGCTGAGCTGGGAAAAGTGAAGATGGCTCACACCTCATGCTCACCCATGGTTTATTTGTAATTGTCGCTCTTTTTTTCCCCCCCAATAACCACTCACAAATTAGTCATTTCTATTTTCCCTGTACCAGAGCACGTGTTTTCTATGGGATTTTCTTTTGTCCCCCTCTCACAGTTGCCTTGTGGGACCCAGGGTCCTGTGATTCCCCTGTGATTTGACAGGTGCATGTGGGCCCTGTTGGAGTCCCAGCCCAGCAGCTCTTGTCCCGTTTCCACGCTGCAGACACATTCCAGACCAACACCTGAAAAGTTTCACTGTGCCCATCGCCTAAGTATTTGTCTCCCCATCTGAACCTCCCACCAATACCGTTAGATAGGTGTTCATTTGCTTTCGTTTCTGGAGGAGGAAATTAGAGCTTAGAAGAGTTGTTTGCTGACCAGCTTCAGCTCAGCAAGCCAATGAGGGTCAGCTGGGCCTGCGCCCCAGCGTGCCCGCCTCAGAAGCCTTTGCCTTTTATGCTTTCTCCTGCTACATTTTGGCCCAAACTTTTCCAACCACAGACATGATTATGTTGTGGGGCCTTACTTCCTCCCAAGGTGCAAAACAAAGCGGCTAATCCCTCTCTAGGGGCCCAGCCTTCTAGCCTGGTGCCCTGTCAGGAGATGGTGCCTTGCCTAATTTCAAGAGGCCTGAATTGCCCCCACTGAGACCGGCGGGTCTGATGGGAATCTTGTCTGGAGGATAAGGCTCATTAAGCCCCTGTTACGGGGTTAGGAGGATTCAGTGAAATAACACTTGTGTGGCCTCACTCTCAAATGCTGTCTGTACATACTAAGTGGGTTCCACACTGTTCAGTGTAGCTGGGGTCAGAAGTGAGACACGTAGTCGCTGGTCTGCTCAGAGACCTCACCCAGCTCAAAGGAAACCATCTATGTGAGAGCTGAGGTTCAAAATAACGTAACAAAGACAGGATTGGTTCTGGAAAACCAGATGTGCCAAAGACCAAGGAAGGAGGTGATTCTCGGTTGAAATGCTATAGGAAGAGAGCCTTTGTGTGAGAAGGGTGGGAGAGCTGGTCAGTCAGAGTGTGAGGAATGGCTGCGTGAGTGGTAGAGTGCCTTTGGAGTCTGACCTTGCCTTGTATGTTGATCTTCCGTCCTGTGATGACGTTACATTTGCTTATCAATTTTCATGGCTTTTATAGATTCCCTAGGGTTTTTTTATATACAGATCTTGTTGCCTGTGAATAAGGACAGCTTCACTTTTTCCTCTTCAATCTAGACGGCTTTTATTTCTTTTTCTTGTCTTACTGCACTGCCTAGAACCTCCAGTACAATGGTGAGTAGCAGTGGTGAGAGCAGACACCTTTGCCTTGTTTTTAATTTAGGGCACAGCACTCAGTCTTTCACTGTTTAATAGGATGTCAGCTATAAATTTTTCAAAGATTCCCTTTATCAGGATGAGAAAGTTCTTTTCTTTTTCTTTTTTTAAAGATTTTATCTTTAAGTAATCTCTACACCCTCATGGGGCTCGAATCCATAACCCCGAGGTCAAGAGTCACATGTTCTACTGACCAAGCCAGCCACGTGCCCCAAGCTCTTTTCTATTCCTAGTTTGTTGAGAGTTTTTATTAGTTGAATTTTTGTCAAATGCTTTTTTCTGTTGAAGTGATCTTACTGGTTTTTTCCTTTGTTCTATTAATGCAGTGTATTATGCTTAGTTGGTTTTCAGGTGTTAAATCAACCTTTTGTTTTTGTGATAAATCCCACTTGGTCATGGTGTATACTCCTTTTTCTTGCCGGATTTGGTTTGCTCATCATTTGTTAAGGGTTTTTGTGTTTATATCCATAAGGAATACTAGTCTGTAAATTTCATGTGATGTCTTAGCCTGGCTTTGGTATCGCCCTGATAACTGGCCTCAGAAAGTAAGTTGGGTGGTATTCTCTCCTTTGTTTTCTGAGGGTTTATGTTGGATTGGTATTATTTCTTCCTTAGTAGAATTCACCAATACAGCCATCTGGGCCTGTATTTTTTGTGTGTGGAAGATTTTTTGGTTTTTTAGTGTTTATTTTTGGGAGAGAGCATGCAAGCGGGGAAGAGGGGCAGAGAGAGCTGGGGACAGAGGATCCAAAGCCGGATCTTCGGTAACAGCAGCGAGCCCAGTGTGGGGCTCAAACTCAAGAACTGTGAGATCATGACCTGAGCCGAAGTTGGACGCTTAACCAACTGAGTCACCCAGGTGCCCTGAAGATTTTTAATTACTGAATCAATTTTGAAAATTGACTATTGGTCTATTCAGGTTTTCATTCTTCTTGAGTCAGTTCTATTTTGTACCTTTTAGTGATTTTGTGCACAGTTAATAATTTCTGCCTTTCTAGAAACTTGTGTGTTTTCATCTCCATTGTCTAATTTGGTGGCATAAATTTGTTCATAATATTCCCTATAATTCTTTTTAATTTCCATAGCGTCTATAGTGATGTCCTGCCTTCTTCCTAATTTTCGGTAATTTGTGTTTTCTATTTCTTGGTCAGCCTAGCTAAAGACTTACCAATTTTGTTGTTCTTTTCAAAGAAACAACTTGTGGTTCCATTGATTTATTTTGTGGTTTTTATTTCATTAATTTCCACTCATATATATATATATATATATACATATATATATATATATATATGTATGTATATTTTAAGAGAAAGTGGGGGGCAGGAGGGGCAGAGGGAGGAGAGAATCTTAAGAAGGCTCCATGCCCAGCAAGGAGGAGCCCGATACAGGCTTAATCTCACAACTGTGAGATCATGACTTGAGCTGAAATCAAGAGCTGGAGACTTAACCCCATCTGCTTTGATCTTTATTTTTATTACTCCTTCTTTTGGGTTTGATTTGCTCTTTCTTTCTAGCTTCTTAAGATGTGCATTTATTTTTGAGAGTGCACAAGCGAAAGAAGGACAGAGAGAGGGACAGAGGATCTGAAGCAGGCTCTGGGCTGACAGCAGCGAGCCCAATGTGGGGCTTGAACTCAGAAACCATGAGTGAGATCATGACCTGAGCCAAAGTCAGAAGCTCAACCTACTGAGCCACCCAGGCACCCCAAGGCGGAATCTTTAATTGTTTATTGTAGCTCTTGTTTTTCTTTTCTCTTTTTCTTACTTTTTTAAAATTTATTTACGTATTTATTTTGAGAGAGCGCACACAAGAGGGTGGGGGGGCTGGTTAGGGAGAGAAAATCCTAAGCAGGCTAGTGGAACACACACATACCACCTCCCCCCCGCTCCCCACTGACATCATGAAGCCCTACACCCTACTCCAGACTCATCTCACAAAATGTGAGATCATGACCTGAGCAGAAAAAAGCAGTTGGAGGCCACCCGGGTCCTTCTCCTTTTTTTCCAATGTAAGTGTTTAATGCAGTGAATTTCCCTGTAAGGACTGCATTAACTTTATCCCATGAATTTTGAAATGTTGGGTTTTTTATTCTTCTTTGACCCATGGGTTATTTAGAAGTGGGTTAACTTCCAAATATCTGGGACTATGCAGATTACTTTTTGTGGTTGATTTCTAATTTAATCCCATTGTGGCAGGAGAACATATTTGGTGTTATTTCAGTCCTTTTAAGTTTACTGAGACTTGTTAGGTCAACTTTGTCCTGGTGTCTTTTGTTTTCTTAAATGTAGGTAAACACATTACTCCCCTCAGGATGACTTTTTGGTGCTGATGAGCACCTTGACCTTTATCAGACACAGTCTGTGCTCTAAAGGGTTTTCTTTCTTGAAGTCCTGATTCTTAATTTCACTTGGTCTTGTGTGGATGAGGGAAGCTGGGCTGTGGGGGATGTCACTGATTAGGTGGCCTCTCTGAATGAGTCAGGGGCCTAGACGGGCTGTCAAATTCCTCATTCTACTTTACATCAGCAGGCTTTGCTTTCATACTCTTATCAACAATCTCACAGTCAGAGATTTTATTCTTTGTTGCTCTCATCTCTCTAGTCTGTGTTTGCTTGGATACCCCCAACAGGCTTTTTGGGGATCACCTGGATAGCCGCTAAGATTAGGTGAAATGGAAGAAACAACAGTGGTTTTCTATCTTGTTCTGCCATGCTGAGTGTCGGCTCCCTCCTCCTAGACTAAGATGGCTGCTTGAGCTCCAGCTGTTACCTCAGCATTTCTTCCAGTTGGGAGGAAGAAGACACATGTTTTTTGCATGTGTAAGGATGTCAAATCGTGTACTCAACTTCCATTCTGTTAGCCAGAAGTTAAATTCATGGCTGCCTAGCTGAAAAGGGGCCTGGAAAACACCTGTGCTCTGGGTAGGCTTGTACTTAGCTAACATTAAGAAAAGTGCTCACGATAATAAGTTTACAGGAGTGCTTATTATGTGCCAGGCACCATGTTAATTAAACATTATGAATCTGTCATTTAATCCTCATAATAACCCTGTGGGTGGGCCTTGTTATGACCTCCATTTTACAGAGGGGGAAACTGAGGCCCACTGAGGTCAGTGATTTGCCCAACTTCACATAGCCATTAAATGGAGGAACAAGAATCCAAGCTCGGGCCTCCGACTCCAGAATCCGTGTTCTTGGCTAACCACCCTGCTGCACCTCACCTTGTCCGTTCTGTCATCCCTGTTTCTCCTTCCAGGTGAAGACCTCAGCGAAAACCCCACAGACCAAAGCCAACCCAGCTTCCACCAGAACAGCTTCAGCCAAAGGGGCAGCGTCTGCTCCCGGAAAAATGGCCACTGCAGCAGCTCAAGCCAAACAGGAGTCCCCGGCCAAGGCAAGGGGGACCAGAAGCCCCGGGAGGTGCCAGAGGTGGGGTGGAGAGGAGGACCAAGCAGTTGCCTCCTCCTGGACAAGGGCCCTGCGCGGGCGGAAGGGACTTCCGTACGGTCACATCGTGGGTGGGGCTTAATCGAAGTGGAACCCTGTTGTCGACTTCCTTCCCCAATACACTTACCTCTTCACGATTCAGGTAAAGCCAACAGCAAGAACCCCCCAGAACAATGCTGTCTCAGTGAGGGGCCAGGGGTCTGTGGCAGCTCTGGGGAAAGCAGTGGCCACGGCAGCCCAGGCCCAGCCGGGGCCAGTCGGGGGCCCACAGGAGGGCTCGGAGAGCAGCGAAGAGGAGTCAGACAGTGACGGGGGAGCCCCCGCTCAGGTGAGGCCCGGGGAGGACCGAGAGCAGCCCCGTGCTGTCCCTTTCACTCCCTCCCCTGACTATTTCTCTCACTCCAGGCGAAGCCCTCTGGGAAGACCCCCCAGGTCAGAACTGCCTCAGCCCCTGGCAAGGGGTTCGCCAGGAAAGGGGCTGCAGCAGTTTCCCCCGGGAAGTCAGGAGCCGTGGCCACCCAGGCCAGGAAGCCAGAGGAGGACTCGGAGAGCAGCAGTGAGGAGGAGTCTGACAGTGAGGAGGAGGAGGCGGTGGCGGCACCAGCCCAGGTGAGGCCTAAGGAGGAGGCGGCTGCCACGCGGGGCCTCTGAGCCACCGCCACCGACTCCTCGCTTAGAACTTGGGTTTGGGGCCAGGTGAGGAATGAAGACCAGATCGAGGCTGCGACTCCCGGATCCTTATCCCACCTGCTGTCTTCCATGTCTCTAGGTGAAACCTGCTGTAAACCACCCCCAGAGCAAGGCCTCCCTGACGAAAGGTGTCGCAGGCACTCCTAAATCTACCAAGGCTCCCCCAGCACGAGTGGACACACCGGCCCCACAGAAGCCTAGGCCAATGACTCCTGCCAAGGTAAACAAGGCCAAGAATCCAGAGATGTCACAGGGAGTCTTGAGGAGGCTTGGACTGGGAGGCAGGTACCATGCGTCCCCTGGGGAGCTGGAGGGAGACCCGTCCCTTACCTGGGCCCTCATGTAGGCGTGTACATCTCTCCACGGAGAGCTCATCTGGTGTGAAGCCTGGGGAGTGGAGAGAGGGAGGGAATGAGGAACGAACTTTTTTTTCCGGTCGGTCTTCCTTCTGTTTGCAGAATGCAGCAGGAGCAGCTGTGTCCTGTAGAAGTCCAGGGGGGACAAACTCCAGGACTTCTCGGGCTCAGACATATGCTGGAAATGATGTACATAGGCCTGGTGGTCAGCATCGAGCCTCGGTGTCAGGAGAGACCGTAGCGGGTGGTGGCAGCCAGGGCAAACTGGAGAGCTCTTGCCCCATCTAGAAACACGGTCCTTGTCAGCTCCAGCAGCCAGTTGTGACCTTGTAGAAATGTACCCTTCGGGTGGCCAGATCTTCATGTTGTTTTTTGGTTTTTTGTTCTTAATGTATGTTTATTTTTGAGAGAGACGGAGACAGAAGGCGAGTGGGTTGGGCAGAGACAGAGGGAGACACAGAATCCAAAGCAGGCTCCAGGCTCTGACCTGTCAGCACAGAGCCTGACGCGGGGCTCGAACTCATGACCATGAGATCATGACCTGAGCCAAAGTCAGATGCCTAACCGACTGCGCCACCCAGCTGCCCCCAGATCTTCATTTCTTAAGGGGAATCGCTGTGCCAGGCTGAGCCCCATCCCCACTTAGATTCCTGTTTTCTTCACATGTGAAACAAGTACCAAGAAGTCTGTTGAGCACTCCTAGCACTGACTTCTGCCTTCAATGCACGAGACCAACTACGAGTGCCCTCTCTTGCTGATAGACACAGAGGGATAAAAGATGTTGGCCCTGCCCTCAGTGGGACCTGTAGTCAGTAGGGCAAGATGAAGTGGCTGTATTATTGAGGAATATTCTGGTAGTGCTCTGTCCGATGGAACTGGGAGAACAGGTCTCTGAGAGGCCCAAAGAGATGATTGAGCAGAACTTGAAGGAAGGAAGACCAGGGGTTCACCAGACAAAAAAGTGGAGCTAGGCACTCTGGGGCCCGAGGGCAGGGGTTGCCAAGGGGAAAGGATGTGAAGTCAGGTGTGTTCCACAAAGGCCAGCCATCCTGTAGGCAATAGTCACTTCTAGTTGCTCGTTACCAGTACCATTTTTGGGGGGCCTCAGTGCCAGACTAAGACACAAGGGTCCCAGCCGTGTTTAGACATGCAGTATTTTGGTGTGTTTTTGTTTTTTAAGTTTCAAGTGGTTTCCTGTATCAGGACATCTGAATCTTCAGGAGAAAACCTAACTGCAAGAGCTTAAAGGGGATTGGCCATCTCCTAGTTTTGGGTACAACGTTTTGGGGTAACGCTGCTCTAAAGGTGGTCCATTCAGCTCGGCATCATTGGTAACCTCGATTTCTTATGCTCTACCTGCCTCATTTTCGGGGCAGGGCTGCAGCACCTCCAGAAAAGCTAGGAAGTCCCCCAGCTGACCTCCTTACCCCTTATCTCCTTGTCCAGATCTAGGACATGTACTTCCCCTGACAAAAAAAAAAAAAACAAACAACCCCAAACTGCTCATTGGTAAGGGTCTTGTGGTTCTGTGATTGGCTGGGAGAAAGGGCCACCCTCCTCAGAGCCTGGTGGGGGGCAGAGAGACTACCAGAGCAGAGTTGGGGTTCTGTTAGCAAGGAACACATGGGGGCATGGCAGTTGCAGCGTGGGTTGTAGCTGACCCATTTAAAGATTAGGAAGTGACACCATTTTCGGGATCTTCTAGTGTCTCTTGAGAAATTGGATTCGGGCAATCTAGGTGGCTCAGCCACTTTGGTGCTGGGCTGAGTAGTGAAGAGGGGCCTCTGCCCTGCCCTGGGCTCCCCTGAGCTGGTTTCCCCCGGTGTCTGCTCCTCTGGCCCCCCGACAGCAGCTTCTGCCCAGCCAGCCTTCCTCGTGTATGCCTGGCCTGGCAGGAGGGGATGGCAGCCTTGGGCCACCTCCAGCTGGCTCCTGCCTTTCCCTGGGGGTGTCACAGCCAGATGTGAGCTGTGCTGGGGCCGCTGGCTCACCTCTGCAACCTCATCCTGGGCTGCTCTGTCCTCATTCAGACGCCTGGCCAACAGCACTCCAGCCCTCAGCTGTTAGTGGGTCTGACTCGCACGTCCCTTTCAAGAGTACACTCGGGAAGGGGTGTTCGCAGAGTGGAAGCCTGTGTTTCCACTGGCTATGGGGCAGGCCAAGCCGGCAGCTGTCCTCCTGTGCATGTAGTAAGGGGCCGTGCTGCCTTCCGTGGACAGCCAGCGTGTGTGAGGGTCATTGCTCACCGGCTGTGGTCCCCCTCAGCTAACACCTTCTGTCCCCTACCCATCTGCTTGTCCCCTCAGAAGGAGAGTGACTCCAAAACTGCCAGAAGCAAGACCCTGGCCCCAGCACGTCCAGAGAAGAATGCCAGAGGGTCCTCGGAGAGCAGTGGCGAGGAGCTCCCGGCCAGCCAGGTAGGCCCTGCCTTCTCTTTGAGACACTGCAGACTCAGAGCAGGGCAGTGGGCCTCAGGTGGGTGGAGTGGGGGCGAGGGCAGCTCTTTGCCATTTAAACGGCACTTCACAATTTCCTGGACTCTTCCCTCTGTTTTGATACATCCATCTTCACAGTAACCCCTGGGAGGGGGGCAACAGAGCATCCTTGAACATTAGGCTTCAGAGCCAGTGTAGGGTCAACACCAGCTCTCCCGGCCACCAGTTCCGTGACCACGGGCACATCTTAACCATTCTGAGGCCCAGACGTTTCCACTGAAGCAGGCAGAGTAACAGTCCCCCTCCTGCGTCTGTGCTCTGCTGTAGGAGGGCACGTGCTTTTGCCCATTTGCTGTGTCAGGAGTCAGAGCCCAGTGAGTTGCAGTCAATTCCCCAAATACCCGTGACCCATAAGGAGCCAAGGCGGAGGTAGACGCCGGCCCCCTGCCTCCCTGTATCTCTCTGTTTCGTGTGTGGCCCTGGGAGTCTTCCCCACGGGGTTTGTCTGAAGCCAGGGGGCAGACCGTGCTGGCGCACCTGTGGCACACGTTCACGTGCTCTGCTGCACCCCAAGCCCTCCCCAGCTGCACCCCTGAGGTTGGGACCAAGCCCCCCGGGTCTCCCCAGCTTCCTAAGTCTACAAGACTGGTGTTCAGGCCTGTGTGAACCCCAGCCTTTCTAGCAATTTCTAAAATTGCCCTTTGTCCTCTAGCCCCAAGTGCCTAGAAGCTTCTGCCAGGTCCCCTCAGGGACGCAAGTCCTCCAGTTACCAGATGAGTGGGGTCTCCTTAACCGTCTCCTGCACATACCATACCATGTGCTGACCAGTCCATCAGCAAGTTCACATGTGCTTGCACACCCCGAGTGGTGGGGCATGGGGTTCACTGCCTTTCTCTTCTCAGTAGCAAGGATTATAAAAATCCTGATGAATGGCTACATCTGACATTGTTGGTCACTTTGTGTGTGCCAGGCACTGTGCTAAACGCCATACTTCATTATTCTGTGTAATTCCTACAACAGCCCTGTGAGGGTAGGTCCCTCTTTTATTCCCATTTTAAGGAGGAAGGAATGAGGCTCAGAGAAGTCGAGCGACCTACCCCAGCATCACACGGCCAGTGCCAAGTGGACAGACCTGGCGTTTGAACCCAGGCCGTCCGTGCTCTGCCCAGCACTGCCTCCCCACTCCTCTCCAGGGAAGGAGGAAGGCGGTTCAGCATTGCCCTCTAGCTCTCCATGGCACCCTTACGAGGCCGCCTTCTCTGCTCCGGATCGGGACAGCTGGGAGGGAGGGGGCCGCCTCGCCCTTCTCTGCGGGGGCGGACTAACACAATTACAATGAACATCACGCTTAAACTGAACCATTTAATTGGTACGTTAGTCCTGAAGATTCTGGAGTCCCTGTTAAAAAAGAAGGACAAAAGTTGACATTTTGCGCGTTTCCCTAGGATTCAGGGAAGACGGCACAGCCTGGGGAAGCCGCAGCCTCCTCCTGACTGGGGGTTTTTAGCGCCTCTGTCCTCAGCGCGCTGTGATTATTATCATTATTATGCATTTGTCAAGCACTTCTCTATTGACAAGTTTCACTCTGTCTTTATTATTAGCCCATCAGTGGGGAAAAGGGATCAATGCCAGGGTAGTGGGCAGAGCCTCAGGCTGGGAGGCGGGGAGGGGATTGTGACTCCATTCCCAGGCTCCCTCACTGTGCCTCAGTCTCCCCACCTGCAGGGATGGGCTCCAGCCTCTTTCTCTGAGAGGAATTCCTGGGGGTGGTCTGTGGCTCAGCCCTGTGGTGCTGGCATTGCTAACCCCAGGCCAGGGTCTGGGGCAGGTACTGTATTAAGACCTAAGCCCTGCCTTCAGAGTTTCCGGTGGAGTCAGAGAAAAAAGCCTGTAAGGAGCTAAATTAGGGCATTAAGTGGGAGCCCTGGCATGGTTGGTCCTGGAAGGAGCTCCTGTCTGGTGCCTGGAGAACTAACTTCCAGTACGGCTCTGGCACAGTTTGCTGGTCACCCTGAGTGAGGCCACTTGCCCTCTCTTGAGCCTCAGCCTTCTCAGCCCGTGGGGTGACATTTCCCTGGGGGCTGGTGAACCACCGAAGCTCCAGGCTCCTCCTTGGAGGGTGGGATTTCCTGGCCCCTTAGGGCAGGGCTGGCCCAGAACCTGTTAACTAGCCCCAGGCAGCTCTCTGAGGCTCTTGGGGTGCTTTTTTGGCTCTGTTCTCCCCTGCCCCCCGCGGGGTTAACAGCCTGGGCTAGTCGGCCCCCTCCTCCACTCTGCCTCAGACTGGAATGAGGGCACAGTTGGAGAGCTCAGCTCTGACAGAAGATCCCCAGGTTTGCTTCTGCAGTGGGAAGGGAGTCCCTGCATTCCCTCTGGGCCCTTGGTGCCCACAGGGCGGCCCAGCCAAACGTTCAGGCTGCCTCAGCTTCCAGTGAGTCTTTGACTGTCACCTCTGTATGTGTATGCTGTGCTTTGCAGTTTCCAAAGCGAATCAGAGCCCCTCTGGTGAGCAAGCCCAGGCTGGGATTACTAATAGCCCTTTCAACAGGTGGGAAACTGAGGCCCACGAAGCTCAAGGGTTGGGCCACATGGTGAAGTCTGGCAGAGGGAGGATCAGAGGCGGGTTTCCCCTCATCTGTGGGTTGCATGACCCACCTTTTCAACTATCCACTGCCACTGGACTACTGTCGTGTCCCTGCCCTCCGAGCCAGGCCCCCTGCGCCGCCCCCGGCCCAGAGGCCATGTGGGCAGGTGGAGCAGGGAGGAGGAGGCGTTTGCTGCCGAGCTGCTTTTAACATCCCAGACGCTATTGTTTGCCTTGGTGCGTTCGGTGCCTCTCTTCATCCCCGACAATCTGTTCTTCTGTCTTCTCACATATATATAGATCCCCCCTCCCTCAACTGTAAGCCTTCTCCCACTTTCCATCCTTCTCTCTTTCATCATGTGGGAAGGCAGGCTCTGGAAGTGGCAGATCAGAGCAGCCGCGGGGGAGGCTGTTTGGCAAGGGTAGGAAGGGCCCCAGCCCAGCAAAGCTTCCAACCTCCGCGGTTACCCCTCTGCTTTACTTTTCACGGTGCCTCTCCCACTGCCCCCCTGCGCCCTGGAGGTAGGCAGGGTGGTGAGGTGGGCAAGACTGGGCCCTAGACGTCGGCCTTGGGCAACTTCCTCCTGCTGCTCCTGCTTCCTGTGTTTCCCCCCAGGGCTAGACAGGGAGTGGAGCTCAGACCGAGTCTGACCCGAGGGTGGAAGGTGGGCTCATCTGGCGGCCTGACTCCTGGCTCCATGTATGCGAGGGGCGCGTGCGAGCGGTGGGCATATCCACTGGAGCTGTGACCCCAGCCTGGTCCGCGGGATCCCAAGGAGCTGCCGCTTTCTCTTGTCTTTTGCTGTCTCGCTGGAAGATGGAAAGCCTGCCCAAAGATAGAACAGCATCAAAGAACCCCCACGTGTCTTCCCCAGCCTCAGCGGGTCTGCATTCGTGACCAGGCTCGCTTCCCGCAAACCCTCCGCTCCTTCCCCAGTACCCCGGCTTCCTTTTTTTTTAAAGGACAGCCACCATCCAACATCACCCCTGAGAAGCTGACCCGCAAAGTCAGTGTCTCCATTTCCCGGATTGTCTCATGAGTAATACTCTTTACATCTGGTGTGTTCCATGGAGTCCCTTAGGTCTTAATGTGTTGGGTATTTCCCCCGTGCGGTTTGTTTGTTGAAGACATTGGCTCTGTGTCGCTAGGTGGTGGCACCCTGGGCCGCGTCTCAGGAAGCCGCATCAGAGTCTCTGGGGTGGGGGCAGCTCGATGATGCACAGCTCCTCAGGTGAATGTGTGTTAGGGCCCAGGCAGCCGAGGGGCGTGGTGCTTAGAGCACCCTGCTGGGCGGGCATCTGGCCCTGGCTGTGTTTCAGTTAAGCTGTGCGCCCTTGGGCAGTTCTTTTCTCCTCTCTGAGCTTAGTTTTCTCACCTGTACAATGGAGCTTCTGCTGCTGACCTCAGGGGTTCCTGTGAAGGTCCAATGGGCTCCTATTGAGCCGTGAGGTACGGTGCAGGTCTTAGCAGGTGCATGGCCTGAGGGTGAGCCAGGAGTGCCCTGGGCGGCTGCAATGGCCTCTGCCTTCCCAGCGGCCCTGAGCTCTCTGGACCCCTTGCCCTGTAAACCCCCACCCAACTTCCCCTTTGCCTGGCCAAGCCTTTAATCACTCGGGGGGTATGTTTTGTTTTTGTTTTTCAAGGTGATTAAACCCCCTCTGATTTTTGTCGACCCTAATCGTAGTCCAGCTGGCCCAGCTGCTACCGCCACACAAGCCCCAGCTGCAAACACCCCGAGGAAGGCCCGGGCCTCGGAGAGCACAGCCAGGAGCTCCTCCTCTGAGAGCGAGGATGAGGATGTGATCCCTGCTACGCAGTGCTCCATTCCCGGTGAGCACAGGCCTGTAATGCAGGGCTGACTCCCCTGCCGCACCTGCCAGGCTCACCTGGGAGGGACCGCCGGCACGTAACATACGTACGCACGCACACACACATGCACCAGCCAGCACATCCACACGCACAGACCCTGTCGAGGCCCGGAGGGGAGAGGATGCTGACAGAGTCAACACAGCATGTGGCTCAGGCGGGGCTTGGTTCATCCCTATAAGGAACTACCTCCGATCTCCATTTCTGGAGGAGTATTTGCCATGACTTCTGTGTGCCGACTCCAAGGGGTGGAACCCACGCTAGTGGCTAGGAGCTGCAGAGCAAGTTTGTACATAATCTAAGGAAGGGCTTTGTAGTGAATGATGGCCTGAACAGGGAGAATGGTAGTGAGCCTCCTGTTCTTGCTCGTATGTAAGGAGGGTTAGGTGATCCCCAGCCAACCATTGTAGGCAAGGATTGCATCTATCAGGGGGAGATAGTGCCGTATCTGGGGTTTCTTTTACTTCTGAGAATCTGTGGTACGACCGACGACATCAGGAAAGTGGTTAATATTGTAATGCTTTTTGTGAAGATAGTAACAATACCTGATCTTGGTAGGCTAATTAAACACAGAGCAGCACAAAAGAAAGAATGTCCCTGTAACCCCACTGTCTGGAATAATTGTTGATGTTTTATAGCTGTTAACTTTACAAAAACTTAAGCTTTGTATGTGTTTTTGTAAAGTGAGATCACATTGTATGTTACCCTCAGGAATTTTTACATATTTTGATGTTACGTATTTACCATGGGATGCCTGCTGGCCACAAGGCAGTCCCTCGGGTGGACTTAGCCTAGTTTACGTAGGCAGGGCCGTACCAGAGGGAGCGAAAGGTTTTGTCTGGGGGCTCTGGGACTAGCACAAGTGGTGCTGCGGTGAACACGTGGACCTGAGCCTTTGCAGATGACCGTGCTATTGTTGTGGAGACTCTTCTAAATGCACAGAGTCCCATTTGGTACCGGTACTCCCCACCATTACTCAAAGTAGTGGCCTGGCCAGCTGAGGGGGAGCATCGTCGAAGACAGAAGAATGGGGAGGGGCAAAGGGAAATCCTGGGGTCACTGCCACAGCACCCTGAGCTTGTAACGTGAGATGGTGACAGCTCCTCCGTGCAACACTGAGGGAGGGCGTTACACAGGCTTCTGCGGATGACATGAGCCCTGGGCCAGGTCCCCAGGCTGATATCGGGGATTGCTCTTGCGTGCACTGACTTACATCCCGCCCCGCTCCGTCTCAGCCACTAGAACAAACTCGACCACGCTCATGGCCCACCCAAGGCCCGCTGTCAGAGCCAGCAGCAGTGAGGCGTCCGGTCGGGTGTCGGAAGGCAAGAAACAGGAGGCACCGGTCGCTCAGGTACCTGGCAGGCGAGGGAGAGGGAGGGCCGTGCAGGCCAGCAGGGGTGAGGGGCCCTCTGTCCCTCGGTACCCGCACATGCTGCTGGGTGGGACTGCCGTTGCTTTTGTCCACCACCCCCCCACACCCCCCGGCCCTGACCGGGTTCCTGGATTCCTTTGAGCTAGGAGGAAGCGTCGTCCGAAGCACCGTGTCCCGCACACCCCTCGGCAGCCGTTCCGGCTCGGTTGTGCTTTTGGTTTCTTTTTCTCTCTCAGTTTGGAATTGCCGGGAACAAACCTTGCACTTTTGTAGCGTGGATAGCAGTGACTTCCTAGCTTTCACCACTTTCAGTGCATTTCTGTTGGGTCTTTGCCTAAATCCAGAAGCCTGAGCAGGGTAGAGTTAATGGCTCACTGTTCAAACAATGGAGCTGAGTGCTGCCCTTCAACAAGACAGTTGAGATTTGTCCAGGATTATTCAGGGCCCGAACCCAGGTCTCCTCACAGCCGGTCCATTGCTCCTGGGGCCATAGCGGTTAGTTTTCCTGTCCCGTTGCGCCTCATCCCTTCTGAGAGGGCAGGAGGGAGCACGGTTGTTGGGTGGGTGGCTGGGCTGCGGTCACTGCACCCAACAGCCTGCACCCATTCGGCCGTTCAGCCAGCAGATGGTGCCAGGCACTGGGGATGCAGCAGGAAGAAGGCAGAGAGCATCCCTACCCTCACAGGCCATCAAACGAGGACGCCAGAAAATAAAAGTACTCACCGACTGGTGGGTGCGTGAAAGAAAGAATATAAGCTAGAGAACAACGGGATGGGCCGCTTTAGGAAGGATTGGCAGGACTGGCCTCCCCAAGGAGGCTAGAGAAGCAGGCGAGCCAGGGAGTTCTCCAGCCAGGGAAGCACAGGTGCTGGGACCCTCAGGGGAGGTGCTTGGGGGTAAGAGACGGAGGAAGCAATAAGACGAGAGGGGCCGGGCCGGACAGGCCATGGTGGGGGCCACGCGGCAGCAGAGGGGGCCTGGAGGTTTTCAGGGGGGGCCCTGCCCAGCTCTCTTCCAGTTCTCTCTCCCCAACTGCTGGCGCATGTGGGAAGCAGGAGCGGCAGGCACCAGGGAGACTTTGAGGAGGCTGTTGCAGCCACCCAGCTAGAGACTTGTCCCTTGTGAAGGCTTCGGATGGGGTTGGGGGACTTTGGGTAGGGGCCCAGCTGCTTCCGACCCCTGGGCTAGAAGCCTTTGGATCCTCTGAGAACGATACGATTAGCTTATAACCTGAAGCCTGGCCCCATTTTCTGCCCACATGGTGGCATTGCCCCTTTGACTGTCCCTCAGTCCCCCACTCCAGCCCCATGGCTCCTTGTGCAGTTACAGGTCCCCTCCCGTGCCAGCCAGTATCTGTCCAGGGCACGGCATAGATGGCATCCTAAGAACTTGGGAGTCTCAGGGCTGCCTGTGGCTGTCCACAGGTGACAAAGAGGAACCCTGCTCACCTCCCGCTGACTCAGGCCGCCCTGAAGGTCCTTGCCCAGAAAGCCAGTGAGGCCCAGCCTCCTGCTGCCAGGACCCCGTCTTCAAGTGGGGTGAGCTGGGGGAGCCGGGTGGTGTTGGGGCCAGGCCCCACCCTGGAGGGGACAGTGATGAATGATTACAGAGCGCAGAAGGGAGGGCCCAGGAAGGGGCCCGAGTCCCAGGGCCAACATTTGCCTGCCGTGTGACTGTGACGTGTACACTTGTCTCATCCCCATACCCCGCACTCTCTGCTCCCTGGTCTGAGCATCTGTGGGAGGGCTGAGGCCTGGGTGCAAAGCAGCTAACAGTCGCCTAGCTGTAGGGTAACTGGGTGTTCAGGAGGCACCAAGACTTATTTCCCTTCTTTTTTTTCCTTCCACTCTCTTTTTTCACCAAATTAGGTTGACAGTGCTCTGGGAACACTCCCTGTGATGAGTCCCCAAAGAGCCCCTGTGCAGGCCAAAGTGACCAACAAGTTCAGGAAACCTGAGGTTCCTGTGGTCCAGCAGGCCACGGCCACCCCTGCAGGACGCCCCAGAGCCAAGGCCTCTGAGACCTCCAACGACAGTGAGGACAGCAGCGGCAGCTCTTCAGGGAGTGAGGAGGATGCTGATGGGCCCCAGATGGTCCCCTCGGCCCACAGACTGGGTGAGGGTCCCAGGAGGGGAAGGCTCGGCGGGCCCAGAGGAGGGGAGTGATGGCCTGGTGGAGCCCTGAGTTCAGGCCTGTGCTCTGGATCTTCACTTGTTCTGCATCCTGGGCCTAGTCATCCCATGCTGGGCCTCAGTTTCCCCACCTGTGCAACCCCATGAGGAGGTTGGTCCAAGTGATATCAGACTCCGCTGTTTGACCACTCCCAGCTTTTTCGTACCGGCTCGTAACTGGTCTCCCAGCATTCCAGGGGCATGCCCCCTTCCCACCCCCAGAAAAGCAGAGAAGCGGAAGTAGGGCCTCAGGAATTAGAACAGAAGGTTTTGGCATTTGGATGTCTTACTTAGAAGGCTGCAAACAGCCGTTGACCCTGGAAGGGAGTCATAGGAGCAGGTAAAGCCTTGGGCGGGAGGGCGGGGGGCATGTGGAAATCTCAGGCCTTCCTGGGGCCTCCCGGAGGGCTCTGCCTCACCCCACGCAGCCGGCCTCCCAACAGGGTGCCTGTGCTCCTCCAGTAGGTCCGGCCCCCTCCACAACGGAGACCTTGGTGGAGGAGACCACAGCAGAGTCCAGTGAGGACGAGGTGGTGGCACCCTCTCAGGTAACTGCCAGGGAGAGGGCTGGCACCTCAGGGGCCTTGGGGCGGGAGCTCGAGGCCACCTGATGCCTGTTAGGCCGAAGCCATCCCCCGCGGCAGGGCCTGGTGTCCCCGAGGCCAGGCTGTCTCCTCCGCTGAGGCTCTATTTCAGCCTAAGGCCATGAATAGTGGACTCTGAGTCTGTAGAAAGGGCTTGCCTTGATTTTAGATGAGTCCCGGAAGGGAAGATATTTTGTAACAGATGGGATTTCTTTAAGGTTATCTTCTGTACACGGCAAGCGCTAGTGATTTTCCATTTGCCTTAGCTGTAAGAAATTGTCTTTTTAAATGTGCCTGACGAAAATATGTACTAATTAAAATAGTGCAGGAGACCCATACAAAGGGCTAATGTGCCCACCACCGACAGGGTGGCCCGACCTTAGGGGCTCCCCATTTAGGGGCACCCTAGCAGGCCCTGTGCTCCAGGGCTAGGTGGGGCAGGGTTCCAACCTCGTTCACAGTGGGTTTCTTCAGTCTCTCCTCTCAGGTTATGTGACCCCTGGGCCAACTCTGGCCAATTCCCAGGCTTCAAAGGCCACTCCCAGGACAGATCTCGACCCCTCGGCTTCCTCTACTCCCGCCACCAAAGATGCCCCAGACGGCAAGCAGGAAGTGGAGCCCCAACAAGTAGCAGGCACCATATCCCCTAAAACAGGTGAGCCAAGGGCCACAGGAAAGACCCAGTGGGACCCAGTGGGACAAGGCAGTGGGCCCCTTCTTTTTCTCCCTCAGGAATAGTCCTACCGATAGGGTTGTATGTGTCACCAGGACCTTTCCAAGCAGGGCCTGGTGCCCCAGCGCCCAGGTGTCTGGCCGTTATGATACGAGACAGCCTGGAAGTCGAGTTATCCAGCTTTGTGGGATGCTGGTGCATCTGGTAGGGTGAGCCCTGCCTTAGAGCAGTCTTGGCTCTTTCTAGCTGTGCCTGTTGACAACTGGGCTCGTGGTATGGGGTGTAAGGACTCGGGAGCTCAGACAAAAGGCAGGAGCCACGTTTGGAGAAGTTGCTAGCACGTGGCAGAGACCCCCGGTGATGGACTGATTTGTTGTAAAGCCTCAGACAAGACCCTGGGCCAGTCTAGGCTTGTGTGTCTAAACAACACAGGGCAGGGTAGATCCATCTAGTCAGCGTCAAGGCATGGCACATACAGAAAATAGTCACGTGGTATTAGGGCAGACTAGAGTGCTGAGGTCACCCGGCCAGGGGCATCCGCCAGCCCTGACTTGCCAGGGCTGAGGGACAGGGATCTCAGGTGGGCATGCCTGGGCCAGCTCTAGGGATCCAGTCCCCAGCTTTGGTGTTCCAGGGTATTTGTAGACAGGAAGCAGACAAGTGGGCTTCTGGAGGAGGAGGTTGCCAGCAAAAACTCTGCCCTCCTCAGCCGCCTTCTCCAACCCCGACCTTTGCCAGGAAGCAGCAGAGGACCGAATTGGGCCTCCCTCTGTCCCGGGACCCCCTCTGCTCAGCCTGCCGTGTCCACTTCCCCTCACCCACCACAGCCCTGGAGCCAGAGCCGCTTCAGAGTTTGCTCCCTGGGCCCAGTGCATGCTGTGGGGCACAGCCCCCAGCCCCGTGATGCGGAGCTTGGCCGAGTCACCTGCGCACCTTCCAGAGCCCTGCGTGTAGGCATTCTCGTGCCCGTGAAGCCCAGAACACAGTATAGAGCTGCCGAGTCCCCTGGGAAGTTAGGGGCAGCGTTGGGACACTGCCGACGTCGGCCCCCGCATACACCCCTTCCGTGACTGTAACTGCAGCTTGCCGGCACGGGTCAGCAGAGGAGTCATTGCTCACTTTCTTCCCCAGTGTTCTTTGTGAGAGGCGGGTGCGACAGGGAGACATTTTAGAGGGGGCTGTGGAAGGCTTTTTTCACACGTGTAGTCAGCACACAATTATCAAAGGAGAGCAGAGGCGTGGAAAATTCTAAACAAAGGCTGTACCAGAAGTCACTCTGGCAGGCAGCAAACCTGCTTAGTCAGCCGCCACGTGCTTATACAGCATGCCCGTCACCCCCCAAGCTGCCCTGTCCCCTGCCCAGCTTTCACCGTGAGTCTCTGACTTGGAATAGGGCCCTCATTGTTCATCTGAGCTCTTACTTTACAAACAGGGAGACTGAGACCCTGGGAGGAGCGTAGTCCCACAGCCAGCTGGCGGTAGTCAAACCTGGAATCCAAGGCCCTTGCCTCCCAGCTCTGGACTTCTGACTGGACAAGACCATCTCCCTCCTGTCTGACCTTGTGTTCTGTTGACAGATTCAGGCCCCTTCCTCAATTAACATTCTGGAGTCTTTCTCCACCCCCAACCTGACTCGGGTTTTTCGTGTGAGGAGACAAGAGAGTGAAGTTTAAAACAGTAAAGAAAAGAGCTAAGTTAAAAGCTGCTGGAAAGGTGTGAGCCAGGAGACCCTGCTGGGGCAGAGTGACCACTGGGCTGCCCTTTCCCTGTCTGTACCACATCAGGGGAGGTCGGTCGTGTCCCTAGACCCTTGGCTCTTACACAGTGAGTCTGTTTCCTGACTCTCCCTGATCTGTGACCCCAAATCCTCTCTCCATAGGCAGAAGACAGGCTGGTCCCACGCCTCAGAAGCCCCGGAAGCCCAAGAAGGAGGCTGGGAGCCCCCAAGCGTCCACGCTGGCGCTGCAGGGCGACATCAGCCGGCGCCTCCTGAACGAGCCCTGGCCCCTGAACGAGGCCCAACTCCAGGCCTCGGTGGTCAAGGTCCTGACGGAGCTGCTGGAGCAGGAAAGGAAGAAGGCCGCGGATGCCGCCAAGGAGAGCAGCAGGAAGGCCCGGGGGGGCCGCAAGCGGAAGCTGTCGGAGGACCAGACGGCTGCCAGGGCCCCCAAGAGCAAGAAGAAGAAGCAGCCGGTGGCTGGGGGAAGCGGGGAGGGTGCAGTCTCGCCAGAAAAGGCCTCCGGGACTCCTAAGGGGAAATCCAAGAGAGCCGGAGCAAGTGGTGACATCAAGGAGAAGAAGGAAAAAGAGTCTCCTGGCTCTCAGGGGGCCAAGGAGAGGCCAGAAGGGGAGCCGGGGACGCTGAAGGTGGAGGGTGGAGACCAGGGCAACCCCAAGAGCAAGAAAGAGAAGAAGAAATCCGACAAGAGTAAGTGGTGGACCGCAGCCAGGAGCGCGCTTCCTGCTGAGAGCGGGTCCCCGCTTGGCCAGCCCGGGCGAGCGCTCAGTTGCACAGAAGGGAAGGGCTGAGGAATGTTTGTTTGCAGCCCCCGGGCAGGTAGTGGCAAAGCCAGAACTGGACCCCAGAGAGGCTCTGACTTCTGGGGCGATGCTCCGGCTTCTCAGGGGCCCAGGCACCTAGGTAGCAGGTTCCCCTCAGAGCTCCCAGAAGCGGCCCCCTCTCGAGCTCTGTATGTGCCCGCATGCAGTGGAACCCCCTGTCATCCCCACGCTAGCCCTGTACCTTCGGTGACCTTCCCATTTATGGGTAGAATGTAGCTTTTTAAAATAAATGTGTAGAAGTTTTAGAAAGTGAGTTAAAAATAGTCCAAGTGGTCTGTGGATGGGGCTGAAACCCTGAGGCGGGCCCCACGGGCTCTCAGGCCAGGGCAGGTGGTCACAGAGCCCTGTGGGTCTGTGTTGGGATGGTTCCCCGATGTGTGGGGAGAGCCGGGACCTGGCTTCGGCAGGAGTGGGTTCTAGGACCCTGGAGACCTGCCCTGTCTCCATACTGATCCCGCCGCTTCTGGTACTAAAGAGGTTTACTTTCTTTCCTTAGAAAAAAAAGACAAGGAAAAAAAGGAAAAGAAGAAGAAAGCAAAAAAGGCCTCAACCAAAGACCCTGACTCACCATTCCAGAAGAAAAAGAAGAAAAAGGTAGCATGGGTTCCTCGGGGGGTCTCTGGCCAGAAAAAGGATCCAGACCCCATCCTGTGCATGTCAAGAGTATGGGTGGGGTGAACCAGACCTGGTCCCTGCCCCCTTTCCATTCTCGGGGTCCAGAGGGTGGGGGTTTGCGAGTTGTGACACACTGGAGAGGACCAGGGGAAGGCAGGTGCCACCTGAGGAGGGACAAGGTCTGTGCGTGTGGAAGCCGTGAGGTCTGTGAGGTAGAAGGATGTTCTTGGGGTGGGTGAAGGAGAGCCCCCAGGAGCTGGAGGCCAGCCAGGTAGGCTGAGGTGAGAGGAAGCCGTCCCTGGGATGTGTGTACCCCAGCTCGCAGGGTATCCTCACCACAGAATTATGGGTTCCAAAGACCGATCACATGAGGTGAGGTGGGAGTGGAGGGTGCGCCGCACCTTATATGGGTGCAGTTCTCTCCTCGGCCAGCGGGGCTTCAGCTGTGCTCAGAAAAGCTGAGCATCTGTTACTCAGAGACCCAGGCTCCTTCCTGGGCAGATGGGGCCCCATCCCTGCCCTTGGGGACCCCTATATCTGTTCTCGGGGAGCCACGAATCCTCAGGAGGGAACCATCATATCGCTCCCGGTGGGGGCAGCATGGGGGGAGGGGGGGAGATGCTTCCAGTACATGCTTCTACTTGTCTCCCTCACAGAAGAAGACAGCGGAGCAGACTGTGTGAGGGGCACAAGAGGACAGGTATGCTTCCTGGCCCGGGGATCCCTGCTGACCTCCCCTCCCCCGTGAGGGTGGGAGGGCAGCTCTAGCATCTGGCGCGGTCACAGGGGGCCGGGCAGGCGGGCTGGAGAAAGTGGTTCCGTCCCTCAAGGTCAGTGGGACCAGCGAGGTGATGCCAGAAGTCAGAGCTGCAGAATCAGAAGAGTCCAGAACAGCAATGGCAGTGACCAACACGGAGCTCCCTGGGTGCCCGCGCGGCTCGTGCCTTAGGAGCCGGGCACGGGGCTAGTGCCTCTTTGTATGTGAGGATGAGGCTTGAGGTCAGATACGGCTTGGTCTCTCCCCACCACTGTCTAGTTCCTTTTCCTTTTGATTTTGTAACTTTGAGGGCATCGTCCGAGGCAGAGGAAGACGATTTAGTCAGGCCAGGCCATTCCTGGGGATCTGGGCTCGCTCTCGGGGTGGTGGTAGGAGGGATTGAGTGTTCCACCCGGCCGATCGGCCCCAGCAGCCAGCAGCCTCCTGGAAATGGGGGTAGCCCAGCCTGCCTGGGTGTGGTGAGGGTTAAGTGGCTCGCTAGAGCACTCAGCCCAGTTCCTGGGACGCGGGCAGGGCCACCAAGTGCCCTCTGTGGTTAATGCTCCTTCCCTGCAAGACCAAGATACCAGGTCTTGCTTTGGTTTTCTTCTCTTCGGAGAAAAAGGTCAGAAATCTTCCATCTGGGTGTTTCCTTCACCTGGGGATTTCTTAGCCAGGCGGTGACCAGCCGCCTGCCTCTGCCCTCTGCCCACCATGGGTTGGAATTGAATCTTTAAGCTTCCCTCCCTCCCCAGAAGACGACAGCCAGCTGCAGTGTCCGTGCTGGCCGAGCGAGGGAGCCCTGCAGAGAGGCTGGTCCGAGGAGGAAGAGGAGGAAATGAATCCAGATCCAGTGACCTCCACTCACTGATTCCACGTCTGACTTCTGTCCTGACACCGAACGCTTCATATAGATGTGTACAGTATATATATATATTTTTTTAAGTGACCTGCCTCCCCCTTCAAACACAACATGCCCAGAGGCCTTGGGACTTTGCACCTCTTTGCCCTGCAGACCTAGCGAGGCCCAGCCTACAGCTCCTTCCATCCCTGGTCTCTGGCTGATGCTGAGGCCTTGTCCTCCTCTATCAGTTTTTTCCCTGTTTTGTTTGTGGTTTTTTTGTAACAACTCAAAATAAAAGGCTTGAAGGAAAGGTGGGAGTTCCTAGTGCATCGGGGACAGACGTTTTGCAGCTGACCTATTCTTGGAGAGTCTGGCCAACACCTGCAGGTGAACAAACCATCGCTCAGGATTTGTTCTTTACACATCAAGGCTCTGGGATGCTTTGGTGAGTGGGACAGACAGGTTGTCAGAGGAGACTCTTCAGAGTGCCCCCAGGTATTGAATCGGTGGGGAAGGAAAGCTTCCTGGAAGAAAGGGCGTCTCAGCTAAGGGGACCTCAAGCACGGTCATGGTCGATTTGCTAGGGCAGGCCAGGCAAGTACCCAGAGGCACGAAATGGAAGCGGGGGGTACTTTCCCAGCCACCTTTTGAAGTTAGGGTTTGAGCTGGAGGCAGGCCCTCTCGGGGAACCACGGGCAGAGGAGGAGCAGGAAAACCAGTTAGGCCTGAGGTGCCCTCGTGTCCAGGTAACAGAGGTTCTGTGATGGTGACGGTGAGAAACAAGGAACCCAAAAGAGCTGTCCGGGTGATCTCTGTATGACTTGGGGAGGGCAGCAGTGCGGTTGCCCAGAGCAGCGAAGTCACGGCGATTTCTCTCCAAAGCTTCGAGCCTTCTGCTAGTGAGAGTAGGAGGCCGTGCAGATAGAGTGCTGGGCCGGAGGCCTTGGGAGACCCAGGGTGGCATCCGGCTGCACCCTTAACCTGGGGCCCTGCCCCCGTGCTTGCCTCTGTCCCCGCACCAAGGGTGTCGGTCTAGAGCAGGTACGGTTTTGACAGGGGTGAGCCCCCTGGTTCTCCACAGCCCCCACTCGCTGGCAGGCCTGACACCAGGCCTGGGTCACTGCCGTCTGTCCTCACACTCGTACTGTTCTTAGTACAGAAATGAGAACAGGGATCTGGGAAAATGGCAGCTGGACCAAGAGGAGCTTGCACTTAAAGAGCGATGGGCAAGAGCCTATTTCTTTTTGGAAGCAGAGTATTTCTGTGCGTTAACATGGAGACCCAAGTATGTCTGTATCTAAAGAGCGCACCCCCACAGCCCGCCTGGCCCCACGGGCCTCTGGGGGGCTCCCTGGGCTGCGCCCTCCCACCCACACCGCTGGATTCAAGGTCTCTGTTACCTCCTTGGGATAAATGAACCAGATCCCAACAACAGTCAGGAACCAGAAGTGGTCTACTTACTATGTTTTATTCTCAGAGCCTCAGCCCTGGGGGCTAATGACAAGCTTGACTGCACACAGGGAACTGGGGGTTGGCAGAAAGGGAGGTGGGGTTGTGGAGAGGCTGGTTCTTCCTGGGTGAGTGTCGCTAGAGGGAAAGAGTGGCTCATCCCCCCCTAGTTAAATAGGCTACAAAGCCAAGGCCGAAAGAGAGCGACAGCAAACATGTTGGGTGTAGGGAAGCATCGTGCCCTCTCCCTGCACCTTCCCACTTCGTCCATGGGCCTGGATCTTGGGGCTCCATGTTGGAGGCTGAACTGGGGGTCAGCCTAGCTCTTGGTTCACCTTCGTGGGCCGTGCATCCCTGCTGATGTATGGGGTTTGGGCAGCAGGGCCCGCATCGTTATATCTGTGCTGCTCTGACAGGACGCGTGTCCAAGGATGATGGAGAGCCAGGTGCCAGGGTGTCATGGAAGGAGGCGCAGAAGGGGAGCTGGTGAGCAGGGGAGCGGTGTGTGAGGGAGGGGAGAGGGGCTAGGGTGGGAGGAGAGAGGGGAGCAGGGAAGCAGTGGCCATGCAGGGCTGGTTGTGTGCTGGCATCTGTGTCTGCTGTTCACATGACCACTATGGAGAAGAGAAGCAGCCGGTTAGGGTTGAGGTCCCCTGTTGTCCCTGACCCTTCCCAGCACCCTGGGATCTCAGAGCAGTTGAGGACTTGCCACCCCTGCAGCCCCTAGAGGTGGTGCTCGTGTGAAATGGTTGTCCCCGGGGAGGTTGGAGAATGACCCAGGGTCATGCTGCACTGGCCATTCATCCGTGAGGGATTCGGCCCCTCTGGGGATACGTTGCTGGGGACCAAATGTCCCCTGCAGGAGCCCTTACCTTGGCCCAGGTCCGGCTTGGTCATGCCCAGCCCAGATGACAGGTCTTCAATGTCCACTGACTCTGCAAAGGAGTAGCAAGTCCATTTGTCACTTGGCAGTCCAGCCTCCCACACCCACTGGCGAGGGGCCTGGGTCATTCTTCCCAGCCCAGCCACAGGACTCTTGTCGGATGGCAACAACCAGGCGTGGTCGGGGAAGGCCACGGGAGGGGATGATGACACAGGATGGGTGGGCCTGTAGGACTCCCGGATGCACTGTGGGTGGTGCAGGGCTGCGTGAGCATCACAGGTGAGGGACAGAAGGACAGATGAGTAAGTAGATGAGTGGAAGTGAGGAGAGAAAAGGTGGATGGACAAACACGTGAGGAATGCACGGGTAGGTGGATGGATAAAGCGGTGGCTGAGCGGCTGCCCCCAGGAGCTCGACTGTCCGGGCCACGTGTGCGCCAGGAGGGACTTCTCGCCCCGCAGCCTTCCTGGACCTTCCTGCTCCTTTGACACTCCCTGGCCGAGTAGGCACTCTTACCACTGCAGTTACGGTGCCCGTGGCTCCTGGTGTGGGGGACCTCGGTGCCGTTGGGGAAGACGCACCAGCAGTAGCCGGTGCTCCCATAGCACTGGAGCGGCTTATAGTTGCCGTCCTCGTCGCACTGGGGCCTGAACGTGCCAGGGTGGACGGCGGGAATGCGGCTGACCTCTTCCTGGCACTTGGTCAGTACTGAAGCGACAGGCATGGCGAAGACAGTGAGTGAGCAGGCCCTGGGCCAGGGTCTCGGCAGAACGAGAGATCCACATACCACTGCTGTGGGCCTGATGCCTTCTGCCCAAGTGGCCGTGCTCACTCTACCCATTGCACAGATGGGGAAACTAAGGCATGGACCAGCAGAGTCTGAGATCAGAGGAAGTGAATGGCCATGTGGCTGATTTATCCCAGAACTTGATGATTTCTTCTGACACTCAAGGCCTATTAAAGTTTGGGATCGCACTTGTGAGTCTTATTTGTAGGGAAAAGCAGTGGGCATCTCGGGAAGTCTGAGCGGCTGTTACCGGGGTTATCCAAGTACAAACTGGGGCTTTGTTGAGGATGTAGAGGGAATTCAAACATCAGCTGGGAGTTGGTCGAGATGACACTGAACGTGCCTTCTGTGAACCTATGACGGAAAAATCAGAGGCCTAGGGTGGGGCGGGCCACTGTTCTACTTCCAGACCTGACGCCCAGAAGGAAGACCCTGGCCCAGAGTTGCGTGGCAAATTAGTGCCAGGATGGAGACCTGGCACTCTGCGATGCTTCAGGGCTGAAAATCCTGCCATACGTTGTCCACAAGATGGGAGAACCCCAAGGCCCTCTTGTCCGGCACCTGCTGGCTGTGAGCGTGAGGAGGGCCCTCTGAAGGTGGGGTCATGAGCCCTCCCAGCCCCCTCAGGAACCTGTGCAGTGTGGAGCGGGGAAGACCTTGTGATGACACCTGGGATGTTTCGGGCGGTTTTGCTCCAGGCCAACTTGTGCAGCGCTGACCTCCGCAAGGGAGGTCATCCCCTAAAAGGAGGCCTCTGCCTTGTGGGCCCTCAGGCAGGATGGGGGCTGGGGTTGGGGGGAGCAGCCAAGGCCAGAAGGAACAGGCAGGAAAGACAGGAATGAGAGCCCTGGAGAGTCCCAGTGCTTGGGTCAGGGAGTGATCAGGTCCTACCCTCTGCAGCTCCAGGAGAGTCCCGAGGGAGCCCCCAGAAGCCCTGGCAGCCCGAGGCTCCCACTCCCATACCTTTCACTGGAATGTCGGCGGGGTGCTTCTCCAGGGAGTTCTTGCTCATTTCAAACAAAAGCCACTGATACATCCAGTTCTCGAAGACCTGATGGGATGAGGCAAGGGGTCAGGCTCATCAGCCCCCTCCAACCTTCCCTGGCTTTGCCCCTGGGGACAGACATGGGGGGGTCTGACAGGGACTCGACACCCCAGAGTCCAGCTGCAGCGCGGACCCACGGAGTTTGGTCTAGGTGGTTCCTCAGCTGCAGCCCTCTTCATGGTTGTGGCTTTGTTGGTGTTGGCCAGACTACTGCAGCTCCCTGGGGATGGCTTCCCCGGACCCCACCCCCCTCCCTGTACAGCACCTTTTCCCAGCCCTGTCCTAATGTCAGGAACCAGAGGGAGCCAGTGTGGGGAAACCTGCTGACCTTCCAATCCAGGGTCCCCATGGTGTTCTTAAGGTGTTTCAGGTTCTCCGGGAAGTTCCCCTTCAGCTGCGGGTACACCTTCAGAGGGTCACCCTCCTGCAGGGTAGCAAGGCAGGAGGGAAGGTTTAAAAAGTGCTCCCCCGCAGGCACGGTGAAATGTGCAGCCCGTGTTCCCCTGGACCCTTGCCGTAACGGAGCCAGTGGGGACGGGAGGCGGCAAGGGCCGTCCAGCGGCACAGCTGTGTGATCCCCAGGCTGGGAGTAGAGAAACCCAGGTTCCAGGCCCGGATCTACCACTAACCCCCAGTCTTCTTTCTACTCCTTGCAGACTCTTCCTCACCTTTCAGGCCTCCCCTCCTCCACACCCCCTCCCCTGCCGTCACTCAGTCGGGTCCTCTGCTTCTTTCCATGCAAAGCTCCCTGCGTGTCCCTCATCACCTGGTCACTTGTCTGCCTCCCACACTAGTCTGGGACTCCCATGGGATTAGAAGCGAGTCTGAGTGTTTCCCAGTGTGAGCCCAGAGCCTTGCAGTGCCTGGCACAGAGTAGACATGCAGAAGAAATTTGGGGAGGAAAAAGTGGGCATCTTGAGCAAGTCACTCCTGGGCTTTGGCCCTCAGATTCTCTAACACTCAAAAAAGGGGATGGCAGGGCTAGACTATGACATTGAAGGGTCACCCTGGCATTCGTTCACTGATCCGGTGAGCCTGTCCTGAATGTCTCCTGTGAGCCCAGAATGGTGCAGGCCTTCGAGCAGGCTTTCCCTTCGGGGGAAACCTGGGTGGGTGGGCAGGGTCACTGGCTGGGTCCCACTCACCAGGAGCATGTGCATCACGTGGTCCTGTGTCATGTTGCCGTACTTGGTGGCGTTCTGCACGGGCTGTGGAAGGAAAGAAAAGGGGGTTACCAGCACTGGCCCACAGAGGAGGCGCCCTGCAGCAGAGCCAGCAGCTGGAGTCTGGGTAAGAGGCCCAGGTGCTCAACAGGAACAGGCCCATCTCTGCCACCTGCAAGCATGAGAGCTCAAGCCACTCACTTTACCTTCCTGCGTCAAGGTCCTTATTGGTCAAATCTGCATAAGCTTTCCTGTCCAGGACTTTGGGGACAACAGATTGTTTTATGAACAAAACCATTACCCATCTAGGACATCAAGAGCTTTGGGAAAGAGGGGACTGAGATGCTCTGGGAAACGAGAAGCACTTTGTAAGCACCCCAGGGATGGCCCCAGAGGCTCTTTCCTCCCCCACTCCTGGGAGCCCTCTTCTTCCTAGGGTGGGCCCTGTCCCACCCCTCACAGCGGTCCGCTCCCCCTAGCCATGCTTTTCCTGGCTCAGCAGTCCTCCCCTGTCCCTTGGCACCTGCCCTCCATCTGGGCTACGTAACACCTCCCCGTTCCACCGTCCTGGGGTCGTCCTTACCGCCTGGAGCAGGCCTTGCATGGGCATCGTCTGCATCAGCATGGGGGTGGCTACCCGCAACTTGTTCAAAGGCTTGGCAGCTGTGGGAAGAGGAGGTACATACAGTATGAGCGTGGGTGCCCCCAGTGCCCAGGGAAGAGAGTACTCAGATGAGGGAGGAGAAGGCAGGCCCGGCCGGGTGCCGGAATGGGGTCTCTGAAGCCAAGGGACGTGGGGTGGGGGAGGTCAGGATGGAGGCGGGGCACGCACGCTTGGGAAGCTTCATGCGCAGGTTCTCCAGCTGCAGGTTCTGTGCGGTGACCGTCAGCTTGTCCAGCCGGCCCTGCTGCTGGTACAGGAAGTAGGCAGTGGTGGCCTGGCCGGCCAGGAGCAGAGCCACCAGGACAGAAAAGCCTGTGTACAGGGCTCCTCGGCTGCACTTGCTGTTGGGGGGATGAGGAGATAGGTCAGAGGAGAGTCCACAGAGGTGGCTGCCCCAAGGACTGACAGAGTGGGGGGATGCCCCATTTCTATCAGTCCCTCCACCCCCTCGGCTACCCCTAACACACACACACACACACACACACACACACACACACACTTTAAGCACAAACAAGTCCCAACGGGCATGCAGCTTGAAAACATTCCCCAAGCCCCGTATTTCCAACCATTACTGTTCCTACGGTCCGCCTAAGCAGAAATCCTAGATCTATCCCCTGGACTTAGGATGAGTGGGGAAAAGCCAGGGACAAGTGCCTTGTCCTTTCTACCAGGGGATTTCCTGAGGATCAGGACTGCCCTCCAGAGGAAGGCAGTTTTCATCTCCCACCTACCCAACCCCCGCGGTGAAATCAGAGAAAAAGGAAAGAAGTGGGACCTGGACAGCAGAGTATGTGGCCCACCTAAAAACGAGAAGTGAGGCCTTGACATTTCAGGGGCAGGTTGGGGGCACTGGACGATGTCAGACTAGAACAGGGCCAGGCACCACCCCCTCTGGGGGCACATCCTCTGCCCCAGACTCTCAGTGTCTTTGAGCAAATCTCTGCTGTTCTTTGGGCCTGTCATGTGGATGCCTCTCACCTCAGCAATTCTAGGACCTGGTAGTTTTCTTCTTTGAAGTAAGATCTGACTGTGACCACAGAAAATATTTCAAATGATGATACCTACCCAGGGGGAATTTCAGCGGGAGTGTGGCGCTGAGCCTGTGTAACTGGGAGAGTGTCTCACATTCCCTAAACTGGATGGCCCTACTGGGAGGAGTAGCCAGATCTCAGCCCTTGGAGCTGTTGGCCTTGGATACGGTTTGGCAGGGCACATGGACGTGGTACAGTTTAGGGAAGGTAAGGATCCTGTGCCAGGAACCTGAGAGTTCCTGGCCTGTTTTCTCCCACCTCACCCCAGAGGCGGGACTACTAACTAGAACCCCCGTGGGAACTGTCTGGAAACTGTCGGGACGAGACTGCATTCTGCTTACTCCAGGAACCAACAAGGACACTTTAGGAAACTCCAGGAGACCCTTCTGCATAGTAACTCATGACGTCACAAACAGAGCTCATTCTCATTGGCTCTCTGCTTGCCAGTCCTCTGCATTTTCTGGGCCAAGGTCCAGACCAAAAGATTGTTGTTCTGTTAGGACAAAGCAAACACCCTGCATGGGGAAGAGGAGACGAGACGGGAGGGGAAAATGAAAACAAATCCCACTTCTAGGGCTTCTCAAGGAATAGGGGTAGCCAGCCCCTAAAGTTTGTAAAAAGTCCACCCGAGCCAGGGTCTTGTCTGGGCTCAAGCTCTCCAGCTCATTACCTACAGGCTCACGCGCGCCCCTTCCACAACCCCACGCCCAGTCTAATTCCAGTCTTAGGAGAAACTGAACGTCAGTTTCTCCTATGAGCGTAAGAATCTACACAGCCATATTGGAGATAAGGCCTGGTATGGAACCCTGGCTCTGCACCCCCTTAGCTCAGGGACCAGGGGCAAGTCACTTAACCCCTCTGAGTGAGTAACCTGAGATAGGAACAGCTACTCAAAGGGTTGTTACAGAAAATAAGATCCTGAGGGTAAAGCCCTTGGCTCCATACCTAGGCACACAACACTGAACACTTTCTCAGGAGTTAAGAGTTAAAACTTAGCATCTGGTTTCCTTCCTCTTTTTGCATCTTGAATGCGGTCCCCTGGTTCTGAATAACTGCCAACTCTTGTCCCCTCTATATTCATTTCCTCCTTTCCACTACCTCCTTCTTAAATAAACAATAATAACCGGCTGAAGTCAGGAGCCAACCAGAACTAGCAGGAATCATGATACAAATGTTGCCAGGCAGAAGTGCTCACAAAAGGGTCTGAGGTCAGCTCAAGGCTGGAAAGGACTGGGCACACAGGGCAGGTCAGTTTTAGAAGCAGTAACTAAACTAAAAGGAAAACCAGACAAAGATTTGAGGAGGGGGCACCCTCTCCGTACACTGAGCCCATGCTGGGTCTGCACCTCACTGGGTGGCCTGAACTCAGAGGGCCTCCATCTCCCCTCCTTGCAAATCATGCTTCCAGATGGGGGCCAGATGGTAGTGAGCTCACACTTTGAAATCAGGCTAGTCCTGGGTTCAAATTCTCACTCCAACACTCACTAGCTGTGATAACTTAGGTAAGTTGCTAACTAACAAAGCCTCAATTTTCTCTTATGTAAAAATGGGGATGGGGTGCCTGGGTGGCTCAGTTGGTTAAGAATCCAACTCGATCTCAGCTCAAGTCTTGATCTCAGGCTCGTAAGTTCAAGCCCTGCACTGGGCTCTGTGCTGGGTGTGACGCCTACTTAAAAAATTAATTAATTAATTGATTAATAATAAATAAGTAAATAAATAAATAAATAATGTGGGGATGAGAAAAGTACCCGACTCTAGGGTTACTTTGAGAATTAGGATTGGGTTTAGCACATAACTAATCACAGTAATTACTAACAGTGACTGAGGACTGGTAACAGGTAGACAGTGAAAGGGGACTATCATCGTGGCTAGTATCATCACTGTCTTTATTTTTACTGAGACCCAGAGAGAAGCAGTGACTTGTTGCCTGGTCACCTGTCTCGCAGAATGCAGTTCCTCATGACATCTCTGAGCGTCTCTCCCAAACCCCTTTCTGCCTGGTAACAGCTGACATCACAGCTCTAAATCCCTGTAATTTGCAAATTACCTTTTTTTTTTTAAGATTCTATTTTTAAGTCACCTCTACACCTAATGTGGGGTTTGAACCCACAACCCTGAGATCAAGAGTCACATGCTCTAGTGTCTGAGCCAACCAGGACCCCCAATTTGCAAATTACTTTTTGAAGACTGGGGACTATGGGGACACAGGGTAACTGCATTCTTTTTTTTTTTTAATGTTTATTTTTGAGAGAGAGATAGAAGGGAAGGGGCGCAGAGAGGGGGAGCGAGAGGGAGAGAGAAGAGAAGGAGAGAGAGGGAGAGAGAGGAAGAGAGAGGGAGAGAGAAGGAGACAGGGAGAGAGAGAGAGAAGGAGAGAGGGAGAGAGAGGGAGGGAGGGAGGGAGGGAGGGAGGGAGGGAGGGAGACCCAGAATCTGAACAGGGTAGCTGCATTCTAATCCTGCTTTTTTTCAGGAAACATCTGGATGAGAGAATCCTGGGGCTGGGAGAAGGTCCCGGGGTCCTCTGGGTGGCTGCTCCGGCCCCTTGCTACAAAGGAGAGGGACCCAGGCAGGGCATGCCCACATCAACCTTCAGTGCCTTCTACAAATTTAGCCAGAGTCCCCCTTTGCCTTTCCCTGACCCCTTCCAGCATCTCTCAATCCCTCCTGTAATGGCGGACGCGTCCATCGACTCAACAAACACCTGTGACTATACTTCCCTGATACAAACTCATACACTGGTCCGTGGGAATTAGAGAGAAACCCCACTGTGATGAGCTGCTTCTACCATCCTCTTTGCGAAACTCTGTTTCTCCATCTAGGATCCATAGCATTTTCCAAATCTCGTCCAAAGTTTCTAACCTAGGATTCACAGTCCAGCTTCCTGAGGTCTGTGAAGCCTGTGATATCGTTTGAAACTCTAGGGAGAGAATCCGGGGCGCTCTCCTGATTTTCAGAAGCGTATCGTGCAAAGAAATATAAAACTCCTGCCCTCAAAAAGCCCCCTCATTGTACAGGAGGGAGAACAGAAGACCTGAGCAGGCCAGAGACTTGCTCAACATCACCCAGAGTCAGGGCCTGAATCTAGCCGTCCTGCGGCTCCCCATCTAGTGCTCCTCCCGCAGCACCTGGGCACATCTGTACGGTCCGGGATTTGTGTGCTCTCTCCCGAAGCTCACACATACCTCTCCGGGGCTGCAGGGCGCTGGCCCAGAATGGGCAGCTGCTCATGGTTGGAGATAAGGTCGCGCTGGTCTTCCATGGTTCTGGCCTCTAGTCTTCCCCACCACACCTCCTGCTGCTGCTGCTGCTGCTGCCTCCTGGGTGTCTGGGACCCTGAACCCGTGGCCCACCTCTTGAAGTCGGGGCTGAGGAGGAATCTGATTCGTCCACAGGAGGCCACTCCGCCCACTAGTTAAAGTGGAAGTGAAAACCACAGAGCTGGAAATACCCCCACTTGGGCAAAGCTGCCTTTAACAGGGCAGGATGAGGGGGTGGTGATGCTCCCCAGACAGGTGGAAAGGCCAGCATACTTCCATTGGTTGCTCAGGGCCCTCGTCACTTGTTTCCGGGCAGACCTTTGGATTCATAAGGCACTTTGGATATTTCAACAAACAGGCAAATGTTCACTCCCTAGACAGGAAACCACTTTGAAAGAGAAAATGCCTTTGTCTCCCCTGTTCCCCCATAGATAGCTGGGTGCAGAAAGGGAGAGGAAACGGTGGGCTCAGTGATCCCCCTGCTGCCTCCTAACTTGAGCATTTCATGAACTGAGTCCATGTTTCTAAGGCTCTGGGACTAACATTAACTGCCACTTACTAAGTCCTCCTTTGTGCCAGGCACAGTGCTAATTGTTTTACATGCTTTGTTTCATTTGATCTTTACAGTGACTCTTTGAAGCCTGTTTGATTTTATTATTTCCATTTATAGGGAGGGACACAGAGGCTTTTGAGAGGCTACGTGCTTGCCCAAGATCATGCATCCAAGAAGTGGGGAGTCTAGGTTTTTAACCACTCGGCTCTTCCGTCATGCTGATGTCCAAACCATGTATTTCAAATTCAGGACAGTGGGGGCCTCTGCGGAAGGCCTGAGAAGGGAGATTTAACTGTGTTGGCAAGGTTTTATTTCTTACTATCTGTGGCTCACATACCACATTTGTTTTATTAATCTTTATGTCTTTTATGTGTTTCAAAATTTACATTAGTAATTTTTAAAATAATTTTAACAGCTTTTAAAGACTTTGTGGTTTGGGGTGCCTGCGTGGCTCAGTCAGTTAAGTGCCCAACTCTTGGTTTCAGCTCAGGTCATGATCTCACAGTTTGTGACTTTGAGCCCGACATCAGGCTCTTTGCTAACAGCACAGAGCCTGCTTGGGATCCCTTCCCTTTCTCTCTGCCCCTCCTCTGCTCACGTTCTCTCTCTCTCTCTCTCTCAAAACAAATAAATAAAGTAAAAAAAAAACATAAAACCTGTTAAAAATAAAAACAAAATAGACTTTGTGGTTTGAAGATTCAATGAGTCTAAGATTTCAAAAGTCAAGGGAGATAGTATATGTATTTTGAGGAGACGGAGAAGAGCAGACATGGCCTTCAATGCACCAGACCGGAGTTCAAATTCCAAGTCAGGAAGACCTAGCCCATGACCTGAGCCAGTGCCTTGACCTTTCTGAATTGTTTTTCTCCTTTGTAAAGGAAGGACAATAATACTAAACTTGCTAAGTTGTAAGAGTAAATAAGCATTTAGCACAGAGCCTGGTAACCATAGGAGATGCTCAAGAAATGAAACTGTTACTCAGATATTTACTAGTTAAGATATTTTCTGGATAATCAAGACAAATGAAATTATGTATCCATACAAACTTGCGCACAAATGTTCATAAAAGCCCTCAAGTGGAAATAACCCAAACCCAACGTCACCTAGATAAACAAATTGTGATTCACCCATACAATGGATACTACTTGCAAAAAAAGGAATGAACTATTGATACATATACAATCTGGATGAATCTCAAAATAAGTATACTATATGAAAGAAGCCAGAACAAAAGAGTATATACTGTATGATTCCATTTAGATAAAGTTCTAGGAAATGCAAACTAACTTACAGTGATAGCAAAGAAATGAGTAGTTACCTAAGGATTGAGGGGGTGTACGGGTGCCTGGGTGGCTCAGTAGGTTAAGCGTCCAACTTCAGCTCAGGTCATGATCTCGTGGTTTGTGAGTTGAAGCCCCACGTCGGGCTCTGTGCTGACAGCTCAGAGCCTGGAGCTCACTTCAGATTCCATCTGCCCCTCTCCTGCTCACACTGTGTCTCTCTCAAAAATAAATAAATATTTTAAAAAAATTTTTTTAATGAAAAAAAAAGGATTGAGGGGGTGTGGTGCAGGAAGGGACATGAAGGAGGGATGACAAAGTGGCACAAAGAAACTTTGGGGGCACTATCTTGATTGCAGAGCTTTATTCATGATGTATGCACATGTCAAAGCTTACCAAATTGTACACTTTAAATACACAAAATTTATTATGTATCAATCATACCTCAATAAAGCTATTTTTAAAATAAGACTTTTGGGGGCACCTGGGTGGCTCAGTCAGTTAAGTGTCCGACTTCGGCTCAGGTCATGATCTCATCATTGGTGAGTTCGAGCCCCGCATCGGGCTCTGTGCTGACAGCTCAGAGCCTGGAACCTGCTTCAGATTCAGTGTCTCCCTCTCTCTCTGACCCTCCCCTGCTCATGCTCTGTCTCTCTCTCCTTCAAAAATAAATAAAAACATTAAAAAAATTTTTTTAATAAAATAAGACTTTTTAAAAACATTCCTTTTTTTTAAGTTTATTTATTTTGAGAGAGAGAACAAGCAGGAGAGGGGTAGAGAGAGGGAGAGAGAATCCCAAGCAGGCTCCAAATAGGGCTCAAATTCACAAACCATGTGGTTTCTAAGCTGAAACCAAGAGTAGGATGCTTAACTGACTGAGCCACCCAGGAGCCCCTTTTAAGATGTACAAATGGCCAATAAGCACATGAAAAGATGCTCCACGTTATGAGTTATTAAGGAAATGCAAATCACAGCCACAATGAGGTGCCACCTCACACCCACTATGGTGGCTGTAACCGAAAAGACAGACAATAACGAGTGTTGACAAAGATGTGGAAAAAATGAAAATGCCATATTTCTGGTGGGAATGTAAAATAGTACAGCTGGGGCGCCTGGCTGGCTCAGCCACAGAGAATGGCCACTCTTGATCTCAAGGTCCTAAGTTTGAGCCCAACATTGGGGGTAGAGTTTACTTTTTAAAAAATAAAATAAGGGGGGCGCCTGGGTGGCTCAGTCGGTTAAGCGGCCGACTTCAGCTCAGGTCACGATCTCGCGCTCCGTGAGTTCGAGCCCCGCATCGGGCTCTGTGCTGACAGCTCAGAGCCTGGAGCCTGCTTCCGATTCTGTGTCTCCCTCTCTCTCTGCCCCTCCCCCATTCATGCTCTGTCTCTCTCTGTCTCAAAAATAAATAAACGTTAAAAAAAATTTTTTTTTAAATAAAAAATAAAATAAGGGGCACCTGGGTGGCTCAACTGGTTAAGAGTGACTCTTGGTTTCAGCGCAGGTCGTGATCTCATGGTTGTTAGATTCTCTCCTTCCCTCTCCCTCTGCCCCTCCCCACTTGCTCTCTCTCTCTCTCTCTCTCTCAAAATAAACTTTAAAAAAATTTTTAAAAAATTAAAACATGGTACCACTACTTTGAAAAACAATTTGACAACTCCTCAACAAATTAAACAGGGTTACCGTATGAGCCAGTAACTCTGCTCCTAGATCTGGCACAAGAGAAATGAAAGCATACCCCCACACAAAAACCCGCACGATGGGGTGCCTGGGTGGCGCAGTCGGTTAAGTGTCCGACTTCAGCCAGGTCACGATCTCGTGGTCCGTGAGTTCGAGCCCCACATCAGGCTCAGGGCTGATGGCTCAGAGCCTGGAGCCTGTTTCTGATTCTGTGTCTCCCTCTCTCTCTGCCCCTCCCCCGTTCATGCTCTGTCTCTCTCTGTCCCAAAAATAAATAAATGTTGAAAAAAAAATTAAAAAAAAAAAATTAAAAAAAAAAAAAACCCGCACGCAAATGTTCTTAGCACCATTGTTCTTCATACCCCTAAAGTGAAAACAATCCAAATGTCCATCACCTGATGAGTGAATAAAATGTGGCATAGCCATACAATAGAATATTATTTAGCCGTAAAGAGGAGGTAATATATCAACAGAACTGGTTTTTTTTTCTTTTTTTTCAGAAACAGTGAAGTACTGATTCATGCCACTAAATGTTTGAATTTGGAAAACATCATGCTAAATGAAATAAACCAGACACAAAAGGCTACATACTGTATGATCTATTTCTGTGAAATGTCTGGATTTCCACAGAGAGAGAAATCCATAGAGAGAGAAAGTAGATCAGTGGTCGCCGGGGGCTGGGTGGGGAGGGGAGGATAGAGAATGATTGCTAATGGGTAGGAGGTTTCCTTTTGGGTGATGAATATATTCTAGAATTAGATAGTGGTGATGGTTACACGACTTTGTGGATATATGGAAAACCACTGAGTTGTACAATTTTAAAAGCTTGAATACTGTGTTATGTGAATTATAGCTCAATTTAAAAAAAGATTTCTTGGTAATGATGGCTCGAACACACATATAGCTTCACTTCCTCTCTCAAATGACATTTTTTTTAATTTAAACTATAAGGACAAGGAGGACAGAAGAGAAAGCAGCAGCAGAATTTTGGAAGCTGGAGAGCATATACACTAGAGGTAACTCCTGTAGCAGATCCAGAAAGCTAAATCCTAAACCTGCAGCTAGAAAAGCTGACAAGCCACCTATTTACATGGCAGATGCAAATCTGCTCAGGAACTGGGATATTAGGCAACTGGGTAGGAGTAACGGTGGGGCTAAGAAGAGGAGGATTGGTTGGAAGTCTGCTTACCAAACAGTTGGATACCCACTTCCTTTCCTGCCATAAGTTCCTCCTCCCTCTCTCAGGGAAGACTGGAAGTTTATCCTCTGGCACAGCATAGGACATGGGCTGGTACTAGAGCTAAGAGTCCCAGCCTTCTCCCCACTCCCGGTTCCCCAAATGCTAGAAGGCAGGCCTGTCCCTCCAGGCAGTACATGAGAAGATCCTTCTTTGGGGAACATGAGCATCCCAGGAGAAATGACCTAAAAATTCTGACATTGGGAGTTCCTCAATGAAACGGATAATGCTATAGGGGAGCTCTCAGTGGATAAGCCCTACTCATGGATCACAGCTTCTACTTGGTTTTTTAGATGATCAAGGGTTATAGAATATCTGAAGAAAGCCTCTAACATAAAAGAGAATGAACAAAACAAATAACCAACCCCCAAAAAGCACCACGGAGGAACAAAATGGCCATGATTAGCATCAGAGACATAAAATATGATACTATACCCATGAACAAGAATAGATGCCCTTAGAAGAAAAACACAGCTGAAAAAAAAAAAAAGAAGAAGAAAAACACAGCTATTGAAGATTAAAAGCACAAGGGCAGATATTAAACAATTGGTAGATGGAAGATAAAGGGTTTTTTTTTTCGTTTCTCAGAAAGATAAATTTCCCACAAAGACAAAAAGAAAAACTGGAAAGAAAAGAAAAGAGAATTAAAGACCAGTTTGGGAAGCCCAACAGCCAAATATCAGAGTTCCAGAAATAGAGAACAGAGAAAATCAAGGGGAAGAAATCATCAGTGAAATAAGTCAGTACAATTTCCAGAATTCAAGGGCATAAATTTCCAAACTGAAAGGGCCCAGGGAAGACCAAGGAAAAAGCATGAAAATAGTCTCAAACCAAGGCACATTACGGCGAGGCTTCAGAAAAATAGAGACAAAGAAAAGATTCCGCAAATTCCAAATTTCCAAAAAGGAAAAAACAAAACATATACAAAACACCAGGAATCACAATGACTTTGGACTTCTTAACAGCAACCCTGCAAACCAGAAGATAATGGAGCAATGTCCTCAAAATTCTACGGGAAAGTTATTTCCACCCTGGCATCTTCACTGAGCCAAATTATCAAATATGTGAGGGTGTCATGAAGATATTCTCAGACATTCAAGATCTCAAAATTTTTCCTTTCTCAGAAAGCTTCAGGAAGGTATGCTCCACCAAAATGAAGGCGTTCACTAAAAATACAAGGAGACCTGAGACACAGGAAACTGAAATTCCACTTGTGAGACAGAATAGGGATCCCCAAGAGGGTGGTGCACAGAAATTCTAGGAGTAAAACGAAAACATCTACATTGGATCAGGCCCAAAGGCTCTGAAAGACATCTCAATGTGACAAAATTGATACATATCTGATATGTCTGATAGATATATGATATGTACTGAGAGGCAATTTAGGTAGTTTTTGGAGAGTATAAAATTAAATTATGATAATTTCACTGAAAATTAAGTGAAGGAACACTCATACACTGTTGGTGGGACGCAAACTGGTGCAGCCACTCTGGAAAACACTATGGAGGTTCCTCAAAAAGTTAAAAATAGAAGTACCTCATGATCCGGTAATTGCACTACTGGATATTTACTCCCCAAATGCAAAAACATTAATTCAAAGGGATACATGCACCCCTATGTTTATTGCAGTATTATTTACAACAGCCAAATTATGGAAGCAGCCTAAGTGTCCATCAACAGATGAACCGATAAAGAAGATGTGGCACATATACACAATGGAATATTATTCAGTCATTAAAGAGAATGAAATCTTGCCATTTGCAACAACATGGATAGAAGCAGAGAGTAGAATCTTAAGCAAAGTGTCAGAGAAAGACATATATCGTATGATTTCACTTATATGTGGAATTTAAGAAACAAGAAAACAAGGAAAAAGAAAAAAGAGAGAGAAAGACAAACCAAGAAACAGATTCTTAACTGTAGAGAACTGATGGTTACTGGAGGGGAGGTGGGTGGAGGGATGGGTAAAAAAGGTGATGGGGGAATTAAAGAACACGCTTATCATGATGAGCCCTGAGTAATGTACACCTGAAATTAATATAACACTGTATGTTAACTGTACTGGAATTAAAATTAAAAATTTTAAAAAACAACAAAAAAGAAGGGCTGTTGGGTGGCTCAGTCCATTGAGCAACCCACTCTTGATTTCAGCTCAGGTAATGATTCCAGGGTTGTGGAAGCAAGCCCTAAGTCGGGCTCACGCTGAATGTGGAGACTGCTTAAGATTCTCTCTCCCTCTGCCCCTCCCTGACTCCTGCTCTCTCTCTCTCTCAAAAAAAAAAAAAAATAAATAAAAATAATAATAATAATAATAAAATTTAAATAAAAAAATTTTAAAAGGGGTGCCTCGGTGATTCAGTCAGTTGAGTAACCAACTTTTGGTTTCGGCTCAAGTCATGATCTCAAGGTTCATGGGTTTGAACCCCACATGGGTCTCCGTGCTGATGGTCTGGAGCCTGCTTGGGATTTTCTCTCTCTCCCTTTCTCTCTGTGCCTCCCCTGCTCATATGCACATTCTCTCTCTCTCACAAAATAAATAAATAACCTTAAAATTTTTTTGAATAAAAAATAAAAGAAAACAGGGGCACCTGAGTGGCTCAGTCAGTTAAGCAGCCGACTCTTGATTTCAGCTTAGATCATGATCTCGTGGTCATGGGATTGGGCCCCAAGTCAAGCTCCATACTAGATGTGGAGCCTGTCTAAGATTCTCTCTCCCTGTCTCTCTACCCATCCCCTGCTCACATGCTCTCGAAAGAAAGAAAGAAAGAAAGAAAGAAAGAAAGAAAGAAAGAAAGAAAGAAAGAAAATTAAGCAAATGAAAAACCAAGACAACTATTAAGTCTTGGGAAAACAGAAGTTATATATGAAATCAATAATAATCCTAGTATACTATGTAACTCAGCTTGAATGTCATACACATTGTCATAATATGGTAAACATTGAATGCTGATCATAAATAACCAAACGTATAATAGAGGTATAAGGGAGGAGGAAAGGACAAGAAAGAGTGACATAGAAGGACAGAAGAGGAAAGAGGCTAAATCCTCATCTTCCACTGTGAAAAACCAACCAGATAATGTTTAAAATTGAAAAATCAGGAAGTAAAATCAGAAGTTATTTAGAGATACAGAGATAGATACCAAAAGAATCAGCTAAAAAAGTTTAAGTGGTATAAAGAGGAAGATGAGGAAATGCTATTTTTCATAGTAAGCCTTACAGAAGTATTTGATTCTTTGAATATGTAAATTTTTGTAACTTTGATACAAAGGAAAACTAAATTTAAAAATAATGAAAAAAGGGGCACCTGGGTGGCTCAGCCGGTTGAAGCCTCCGACTTCAGCTCAGGTCATGATCTCGTGGTTTGTGGGTTTGAGCCCCATGTCGGGCTCTGTGCTGACAGCTCCGAGCCTGGAGCCTGCTTCAATTCTGTGTCTCCCTCTCTCTCTGCCCCTCCCCTGCTTGTACCCTGTCTCTCTTTCTCTCAAAAATAAATAAACATTAAAAATTTTTTTTTTAATAATGAAAAAATACATCAAATTCAATTGATTGTAAGCTGACTGTGAAAACAAAATGGCAGGCCAAAACCTTTTCCTTGTGAAGCAACTTTAGGCTAAGGCCAAAAATGACCCCAAAAGTCAACCTGCTCTTGCGTGCAGGAGACTGGAGACTAATTCCAGCCAGGAGGGTGGACCCCAAGACTGAGTTTCTCCAGGGTGGGTGGGAGAGGGCTCTAGGCCCCACTGCCTACTGAAGGAGCCCTATGCCACCCCTCTCCCTGCATTGGGAAGGAGACAAAGTGGTGAGGAGCAGGAAGACTTGGTATCTAACACATCCTTAAGGTTAAGGCAGGATTCAACGACCCCGTTGTTCAGATGGGGAAAGTCTGGCTCAGAAAGGGGAAAGGAACTGGCCCAAGGCCATACAGCGAGGTCACAAAACACTGGGTCTGGCCCCTGCAATTAAACAAAAGAGCCAAGAGCCAGTCTGCGGCAGACTTCCTGTATTCACGTCCAAGTTCTAGTAGTTGGATCACAGGGCAGAGAAAAGGAAAATACAAGGTAGGTGTGTTGGAGACATCAAAAGAAACCAAGGAAATGTTCAAAGACTACTGGGATTTGTCAGAAGGATCCAGGATCCAAATGGAATGGGCAGCTGTCAGTGAAACATGGGACATTTCCAGAATCAATTAGAATAATTTACCTGCTCTTTAGAAGAAACTATAGTCCCACCCCAGGTGATAAAGAAAAATTCTTCTTAAAAAAAATTTTTTTTTTAATCTTTATTTTTGAGAGACAGAGACAGAGTGTGAATGGGGAGGGGCAGAGAGAGAGGGAGACGCAGAATCTGAAGCAGGCACCAGGCTCTGAGCTCTCAGCACAGAGTCCAGTGCGGGGCTCAAACTCACGAAACACAAGTTCATGACCTGAGCCGAAGTCAGATGCTTAACAGACTGAACCACATAATGCTCCCAATAGTCTTCTTTTTTTCCAAATGTTTATTTATTTTGAGAGAGAGAGAGTGTGTGTGTGTGTGTGAGCCAGGGAGGAGCAGAGAAAGGAGACAGAGGATCAGAAGTGAGCTCTGTGCTGACAGCAGAGAACCCAACGCAGGCTGGAACTCACAGAACGTTGAGATCATGACCTGAGGTGAAGTTGGACGTTCAACCAACTGAGCCACCCAGGCACCTCAAAGAAAAATTCTTCTTTACAGAAGAATACAAGAAAACCAACATAAAAGAAAAGACAGAATTAGAAAATCACCTTTTAATAACCCCCAGTGCAATAGCTGGTTCAGGTAAGGGCCACCAATGGATGCCAAAGCCATGAGATGAAAGGTTGGAGAAGGAAAAGATATCATGCACTGAAGCAGCATCCCAAAGGTCCTCACTGGTTGCAAAGGGGGAAAGGCACTTTACGAGGGTGTAATCCTGCTATCAGCACCAAGTGATCAAACTTAGCATCACCAATCGTGGGACAGCCTGACAACAGGTTTCCTAATGGGATATAACACTGAGCATCAGCTGGGAAATATCTTTGCTAAAACATCATTAACCTGAATCTACCTTTTTTTTTTTTATATAAGTTTATTTATTTAAGAGAGAGAGAACTGGGGAGGTGCCGAGAGGTGGCGGGGAGAGAATCCCAGGCAGGCCCCATGCTATCAGCATGGAGTCTGACGCAGGGCTCAAACCCACAAACCGTGAGATCAAGACCTGAGCCAAAACCAATAGCTGGATGCCTAACCAACTGAGCCACTCAGGCATTCCAACCTGAATCTCCCTTTAGACCTAAGTTTCAGTTTACAGTAATTAGAAGAATAGAAGAACAAGTGAAATGACACCAGAAGGAAAAAGACAAATCCAAGGACAGTCCATAAGACAATGACTGTTACCATCAAAGAGTCAATGCCATGAGAAAGTGTGTGTGTGGAGAGGGTTCTATATTTTAAAAGATTTAAGAAATAAAAAAGAAAAAGAAATGTAGGGACACGTAGCTGGCTCAATCAAGGGAGCATGTAACTCTTGACCTCAGGGTTGTGAGTTCGAACCCCACGTTGGGTATAGAGATTACTTAAAAATAAAATCTTTAGGGGCGCCTGGGTGGCTCAGTCGGTTAAGCATCTGACTTCAGCTCAGGTCACGATCTCACAGTCTGTGAGTTTGAGCCCCACGTCAGGCTCTGTGCTGACAGCTCAGAGCCTGGAGCCTGTTTCAGACTCTGTGTCTCCCTCTCTCTCTGCCCCCCCCCCCACTCTCATTCTGTCTCTTAAAAATAAGTAAACATTAAAAATCAAAATCTTAAAAAAAATAAAAGATTTACAAAATTTAATAACCAGGTGCAATTTATAAATCTTGGCAAGATTCTGGTTTGGAAAAAAAAAGCTACAAAAGATATTTTTGAGAGGCCGAGGAAATGTGAATCTGGATTGAATATTAGAGGATATTTCAAAATTGTTACTGCTTGTCTTAGCAATAAGTGTGAAAGTGGAATTTTTGGCTGTTAAGTGATTATGTTTTCAGGAGCTGAAGACTGAATGAAATACTTGGAGGTGACATGACGATGTTTGCAACTTATTTTCAAATGGTTCAGAAAAAAAGATACAGATAGATAATAGGTAAAATTAACAACGGTTGATCATAGATGGTGGGTATAGGAATGATAAACTTTTCTGTATGTTTAAAATTTTGCATAATAAATGGTTGGCAGAATGGTTTTCAAAGCCTACACAGGAACCGTGTTGGGTACTAAGAAGACACTATGTTGCCATCACTGTTACCTTGACACTTGTGGGGGCAGCGGGCTCTTTTACAGCACAGGCACATGTGCATCGTAATCTTCATTGGACTTTCTCAATAACTATTCAAAAGGTTTTTGGGGGTTTTTTTATAGGAAAAAATTCCAGCTCTACCACTTACTAGATGGGTGATTTTATGCCAATTACTTAACTCCCTTTTGCCTCAGTTTCCTCAAATGGGCATGCTAATAGAACCTATCTTATTGGGTTGCTGGGAGAATTGAAGGAGTCAACACACACATGCCTGCCATAGAGACTAAGTGTGCAGAATTTAGGTAGTTCGGTGATATGATTTCCCTGCAAACTTGCCACGTCTGAATTAGGGACCCTGCCTGTGTACAGAGATTTGGAGCCACTCAAGGAAAGGGAGCAGCAGGTATGTTTGTCTGAGCATGTGTATCCTCCCACCAGGGAACTTCCTGGGAGTCTCGAGGTGTACCCTTCAAGCTAGTCAGTTGAAATGCCTGCTCTCCCTTGGTGCGGACACTCTAGGCTCCAGAGGTGTGAGTTCCTGCCAGTTCATTTGGGTGAGCCAGGAGGTGGACTCTCTCAGGACCTCAGGCCCATCCTGTTCTCCTCCTCAGTCCCCAAGTCTCTGAGAGGGCGGAGCCACCCCAGGTAGCGGGCCGGCAGTGCGTATCCAGCCCTGCCCACCACCCCGCATGGCCTGGCCATTCTTTTGGTGGGAGGTCTCCAAGGACTCTGGTACACTTGGGCTGTGAACACAGAGCCAGGAAAGGGGCCCTTTGTGGGGAAGGAACAGGTCTGGGCTCCAGTCCCACATCTGCTATACCTGCCCCAGGCAAGTTACTTACTTCACTTCTTCCATTCACTCATTCAACACTTATTTATTGCACATCTTCTTGGTGCCAGGCACTGTCTTGGGTACTTGGGCTACATCAATGAACAAAGCAGACAACCATCTCTGCCCTTATGGAATTTACATTCTAGTGGGAGATAAGCAAGTAAACTATACTGTTTGTTAGAGAGAGATGAGCAAGCTGGGCAAAAGGGAAGGTATTGCTGGGGCAGGTGGATAGGGGTAGGGTGCAGTACTTTATAGGGTGTTGAAATGCACCTCACTGGCAAGGCCAGATTTGAGCATAGGCTTGAAGGTGAGGTTGTCTACTATGCCCACGTCTGGGGGAAGAGTGTCCTCAGCAAGAGAAAGCCAGAGAAAAGGTCCCATGGTGGGGATGTGCTTGGCATGGTTGAGGAATGGCAAGGAGGCTAGTGTGGCTGGAGTGGAGCCTCTGAGATGGAGAGCAAGCGCACAGAGGTCAGTGATGTCTGGTGCCAGGCCCTCTTCATGGTCTGGTGTGGCCATCTTCATGACTTTGACTTTTACTCTGAGTGAAATCAGGAGCCATGGGAAGCCTTTGAACAGAGGAATGCTGTTATGATTGTGTTTGGCTTTTTTTTTTTAGAGAATGCTTTGTTTTAATGTTTATTTTTGAGAGAGAGAAAGAGAAAGAGGGAGGGAGGGAGGGAAGGAGGGAAGGAGGGAGAAGGCAAACAGAGACACAGAATCCGAAGTAGACCCCAGGCTCTGAGCTGTCAGCATAGAGCCCAATATGGGGTGTGAACCCATGAACCATGAGATCATGGCCTGAGCCAAAGCCAGATATTTAATCAACCCAGCCACCCAGGTGCCCCTCTGATTGTGTTTTAAAAGGGTGGCTTGGGCTGCTGCTTTGAGAATCTCATTGGACTGCTGTGAAGGTCTAAGGAGAGCCTGGATGGAAAACACTTTGTAACAAAAAGCCCTGAATACAGTACAATGCTCTGGGGAAAAGAGACTAGCTGTTCTGCTTCTTCCCATCTTATCCAAGAGACAATCGAGTAAGGAAAGGATTTGACTTGCCCAAGGTCAGATGCTCTACAATCAATTTAGCATCTGGAACTCCCGGACTCTTCTCCCAGGTGCCATCTGGCAGGTAGGTAAATAGCTTTTGGACTTGTGGTCTCAGTGAGTGCATCTGAACAGGACCGACTGAGTGGTTCTCCCCCATGATTCGTTCATCCAGCAAATATGTATTAAGCACAAGTTCTCCACCCGGCATTAGGATATAGGGGCAATCGAAGACACCTGGTGAGGGCTGAGCCCCAGTCTTTGATGGAGCAGGAGTCAGATATCAGTCAGAGGTCAGAGACCAGGCCACCAGTGGCTGGGGGTAAGCTTAGGGGTCGAGGGTCAGTCCATGGCTGGAATCAGCATGAGGCTGGAGGCAGAGAGACCAGTCAGGAGGCTGTGGTAAAAAGCCAAGCTGGAGAGGCAAGGCCTGGTGGAGACTGTGGCTGGGAGCATGAGGAAAGGGAACGAAGAGTAAAAACGTCAGGAGGAAAGTCCACAGGACTTGGGGGAGACTGGATATGAAGAAAGGGGTGGGACCAAGATGCTGCTGAGCATTCCTACTTGGGTGACAGAGATGATGTCATTCACAGAAACAGGAAGTCCTTGGCACATCTGAGGAACAGAAAGAAATGCCATACGTCTGAGCATAGTGAGCAAGGGGGGGGTGCGGTTTCAAATATTGTTGCCGAGACGGGCAGGGGCCAGATCATACAGACTTGGGTCTTAGTGGGTAGTATTCCAAAACAATGGGAAGCTAGCAGAGGGTGTCAGGCAGTGAGGGACTGTGCTTGGTTGATGTTTTAAAATCATGTGTGGCATACAGATTTAAGGGGGGCAGGAGTGGGAGCCTGGAGACCAGTTAGGATTAAGTAGCTTAGGCGAGAGATGGTGTTTTCCGGTGGTGGTGGAGACAGGGAGAAGTGGGTGGATTCCATAGCTGTTTTGAAGGGAGAGATGTCATGTGTGGGCATGAGATCAAAGGCAGTGCCTGGGTTTGGGGTGTACAATGGATGGTGCCATTCATCAAGATGGGGAAGATGGGAGAGCACATTCTGGGATAGGCAGACTCCAGAGTTCGGCTCTGGCTATATTCTGTGTGACATCCACATGTAGACATCAGGTAGATGGTTGAAGGTACCACACTGACACTTAAAAAAAGAGTGAACACAGACATTTGTAAATGGTTAACTCGCAGATGGTATTTAAAGCCATGGGACTAGGGCTGAGCCCTGGGGACCCTCAACATTTAGAGACTGGATGGAGCAGCAGCCCTGACCAGTGCGGAGAAGTCGTCAGGGAGGAGAAGGAAAACCAGGAGAGGGTGCACTCATAGACCCCAATAAGGGAGTAGGGGGGGGAGGGTTTACTGTGCCCGATGCTGCTCAGAGAACCAGGCGGAGAAGAAGCCCCATGGGCTCGACCACGTGGGGGCCACGGGAGATGGAGACAAGAGCAGGTCGGCAAATTGGGTCAGGAGGTGAATGGGAGGGGAGGAAGTGATACCAGCATGAAAGGGGGGGGGCAGGGAGTTGGGGGCCAGCAGCTGGAAGAGGACTCAGGTCACGGCTCTCGAGCATGTTTTGTGGATGGGAAAGATGAGGGAAGGGGGCAGGGGCTTAATCGTGCTGAGGAGGAGGGGCCTGCCCAGCTCCTGCGCGGGGCATCCTGAGGTGCTTCTGCACAAGCTGCCCCTCCAAGAAAGGCCGCTCTGCCATCTAGCCTCCTCCGAAGCGCCTCCCCTCCACGGCCTTTCTTCTTCTCCTCCTCACCACCCGGACCTCCTGCCTCAGCACGACAGCTCATTCCCCCAGTGCTGCCACCACCAGCACCATCCACTGGATTTGAACTAAGTGAAACTTCCGGAAGTATACCAAGGCCTTTGTTCCTGGCTTTCATTCCCTCCTAGGGTCTCACCTCTTTGAGTGCAACCTATTCCCACATGGTTGCTCATTGTATTGTCACAACAGCCCTGCGAGCCTCAGGGGGATTTAGGAGATGTACAAGTACAGCTAAGTGCGCAGCTAGTAAGTGGCGAAGCTGGGACTTGAACACACGTCTAGGCTGTCTGCAGAGCCCATTCTAACTACCGTCCCATGCTGCCTCCACAGACCTCTCACGCCTTTTGGCCAGTCTTGGTGAAGGCGACGCCTCCTGTACTCCTGTTCCCATGGGATGGGTTTGAAAGGCAGACGGGATTCTTTCCCCATCTGTGTTTCAGGGGGGCAATTTCTACAATTAGTCTCCAGACAAGCTAAGTACCAGTTCACCAGGCTTCTGTCGTGCCCAGGAATGACCCTTTCTGAACATTTCCTCACATCCCTGAGAATCTGTTTGCATGCCTTCAGAGACAGCGTATTACTACATCCACAAGCAGCCTGTTCTAGGCAGGAGGATAGCAGAGCAATGCAAAAACGGACTCCGACCCCAGATGCTTTGGCTGAATCTCAACTAGTATCCTGTGCCTGTTTCCTCATCTGCAAAATGGTAATGACAGAAGTGCCTACTTCCTAGTGTGATTACGAGGATTAATCAGATGCTACATTTAAATGGCCTGGGAAGTACATCATAAATTTCACTTATGAGCATCATCATCATGTTTCCTGAGGGCAAGCTACAACTCACTTTACTGCAACCTCCACTCGTCAGGCCCTTGGAATTCTACCCTCTTCTTCATTCACCTGCAGCTTAATCCTGTTGTTCTGCAGTCCTCAATTTTTATTTTCTCCTGACGCCAGGTTTGGTTTTTTGGGTGTTTTTTTTTTTTTCGTAAGCTCAGTCATTTATCACGCAAACGTGATTTTCTTAAGATCATGATTTCTCCTTGACAGAGTCACTGGTTGTTTGCCAGGCAAGCACAACAGTACCAAGCACACAACTAGGCTTGGAGAATGACAGCTTAAGGCCTCACCTCCTACCCTCACAAGCCCACTTGTCGGCTCCCAGGCTTTTGCGCTCCCTGGATTTGGAACCCTGTGAGCGGGCCCACGTGACTGCATATCTACCATCGGGGCAAGATTATGTCATGACGGAGAGCCCAGATTCTGGAGACAGAGCCAAGTTCAAATCCAGACTCTTCTGCTTACTTGCGACATGTCATCTTGGCCAAGACACTCAGTGTTCCTGAGCCTCAGTTTCTTCATCTGCAAAAATGAGATGATACTACCCTTGTTTACTTTATCAGGTGCTATGAGGATTAAGATAATGTATATAAAACGCTCAGCACAGTTCTTACCTCAATAAACATTTGCCATGAATGTTCTAGGGCTATGCCATCTAATAGAGCAGTCACTAGCTCTCTATATGTGGCAGTTGAAGCCTTAAACGTGGCTAGTCTGAACTGAGATGTGCTGTTAAGCACAGAATACACATTGGATTTCAAAGACTTAGTATAAGAAAAGAATGTAAAATCCTTTGATAACTTTTTATATTGCTTATATGTTGAAATGAAAACATTTTGGATATATTGTATTAATAAAATATAATTAATGTTATTTTTTCTATTAATAGGTCTTCTAGAAAATTTGGAATTACTTGTGGTTCAGTTTTGTCACTTACATTATATTTTTGGACAGTACTACGATGGTAGGGCTTCTGTCGTTTCAGGTGGGCGATGGTGGGGGTGGTTGTATTTTTTTTTGTTTTCCAGTGTGGCAGGGGGGAACAGTGTAAGTGGTTTTGAGGTATTCGAATTTTAGTGGCTGTATCTGTCTCTTATAGATGGTATTTGAGCTGCAAAGGCTCTTTGGAGATTAAGTAGGCCAATCTTCTCTCTCTAAAGATGGGGGAACTGAGGCCTACCCAGAGGCCCATGGGATATGCCTAGGGCCAGAGAATTAATGATAGCAGAACTCAAATCAGAACCCAGATACCTTCCCCATCCCAGCAAGCGGCTTCAGGTCAGAATAATGCTGCCACCTGGTGGTCACCCATAGATGAGCGTCACAAGCCAGGGCAGCAGCTAGGCTCCTTCAGGAGCAGGACTCAGCTGCCATCTACTTCCCTGTCCTCTGCAGAAGCTAGAACAGGAAGGACCCTCCTCCAACCTCCTTCCAGTCTGACTGCACAGAGCCCCAGCTTGCCAGGGGTATGAAAGTGTAGTGATTAAGGGCACTATCTGTGATTACAGACAAGTGAAGGATTAAATCCCAACTCTACTCCTCCTAGCTATGAGGCCCTGCAAAAGCCACTTATCTCTGATCCTTGGTTTCCCCATACGTAAAATGTGGGTAATAATAGAGCTTACCTCAAAGTTATTAAATTTGAGTCAACAAATATCTACAAAGCACCACCACTTATGCACTGTTCCTGGTACTGGGATATAGCAGTGAACCTAAAAAGACAAGCCCATGGTTCTCAGTGTGCCCTTTAGACCACTGAGAGCAGCAGCACCTGAAAACTTGTTAGAAATGCAAATCTTTAGGCCTCCATCCCAGATCTACTGATTCTGAATCTGACACATGCTCAAGGTTGAGAACCACTAGACTTGGACACGTAGATTATATATCAGGTGGGGTTAAGTGATATGAATATGGCAAATAAATGGCTAAATATCTTGAGAATAATGGCCAGGGGCGGGGGTTAGGTGGGGAACACTAATTGATCTGTGAGGGTCAGGGAGAGCCTACCTGATAAGGTGACAAGTTCCAGCAGACATCTGAAAGCAATTATCTAGAGGAAAGGTTAGAAGGATATGCCGTTTCCCCTTCAAAACACATCCTATATTTATAATAAGTCCTGGGGATAGAAGACAGGTGACTATAGTTAATTATTAAAAAAAAAAAAAAAGACTTCCTGCAAACTGCATACATTCTACTTATATCCTATTGGCCACAACTTAGTCAGATGGACCACACCTAACCACCTGAGGAGTCTTTATTCTGATAAACCATATATCCAGCTAAAAACTGAGAGTCCTATTTACAATAGAAAATGAAGAAAAAGCATTTTGGTGAACAATGGTTTCTGCCATACTAAGAGATTCTGATGTAACCAGCCTTTGGGAGTCTGGTTTATACTTGTATGCCTCCAATGATGGGGGATCCCTATCTCGTGAAAATTTTATCCCCTCTTTGAGCAGCTCTTTTAGAAAACTCTTTGATAACTCAAGTCTACCTCTCTGTAATTCCTACCACCGTGGGACTACGCGGAACAAGACTGCTTGCTCCCTCTTCCCCAAGAGAGAATTTACCTATTTTAAGTCCCCTATACATCTTCTCTTTGAACCACCTAAGGTCAATGGCTTCCCCCCTTGGGAAGAGTTTTCCTGATCCGGCATTAAGAGATTAAAAATGACCTTGACAGTAACCTCATGGATGACAGGGAGCCACATCATCACCCAGGTCCATGAAGATGAAGTGGAAGTCTAGAGCTCTACCTCAAGCAGAATGTGAAGGAAGCCAAGCAGGAATTGGAGTTCCAGTCTCATTGGACTTTTGTATTTCTTCAGGTTTATTTTGTAGTTCAGAAATTCTTCCTTCTGTTGGCTCTAATCTGCCATTGAACCCATCCACTGAGTATTTAATTTCAATAACTGTATGTATTTTTCTTTGGTTCCTTTTCGAAGACATCTGATTATATCTTGCCTACTTTTTTATTCCATTATTTCTTTAAGCATTTCATATGTAGTTATTTTATTTTTTTTTAATATATTTTAATGTTTATTTTTGAGAGAGACAGAGACAGAATGCCAGTGGGTTAGGGGCAGAAAGAGAGGGAGACACAGAATCAGAAACAGGCTCCAGGCTGTCAACACAGAGCCCAACACAGGGCTCGAAGTCACGAGGCTTGAGATCATGACCTGAGCCAAAGTCGGATGCTCAACCGACTGAGCCACCCAAGTGCCCCTGTAGTTATTTTTTTATTTCAGAGAGAGAGTGTGAGCTGGGGAGAGGGGCAGAGGGAGATAATCTTAAACAGACTCCACAATCAGTGCAGAGCCTGATGGGAGGATCAATCCCACCACCCCAGGATTATGACCTGAGCCGATATCAAGAGTCGGAATGCACAACCAACTGAACCAACCACCCAAGTGCCCTGTTAGGTAGTTTTACATTTTGATAATTTTAATATGAACTCTTTGGGGGTATAGAAATCTTTTCTGTTTGGGGTGCTTATTTTCATGTGTTTGTATCTTTTTTGGGAGTGGAGGGAGCAGGAGTCATATTTGGTTGAACCTAATCTGTGAGAAACCACTGGGCTTCAATTGTGCTTCTGTCCAGAGGAGCTTTTGCTTTTTACCAAGAGCCCTGACACAGTCCTACTTAGGAGTTATTAGCCCAGAAATCTGAGGATTTCTGGCTTATTGTGAAGGTCAAGCTCAGCTCCCTCACCATGGGCCCGAGGATAGGGAGAGGGGCAGAGCCTAAACTTAACTTCCTGGCACTGACTTGGTATTTACCTTAAGAGCTACCCCAACTTTCTTTGCTGACAGCTATTCCCCAATCCATTTCAACTTGATGAACTTTTCTTTCGTTTCTTGAATGCCCCTGGGGATTTCTTTTTTAAAATTTTTAAAAATTATTTTAAGTAGGTTCCACACCCAGTGTGGAGCCCAACACAGGGCTTGAGCTCATCACCCTGAGATCCAAGTCGAGCTGACATGGAGAGTTGGCCACTTAACCCACTGAGCCACCCAGGTGCTCCTCCTTTATTTCTTTGAAGTCCAGGAATGCATGTTTGTTTTAATTTATCAAGGATCTAGAAATAGAAACGCTTTTTTAAACTATCTAGTTTACAGAATCTATCTAGTCTACAGTAGGGGAAAGCCCATTCACCTATTCAGTGATTCATTCCACAAGCCATTATGGAGCCCATATCCAAAAGCTGGGTGGGAGGCACTGGACAAGACCCACTTTACCTTCTCAGAGCTCACACATTAGTGGGGAAAATAGGCTAGAATGCAGGGGGACGGTGGTGGCACATGGGAAGTGGGGGGTGCAGTGGGAATTCAACAGAGAAGCGCCTCGAGGGGCAACCAGGAAAGTAACTCTGAGAGAGGGATGAAGAACAGATTCTAACAGATGAGAAGACAGTGAGGTGACATGGGGGAGAGCAGATGCTGAAGCAGCCAAGCTGGGAGGGGATGTGAGCAGAAGACCGAAGGCACAGAGAACTGGAAAAGCAAAAGGACTAGGTTTGGCTTGGGCAGAGTGAGAGCGTCAAGTATGGGCAGGACCAGGTAACAAAGCATGTGGTCTAGGGCTAGACATGGAGGCTTGTTTAGTAGACTTACAAGAGCTCAGGTCAGAGAAAGGAGCCAGGAGGGCAGGAGGGACCATTTCTCGGGGCCTGGCTGGGGCTGCAGCTGCAGCCCACGACATCGGGCTCACCTGCCAAGGCTGTGCTCCCGTGGTTCGTGGTCTCAGGCGGGCAACAACTCCTCCAGTCCTGCCTTACATGTCTGTGGCCGACAGACTGCTGTTTCAACCTAAGCTGTGCAAACTGGCTCTCCTTGCAAACAAAACCCTGAGAGGAACAGCTTTCAAAGACCTGGCTGACTGCATCTCTGGTTACCAGGAAACAACAGTACAAGTTGCAAAGTCCCATCACAGGAAATAAAAAGAATGCTCTAGCAACCGCCAGCATTTTTCCACCAGGATTCCAGCCAGCTGTCATTCAGGCTCCTTGGCATAAGAACTCAACAAGCTTAAGAATAGTGGTAGCTTCTTCAGAGCCAGGCACTGTGCTAAACACTTTAATCTTAATTCTTATGATACCCTAAGAGGCAGCCATTATCACAGGAAGTTTCACTAAATGGTCAAGCGGTTAAGTCATTTGCCTAAAGTTAGTCTGAAGCTGGGAACTAGGTATTTTCGTCCAGGCATGTTCACTTCTTGAGGGTCTGTACACATCCTGCCTTAGCAATGAGGCTGCCGGTAAGGAAGTACCGTTTTTTCCCCCTAACACTTTTAATTTTGGAATAATTTTAGATTTACCAGAAAGTTGCAAGGATCGTATGACTTTTCTACATACCACTCATCCAATTTTCCCCCTCATGTTAACATCTTACATCACCACAAAATATTTGTCAAAATTAAGAAATTAATTGAACTTCAGGCCTTACTCGTATTTTACCAGTTTTCACGCTAACGTCCTTTCCGGTTCAGGATCCAATGGTGCATTAGTTAGGTCTAATCTCCTTTGGTCTTCTATCCTTGTTTTTCATCACTTTTGACTCAAGCACTGGCATCCTGCAGAATGTCCTCTAATTGGGTTACGGGTTTCTTAAGAGTATCAGAGTTCAAGTGCTCTCATCATCTTGCATCTAGAGTATTGCTGACCATTGAACAGCATAGGTTTGAACTGCGTGGACAATTCACGTGGATTTTTTTCAATAAATACGCATAGAACTGTCTTCTCTCTTCCTTATAATGTTCTTAGTAACATTTTCTTCTCTCTAGCTTAATTAGCCACCCAACAGTGGAGCAGTTACCATCACAGGGCCCTATGCTAATCTCTTGCAGAACACTCTGTACCATCTGGTACCACTGGGTCCTCGGAGGTGGATGCAAGCTTCCGGAGAGCAAAAACTTTTTTAATCACTGATGAAAATAGGGCTTGGTGTGTATTTGTGGGGTGACCGAATCTCTATGTACTTTATGTACTGATGTGGAACAATCTCCAAGATCTGCCAAGTGAGAAAAAGCAAGACGCAGCAGAGTGCACTACCAATTTTGCACAGAAGGTGTGGGGGGCGAGTAGACACCCACGTATGTTTATATATGGCTCAAGTCTGGAAGGCTCCTCTTCTGCTCAGACTACACTCGGCTCAACAGTTTCCACTCTGCCCTGGCTCTTTAAGAATTGGTCCATTTTTGGAACCAACATCTGCTTTTCAAAACAAGGTCTCTAAGGTCTTGGTCTGCTTTAGATGATGGAGGCAACAATGCCACAACCAGCAGGGTGGAAAACACCCAACTGCACACAGGTACCTCGCCTCTCCTTAGGCTCCTCCTCCCAGGAAGTCACTTCACAGAACACAGGCTCATCCTGTCAAGTGTCAGGGGCCCAACCAGTATCTTCTGTGTTCCTGTTTGGCAGGAACCGTATCCTCTGCAGTAATATATCTGTTAAAGGCCTCCTGCTTTACCCTGCACCTGTGATCCCCAGAAGTCTTATGCCCTGGTCAAATGGAGCCAGGAGGAGAGAACCAAGTATCCCTGAAGGGTGGCCTCTACACGAAGGAGAGAAGACTGGAGTCGAAACAGCTTACACAAAGGCAATTTATTAACAGAAAACATTAATTTGAGGAATCCTGTTCACAGACGGCGACCACGGCGACCCCCCTTCCTGCGGGTGCTATCGGAGGGGATGGGGGTGACATCCTCTGTGGGGAGGAAGAGAAAATATCATTGCCTAGAGACGGATGGGAAGGAGTCCGGGCCTCCCTAGACCAGTGGCCTAACACACCAACAGTGGATCCTGCTGCTCCCCACATAAACCCTCCATACATAACACACGGATGCGGACTGCCCCACCTGCTGCTTCCTCAAATTTTCCGATGTAGTCTGAACTCACTTTTCTGAAGGGAAAACTGAGGCTCAGAAAACGCATACAACTTACATACGAGGTCAGAAGCAGGCGAGAAATCACGTTTCTGACATCCAGCCCACTGACTCTCTAGTGAAAAGATTCTCCTACTAAACAGGGCAACCTAACACTATCTTCTTTCCAGTCAGTAAAAGGTTGAAAATATGCTGAAAAAAAATAAAACCTTAAGAGGAAAAGGTTGGACCACCAGATCGAGGGATCAGTACATGATGCGACCATGCACACAGAAACAGGAAAAGGCTAACACCTTCTCAGGAGCTAAAGGATCAGGAGATCACAGGCGTGAGGAGGGCAGGCACTACACAGATATAGGGAATTTGCTGTGATTCTCCACCGCAGGAGTTGCCACTCCCTGCATTCAGTTTTCATGGTCACAATGACTAGTGTACTCTTAATACTTAGTAGGCAAGGACCAAGGATACAGATGGTCCTACAATTCAGGAGACAGACTACACAAAATGCCAACTCCCTTAAGAGACACTATAAAGGACAGACAATTCATCTCCTATCAGTTCCACCAGCCACTGTCCCAAACCCTATACACCAGGCAGTGTGCGGCACTGGGGTTAAGAAATCAAACTGCGCTGTCCCAATGTAAAAGAGAAGGTCGACATTTACAACAGGTGATAGGGGTGTTCAGGGAGAAATTCTGTCACATGGTGCCTCTTGCAGCCCCCATTAACAACCCTAATTGCCAACAGTCCCCAGACCAAGCAGCACTGCATCCACTGGGTACATCACAAGCTTTCTGGGGTTAATACTTCAAAGTAAATCCAAATGCTAGCTAGAAGGGGGGACACTTACCAATCCGCCCAATCTTCATTCCTGAGCGGGCAAGGGCTCTGAGGGCTGACTGGGCCCCAGGTCCAGGGGTCTTGGTTCTAGGAAATGAGAAATCTATGTTAAGAAAAGCTTTGTCCAACTCATTAGGGGTTCTTTCTGAGATCCCACAACCCTCTAGCTAAGGAATCGGCAACTTTCCTTAAAGGGCCAAACAGTGGAGAGCCCAACGTGGAACTCAATGAACCTGAGATCAAGACTTGAGCTGAAATCGGGGCGCCTGGGTGGCTCAGTTGGTTAAGCGGCCGACTTCGGCTCAGGTCACGATCTCGCGCTCCGTGAGTTCAAGCCCCGCGTCAGGCTCTGTGCTGACAGCTCAGAGCCTGGAGCCTGTTTCAGATTCTGTGTCTCCTTCTCTCTGACCCTCCCCTGTTCATGCTCTGTCTCTGTCTCAAAAATAAATAAAACGTTAAAAAAAATTTTTTTTAAAAGACTTGAGCTGTAATCAGAGATGGACACTTATCGACTGAACCATCCAGGCACCCCCAAACAATAAATACTGAAGGTTTAGTGGGCCACTTATGATTTTTGTTGCATACTTTCTGACCCCTGGGTCATAGTTTGTGCTCTACCCTGCCTGCAGCCCATTTAAAGCACTGTCCCTTTTTGCCACAGGCTATAATTCTTTTTTGGTGATCTGTTCATTTCCAACTGCTCCACCTGCCCCAAACCAAGACCCTAACATCTTTTCAGTGGACCACTTCATCTGGTCTGCTGTCCACACAGCAGCCATTGTTTTTGTTTTGTTTTGACACAAGCACTATGCCCAATGTGGGGCTTGAACTCATGACCCTGAGATTAAGAGTTGCATGCTCTACTGACGGAGCCAGTCAGATGTCCCAACACAGCAGTCATCTTTAAAAATGTCCAATCTTGGGGTGCCTGGGTGGCTTTGTCGTTTTAAGTGTACAACTTCAGCTCAGGTCATTGTCCCACGGTCCGTGAATTCGCACCCTGCTTTGGGCTCTGTGCTGACAGCTTAGAGCCCGGAGCCTGCTTCAGATTCTGTGTCTCCCCCTCTCTCTGCCCCTCCCTCACCAAGCTCTGTCTCTCTCAGAGAAGGGGGAAAAAAAAAAAAAAAAAGTCCAATCTCAGGGCACCTGGGTGGCTCAGTTGATTAAGTGCACCAACTCCTGATTTTGGCTTAGGTCATGATCTCATGGTTCATGGGGTGCTAACAGCACAGAGCCTGCCTGGGATGTTCTCTGTCCTTCCCTGGCTAGTACTCTTGCTGTCTCTCAAAATAAATAAACTTTAAAAATGCCCAATCTCATCAGGTCATTACTATTAAAAAGTTCTTTTGCTCCCCCCACCTTTGGCTGAAGTCCAGCTCTTTACTGCTTCTTTAAGACCCAGCAGGAACTTGCTCCTGCCTAGCTCTCTGATCACAATTCAACAAACACTCTTCCCACAGATGTGCCAAGTCCATTCCCACTCGAGACTTTTCCACTGCAGCTGTATCTTGAATACTTTCTCCCTGTCCTTCTTTCACTGGACCACTTCCTGGCACATTTAAGTCTTAGTTGAAATTACATCTTGTCACTAACTCCCATTCCTGACACCATACCTTTACTTCCTAGCACTTGCCACAAACGGGAAGCACAGGGGCCCCTGCTTAGGTTGTTTAAAGTCAGACTCTCCTACCTGCCTAGGTGCCTCTATACGGGAGAGGAGAGGTGATAGCTACTCTTTTCCATCATTCTTTTCTAGTACCCCAAACATAATACCTGGTATGCAGTGAGTGCTCAACAAAGTTGGGGAGGAAGGAGCAGAAGCGGTGGTGCAACAACCAACTACTAAATATGAACACACTTAACAGGTCTTGTGCAAAGTCACAAGAGAAAAACCAAGCCTCAAATCCAGGTGCTTTGGCATCCATGCCCAGAGACCTCACCTCCCAGCCCCCGACTCACGTACCTATTTCCTCCTGTGGCCCGGAGTTTGATGTGGAGAGCGGTGATGCCCAGCTCCTTGCACCTCTGGGCTACATCCTGGGCAGCCAACATGGCAGCGTAGGGAGAGGACTCATCTCGGTCAGCCTTCACCTTCATCCCACCAGTCACACGGCAGATGGTTTCCCTAGAACAAAAGCTCACGGTCATTCCGCTCACACAACAAGGATTCTAAGTACTTAGCACATCCTAATGAGTGCCACAGTTCGGGTATGGCAGAAGATGAAGGTCAACTCGAATATGCATCCTTTCTAACAAGATGGCCATGGGTTCTGCCTTGATGGGGTTCAAAGACCCAGATGAATGGGACGCTGTATTAACAATATAAATTTACTTTTACATTTAATCCTCTCAATTGCTCCATGACGTAGACGTTAACCTCACCATATATATTAGGAGAAAACCAAATCTTAGAATTTGAGTGACTCTTGCTAATGGTGGCCAGAACCTGTACGTAGAGCTGACTTCCAGTCCACCACTGCTCCTACTAAGTACCAACAGATTGAGGATTCACGGATCACCACACTTTAAGGACACAAGGGCAGGGAACGTCTTTCTTGTAACTCAAATGCCTGGGAAATGACAGTATTTGTGACTAAACAAACATGTTTCCTTATCTGAACTTTTTAATTCTTTCAAGAGAACCCCTTAAACTGCCACCCAATTCCAGGAGAATTTCTTCCCCCAGACCCTTGCCAGTATGGTCTGTACCTCTTCACCCAGGTACTCACTTGCCAGAAAGATCGGTGACATGGACAAAAGTGTCATTGAAGGATGCAAAGATGTGGCACACGCCAAACACATTTTCTCCTTCAGCTACCTGAGGTCCAAGGCTGATGACCTGTTCTTCTTTCTTTTCTTTCCCCTTTCGAGGTGCCATTTCTGAAAGGAAGTAAAAAAAAATCCCGAAGTTAGCAATGGACAAGAGGTTTCCACAACCTTTTCCTGGCTATTAAAGGAAATCTCCAAGTTTTGCTCCTCTGTGTCTCTTTCCCTCCACCCTGGGAATCTGTGCAATCTCATCTCTGCCTAAACTCACTTCTCTCTGCACTTAGGAGAGTTCAACTGGTGGCTAAAGAAGCAAAGTACCTTGAGATAACCTTTCCCCTGAATTTACTTAAAGCACAGATCATAGCACTTGCTAAGCAGCCCAGAGTTCTAGCAGCAAGACCACAAGTATCCCTCCAATTTTTACCAAGTTGGCCTCAAAACCATGAAAAACACTGGCTTAGATCCCTAGAGACCTCCCAAGTTCAACTGACAGCTCTGCAAACCCGGGTAATCAATTCTTCCTGGGCCTTAAAGCCCACAATATATATCCTGAGAAATTTTTAAAGATTTGTTTAGTGACACAACAAGTCAGTTGCAGAGCAGTGATGAGAACCAGGTTAAGGGATTCCTAGTCTACACTCCACAACACTTCCAATACCAGGAGGGCTTCTGGTCTCCTGGACCCCAAGTATCATTTACTGGTTAGGCTCAAAGACTTTAAAGACTGCATTCAAAAAGATTAGTAGAAGGCCAAGACCAATGACCTACCCATGAATTGGTGACAGCTGAAGACCCTTTACGGAAGACACCTGCTGCCTGAACTCTGCACTAACTCCTACGCTTAGAATTCAAGGGTCCCTCACCCACATAGTTCCCTAGTTTCATCTCCTACTATATCCTGTACCAGATCCCTCCAAAAAGCCAGTTCAAGGGCTATCTCCCATCCTCTGACAATTCATCTCCTGCTATCCTTCCACTACTGATTAAAACCAAATGCTTTTTTTTTTTAATTTTAATGTTTTAAACATTTCTAAATGCTTATTTTTAAGAGACAGGGACAAAGCATGAGTACAGGAGGAGCAGAGAAGGGGGGGACGGGACACACACAGAATCCGAAGCAGGCTCCCCCCTCCGAGCTGTCAGCACAGAGCCAGACGTGGGGCTCAAACTCACGACCACGAGATCAATGACCTGAGCCGAAGTTGAACACTTAAGCAGCTGAGCCACCCAAGTGCTCAGAACCAAATTCTTAAACTTTTACTAGAATCGAGCATTAAAGGCAATAAAACATATCCTTTTGGAAGGCTAATGGAAAAGCCCCATCCCAAAGACTCATTGTTAGCGAAATCAAGTAACTCTAATCTGACATAGCATGTAATGGAAGTGCAATTATTCCATCAAAGGAGGAAAAGCAAGTATGGGTAAGTGGAAGGCGAAGAGAGGACTACTTTCCGCCCAAAGCACCTCCTGACACTCAATCCGAACAATTCCCTAACACTTCCAGAAGACACTAGAAATCAGAAGGGCTCAGGTGACTTAGGCTGCACCCTTTCGGATGAAGACAAATTTGGCCTTGCCTTGGTTCGTAAAGACAGTGGCAAAACCAGACTTAAAAATCAGTGCCCCGACTCCCAGTCCAGCACTTTCTACCCCGTGCCAAGATGCTTTTATTCCATGAAGGACCACCATTCCAGACCCGAGAAAGTCCATGTCTCTTGCATTCCTGGATCTCCCCAGTGCCTTCCTTATACAAGGTCTGGGGAGTGACCACAGTAAGCACATGTGTAGGTCTCAGATGTACAAAGTAACTGTTCCTACGCTCAAATTACATCCAATGGAGTAAGAATTTTAAGGAAGGGGCCAAGAGTGCTCACAGGAAAAGTTTTAAGTTCTGCCTGGAGAAGCCCAGAAAGACCAGCAGATCAGAACTCCAGCAGATCAGATTCATCAGGAAGCATGAATACGAATTCCTAAAGTGGCCACCCCACAAATGCCGCCCTGAGGTGGTGATGAGACGGGTCCTTACAGAATACATAAACGCATGGCAGGTGCTCAACCAACACTGACGTATATCCTTCTCTACCTTTAATTTCTGGCTTTGTAAGGCGCGCCCAGTACTTGCGACGTGCCAGACCTAGCCATCAACCGGGTTCAGGGAGCACCCAACACAAGGCCGTTTTTTCTGATTCCGTCCCTGAATCCCCACCACAATCCCCACGGAATCCGGACGACAGTTAATCCTACTTCCCAAACAAGGAAACAAACTACAGATTAGGAGCCCGGCCTACGACCGCTCAAGAAGCTGGCGGAGTAGAGAGAAGCCACATCGGACTAGGGTCCCGGGTCCTTCCCAAACATGCTGTGCGGCTCCTTAAACGGAACGGTGGTGGCAGCGCGGAGCGAGGGCCTTCAGGGCTGTAGCCACACTCAACCCCCTCCCCTTCACAAGCTCCTCCTTGAGACAAGACCGCCGCTTCCGAGACCAGGCGCGAACCTGAGTCTGGGGTCGGCCGGCCGCGCCCCTCTCGCCTGACACCTGACTCGGCTTCCGCGGAAACACCCCAGCCCAGCGCCCCGAACCCCGATGGGTCCCCCTGCCTCAGGATGCCACTCGATTAAACCCGCTGAAGCCTCCTACCTGCGCGTCTTCGCTAGACTCCGCCACCGGAAAGAGAGGGCGAGAGAGGGCGGGGCGACGGGTCACGTTCGCGCTCCCGGAAGTGTGCGTCTGAGGTCACGGAGCGAAGCCGGTGGCCCGTTTCTAAGGAGTTGAAGATTCGGCCTCGGGAAAGGCGTTTTACTTAAAAGAGCGCTAAAGGAGGCAAGGGGCAGGGTGTCGCTGCGAGCGGGTCTGCCTCTGAGACTGCACGAAGCAGCTACATCTGCTGAGCGAGGCGGGCCCTTGTGCGAAGATGGTGGCGGCCGCACCTAGACGGACTTCTTCCATCCTGACCCCGGGCCTAGTCGGCCCGGAGGCGGCAGCGCCTCTCGTGGCGCGGAGGGCAATAACAGCAATTGCCTGCTTTCATCACAGACTGGATGGCTGGCTGTGTCCTGAACAAAATAAGGATAAATTATTCAATATTTATTATATACTAGCTTGGGCTGAGCGACTTATATGCATTGCTTCATTTAATCCTCACAAAATTATCAAATAGATAACTTTTTATTTCTCTTTTACGGATAAAGGACGTTAACCAAGATTACACATTTGTGGCTGATTTGAATTTCTGACTTCAAAGACTGTATGTTTGATAGCTACTTCCATGTATCCCTCTAATAGTGAAGGACCTTGAAAGGTTGGGAGGTGTATAGATGGAGATATGAGGAAAGGCAAAGAAATAGGTCGTGTGTGTGTGTGTGTGTGTGGCCCATGTAATAGACTACATATATTGCATATATATGAAATTTTTGAACAAAATTAGCGATTATACAGGGTAACATATAGTCCTTTCTTCACTAGAGTTGGTGCCACTGAACAGCTTTAACTCAGTTTAGCAAAGACCTCCTTTTTAAAAAAGTTTCCCTTTACAAAAGCAATTAATTACAGAATACCTATAAAAGAGAAACATAAACATTCTCAAAGGAGAGTACAAGGAAGACAAAAGAGAAAAAAACCAGTGACAGTCTTACCCACCACAATTAACACCTTGGTGTACGTCCTTTCCAAACATGATCTATGCAAATACGTACAAAAGAGGCACTTCCTTTTTTTTTTTAATATATGAAATTTATTGTCAAATTGGTTTCCATACAACACCCAGGAGGCACTTCATTTTTTTTTAAAGAAAAGAGAATAACCTTGCAATATTTTTTCCCAATGGCTAAAAAAATCTGTGCTCATAAACAATCCACATGATAAAGCGTATAGAAAAAAGTAAAAATCATTTCTAAATTCTTTCTTCTTTTTTTTTAAATTAATGCATGTTCATTTGGAAGTCACTTGAATGTAAAAAGAAAAACAAGTATCCATCCGAAGACAAACACTGTTTACAATTTTAAATACGTATGTATGTAATATATATACATACCCACGTGTATATATATATCACCTTTATTTTGCTTTTGGCATTATGCTATAGGATGTTGCTATGTAGTTTTTAACTTTTGATTTTGAAATAATTGCAGATTCACAGGAAATCACAAAAAACACGTAGGGAGAGTTCCCATGTACTCTTCACCCAGTTTCCCATAGTGGTAACATCTTGCGTAACTATAAAACACAATCACAGGAAACAAGCGATTGCGATGTATGCATAGAGTGCTATATAATTGTATCACACACGTACACCTGTGTAGCTACCATCACAATTACCACACAGAACTGTTCCATTACCACAAAACCTACTTGTGCTGCCTTTTCAGAGTCCCATCCACCTCTCTGCCCCTCCATCTCTACTACCACCCCTAATCTCTGGAAACCATTGATCTATTTTTTCAGCGCCAGAATTTCATTATTTCAAGAAAGTGATATAAATGGAATCACAAGTATGTGACCTTCTGAGATTTTTTTTTTACCTAGCATAATTCTCTTGAGACACATCCATGTTGTTACATATATCAATAGATTCATTCATTTTTAATTGCTTAGTAGTATTCCATGTATAGATTTACCACATTATTTTATTTTATTTTATTAACTTGTTTTATTTTTTGTTTTTTTAAGTTTACATCCAAATTAGTTAGCATATAGTGCAACAATGATTTCAGGAGTAGATTCCTTAGTGCCCCTTACCCATTTAGCCCATCCCCACTCCAACCCCTCCAGTAACCCTCAGTTTGTTCTCCATATTTATGAGTCTCTTCTGTTTTTATATTATTTTTGTTTCCCTTCCCTTATGTTCATCTGTTTTGTCTCTTAAAGTCCTCATATGAGTGAAGTCATATGATTTTTGTCTTTCTCTGACTGACTAATTTCCCTTAGCATAATACCCTCCAGTTCCATCCACGTAGTTGCAAATGGCAAGATTTCATTCTTTTTGATTGCTGAGTAATACTCCATTATGTGTGTGTATATATATACCACATTTTCTTTATCCATTCATCCATCGAGGGACATTTGAGCTCTTTCCATACTTTGGCTATTGTTGCGAGTGCTGCTATAAACATGGGGGTGCATGTGTCCCTTCGAAACAGCACACCTGTATCCCTTGGATAAATGCCTCGTAGTGCAATTGCTAGGTCGTAGGGTAGTTCTCTTTTTAGTTTTTTGAGGAACCTCCATACTGTTTTCCAGAGTGGCTGCACCAGCTTGCATTCCTACCAACAATGCAAAATAGATCCTCTTTCTCCTCATCCTCGCCAACATCTGTCGTTGCCTGAGTTGTTAATGTTAGCCATTCTGACAGGTGTAAGGTGGTATCTCATTGTTGTTTTGCTTTGTATTTCCCTGATGATGAGTGATGTTGAGCATTTTTTCAAGTGTCGGTTGGCCATCCGGCTGTCTTCTTTGGAGAAGTGTCTATTCATGTCTTTTGCCCATTTGTTCACCGGATTATTTATCTTTTGGGTGTTGAGTTTGATAAGTTCTTTATAGATTTTGGATACTAACCCTTTATCTAATATGTCATTTGCAAATACCTTCTCCCATTCTGTCAGTTGCCTTTTAGTTTTGCTGATTGTTTCCTTCGCTGTGCAGAAGCTTTTTATTCTGATGAGGTCCCAGTAGTTCATTTTTGCTTTTGTTTCCTTTGCCTCCGGAGACGTGTTGAGTAGGAAGTTGCTGTGGCCAAGATCAAAGAGGTTTTTGCCTGCTTTCTTCTCGAGGATTTTGATGGCTTCCTGTCTTACGTTTAGGTCTTTCATCCATTTTGAGTTTATTTTTGCGTATGGTGTAAGAAAGTGGTCCAGGTTCATTCTTCTGCATGTCGCTGTTCAGTTTTCCCAGCACCACTTGCTGAAGAGGCTGTCTTTATTCTTTTGGATATTTTTTCCTGTTTTGTCAAAGATTAGTTGGCCATACGTTTGTGGGTCCATTTCTGGGTTCTCTATTCTGTTCCATTGATCTGAGTGTCTGTTCTTGTGCCAGTACCATACTGTCTTGATGATTACAGCTGTGTAGTATAGCTTGAAGTCTGGGGTTGTGATGCCTCCTGCTTTGGTTTTCTTTTTCAAGATCGCTTTGGCTATTCTGGGTCTTTTCTGGTTCCATACAAATTTTAGGATTATTTGTTCTAGCTCTGTGAAGAATGCTGGTCTAAATTCTTTCTTCTAGAGATACCACCATTATCAAATTATCATTATTGAATTGGAGCATAATTCCAGAAATAACTGTCTATATCTATATTTTTATCATAAAACACACAGTCTTACGTAAATGAAATCATATTCTGTATGCCATTTGGTAACCTTTTTTTCCCTCAACATTGTGGACATCTTCCCACAACTATAGTAGAGAACTACAACATTTTTTTTTACAAATACTTAAAATTTTATTTGTTATTTTGAATATTAAGTGCATTCACAAGAATAAAGAGACTATAAACAGATATGAAAAAGTGTGCAAAAAAAAAAAAAAAAGATTTCCTCTCATCTCTGCCCCGGCAACCCTATCCTCTTCCTTGCAAGCAACCAGGAATAGCTGTATCTTTTTTAATTAAGAAAGAATTTTTTTACATTTATTTATTTTTGAGAGAGAGGGAGAGAGAGAGAGAGAGAGCACAAGTCGGGGAGGGGCAGAGAGAGAGGGAGACACAGAATCCAAAGCAGGCTCCAGGCTCTGAGCTGTCAGCACAGAGCACATCACGGGCTCGAACTCACAAACCATGAGATCATGACCTGAGCTGAAGTTGGACGCTTAACTGACTGAGCCACCCAGGTGCCCCTATTTTTTTTTTTTAATTTTATTTAATGTTTATTTTTGAGGGAGAGAGAGAGAGAGACAGAGTGCGAGCAGAGGAGGGGCAAAGAGAAAGGGAGACACAGAATCCAAAGCAGGCTCCAGGCTCCGAGCTATCAGCACAGAGCCGGATGTTGAACTCAAACTCACAAACTGTGAGATCACGACATGAGCCAAAGTTGGACGCCCAACTGGCTGAACCACCCAGGTGTCCCATAGCTGTATTGTATCATTTTTAACTACTACCTGGTATTCCTTTGTATAGCCAAACCATTATTTAACCAGTTCTCTGTTGGTGGGGACAAAATTTGTAAATGTAAACAAAACTGTCAGGAACATACTTGTGCCTTTCTTTCCTCAGGCTAGATTGCCAGAAGTCAAAAGGAATATATATTTGAAATTTTGATACATGTTGCTAAATTGCCCTCCAGAAAGTTCATGTCAATTTCCACTGCTGCTTAACTGAGAAACTATGTCTCTCAGTATTGTATTTCTTCCATAGTTAGTACAGTGAGATGTCTCTTTATGGATTGTTTTGAGCATTTGCATATTTTCTGTGAATTGTCTGTTGATAGTCCTGAAAAGGGAAGGCTTTTTATTCTCAAGTAGTAAATTCCTCAATAGAAGAGGTATGATAGCAGAGACTGGAGAATTGTGGAGTGAGCTCTTGCTTTGGATAAGAGTTGTACTAAACAGACCTTGGTGAGGGAAACATCATGAAGGGAGACTGGCTTAATCTTACGGCTGAAGGCAGTCCATACAGTTACTTCACAACTTATTTTTTTAGGGGCACCTGGCTGGCTCCCTTGGTAGAGCATGTGACTTTTGATCTCAGGTTCATGACTTCAAGCCCCAGTTGGGCATAGAGCTTACTTTTAAAAAATAACACAAAACAAATACTTGTTTTTTTAAAAAGAAGAACCTATTTCTTTTACAGGGAAGTCTTATCTTCATATCAAATCATCAAAGCCACTGCTTTCAAACTCCACTTTGATTATTTAATCAACATATGTATTGTTTCTACAAAGAGTTGTTAGTTGTGGGCAAAAATTGTAACCTTTCTTGGCTTTAGTTTTCTATCTGTAAAATGGGATAATAACGGTATTTAAAAATGTATTTTGAAGCGTATGTCTTCATTGGGTACTTGCTCTGTGCCAACCTCTGAGATATAATAATACTGACATTTAGGCTAAGACTTAAAGGGGTGCCTGGGTGGTTCAGTCAGTTGAGCGTCTGAGTTCGGCTCAGGTCATGATCTCATGGTTTGTGAGTTCAAGCCCCGTGTTGGGCTCTGTGCTGACAGCTCAGAGCCTAGAGCCTGCTAGGAGGGATTCTGTGTCTCCCTCTCTCTCTCTGCTCATGCTTTGTTTCTCAAAAATAAATAAACATTTTTTAAAATGTTTTTATTTTTATTTTTTGAAGGAGAGAGAGAGACAGAGCATGAGCAGGGGAGGAGCAGAGAGAGGGAGACACAGAATTTGAAGCAGGCTCCAGGCTCTAAGCTGTCAGCACAGAGCCCGATGCGGGGCTCGAACCCACAAACCGTGAGATCATGACCTGAGCCAAAGCCGTACGCTTAACTGACTGAGCCACCCGGGCGCCCCCAAAATAAATAAACATTAAAAAATTTTTTTAAAAAAGACTTATTGGGCACTTAGTATGTGTCTGGCACTGTTCTAGATGCTTGGGGTACATTTGTGACCAAAGCAGACAACGATCCCTACCTTCTTGGGGTTTATATTCTGACAGCAAGGGCAGGCATAATATCTAAATAAATTCTCTATTATGTTACAAGGTGATCAGTTACTACGGAAAGAAGAAGAAGTTGAGTAAGTAAGGTAAAGGATATTGCAGGGGTGGGGGGTTCTCACGAAAGGGGTGGGGCACATAGCAGATTCAAATCGAGAGGGCAAGGTAGCCTTGTTGAGAGATTTGAGCAGAGGGGCGAGGCAGGAAAAGGAGCAAGTGTTGCCAGTATCTAAGGGAAGATTACCGCAGGCAGAGGGAACAGCATGTACAAAGGCCGCAGGTGAAGCGCCCATGGCATAGTCCAGGAACAGTAAGGCCAGTGTAGCCACAGTGCAGTGATGAGATGCAGTGATGGGAGGTAATGGATGGAATGGGCACATCATATAGGCCTTCAGGTCATTGCAAGGATGTTGGTTTTTATCCTGTAAGGAGCCATCAGAGGGTTTTGAGCAGAGGAGGGACAGAATCTGACTTATTTTTTTTTAAAGTTACTTATTTAGAGAGAGAGAGAGAGAGAGAGAGAGAGAGAACACAAGGGGGGAGGGGCAGAGAGAGAGAGGAGAGAGAGAATCCCAAGCAGGCTCCATGGTGTCAGCATGGAGCCTGATGTGGGACTCGATCCCACAAACCGTGAGATCGTGACCTGAGCCAAAATCAAGAGTCAGACACTTAACTGACTGAGCCAGCCGGGTGCCCCCTGACTTAGGTTTTAATAAGACCCATGAGGATGCTCTGTGGAGAATAGACTCTCGGTCGGTATCGGGGTGGGGGTGAGAGGTAACATAGAAGGAGGGGTTCCAGTTTAGAGGGGAAAGATACTGGTAGCTGAGACCCAGGTGGCATCCGTGGGGGCCGAAAGAAGTGATTAAAATTCCATTATATTTCTGAAGTAGATCCAACAGGATTTCTTGATAGGTTAGACAGGAGACATAAGAGAAAGAGAATTATCAAAAATGATTCCGGGGCGCCTGGGTGGCTCAGTCGGTTAAGTGTCCGACCTCGGCTCAGATCATGATCTCACGGTTCGTGAGTTCAAGCCCCACATCGGGCTCTGTACTGACAGCTCGGAGCCTGGAGCCTGTTTCAGATTCTGTGTCTCCCTCTCTCTCTGCCCCTCCCCCACTCACACTCTGTCTCTGCCTCTCAAAAATAAATAAACATTGCAAAAAAATTTTTAAAAATGATTCCAACACTTATGGCAGAAGAAACTGGAAGGATGGAGTGGTCATCAGCTAGGATGGGGAAGGCCAAGGGAGGAGTTGGTTTTTAGGGGAAGATGAGACGTTCAACCTTAGGCCTGAGTCTGAGGTGTTTACTGCACATCCAAGTGGAGATGCCAAGGAAGTTTTGGGGATGGATGAATCTGGAATTGAAGAGCGGCGTCTTCAGCATCTAGATGGTATTTGAAATCATGAGACTGTTGATGACCACCGAGGGGCTGAGTGCAGATAGAGAAGGGGAGTTCAGGGACTGGGCATCAGAGCATGGGGATAAGAGAAAGAGACAGCCAAGGAAAAAGAAGCAGGGAACAGGAAGATGGGAGGAAAACCGAGAGGGAGGGCGTGTCTGAGACGCCAAGCGAAGAAAGGGAATCAAGGAGAAGGGAGTGGGCAGCCGAGAGGTATCTACCTCGGTGAGGCCGAGAATGTGCATAGATGCCGCAACACGGAGGGCACTGGGCACCTCCACAAGAGCAGTTTCAGCATGCACGTGTATCAGGGGAACGTGCGAATGGAGTAGATGTAAGGAAGAAATGAAGGTAACGTGTGCAAGAGGCAGAGGATGAGAGAATGAGGAAACGGGATCAAGAGGTTCTTTTGGGTTTTCTTTTTTAAGGTTGCACCCACAACAGATATTTGTACACTGATGGGGGTGAAAATTTGAGGAAGGAGCTGCGTCCTTGAGCATGTGAGATCTGATGGGCTTTAGTGCCTGCAGGGATTAATTGGCTTTGGGTAGGAGCATGGGTAGGTAGTGCATCTGTGCAAATGAGGCAGAAGGAAGGTGCTGCAGGGAGCAGAGCACGTGTGGGGGGTGGGAGCTTGAGAACAGTCTCATTGGGGGAGTGGCATGAGGCTGGGGGTGGGCAGAGCGATATGGAAGGTTGGAGGTGATAGAAGACTTGAAACGATCACCGAGGTCCAGGGCAATAGAGGATGATTCCCAGGCAGCATTAAGGGCCCCCTTGAGGTTGGTGGTTGATGTCTTTTTCCAGCCACGTTCGGCGGCATGGATGCAGGCATGGAATAAACAGTGCGTTTGGACTAAACGAGAACTTGAGAGACCAGCGGGAGAAGGAGGATGAGTGCACAGAACAGTGACCATGACTGAGCATGACATTGAAGCTGGATGACTGGGGCCATGAGAATGTCAAGGGGCTAAGGAGACACCCTAAAGGCTGTGGGGGCAACAGGTCAGAGGTCCCAGTGGGGCCAGGGACAGCTGAAGTCAGTTACCGGCCGATACTTTGGGCTGGCGATCAGGGGCCCAGGGGCATGAGACTGAGATGTTGGTTCAAAGAGGAGTTGCGGGCAGTGGTAAGACCATGGGAGTGAGTGGTCCAGATGGGCTGGGGAAGGAGCTCCTTGGAGTGAGTGGATCCAGGGTGATGGCAGCATCCTCTGTGTGAAAACCGAGACGACCAAGAACTAAAACAGGGATAACCTGATTGAGAATGAAACTGAGTCCAGAGTAAAGAAGTCCTTGAGGATGGCAGGATGTGCCCCAGGGGTTGGTAGATGTCTGCACTGAGGGAGTAATGCTCCCTGGCTACACGTGGGCGGTGACAAGATTCAAAACTGGCGTCCTTTAGGGAGGAGGGAAGGGGAATGGCCTGGAAATAAGGAGTAGGAGAACAGCATGCTCACATCCTGCGGTTCCTACCCCCTTCTCTCACTTCCATAGCAGGGAGGCCACTGGGGGGCCTGCAGGGAAATGCAACGCCTTCAGGGGAGGGCCAGGTTTCCTAGGATGAGACGGGAATATCCAGAGAAGAAACTGGAAGGAGAAATCTCATTGCTGATGGTCTGGAATTCCTGAAGGGAGCAGAAGGCTTTGAGGAGCTGAAAGGGAATCGAAGTTGGGGACGGGGCGGGGTGGGGGGGGAACCGAGGAGGGGCTGCCAGGGCCCCACAGGGACCAGAGAGCAGAGACAAGGGAGGCCCTGGGTGTGGGGTGGGCAGATAAAGGCCCCAGAGACTAGTGACTGAACATCGCAGCTGCTTGTTGGACAGCAACAGCAATGGCAGCACCTACATTAATGATTTACAGCATGCCAGACCCTCTACTGAGCGAGGTGCATGTATCATCCCATTGAATCCTTTCAATCACCCTGTGAGGTAGAAATGTTTTGTTCCCCTCATTTTACAACGAAGGAAACAAGCAAGCGATCACGAGCCATCAGTGGTGGTGTGGGAACCTGAACCCACACAATAGGACTCCAGAGCCTGGATATTTTATTTATTTTTATTAGAAAGAGAGAGCATGCACGAGCCTGAGAGAGGGGCAAAGCAAAAGAGAGAGAGAGAGAGAGAGAGAGAGAGAGAGAGAGAGAGAGAGAGAGAGAGAATCCCAAGCAGGCCCCATGCTCAGCATTCAGCCCAAAGCATGCCACGGGGCTCGATCTCACAACCCTGGGATCATGACCTGAGCTGAAATCAAGAGTTGGACGTTCAACCAGCTGAGTCGCTCCAAATCGCTCCAGGCGCTCCAAAGAACCCAGCTATTTTAAATCTCAGATCCAGGTGTTTTCTAAATATCTATTGAGTAGGTAAACGAAGAGCAGGGCATTGGCCTGAGAAACCCAAACCCAGCCCTTTGCTGGGCGCTCAAGCCCAGCCTGGAATGCCCCATACTTCCTATGCTTAGCAACTGTTCATACTTTAATTTCCTCATGGATTCCATCCTCTGCTCCCCTGGGAGGCTAGTTTTGCAAAGGGGAGCAAGGGAAGGGTGGGAATAAGAAGCTGTCGCCCAGACAGGAAGAGATAGTTCACCACAGACCCACAGCCTCCTAGCCCCGTGGGCACCAGGCCTTGGAGGTGGGGCCCAGCCCAAAGCAGTACCTGTGTCCTTCCTGGAAACTCTCAGTTTCCATCCTCCATCGGCTGTGACCTGCCTGCTTCTGATGCTCACAGGACTCACCCTCAGTCTGAATGCATGGGCGCTGGATCCTCTCAGCACTTACGATGCGGAAGGAAGCATTACAGAGCTTCTGTCAAGGTCTTCGTTGAAGGAGGAATACAGGCAAAAATCATGGAGTATGTGGAGCAGGGCACGTGGGGTGTCCGTGGGGGCTACAGAGGGCAGGTTCAGCTTGGTCAGGGGCCTCTGGGCAGGTGCCACTCAAGTAGATGCCCAGAGTGGGAGTAGGGATCAGCCAGGACAGGGAGAAGAGGGTTGGGGAGAATTTCCAGGCTGAGAAGTTAGCCCGTGGGAAGGTCTTGAGTCCGTAGAGAACGTGGATCACTCAGGATCATTTGTGAAGTTCTGTGAAGTCCCGTGTGGCTGGAGCGGAGGGCATGGTGGGAAGTGAGCTCCAGGGCTGGGGGCTGAGAGGCTAAATGCCTGGATGGGCAGCCCTTGTGTTTGCTCCTAGGCCCAGCGCTGCCCACGGACGGAGATCAAGGTTGGGGTGGGGGAGGTCCCAGGGAGCTGCTGCCCCCACCCTGAGTGAAACAGAGGGGCTAAGAGTACCAGCTCCCTCCTAGGTTTCCCACTAGGTGGCGCCTGATCTCCACACTGGGAGGAAGGACAGGCGGATGCTGTTGTGTTAGGGAAGGGCTCTGCAGTTTCTGAGCCCAGAAGTTGATTGGGGAGTGTGAGTGTGAGTCTGTGTGTGTAAATCTGCACTTCAGTCAGGACATCCACCTGGGACATGGTTGTGATGTGGCCTTGGCATACATTCTCCCTTCGTGCTCAGCATACTACCAGAGGCTCGGATTTTTGTCCTCAGTGTCTAGAGTGGGAAGCCGAGGCTAGAGAAGGTCAGGGATGTGCCCAAGGTCACTGGGCTGGTTCAGAGTGGAGTAAGTGGATAGAGGTTACCACCGGGCCCCCCAGATCTGGATCTCAGGCTCTGCACCTTGCCACGCTGCAGGACTGGCTTTCAAAGGACCTGCTCTGGGTCAGTCTGAAGGGGAGAGCAAAGCCCCATGGGTTGGTGATACCAGGATATGGATTCTGGGCCATTTATCCATTCAGCACACTCCTTGAGTGCTGCCATGTGCCAGGCACTGTGCTAGGCATTGGTGAACAATAAGGCAATGGATATAGCATAGACCGGAAGGCACAATCTAGCAGGGGAGACGGCCAGACGACATACGAATAAACTGGCCGACGACTTTATTGTTACGGATTGTCGTAAGTGCTGTGAAGGAAACAGGCAGACCCAACAAGGCCAGAGGGGTGGGGTCCTTCTCTTGAAGGGGGTGGGGACCGGACTCTGAGGAAGAGACCTAAAGGGTAAGAAGGCACAGCTAGAGGAAATAGCTAGTCCAAGAGCTGCCAAGGCAGAAAAGAGCGTGAGGGACTGCATGGAGGAGGGGGCAAGTGAAGAGGGGGAAAGAAGTAAGATCATCCAGGAATCCAGGAGCCTGGTGAGCCCAGGTAAGGAGGGTGCCTTGGGAAGGCAGTGAGGAGCTATAAGCAGGGCATTGCACGTTCTGATTTGTGTATTTCAAAGCTCACCCTGAGGGCAGCTCGGTGGCTCCGTCAGTTAAGCACTGGACTCTTGATTTCAGCTCAGGTCATGATCTCACGGTTCATGAGTTCGAGCCCTGCTTGGGGCTCCACGCTGATAGTGTGGGGCCTGCTTGGGATTCTCTCTCTCTCTCTCTCTCTCTCTCTCTCTCTCTCCCCCCCCCTCCCCCATTCATGCTGTCTCTGTCTCTGTCTCTCTCTCAAAATAAATGAACTTCAAAAAAAAAAAATGCTCACTCTGTCCCTGTCACTTTTGGACATCCCAGTAGACAGAGGGGGCAGGCAGTCGAGGCTCACTGGACAGGCCGGGGCTGCTGGTGTAACTTGAGGAGCCTCTAGACTATACTCATATCAAGGGATTGGGGGAGGTCACACAGCCCACAGTCCAGGTGGCTCAACGATGGAGGGTAGCAAGGGCCCCATCACTGCAGGTGGGCAGGGGAGCCTGGCTGCTGGAAAGGGGAGGCCTCTTTGAGGGAGGTGGAAGAACGGAACGGCCTCTGAGGGTGTCAGAGACGGAGCCTGGGTGGCCCTGGGACTCTGGGGACAAGCTGGAGATGCTGACTCTGTCTCTTTGTCTGGTTAGATTCTCCTTCTCAGTAGCACTTCCCCCACTGCCATCTGGTAGGCCCCAGAGACAAGACCCCGGGTGGGGGCGGGGAGGCCAGCCCCAGGGACAGGCTGTAATTCTAGCTGGGGGCAGGGTTCCTGAGTTTCAGTGCCACCTGGTGTGAGGTTCCTCTTTCTGGCACCTCCCTCATGACTGGCTCTCTGCTGACAGTCCCTCCTCCCCAACTGCGGGGCTGTTCAGCTAGCTTCCCACCTGGAAAGACATTGAATCAGGTGGTACCGCATGGTGGGGGGGGGGAGGGGAGGGGTAATTGGAGGGGGCCGCCAAGCTTAATTAATGGTTGTGAAGCCCTGGAAACTGCATCCGAGAGGCGCCCCCCCTCCACCTTGACTTTCATCTTCAAAACTTCCCCACCAGCCTGGATGAAAGGGCCAGGGAGGGGCCAGGTATTAATAGTAATTATTAGTTTCACTAATAAAGAGAAGACACGGGATTATCACCAAGTTTAACTTGTTCTCCCCTCTTTGTCTACCTCTTCTCTCCTTCCTCTGTCTCCATCTCTCTCTTCCTTCCTCTTTTCCTCCTTCCCCCCTCATGCCTTGCCACTTCTGTGTGTCCTTGTTTTGAGGCCTCAGCATCCTGCAGATCGGTCTGGGTCTCAGCAGATCCTTGTGTTGGGATGTCTGGGGCACCAGGATATTGGGGGAGCACCCCTTGTCTGGGTTGCAGAAGGAGGGCAGGAAAACATGTGGGTGTGGGTGTGTATTAGGGTGTTTATGTCCATTCATTCATTCATTCATTCACTGTTTTACAAATGGTTATCGAACACCTACTGGGTGCCAAGCATTGGGTTGGGCCCCAGGGATTCAATGCTGAGCAAGACAGACTCGGGCCCTGCCCTTGGAACCAACATCCAAGCGGGGAGGACGGATAATAAACAGCAAACTGAGAAGTACACGCGAGGTCACAGACTGAGGTGCACATTAAGTAGGGATAATTAGCAGCTATGATACAGAGTCATGTGGGGGACCACTTTAGACTGGGGGACCAGGGAGGCCTCCCCGAGGAGGTGGCGTTTGGGCGGAGACCTGAATGATGGGAAAATGGTCTGCAGGGAGGACAGCCTTTACAAAAGCCCTGAGGTGGGAAAAAGCTTAGAATGTTGGAGGATGAGAAAGGAGGGTAAGGGGGCCCTGTGACAGGAGGGGAGAGCTAGATGGAGAAGGGGCAAGATGAGCTGGTGCATGGCCGTGCCCTCCCCTACCCCGTGCATGCACACCAGCCCCACACCTACTAGGGTGCTCTGCTCTCACCGTCTTGAAATTCTTAATTTTTTAGAAAGACACCGGTAAACTTTATTTTCTTTAAGTTTATTTATATTTTGATAGAGAGTGGGGGGAGGGGGTAGCCGGGGTGGGGGACGGGCCGAGAGCTAGGGAGAGAGAGAGAATCCCAAGCAGGCTCCACACTATCAGCGTGGAGCCCGAAGCAGGGCTCGAACTCATGAACCATGAGATCATGACCTGAGCCCAAATCAAGAGTCAGATGCTCAGCCGACTGAGCCAACCAGGCGCTCCCTGAAATTCTTAATTTTTGAACAAGGGGTTCTGCATCTTTATTTTGTACTGGACTCCACAAAGTATGTAACTATTCTTGGCTGGGAAGGTCGGCAAAAGAAGTGAATGTCTGTGTAAAAAATACAAGGGCCACTGGGCTGGTGTTTGGTGAAGGAAGGAAAGAAGGAGGGAGGGAAGGGAGGAAGGAAGGAAGAAGGGAAGGAGGGAAGGAAGGAAGCCACATGCACACATGTGTGAGCTGATCAGTGACTGTCACATTCAGGCCACGTTAGCTTAGACCAGGGGCTGCTGTTATGTGTGGAGGGCTCACATGAAGATGTGGCCCCAACCAACACCCCCCAAAGTCCTGCGGCCCCTGCTACATTTCCCAGGGCTTGTTGCCTGAGGGGCTTCCAGAACCTGTGTGTACCAGGCCTGAAGCAGCACCATGCAGGGAGTGAGGCCAGGCTCATCCCAGGCCCCACTTTGGGAAACAGGGGGACTCCTTCACCCCAGGCGGAGGTAGGTCTGTCTCACCTGTATGATTTGAGACTTTAGAGCCAGACAGACTTGAGTTCTACTCTGACTCTGTCTAGTGGATGTAAATAACTGAACTTTGAGTAGGTGATTTGCTCCTCTGAGCCTCAGTTTCTGCATCTGCAAAATGGGGGTCACCACTTAAATTTGTTGAGGGGATTAAATGAGGTAAGAGAAGAACTCCTGGCCGAGCCAGAGCTTGGTAAATATTTGCAACAATAGTTATCATTATCATACAATCTCTGGAGCCTTGGGTAAACATTCGCTTCTGCCTCTAAATGTCTGCATAATCATGAACCAGCATTTAACCCTCCTGGGCCTCGGTTTCCTCTTCTCTTAAATTGGAGTGATAGCAATCTAACACATTTCTAACCGGGGTGGTCTGGATGAAACCGCATGATCACTGAAGCTTCTCTGTAAACTGATATGTGTGCACATGAGCTGTTGGCACACTCCTGACCATTTGGGGGCAGGTTTTCTACAAATCTGCCCACCTGGAGAGAAAAGGACCCTTGGGTTATTGCAGCGCATTGAACCTAGTTCCTGGATTCCAGCCCTGAGTTATTTTGCACCCTTGCTGGAAAGTCTGCCCTGAGAGCGAACCTCAAGTTCAAGGTCTGCTTTTGGGCAAGGAAGAGGAAGGTCCAGAAACTGCAGCAGGGGAGGGAGAGGATGAGCTGAGGGAGGACAAAGGAGCCAGAGCCCAAATCCTTGGTGGCCTTGCTTCCTGCCTCCCTCGGGTCAGCAAGCAGCCAGAAAGCTATGAGAATTAGTCTCTGACCAAGGGTCCCAGGGGACAGGGTTGGCGTGGAAAGACCCCCCACTTCTCTCTCACGGACACTCCCAGCAGCTGATTGGCAGGTGCCTCCAAAACTCATGGGGATCCCTAAGCAACACCAGCACCAGTCTGGGAAGGGGAGCCCCTCCCCCCTAGAGGAGATCTGGCCAGGGGAACCTGGAAGAGAGAGCGAAAGGGCCCTCTGTCATCCCTGAGTGAAGTCTGCGAGCTCTGGATCCATGCCTAGGAACGGCCACAACCAGCAATGTGACCTCAGGACTATTTAGCCTCTCTGTGTCTCAGTTTCCTCATCTAGAACACATTACTCCTTCTGAGTGCCGCTGGGAAAACTAAACACTCTAAGGTTCTTAGCAAAGCCTGACAGACAGTGAGTGCTTTCACAACATTTGCTGTTATTATATTCCTTAAAAGACGAGACCATTCAGCACGTTGTGACGGTCTGTCAGATGTCCTGATAGACTAGCCCTCCTCTATATTTTGCTATAGTTTTGGTTGACAATAATCATTCATTCATTCATTTACTCAGTAAGTATTTATGGAGCATATTTATGGCAGCAAAGGGTGGCAGATGGGGGACCCCAGGACTGCTTGGTTCCTGGAAGGGCATTTGAGCGAGAACTCACATTTATTCAGCACTGACTCTGGGCAGATTCCCACTACCCCGGAGATGGGCATTAGCCAGCTAACAGCAGAGGGAGTCTGGGTGAAGTCACAGACACAAAAGCACGCAGCAACTCAGTGGCAGCGCTGGGACTCAAACCCAGGTCCGCCTGCCTCCAAAATGTGTGCTTTTCCAAATCTAGATTCCGGGTCTACCTTCCTGCTGCTCTTCCCCTCAACACCTGGCCCCTGCCCCCACTTCGGCACAGCCACATCCCTAGAGGCCAAAGGTTGGGCTGTGTTCTGTTGCCCTCTGTAGCAGGATCTTTGTCATTTCCTCTCTGGTTCTCCTGACCATGCAGAACAACCTTGGGGCTTTCCTCAGAGGGGAAACCCAGACTGGAAAGCAGCCCATGGAAAAATGTGGCTGCGGGTGACTCCTGATGTTTGTCTCTTCAGCTGCAGAGCGTCTGGGTGCTTGGGAGTGGAGCAAGGTGGGAGGCTCCCGGGATGCGTGTGGAACCAGTCATTCCGCCAGGGACTCCCTCTGGCTCTGTTACCTGAGACAGGTCATAGCGGCTCTTTGGGCCTCAGTTTCCCCACCTGTAGAAAACGGAATAGTCACAAAGCTCCAGCAGCAGGCTCTCTGAATGGCATTTAGGCAGGGAGTTTATGTGCTATTGGCAAGTCCTGTCCACCTTTCCTCTTGCACTCTCTGGAGGATAAAGCGGGACCGTGGCTGCACAACCACTTTGAAGTGGAGGGCAGAGTGGGGGCAGATCGATGTTGACCAAACCCCTCACTGTCCAGCTCCAGCTTCTGCCTTGCCCAGACTCCCGCCTATACCTAAGTCCCCATTCCCCAGACCCTCTGAAGGACCCGAGAGCCTGGGGGCAAGGTTGGAGTACGGGGGTCTCTGAGCCTGGCATGAGCCTAGAAGCCATTCACCTGGAGGAAACACCTGTGGGGCCTTCCCGCAGCTTTCCCGATGTCTCGCCATGCTGGGTTTGTGCTTTCACTTTCCCCACAGGCGGAGACAGGAGGGGGAATTTGAGAGTAGGAAGAGGGACCCTGTGGTTAACCAGAAGGCATCCTTCTGGCGGAGCACAACACTTATGCCTCGATTGGGAAACCCTTTCTGCTCTCCAGCCTCAGTTTCCTCATCTGCACAACTCAAGGGATACATCACATGACCTCAGAGAGCCCTCCCGGGTCTTCCAGCCCCAGATGGCAGGTTTCTGACTTCTGCCCTCCTCCGGGGCTCCAGGCTTCAGGCTCCAGCAAATGGAGACCAGTTCCACCCTCGGCGGACTCCATCTGGGGTTTTAACCACACTTCCCAGCTCCGTCTGCGGCAGCAGTCCCCAGATGTTCTCTCTGGGGTGGACAGAAACCAAGGGAGGGAGGCAGGGGCACGCCCCCTCTCCAGGAAGATTCAAAGGCAGGAGTCTCACTTCCAGGCTTGTGCGCATGGATGGAGAGATGATGAGCTGGAGGGATGGCTGGTGCGGCAGCTCCACACAGGCAGGCCAGCACCCTGGGCACATGGGCACGCCCACCCCTCTTCCACTGGCTGGGCCAGATGGAGGGGGCAGCTGAGGGGAGGGCTCCTTGCCCTCCACCCCCCTGGGACTCTGCAGGGGCCTGGATTTCTTTCCACACAAAAGACATTGGGGTGGCGCGGGAGCCTTAATCCAGAAACAGACTTGGGGTAGACTCAGGGAAGCGTTTTAATCTGGTGGAATCACCATTATAACATTACAGAACCAGAGTATGGTGCCGAATTCTAGAATCTCTGAGGCACCACCTCCTAGAGTTGTAGAAAAACGAGGCATAGATTTTAGATCTCTAAACTGCTGTCCAACACTGTAGCCGCTGGCCACGTGTGGCTAGTGAGCACTTGAAATATGGCCAGTCGGAATTGAGATGTGCTTGTAGATGTGAAGTACCAGTGGATTTGGGATTTAGTACAAAAGAATTTAAAACATCTCAATAATAGTTTCTTTATATAATTGCATGTCAAAATGCAAATGGTTTGGGTATATTGAGTTCATATGATGTATTACTAAAATTAAGTTCACGTGTTTCTGTGTATTTTTTTAAATGTGGCTACTAGAAAATTTTAAATTTGATTTGTGGCTCTCATTATATTTCTAATGGACAGAACTGTTCCAGAACCTAAGAATCATAATATTTAAAAATCTCAGATTCATGAGGGGTGCCTGGGTGGCTCAGTAAGTTAAGCGTCTGACTTTGGCTCAGGTCACGATCTCCTGGTTGGTGGGTTTGAGCCCCATGTCAGGCTCTGCGCTGACAGCTCAGAGCCTGGAGTCTGCTTCAGATTCTGTGTCTCCCTCTCTCCCTGCCTCTCCCCTGCTCACGTTCTGTCTCTGTCTCTGTCTCTCAAAAAAAATTTTTTTTAATTTTTTAAAAATCTCAGACTCATGAAATTGTTGCATTTCAGAACCTTAAAGTGATAGAATTCTAGAACCAGATTTTCAGATCTTTACATCGCTTAGACACTAACTCTCAGAGCCTAGCCTAGAAGAATTGGAGAAGACTCCTGGTCTTTCCTCCACCCAGAGTAGGGACCCTTCTATTCAACCCTGACCAGTGCTGATGAGTTTCTGCCCACCCCTTCCCATCACCTGGCAGAAAGCGCCCTGGGGCCAAGGCTGCTGGGCTCCTCAAATGATTAGTTTCTCCATGTTGGGTGGGATCCACCCCCTGCAGCTTTTTCGACCTTTGAGATTGGTTCCCAGAGCACCTTCCAGGGCCTTCCAGACAAGTCTGCATCCTCCTCCCCATGAAAGGTAAGGACTCTGGGTCCTGTCCCTCCCCTTCCCAGGCTGTTGGCCTACAGGCTGCAGGGACTACTTTGACAACTGTTCCTAAAGATGGGCTTCAAGGACCCCTCCAAGCAGGGACCTTCAGGTCCAGATGACCCTCTCTGCTTCCCCATCCCTCAGAACTGTTCCTGGGGTCCCAATAACAGAGGTGGGGGGAGTACTTCCAGCCTCTAATTTGTAGATTATCCTGTCTGTCCATCTGGATAACTGGCCTGTACCTCATGGTCTCGACTCTGCCCTGTTTTCAGCTCCAGGAAGATGGGGGGTGGGTGACCATGGGTACTGGGGCATGGTGTGGCACAGGAATCAGGGGATCCATTTAGAGTGCCCCAGGTCTGCTTGAAAAGTGAGACTCTGAGAGGAAGAAGGAAGAGGCCTTTTCCCCAACCGAATCAGGAATTCCAAGGCAGGACTAAGTGGCAATGACTCAGAGGGCCCCAGCAATTCAGAGGCGGAAGACCAGAGGTCAGTCAGGGAAGGCTTCCTGCAGGAGGTGGGACTTGAAGGAAGGGGTGGGGAATTAGAGTTGTAAAGAAGTGGAGGTGAGGGAATCCTGGGCAGAAAGGATGTTTGTGCTCAGGTCCTGAGGGGCCCAGGCTGCCTGGAGTAGGGGGGTCAGTGGCGGGAGGGCTGTGAGGGTGGGGCAGCTGGCTGAGGGCAACCTGTGGGTTAGCCTCTGGGGATGGGAGTGTATGCTAGAGAGAGAGGGAACTCCAAAGAGTTCCAAAGGGTCCCTCACTCTTCCCTCCCCCAGCCCCGCACCATCTCAGGACAGACCCAGCCCAGGCAGGTCCCTGTGAAGAGGGGCCTCGGAATGATAAAACTTCCGTGCCTGTTGGAGCAGATAGCCCCAGACCATCATGCCTGTCACGGAGCCAGCTTCCCACCAGGTCAGCTCTGCCCCGCTCCTCGTGCTGGCGCATCCGCAAGGGCCCAGGAATGATGTCAACACTTGGTCCTGGGCGTCCTTGCCCGGCTAGTTAGTGCCACTTCCTCAGCTTCTGCTCTGTGTGCAGTGGGGCACTGGGGACGGCCGCCTGGCAGGGCCCTCCCAGGTCGTCCTGGCTGTGCTACATCAGAGGTGATGGGGGCAGGGCTCTGCCCCTCCCTGGGCCCCAGTTTCTCCATTTCTGGAAGGAGGCAGATTAGGACTAGTTCAGGAAATAAACTAAGGTGCCAAGGGGGCCCATAATGCGAATGATGAAGTGGACTGGGCATGTGTATGAAATGGTGGGGACCAAGGAAAACGGGACAGCAGCCTCCAGACCAGGTGACCTAGACCTAGACCATCCCTCCCAGCTTTATGTGGGGGGTATGTGTGGGGCGGGGGGGGGGGGTGGACTTCTACTGGGGCCCGGAGTCTCAGTTTCTTTAGCTAAAGAATGGGCATTATAATGCTTAACCCCACCCCCAGGGTGGGGGGTGATGAGAATGAACTAGGATAATTGTTGGAAATCTTATAGAGAAATGCCCCCCCCCAACTTTGATTAGTGTAATCTTGTTTAAAAAATGTTTGTGTGTGTGTGAGAGAGAGAGAGCATGAGCAGGGGAGGGACAGAGAGAGAGGGAGACTCAGAATCCAAAGCAGGATCCAGGCTCCCAGGTGTCAGCACAGAGCCTGACACGGGGCTTGAACTCCTGAACCGTGAGATCATGACCTAAGCCAAAGTCAGCCGCTTAACAGACTGGAGCCACCCAGGCGCCCCTGATTAGTGTAATCTTTTGATTGAGTGATGTTGAAAGTATTTAGCTCCAGGAGATCAATTGAAGAGGATTGAAGAATGAGGAGGCCAGACAGTGGAGGAATGGATGAGAAATGGCCTGGGGGAAGGGGCAAGGCCAGGCAGAGTACCTCTGACCGGCAGGGCAGCCGGCAGCTGCAGCCAAGAAGTTTGGGAAAGAACAGTCCCTCCAGGCCCTTGGCACCTGCCACCCCGACGGCTGAGCCTTCCACTCCGCTTGCCAGGCTTCAACTCAACCCTGGACCCTGCCCTGCCCTCAGGAGACTTTGAGCTCTTGCAGTAACATCATTTAGAGACCACCTGTGTGTGTGTGTGTGTGTGTGTGTGTGTGTGTGTGTGTGTGTGTGCGTGTGTGTGTGCGCGCGCGCACGCGCGTTTTTTCTTTCACCAGGTTGTAATTGGTGCATCACAATGAACACAGAAAAAAAAGAAATTAAGCAATTTACATGTGTTTGCAGAACCCTTTACCTCTTCTTCATTGTGAAGATGTTCACCCTCCTTTCCCTCCTTTCCCATTCTAGCTGTTCTATGGGTCCACAGGGTCCACAAGAAGAAAGCAGGCAGGTGGCCCAAAGATCACGTTTAGCCTCAGCCCTGCTCCTTTGCCAGCCATGGGGCCCTCCTACAGGTTAGCCACATCTCCACTTTCTCATCTGCAAAAGGGGAGTGAAAAATCTCCACTGTGTCTACCTCTCAGGACTGCTATGTGGTGCCCAGCACTCGGTTTCCAGAATGAGAAAATGCTTTCCAAAACAAAGGAGAAGTGCTGCCCTGGAAAGGGATTGTGCTGGGTGAGCCAGCGGCCAGCGGCGGCTCCTGAGAGTGAGGGACAGTCTGGGGAAGGGGCGATATGGATCTTCAGTCTCTGCCCAACACAGGAAACTGGCCCCAGAGATGGAACTGCTTTGGAAACCAGTTGCAGCATCAGTGAAAGTGGGTGTACAACAGAGAGGGGTAAGAAGGGCCCCCCCCCCCGCTGGAGTGAGGGAAGGGAGCACAGAACCTAGGTGGGCTTGGACAGTGTGGGGGCTCATGGCCCCTCGGCACCAGGTGGGGTGAAGAGTGACAAGAACACAGTCCTTTAGTTGGATGGACCTGGATTTGAACTCTCCTCAGCTACTCCTGTCTGGGCGACCTTGGGGAAGGTGCTTCGCCTCTCTGAGCTTCACGCTGTCTGGGTTGCTGAGTAACAAACAGAAAGTGGGTGGCACGCACCAGGGCAAGTAATTAATTAATTGCTGTTAATTGCTCCTATATCCCATCTCAGACAGACAGTTTTTGGTTGGTTCCCAGAACATTCTATACCCATTGTCCATCTGAAGCATGGATAATCTGCCCATTTCACAGATTTTTTCCTTTATTTATTTGAGAGATATCAAGATCTGCCAGGAAGCACTCAATGTATGTGTGTGTGTGCGTGCGTGCAAGTGCGTGCATGTGTGCATGCATGTGTGTGCGTGTGTGTGGTGTGTGCGTGAGAGAGAGAGAGAGAGAGAGGAAACTGTTACACCATGTGGTCAGTGTTGTAATTACGGTGACTGTATTCTCCAAACCACAAATCAGGTCACGTGGCCTGACAGAGGCTATTTTCTGCCTCCCCTGAAGTCCAAACATGAAATCACATGTAGTTACACATTCATTGAATCACCTTGTATTTTTTTAAAGAAGCAAATGACATGAAATTTGGATTGTCCTTGACAAATCCCCCTGTAGTCCGAGAAAACTCACTAGAGCCATGACTGGGGCCCTTAAAGAGCCTTGGCAGAGGCAAGATGACTTCCCGGAGGAGGTGTTGCTTAAGGGGCCTTGAAGACTGAATAGGAGGTCTCCAGACAGAAAAAGAGGAGGTGGCCTGAATGCCCTTAGGACATTTAGAGCCTGAATGCTCTAAAGACAACCTTGCTAGGAACTGGGGATTCTGGCAACTGTGTCTGCTTTCAGTTACTTTTCACTTTAATTGTTCCAAAGACCTGCCGCAAAACAAGATTGTTACAGCAGTGTAACCACATGGTTACCCTGCGTTGTATCTTCCGAGGCATGTACTCGTCCTCTCTGCGGTGGACTATGCATTCCTCAGGGGCAGGGGCCATATCTGTCTTGCTCGTCTCTGTGTCCCTCCTCTCCTGTCCTCCCCCATAAGGATGGCATGAGGAAGACTATAGGAGAGGTACTAAAAATGTCAAATAAATAAATGAATAAAGTGCCGTTGATGAACTTTTCATAAGTAGACAGTCTCTCTATTTGGTCCTGCGTCTACTGAATTTCAGCTCATCTGTTTGGTTAGTGACTCTGTGCGGGCTGCCTACCCCACGTCTGACACTGTGCAGGGTGGTGGGGCTCTGAGGGGCGTGAGACCAACAAAGGCCTGCCCACACAGAGCTCACACTCTAGGGGGAGAGATGGGCAGAGGACAAGTAACTACAAGGGTGATGAAGAGGGGGTGAGACATGTAGACCCGCAAGCCTGGTCTGGATTAGGGGTCAAGGGGAAGCCCCGCAAGAGACGGAATTTAGCCTGAGACTTAAAGTATCCTAATTAATACTTAACATTTAAATAATGTCCACCCTGTGATAGACACCACCCTGAGGGCTTTATGTAATTAACTTAATACTCACAACAGCCCTGTAAAGCACAATGCTATTGTTGCCTCCATTTTAGAGGTGAGGGAACTGAGCACAGAAAGGTTGACAAATAGGACCAAGGTCACATAGCTTATAAGTGGAAAGGCCAGCATTCAAACCCAGGCAGTCTGGCTGAGTCCGCACTGTTATCAAGGACTTAGTCAGGTAAAGGGGAAGGTGGGACATTGCTTATTTAGGATAAGAGGTGAGGCTGGACATCAAGGCAGGGAATTTATCCTAAGATCCATGGGAAGCCATTGGTAATTTCAAGGAAGAAACGAGCACGATGAGGTTGCATCAGAGGGAGCAAAGCGGGAGGGAGGGAGGGAGAGAGAGAGCAATTAACAGACTGTGAACATGGACCACAGTAGGGACCATGTTCCACAGCTGCTTGGACTAGGGTGGCGGTGGTGCAGAAGAAGAAATGGGGTTGTTAGGTTAAAAACAAATCTGGAGGCAGAGCCAATGGGACTTGCTCGTGAAGGGGGTATGGGGACAAGGGGCTGGTGTCAGATTTCTGGACTAGACATGTGAATTGGGGACACAGGAGGAGGAAGAGGAGGAGGAGAAGAAGAAGATCTGGGTGGAAGATGATGAGTCCAGGCTCTGACTTGCGGAGTTGGATAAAGGTGACCTTCGGACAGCCCAGGGACATGTCAAGTGGGCGGAGGAGAGGCCACCTGGGGCAGAGGAGGGGGTCTGGGTCTGGGGGAGTTGTCAGCACAAAGAAAGTCCCCAAAGCTCTGGGAGGTGTGGGTGGGTCCTGAGGGGATGGAGGAGGAGGGTATCTGGACCGCCTTCCTCAGGACATCCTGGGGTGTGGTTGGAAACGCAGGTCCTCAGCTTCACCCAGGTCCATGGAGGCAAATCTTCTGGGTGGGCCCTGGGCCTTGCCTCCTGGGAGGCTTTCTGGGTGAGTTGGAGGGCCTTGGGGCCAGCTTGGTGAACAGCAACTCTGAAGACTTGGGAAGCGTCGGAAGAGGTAGCTACCCATGATGGGGAGTTACCCCAGCTCACTGCTGCCCCCCAAACGCTTTGGACCTGCAGCTCCAATGATGAGATGCCAGATCTCCATCAGCTTGGTCAGGAGGATGGCTTTGTGACCTGACTGGCCACCCTTCCCCTCAACCCTCCCACAGCATGGCTCTTATCACCTCTTCCACCTGCTTACAGCCGTCTTCTCCACCAGGTCCTCAAGATAATGTCTGATCTGTGGAGCTTCCCCCAAGAGGTCACCTATCATTTGCTCCTAACCCACCTCTCCAGTTTTCTTGCTCATTTCTTCCTTCTTGCTTCCTCCACCTTCTCCTCCTGCCCCCTGCCTCCCGCCCAGGCAACACTCAGCTTTTCCTGAGCACGTTCTATGTGGCCTTTGCACGGGTTGTTCCTCGTGCTGAATGTGTCCTTCTGCCCGCCCCAATCCTACCCGTTCATCCTGCTTCTGCTCCCAGGCTGCCTCTCCCCAAAGCTCCCTCATTCTATTCCCCTCTTACTATGGGCCATAGCCCTTGCCCTGGTCCTCCCTAGCAGGCAATCCCTCCTGGACACAGGAGGGACATGCAGATTGTCTCCGAACATGCTCGTCCACTTGACTGCAGACCCATGTGTCTTTCACCCCTGCTTCTCCCTTACCAGTACAGGAGCTCAGTGCCTGGCACAGTGAAGATGTTCACAGGACCTCAGGTGGGTGGAAATCGTCTTCTAACATTGTTTTTTAATATTTGGGGCACCTGGGTGGCACAGTCAGTTAAGCGTCATGATCTCACGGTTCATGAGGTCAGGCCCTGCGTGGTGTTCTGTGCTGACAGCTCAGAGCCTGGAGCCTGGTTTGGATTCTGTGTCTCCCTCTCTCCATGCCCCTCCCCCACTCATGCTCTGTCTCTGTCTCCCAAAAAGAAATAAACATTGAAAAAAAAATTTTAATGTTTATTTATTTTGGAGGGAGAGAGAGAGAGCATGACGGGACAGGGCGGGGGGTGGGGGATGGGAGGCCGAGAGAGAGAGAGAGAGAGAGAGAGAGAGAGAGAGAGAGAGACACAGAATCCAAAACAGGCTCTAGGCTCCAAGCTGTCAGCACACAGAGCTCGACGCGGGGCTTGAACTCACAACCCATGAGATCGTGACCTGAGCCAAAGTCAGATGCTGAACCAGGTGCCCTGGAAGTGGCCTTCTAAAGCAGAGATTAGCATGAGTAAGATTCTAGGGGGGCTTATTTAACCTGCCTAAGACTCAGAGCATATTCAAGGACTTTTAGATCATTGACCACAGGAACATAGATGATAAAGGATAATTGGCTGGTGGATGCTGATTTACGAGTGGCAGGGCTGGAGTATGCACTAAGAAGTCACAAGCCCATCTTTGAATGGGGCCTGCAATTTGGGCCTGTGACCACCACGATTAGGCTCCTTCCTGTCTGATGATACTCCGCCCAAAGCTGTCACTTGGGCACAGCTAGGAGTCAGGAACCCAGTCCCATCCCCCAGCACCTTGTGGGGCTTAGCATCTTTCCCCTGTGAAACATGCATGGGCTGGCTGAAAACCTCTTCCCCCCAGCACAAAGTTAGTTTTTAGGGGGATTGGGGTGAGTCTATCCTACTCTTACATGTCAGGTTTGGCTTTTCTACCTCTCTTGGCTCTGCTCTGGTTGCTCATATACTTTTTTTTTTTTTTTTTAGTTTATTTATTTATTTTGAGAGAGAGAGAGAACAAGCAGGGGAGGGGCAGAGAGAGAGAGAGGGAGAGAGAGAATCCGAAGCAGGTTCGAGCTCACAGTGAGCTGGACATGGGGTTCCATCTCACAACCATAAGATCATGACCTGAGTGGACATCAAGAGTGGATGCTCAACCAACTGAGCCACCCAGGCCCCCCTGCTCGTATGCTTTTTGAGCTTTGTTCCTACAGTTAATCTTGAGCCTCAGAAGGTTCTTAAGAAACTACCAATCTACTGTTTTCCAAATTTGCCCCAGCCCCACCCCAGGTCCACAGAGTCAGGACCACCAGGGGAGGGGCCTAGTTACATACATCATTAGCAAGCTCCTCAAGGCTCACTAATGGAATTCACCCCTCCCCCTCCGCCGCATCCCTCCTGGTTCTGGATGGTTCATGGATGCCAAAAAGCCCCTACCTAGTCAGTCAGATCTGAGCAGCCTCCATTCAGCTCTCTATGAGCCTCCGAGAAATCATCCCATGTCTCTGGGCCTCATTGTCCCCATCTGTTTCATGAGGAAGGCCACTGTAGTCTGGCCTAACTTGCAGGGTCTTTGAGATGGTTGAAATGACACTGGGGATGGGAACCCGAGGCTCAGTGGGAGAAGAAATCTGCACAAGGTCATCCACCTCTTCAGCTGCCTGTTACGTGCTAGGCGCTAGGGATTCCGCTGGGAACAACTTGTTGGGGGAGATGACATTCTAGTAAACAATGAGACCAGTAAATGAACCAGATAATCACGATAAAGGAAATAAAGGGGTTTTCAAGAGTCAGGGCAAAGGTGGGGTGGGGTGGGGTGGGGAAGGCCTGCCCAGGAGGGGTCACTCCGGCAGAGACCTGGTTGTCGGGGAGCCGTCCGGGGAGGCCCTGGACAGTTGTCATAAGCCCAGCGGCGGCAGAGCCGGGAGGCCCCCTCGGGCCCGGCCAGGGCGCTCCCAGGGCCCCCGGAGGCTCGGCGGGCGCGGGTCTTTGTCTCCCTAGTTTTCTCTGAAGCCTCTCCGACCCCCAGCGCTGTTCCCTCTTTGACCCCGAATAACTTGTGGGCTTCCCCCGGGCTTTGTTTCCCCGGGGTCACCGCCTCCAGGACGCCCGGCAGCCGCCCGGGGCCCTCGTGGGTCCCGCATCTGACACCCCCTCCGGCCCCCGCCCCCTACCCGCTCGGAGACAGGGGTCAAAGGCAGCCCGCGTCACGTGGTCGCCGAGCAGCACCGAATCGGCCGGGAGAGCCGAGGGAGAATCCGGGTGGAAGCCGAGAAATCCAGCCCCGATAGCAGCTCCCGGTCCCGCCCCGGCCCCCGCCCCGGGGCGCTCGCCGCACGCCCGCCGGCCGCCGGGGCCTCCGGAGCCGATCTCGGGCCGGCACCCACGCTCCATCACGGGATCGAACCCCGCTCCCACGGCCGCGATTCGGGGAGGTAGGCGCCGCGGCCGGCGAGGGGAAGGGGAGACGGGCTGGGGGCCCTGGGCGCGCGGGCTCGCCCCTCTGTGCGCCGCCGGCCTGCGGGGTGCGGGGGCAGCGCGCCCCAACTTCCAGCTCTCGGGGAGACCCCCACCTCCCCGCCGCGGGATCGCGGGGCGGGGGGGTGGGGGTGGGGGTGGGGGGTGGGGACTGCGAGCTGCCCCAGCGCGGTGCCGGGGGCCGGGACTGGGGGCTGGGCACCGGGCGGGGGAGGGGGAGGGGGACAGCGGGCGGGAGGCGGAGCGGGCGGTGGCGGCGGCTGCGGCGTGGAGCGGGGGTGGGAGCGGCGGGAGGCGGCCGGCGAGGGGTTAACCCCGGCCGGGGCCAGAGCCCGGCGGCGCCCGCACGGCCGGGGGGGAAACCCAGGCGTCCCGCGGCTCGCCGGGAGCGCCTCCTCCCCCCGGGGGGCGCCCCAGCCGTGGCAGGTAAGAGGCTGGGAGGGCCGGGGCCAGCCAGTCCCCTGTCGCCGGGCCGGCGGGGCCCGAGCCGGGCGTGCAGGCCGCGCGGGGCCCAAGCGGCCGCCGGCGCAAGTTTAGTGCGGGCGGGCGCCGGGCGGGCGAGCCGAGTCTGCCGGGCCCCGCGCACGGGGGTGGGAGGACAAAGGGGTGGGGGGCCGCGCTGGGGCTGGGGGCAGGCCGGGGTGCGGGCGAGGGCAGCGCGGCAGCTGTAGGTCACGGATAATGTCACTCACGAGGAATGCCCCCTCCCCCTCCCCTACTCCCGAACAGGGGAAACTTTTGTCTGGCGAGGGAGGGGGTTAGAGGCCGGGTCCCCGCTTGGGGCAGGGTGAGGCGGCCGGACCGGTTTTCTCGGGGCTGCGAGAGCGGCCTGGTCTCTAACTCTCTTTTCTCTCTCTGGTTCTCGGAGCGTGGAGCCTCCGCTTTGAACGCTGCTCTTTAACACCCTGGGACGGGGTGAGGAGGGGGCACTGGGACAGGATGGGAATCTGGGGACTGGCCTCCTGGCTCTTAACTGGATTGAGCACAGGGGTCAGCCAGGAGCCATGCTAGGCCCAGGGGATTCAGGACCCCACCCCTGTCTACCCCTGTCTAGCCCCAGCGCTGTACTCCCTCCCCCTCCCCCAGTCATTCAGAATGGCCTCAGGCAGTCCTGCCCCTGGTCTTGAGGTGCAGACTGACCTGGATGTCTGTCACTTCCCAGCTCTGTGACCTTGGGCTGGCTCCTTACCTTCCCCTCACCTCAGTTTCCTCACCTGTAAAATGGGGAAAATATAGTATATTCTAGAATAAGGATGAGATGAAAATCTGTGGTACCTCAGTAAACTGTGGCATGTTTATATTCAACAAGTATTTATTGCATGTTTACTATGTGCCAGGCAGTGGGCTAATTGTTTTGCTTTGTTTTTTAATGTTTACTTATTTTTGAGAGAGAGAGAGACGGAGTACAAGCAGGGGAGGGGCAGAGAGGGAGACACAGAATCCCAAGCAGGCTCCAGGGTCTGAGCTGTCAGCACAGAGCCTGATGTGGAGCTCGAACCCTTGAACAGGGAGATCATGACCTGAGCGGAAGTGAGACGCTTAACCAACTGAACCACCCAGGCGCCCCTGGGCTAACTGTTTTATATATATTATTTTCTTCAGTTCTCCCGCTTTACTATGAACCACATTTCACCGAGGGGGAAACTGAGGCACGGGATGGTAAAGGCTGTGCAGGTGAGAAGTGGTGGAACTTGGATTTGACTCTCCTCCCCTAGCCTGAGTCTCACCTACAGGTCTCTATAAAGTCCTGCTGTGACTGAGCTCATGGTGTCATTTTCAGTTGAAATTATGAGGACACTTGTCCCCTCTCCCCATCACCCTCACCCCCAGGTGATGCTCCTTCTGCCTGGTACTGGTGCAGGTTGAGGTCTTGTGCCCTGGCTCTTGTTACTGTGGGCAGCTGGACCAGGAGGGAAGTCCAGTGGAGCCTGGGCCCGGACCTCTATGGTGGTCCGATTTCTGTTGCTGGCTGGGTCCGTGGCAGGAATGCTCTCCCAGTGAGGGTGGTGCAGGAGGAGCTGGTCTCCCTGGCTCCAGCTAGGGACAGCTGGTGGCTTTGTCAACAGGCCTGTCCCCAGCACCCAGGAGAAGGCAGAACCTTTCATCTCCATTCAGACCAGGTCACTTTTAGATCAGCAGAGAGCAGAGGTAGGGCCAAGAAGCCGAGCCCTTGGGGGCGATGAGAGACAGAAGGCCAAAGGATTTATATCACAGGTGTCCACTTGTGTGACTCATCAGCAGGGTCCTTATTGCGAAACTAATGGCCTGCCCTAGGTGCTGCAGCCCCAAAGGTCCCCGAGGACAGTAATGGGGGGTGGACTTTGAGCCACGGTCAGGATTACAGAATCCTAATGGAAAATGCTTGTGTGTACTGGGTTTCTGAACCTGGGGCACAGTGTAGACCCTCAGTAAATACTCTGAGTGAATATGCATGGACCCAGACTTTCGCCGGTTTCAGTGCTCTGTGCTGGCCCAGTCTTTTGGCGAGGGTACCATCTCATGACTGCTGATCAGGCTCTTATTGGGGGCCTTGAGTAATTTCTTTAAACATGGAAAACAAATTTCTAGTTAATAAATGACATCTTAAAACAATGGAGTGGGGTAGAGAATGAAGGTTCTTGGGAAATGAAAGTTTGCGTGCACATTACTGTCCTAGATGCTCCGAGGGCTGTGCCAGCACTGCGTCTGGGATTTGCAGGGTCTGTAGGTTTTTGGTAGGCTCCACGAACAGGGGGCCTTCCTGGGCTGACTGACCACTGTCAGCTTCTAGGAACAAGAGTGGAAATTCCACTACTAGCTGGGCTTTGAGGGGACTCAGAAATGCGGGGCGATGAGTGGAGGGGCTGGGTGGGTGAAAGGAGCCCTGAGGGATGGGGGTGACCCTTTGGCATGCGGCCAGACTGTCCTTGTCCTCGTGATCAGAGCAGAAAGAGAGGCCTCTGGGAGAATCAACAGGTGAGGGAAGGAGCCAGCAAGCAAGAAAAAACGGATAGTGAGCCTCCTGTCAATAAGGGGCATGCAAGAAACAGTTTTAATTCACAAGTTGAGGATGTGGTCGAGTGTGAAATCATAGGCTGAGGGTTGGCCCAGGAGCCAACTGAGAAACTGCGTCTGTGACACGTAGAAACGGGCTCTGGTCTCGGCAGCTCCAAGCTCTCTCTGCTCTGGGCTTTGGGCCTGCTCGACCCGTCCATCTTCCATACTTTGGGACCAAAGCCAGGCCTGCAAGTCCCTAGAGACTGGGCAGACTTCTGCTGGCTTGGAATTTGGTTTGGGTATGGCTTGAAATATCTGGACTATTTGGAGGACTTGGACATACTTTACATGAAATGGAACATTAGGGTAATTTGTTAAATATGTATGGAAACTGTCTGCGGGGTGGGGCGATGGGGAAACGAAATGGGGTGAGGGTGAGGTGCTGCTTGTTTCTGAGTGGAGAGGCTGCTGGTCTGATGGGGGAGGGAAGACGAGGCTCAGTGATGGTGGAGAGGCAGGACGTGGTCAGTGATAGATGGGCTTTGGAAGGTCAGTAGAGAGGAAAAGCTCTTCTGGTTGTTAACGTCGGCAGGGCTTCCTGGGAGAGGAAGTGTTTGTGAGGATGCAGGCTGTGGGAAGGGGGGCAGTGGAAGGCAAGATTGGGTTCTGGGGACTTTGCAGCATCCTGCTCAGGAGTTTGGATTTTATTCTGTAGCCGGTGGAGAGGACAGAGGGTGGTAAGCAGCTCGTTGAGTCGATGCCTGTGGCCATGTCTCATGCCAGGCTCCTTACAGACGCTCCACTGAAATCTCACAATACCCCTGCCGAGTAGCTGCTGCCGCCGGTAATCCCCACCCCTGCCCCATTTTCAGATGGGAAAATGGAGGTTCAGAGGCCTTGAGTCACTTACAGAGCGGTATTGGAACGCAGGCCAGAACTGCTTTTGCCCTAGTGTGCTGTTCCTCTCAGAGGTCATTTGGCCAAAGATGGTGGTGAGACTGATTGTGTTGAGACCAGCTCAGAGATGATGCGAGTTGGGGTCCAGCAGAGAGCTGAGCAGAGTCTGACTCAGGCGGTGGGACTGAGGAAAGGAGGAGGAGGAGGCTGAAGGACTTTGTAGCTGCTTTGGGGCTCGGGCTCATCACAGGTGACCTGAGGTTTGGGGAAGGACCCTTAAGTGACAGCGTCACTGCTTCCAACCCCTGGCAGGGCTCTCTGTGGGCAGAGGGCATAGTCTTGTCCCGTGCCTCCTGAGGGCAGAGACAGCAGCAAGAGTGACAGGAGGCTAACGGGAATACGATGCCTCGGGAGAGGCGAGGTCTCCATTGCTAAAGGTAAACAGTGACCCTGGAGAGAGGGAAAGGATGCCGAAGGCGTGTGCTGGGGGGGTCAGACCTGGGTGACCTCTTTCAGTTCCCTTTTCTTCCGAGAATCTCAGCAGTTGGGGTAGTGCTCGGCCCATTTCCACCCCCTGTTTTTCTCATAGCTCTTCAGAGCTGCCCCTTCCTGTGCTTCTTGGGAAGTTCCCCATGCTGGCCTGGCCTGCAGTGCTCTGCCTGGGAGAGTCCTTACCCTGTGGAACACACTCAGCACAGCTGACCTTCCAGGGGCCCCTCGGGATGTCTGGACCAGCTGCCAGAGCTGCCGGGACTGTGGTTTCAGGGGGCTGGAACCTTAGGCTTCTATTTCCCCGTCTGTGAAATGGGTTCAGTCTCTCTTTCCTCAAATGTGTGGAAAGAAAGCTGAATCATGAATCAGTCTGAACCAGTAGGAGTTGAAGGGAAGGGCCAGTGGGTTTGAAAGTGAGGAGTGGGAGGGGTGGAGGCAGGGCTGTCCCCCGCCTGCCCTTCAGCAATGGTTTATGCAGGGTCTCCTGGTCTTGAAAGGTCACCAGTAGAGGCACTTTCTCCTGCCTGTGGGGCTGGTACAAAGTTCTGCCCATCAGCTTCAACTTGGAGGTTTGTTTGGAGCTTGATAGAAGGTATGGATGTGAATGTCTGGAACTGTATGGCCTCCGGGGTAGGGATAGTCTGCCACCAAAGGAGTCACAGAGGGGACCAAATCTCTTCCCTAGATGGAGGAGAGTTTACATTAAGCTGCCTCCTAGCCCTTTTTATTTCTACCTGTCTTGTTTCTTGATTCAGACTGGATTAATCTAATGTTAAACATATGCATTGTAAATGAGCATTTGGAGGGTAAGGTATGGGAGGTAGCCCACTATGTGACCAGTGTCCCATCTCCCATTCCCCCACAAGCCTCAGCAGAACCTGCCCGTCTCTGCTCATGGCGAGGATGCTGAACCCCAGTCACTTGCCCTCACTGCCCAATAGTCCCCCACCGAGGCCCAGCTCTGGTGTTACCACTTCCCTACAGTTATTCCTAATGCCATTGGACATTGCCTGCTCCCTGCTTTTGCATGGGAAGAGCCTACTATATGGCCCTGTCATGGGGCCCTTCACACACCTGGCTTTGAATTCTGGTTTCTTAGGGACATATCTCATTTCTTCTAGGCTCCAGGCTTTGGAGGCAGGGGCTGTGTGTGACCCACTTCACCAGGGGGGAGCATTGCAGAGTGGAGTCAAAAGTCATGGGTTCAAGTCCCAGCTCTGTCATCATTAGCTGTGGGATCTAGAGAAAATTACCTAAATCTTAAATCCCTCTAGGCTTTAACCAATGAGGATAGTAATAGTCCTGTTTTGCTAGGAGAGTTGAACAGATCAGTGCCTCACCCAGAGTAAGAGCCCAGTAAGTAGCTCTTCAAAGATAACAATGGGTATTAATATTGTTTATACCTAGGGGGTGGTCTGTCTTTTCCGAGATGGAAGGAAGAATCCTTAGGGTTTGAGTTCCTGAACATTCTGTCTCATAGCCTGGGAATGTTTATTTGGAAGAGGAAACTGAGGCCCAGAGAGACTGGGCAATTTGCACGGGGTGTGGGAGCTGCCAGTCTTATCCAGGAGGCCGGACAGGATTTCTTCTGTTACACCTGTTTTCCTCTTTTGTCCTTTCCATCAAGGTTAAGGTGCTCAAGTTCCATAAGGGCCCATGTCCTCCCTAGTGGCCATGTTGAATGGTATCTAAAACTTACGCCAGATAAGTTGGCCTGGCTGGTAGGTCCTGTGGCTGTCCTTGAGACGAGGGCACCATGCCCTAGACTGTGCACACTGTGGGCTGGCACCTCCAGAGGCCTTCCACCGAGCCTCCCTGTGCCCTGGGAAGGGGGACGGGATGATGTCAGGGAGAGGTGGCCTGGTGTAGATCTTGGGGTAGGTCACTAGAACACAGGCAGGGCAGAGGCTGGGAGCTAGGCTCTGGACCCAGATGGCCTTGCTGGGTCATTTCCTACTTGTGGCACCTTGGGAAGCTCTTCAGTGCCTTCCTCCGTTCAAAGGGGATAGTAACGGTCCCCATCTCACAGCATTTAGAAAGATAATGCAGGAAAGATGCTTAACTATAAGCTGAGTCCATGTGAGTTATGATTATTGTTGTAGCTGGTGATGTTGTTATTGAACAGGGAGCTCATTCCATCCTCCCCAGAGCAGGAGGAAATAGGCACTTGTGTCACCCCTCCTGGTAGCAGGTGTGGCCACTAAGGCTTAACGAAGTGGAAGGCTCAGCCTTTGCAGCGTGTGTGTGTGTGTGTGTGTGGGGGGGGGGGTTCAGGCTCAAGGAATTACCATTACGGGCTGCTGGTTTCTGAGGGGCTGCTCTGGCCAGACAGAACAGACTTACTCTGTAAGGCACTGGAAATGAGGAAACGTAAGCACACTCAGAGCTAGCCAAGACGGAAGGGGTTGTGTGGGGAGGTGTGGGGCAGAATCCCAGTGCTCACATGGTTGAGATGTGGTGGAGACTCTGGCCTCGTTCACACCCGAGGTCTGGCTGAACGAGGCAGGGTGTGGATTCTCATCACCCCTAGGCTGGCCGTGGATCGGCCTGTCTGGGCAGGTCTGGGGTGGCGGTCGGCGGAGGTCTGCCGTAATCATTGTTCAGTGGCAGCCACCTCTGGTCTACACTACCTGTCCAGGCAGAGGCCAGGTGAGGAGATATGAATGTCGTCATCACAGGGCCTTCACTTATGCATCACTGTCTGTCCAGATTCCCTTCCTCCTCTTCTTAGACCACGGCAGCTCCTGCTCACGCTTTTACAGGAGGGTTAACGTCACATGCTCATGGAGGCTCTTCCTTATTCACCTGCAGGTTGAGTCAGTGGTTCTCAGGGTTGGCTTCTGGACTAGTAGCATTACCTGGGTATTACCTGGGAAGTCGCTAAAAATGCAAATTATCTGACCCCACCCCAGACCTACTGAATCAGAAACTGGGATGAGGGGGGAAGGAGGGGTCCAGCAGTCTGTTTTAAGAAGCCGCCAAGTAATGGGGCACCTAGGTGGCTCAGTTGGTTGAGCGTCTGACTTCGGCTCAGGTCATGATCTCACGGTCTGTGGGTTCAAGCCCCGCATCGGGCTCTGTGCTGACAGCTCAGAGCCTGGAGCCTGCTTCAGATTCTGTGTCTCCCCCTCTCTCTCTGCCCCTCCTCTGCTCCATCTCTGTCTGTCTCTCTTTGCCTCAAAAAATAAACATTAAAAAAAAAAAAAAAAAGAAGCGTCCAAGTAATGTAGGTGTATTCTAAAGTTGAAGAAAATCTTGGTTAGAAGGGCACCTGGATGGCTCAGTCGGTTGAGTGACCAACTTCAGCTCAGGTCATGATCTCATGGTTCATGGGTTCGAGCCCTGCATCAGGCTCTGGGCTGACAGCCTGTTTCAGATTCTGTGTCTCCCTCTCTCTCTGCCCCTCTCCTGCTCATGCTCTGTCTCTCTCAAAAATAAACGCAAAGAAAACAAAAGACAAGAAACACTTGGTTAGATAATTAAAAAAACAACAACACACTTCCCTCCTTGGGCTCTCAGCATATTCAGACACCCAGCAAATGTTGAAGACCCAGAGAAAAGCCAGTTTTTCTCTACCCTGTCGTCAAGGATCCATCATCTTGTCACATCTCCAGGAGACACTCTTGTGACACAATAACAAGGTTCAGTGGAACCCCAAGACAATTACAGGAGACAGTGGTGGGGCCCCTTAAGGAAGGGAGGATGAGGGGACTTGAAGGGTGGGGGACTTTGTGGGAGGCAAGGGTGGGTTCCAGGAACAAACCAGCTGTGTTCTGGGGCTGGGGCCAGGCAGAGAGTGTGGATCCTGCTCCAGAGAAGGGTGTGCGTGTGTGTTTGCGCATGTGTGTGTGTGATCACAGTGGTCAGATGTGACTTGAGAGGGTTAAGGGACCTTAGCTGTCACCAGTCCAGTGGTTTTAAATATCTCAATATTTTTATTTTTATTTATTTTTATTTTATTGAGAGAGTGCATGTGAGTGGGGGAGAGGCACAGGGGGCAGGGGGAGAGAATCCCAAGAAGCCTGGCACAGGGCTCGATCTCATGACCCTGGGATCATGACCTGAGCTGAAACCAAGAGTCAGATACTCAACTGACTGAGCCACCCAGGCCCCCCAACTATGTCAATAATTTTAATGAAGATGATCATATCATTTTCACTCAACATTTTTTGAGACCTTATCTGCTTACTCGGCATAATCCTATAAAGTAGGCACTATTATTGTCCCCATTTTATAGATGAAAATACTGAGGCCATACAGCCATAAGGTGATAGATCTAGGAATTCTGTAGAATTCTATGGAGGTGCTTGGAAACACGATCTCTTTGGAACAAGGGAAGTGGGAGATTGTCTTGGAATGTTTATGTAGCAGGCCCCACTTGGATTGGTTTTTTAAAGATGCAAAAATATGTCAAATATCAAATGAGTGAATTAGGTTTTGGCGGGGTGATGGGATTGTGTTGGGATGATTAGGGCTGAAGCCTCCATGTTGGGGCCTCTGCTGGACACTGTCATTCTTTCTATCCTATGGATGGCCATTTGAGGTACACAGAGACTCACTCAGTGCTGAGTTCAAGGTCCCACAGCTAGGACAGGAGATAAAATCAGAGAAAGAAAAGAACCCTCTTCTGGTTCTAGGAGGAGGGGTAGGGGTGGGGGTCAAGATCAGAGCCCACTGTCCAGTGCTGTCCTTTTCTGCCTCATTGTCACCAAGGTACTGCTGAGGAACTGGAGGGCTTTCCTGACACAGCGGGAACCCCTCCGTTTCTCAGTGGTGAACCAAGGAACAGGGACTTGCCCACACAGGGCCACATATGGCGTCATGATGGGGACCCGAACCTGGCGTTGTCTCTGTTCTGACCAGGGAAGGCTTTGTTTCCCAAAAACTGCCCCTGCACCCCACCCCATCTTTGGCGGACTGGGTAGCCATAGCCCTCGGGGTAGCCCAGGGCAGTGCTGGGGGCCGAGACGGGAGTGTCCTGGGGAGAAAGCTGCCAAGGAGAGGCGGGGCCGCCTCCGAGGGAAGAACACTCAGAAGCCCAAACCCCAGACGGAAACCCAGTGTATTTTCTAGGTCCTGAGAGGATATTTGGAACAATGGAAGTAGGATGGGGGAAGTTGGACTATAAAAAGGGCTTCTTGATATCCTTTTTAAAAAAAAGTCGTCTTTAGGTTGGACTTTTGTTTCTCTGAAGGATGTTTATGTAACTTCCTGAAAGCAGGGTCCCAGGGCGGCACAAAGTTTGTCAGATGCCACTGTTTATACGCTCGGCTTTGAGCTGGGAAGGACTGGATAGGGTGGTCTCCACATTTGACAATTGGTGGAACTGAGGCTCTGAGAGGCAGGACGAGCCTACCTGAGGTCATGCAGTGAGACAGCGGGAGACTTGGCACTGGAGCCTGGGTCTTCTGGGGCCTTGCAAGGGGCTGTTGTCTTGACCCACTCCTCCCAGGGCCGTGGCTGGCATGGGAGCTGGGCAGGGGCCATGGAGGGGTCCCCCTGGGAAACACTCAAAGCTGTGGAGGTAGGGCAAGGCCAGGGCTGGTCTGTAGTGAGGTGGGCTCACTGGATGTTGACTTGTGTGGTGGGCGGGAGGCTGGGATGGTGTGCTTGGTGATGCCACCCCCGTCCAGATGCCGGGGCCCAGCTGTTCCCCGTCTGCCCGGCAGCTGGGAGCTGTGACTCACACCCAGTGGGTGCAAAGGCAAGGGCTATTGTACGTCGTGATTTATCCTGTTCTCCTAGCCCCGAAGGGATGACTAGACCCTGAACCCTGGTTCGTGCCCACGCCTGTGAACTTAAGCAGCTGTGAGTTTGGGCCCCGTGTTTATAGATATGAGGCATCCCAAAGGGCTCGGGGGAATCCTCTTTCTCTGCCACCTCCTATCTCTTGATCCTACGTATCCTATGATCTTGACTCATCCATTGTCACCAGTGCAGGAGTCTGCGTGCCCCTGAAATCACGCACAACATTTTGTGGGGATTTCTATGCATTTTTTCCTGCAGAGAGAGTCTGTAGGTTTCATCAGGTTTTCAGAGGACTCGACTCCCCGCCGCACCCCCCCCCCCCCCACCTCCCCACCAAGTGCTGACAGGAGGACAGGGGCCCACATGCATGTACTGCCTGCCGCGAGGAGTTGCTGAAGGGGCGGGGTGGTTCCAGTGTTCTAGCAGAAAGTAGCCTGGTGGCAGCAGGTGGTGCAGAGTGTGGTCTCAGAGGCCAGTATTGGGGTCTAAGCCACACCCTTCAGTTAGAAGGCCTGTGACCTTGGATAGGTTGCTGTGTCTGTGCTTCAGTTTCCCAATCTGTAAAATGGGAGCAATAATTGTCATCTCATGGTGTTACTGACTTTTAAATAAGAGAATCCATGAAAGGACTTATCCCAGTGCCTGCTACAAAGTCATTACTCAGTAAAAGTTTGCTATTATTATTAGTTCCAGCTCTGCAGTCCTCTTAAGTGCCTTATCTTGGGGTCTTAGTCTCCACCTTTAGCTCTGAACTCTGTGTTGGGCTTTCCAGGCGCTGCAAGGCAAGGTTGGAGAGTAGGGGTAGACAGGGAGGGAGGGAGAACCCTCTCTGTATTTCTGGGCCTCTCTAGCCCAGGCCCTCCCTGGTGCCTTGAACGTGGCTTTGTCCTGAGGCAGGCTTATGTAACCAGCCAGGCCTGGCCAGGCAGGACACGATTCTTAACCTCGTTTTGTCCTCCATTGTCTCTACCTCTGATGGAGCTGTTGCATTAGTTGATCTGTTCCTCAAGCTCCAGGGATGAAATTAACCTGTGCTATCCTGCCGCCAAGTGATGTAATCAGGAGGTTTGCTGGGAAGGTGGCCCCTCCTACCTCCTGGGGATGTTCAGAGCTGATGCCTCTGTGCCTGCTTTGGGGACGGAGACAAGGACTCTTCTTTAAGAGGAAAGACAGGCCATAGGCTAGGGGGCCTTTGACCCATGGCCCCTGTGGTTCCAGTGGGTGTGCGTACCCCTTCCCAGGATTCCCTCTCAGGAGTGAAGCCCCACCATCTGGCAGCCCACACCAGTTCTCTCCCAGGAAGCCTTCCGGGGACTTCAGCTGCAGGGGAGTTGGCTTCGGCTGAGCTCCATGGCACGTTCTGTGTCCCTTTCAGGAAAACAGAGGCCACAAACTGGCAGGCCACATCTGCCCCATGGGCACATCCTACTTAACCCATGCCAAAAATTGAGCTAATTGCCAAGAGGAGATTTCACCTAAAAATCCCTATTTCTGGCTTTACTTCACAAATTGGAAGATCGGAAGACCTTGAGCCTACGTTCTTTTATTTTTTTTAATTAATTAATTAATTAATTAATTAATTAATTTATTTTTTTAATATGAAATTTATTGTCAAATTAGTTCCCATACAACACCCAGTGCTCATCCCAATAGGTGCCCTCCTCAGTGCCCATCACCCACTCTCGCCTCCCTCCCACCCCCTGAGCCTGCATTCTTAACACACACTTACCTGTTTTTTCTGGCCCTCCAGGTATTTGAGTTTGTAACCCTATCCTGGAGTTCTTTCTTTCTTGTGTTATATAGTGTTGTTCCTTGTCTGCTTTGTGAGCTCTTTAAGAATGATGGAGGGGGGCGCCTGGGTGGCTCAGTCGGTTAGGCGTCTGACTTTGGCTCAGGTTATGATCTCCGTTTGTGGGTTCCAGCCCCGCGTCGGGCTCTGAGCTGACAGCTCCGAGCCTGGAGCCTGCTTCAGATTCTATGTCTCCCTCTCTCTCCGCTCCTCCCCCACTCATGCTCCGTCTCTCTCTTGTCTCTCAAAAATAAAATAAAACATTAAAAAAAAAAAAGAATGGTGGAGGGTAGGGGGCTGGCTCATCTCTGCTCAAAGCATGGTGCTCAGGCTCAGGGCTGTGTGCACAGCAGGAGCAAATTAAATATCTCCTTTATGAATGAAGGTGTGGCAGCGCTGCTCCCTGCCGCCAGCTGCAAAGGTTCCATTTAATAGAGGCCTCTGGATCCTCCTGCCCTGTGGCCCTCGAATCCTCCTCCCAGATAAGCTGTGACTGCTTAGCCACTGACCCAGGCAGCTTCTTAAGCTGCGGATACACAGTCACTGAAAGTGTCGTCCCCATGCTGCCGTATAACCACAGAGAGGAGCATCTGACCTGTGACAGTCCCACGTTTCACTCTCCCAGGGGGTTTGGAGGAGTTTGGGGAGAGAGAGAGGCCGGGGTCAGCAGCCCTCAGATGGCACCAAGTCCAGACTTCTGTGTCCTGGGGGTACAGAGGGAAAGGGGGGCATCAGCTCAGGTGTTTACTGGAATGGGCTTCCCCTCTTTTGAGCCTTTCTCTGCTTTACTCTGCTCCTAGAATACGTGCTTTATCCGTTGACTCCTCTGTCCAGATGTCTGTCCAAGGTTTATTTCACTCTTTCCGCTGAAATCCTGCACATCCCTTGAGGCCAGCTAAGCTGTGCTCCTCCTGAAAGAGGTCTTGGCTGAGAGGTTGCAGTTGTTCTGGGTGTAAGAAAAAGCTGGGAAGCTTGTAAAAACTACACGCAGATTTCTGTCCCCCATCTTTGGTTCCTTCAGTCTATGGTGTAGCACCCCCTCCCCGGAAGGTTCAGACATGGGGCTCTGTAGACAGGTTTTGAGGACCCTGTCTTAACTCATGAAGCCCAGGGCTGCTAGGGAGGACCCGTGGGTGGCAGTCGGCTGTGTGACATCAATATGCCCTTTTCCCTCTCTGGGCTTCTCTTTTGCCCTCTGTGTGGGTTCCTTTCTGTGGTTGTGGCCGAAGGGGCCTTGTGAGCCATCCTTGGAGAGGATGACAGAGGGGATCAGTGCAGGTGCCAGTGTCTGGGTGGGGTGAGGCCACCTGTCACTGTGCCAGGCCCAGAGAGGTTTCACGTTTGTCAGGTCATCATGGGAGGAGGGAGGCTATAAGCCTGTCAGAGTGGGCAGGGGCTATGGCCTGGGTATCAGGCCCCACAGAGAGGACCTGAGCCCTGCAAAGTTGGAGTCTCGCCTGTGCGGCCCAGTGACCTGGCCACAGGCTGAGAGGTGCTGCACTGTGTGATCCAATGGCAGGCAATCTGAGACTTCAAAGTGCAGGCCTGGACAAGCCGTTTACAGATGGGTCACACACAAGTGCATGGCCGTTTACAGACGGGTCACACACAAGTGCATGGAAAGTCAGGCCTAGATTCAGGTCATCTGACTCTCAGGTAAGACTACACTCCTCTGTCCCCACCTCCCTCTGTGCAGGGTCAGTGCCAATTGACCCAGCTGGGACAATCATCTGATTGTCTGTGTTGACCTCCAGGCTAGGGCCTGGAAAAGTGAAGTTACACCGTCACAGCCATCCTGGAGGCATGAGACCGGTTGGGTGTGCAAATTAGCCTTCAAACATTCTCCATCCCATTTTTTTGTTTTGTTTTTCCTTAAACTGTCTGATGGGCCAGCCCCCTCGGTGCCCGTCTCTCCCTGGCACTGGGCTTCATGCTCTTTATTCTGGAGACAAAGCTTCCTTCTGATGGCCCTCAGTGCTCCAACAGGAAAAGGGCAGGCGTGGCACCGGGCCGGCCTCCTCCGCCTCCTCTTGCTGGGAGCGTGGGGCAACCTTTGTCAGATGCTGGACCCGGGACCCGGCAGCACTAGGGGGCTGGGAGAGCTGGCAGCCGCAGCCCAGTCTCTGCTCCTGCCAGTGGCTGGAGCCGCCCTGTGGAGCCAGCTGTCAGACCCAGAAGTTCTCCTGCAGTGGCCAAAAGGGTGGTAAAGGCTTCAGACAGGGGCCAGGAAAAGTCCTGTTCTGGTGCAAGCAGTCAGTTGTCCCAGGACAGGTTGGGGATTTGGCCAGGAACTGTTCATGTGACAACCCTTGGGGTTTCAGCTGGCACAGGTGATCAGCCTCCAAGCGACGCTGGTCTCCAGGAGCTGCAGAAACCAAAAGATGTGTTAAAAAAAATGCGCTTTTTTGTCAAGCATTTGCCTTGTTTGGGCACTTTTCCTTGCCCTGGGACACAGCGGTGGGCAAAACAGACCGTGTCCCTGTTTTGTACTTGGGGCTGACATTCTAGCGGTGGGGCAAGATCAACAAAGCAGCAAATACCAGTTCGATACTGGCTGTTTTTCAGGTGGCAAGAGGTGCCTGGAAGAAAAATAAAGCTTGGTTGGGGGTAGAAAGAGTGACTGGAGCAAATGGCCCTCCTGTGTTGGGCAGTGGTGGAAAGCCTCTGGTAAGAGGGCCGGCAGGCTCCACGAGGGAGGCGGCGGGAGCCACAGGCTGTCTGGGGAAGAGCATTTCAGGCAGAGGAAACAGCACCGCAAAGGCTTTGAGGCAGGAGGGTGTGGGGTGTATCTGAGGGACAGCCAGGAGGCTGGTGTGGCTGGGACAGAAAGAAGAGTCACCCTTGTCGGGGATGGGACCGGAGGGAGGGCAGACTCGAGAGGACTTTGCTGTTTAGTGTGAGTAAAGGTGAAGCTGCTGAGGGGGGGCAGGGGCCGCCCTTGTTCCAGCACACATTTGGGAAGGACTGAGTGGACTGCCACCCGAGAAGTGACGGCAGGGTGGAAAGCCCCCGTAGGCACTCAGATGAAGGAGGGCTCAGTGTGACCACTGTGCGGGAGACAGCCAGAGGTCGGATTCTGGCTCAATTTCACTGGATAAGCTGATGGATTGGGTGTGGGATGTGAGAAGAAGCAAGTGTCCACAGCAAGGATTCTGGCCTGCAGCACTGGAAGGACAGCGTTGTCATTTACTGAGACAGGGAAGGCTGCATGACGAGCAGGTTTGGGGAGAGAAATGGAGATTTCAGGTCAGATGCGTTACACCGGAGCATTGGCTGGAGTGGAGGGCACATGGGTAGAGATTGGTCCTGGGCCTTGTATTCCTGCTGCTGAAGGGGCAATTCCTGTGTGGGTGTGAGGGCTGCCCTCCCGAACTCTGAGACTCTGTTCTCTAAGAACAAATGTTTCCTGGGCCCTTCATGTTCTTTTCTCTCTTTGACAGCCTCCTACTGCCTTTCCCTTCGGAGGAAAAAGGCAGATTCTGATGGCTCACTGTCATGGTGGTCCCAGCCTTTCTACCTGGCATGGCTCTTTGGTCGGGTTGGGGGGGGGGGGGGCGGACGGGGCAGGCTGGAGGTGAGCCCTGGAGGCCTCAGGCCTTGTCTTGGCTCTGCTACCAATAGAGAGAGCTATCACTCCGGGCCTTGGTTTCCCCTCTTGTACACAGAAGTGGTGAGCTTGCCCCAGGGTTCTGAAGGTGGAAGGTTACGCTTGAGGCGGCCGCATAGCACGGTGGTTAAGAACCTGGGCTTCGGAGTCTAGGTATGGGTGTGCATCTTTGCCCTGCTGCTTGGCTGTGAGACTCTCGGCCAGGAACATAACCTCTCTGAGCCTTAATTTTCTCATCTGTGAAAATGGGCCAACCATGGTACCTGTGTCCGAGTTGCAGTGGGAGTTAAATGAGAAAATTTGCACAAAACACGTAGCAAAGGCCCTGGCACATCCCATTCTCTGTTAACTCAGGCTGTTAGTAGCAGTGACCTGTGCGGTGGGTCAGGGGAAGGGATTTTGCCTGGGGGCAGTGGGAGCCATGGAAGGTTACTAAGTAGGAGTGTGTTGCACATGTGATGTGAGAGCAGCTGCGAGTGTGGAGACTTGGCCTGAGTCCTCTTGGTAAGTCCCTGACCCCTTCTACCCCCCAGAGTGAGAACTGGGGGCTGGCCCTACTGGGTTCTCCTGCCTTCCTCAGGTGGGGGTCTTCACTGACCTGGCATGAGCAGCCTCTGCCTTGCACAGGTCCCTCGGGGATGGAGTGATTCTTTCCCTTAAGTTCTCCTACAGGCCTCTTGGGCTGTACATGCCAGTGACTGACCTTAGGAAATGTAAATGTGCGGCTTTGAGGGATGGGTGACATTGAGGGGACTTGAGTTACATGAAGGGCTCTGGACAGGGCCGGGGGGGGGGGGGGGTGGGGCAGGCCCGGAATGGCATTCCACTGGGCACTTGACTGTGCCCTCGGTTCCTGGTCTCGGTCCAGGCTGGGTGGTGCTTGCTGCACTGGAGCCGTGGAGAGGTTGACGACGGGCGGAGGAATGTGGCCCCCTCAAGACCCACACTTCACTGGTGCCCAGGCATGCCGGCTGAGCCCTGGGCTTTCGCAAGCCTGTTTCTCCTCAGTTGAGCCATGCCAGGATGGCAAAGGTCATTTCGGAGCCCCCAGGGCTCACAGCCAAGCTGTCATTAGGCATTGCTTGTTTTCCCAGGGTCCAAGCGTTTTTAGAGATGGAGGGGGCTCTGGAGATATTCCAGGGACTTCTCTTAATAGCTGGGTAAATTGAGATCCAGAGAGAGCAAGGCACTTGACCAAGGTCTCACAAGGCCACCTCCCTACTATCTGTCACCTCCCTTTGTTCCCATGTCCTTTGCTTAGACTCCTGGCCTCCTGCCCGGATGTTTGTAACAGCCTCTGTCTTGTGGGCTCTCTGAGAGCTTTGTTTGTCTTCCTATTATCATACTCTTGCCTGACCTGCCAGGCACACGTGCTGCTTGAGCATGTCTGGTCTCCCTTCTGGTCCCAGACTGAGCAGCGCAGCACAGAGGTTCTGAGCCAGCTGTGTCCCTTCCTAGCATGGTGACCTGGGGCGAGATAGCCACAATTTCAGAGCCTCAGTGTCTCTGTGAAAGGCAAACAGTAGTAGTACTTAATTAATGGGGGGGGGGGGGGTTAAATGAGATCATGTGTGAAGGATATTATACCTGCAAGGACTGAGCTCTCAAAAATGGTCATTGTTATAAACGCTGACTGAACTGAAGGTCGAGAGCACAGAGGAGTCAACAAAGCTTTGGACTGGGAGGCAGAAGATGGGCGCTCCGAGTTCACTCTCAAATACTGCCTCACTGTGTGCATTTGGGGACATCACTCCTCCTCTGGGAACCCCACTTTCCTCATTCGAGAAGGGTGGAAGAAATCCCTGCTATGTTCTTGTAAGGCTGTCATGTGATGCTAAAGCAATGTCTGTGAAAAAGCTTTGCATCTGTGTAATGATTTAAAAATGGCATGGCAGTGGCTGCGGTGTGCTGATGGCGATGAGGACATTGTAGCCACAGGGGTGGACAACTGGCTTGGCTGCAGTCTGGTCAGTCTGCAAATGCTCAGCGCCCACACGGGCTTCCCATGCCTGCCTGCCTGCTCCCAGCCTCCACCAGCCTGCCTTTCACATCAGCCTCACCACCGCACACTCGAAGGTGTGGGAGGTGCAAAGACCCAGTGGCATCTTCCAGGCCCTGGTGGATTTTGGGTTATCTGTGGCTAATGCCATGGAATGTAGGATTATAGCCAGACACTGGTTCGAATCTCAGCTAAGCACTTCCCAACTGGGGGCCTTAGCAAGTTGCTTAACTTCCACGAGCCTCAGCTTCCATACTTGTAAGATGAAGCCCTGATGAAGTGGAGGCCAAGCATTCGGCAAAGGGCGTCACGCGTGGTTATGTAGGACGGTGGTATAATGTGTTTTCTGCCTGGAGTTTGAGGACTGATGGGAGAGGGAACCATTGTGCCCATTTCTGGGGATGAGCTGTAGGTCAGAGACGCCCAGCTTGGAAGCAGCAGGGCCTTTGGAGTTATCTGGCACTGCTCGCTTTGCCGGTGACCAAAGCTAGTCCTGGAGAAGAGCAGGTGCTTGGCCGAGGTCACTGGCAGGTTAGGGGAGGGCTGGGCCTGGGGTGAACTTGAAGGAGCCCCTCACTCTCGGGTGCTACTGGGAGATGGTGCTCCCTCTCAGCATCGGGCAAGTGCGCACAGCAGCATCTGAGAGTGGGCGCCTCCTTACCGTTTGTGCCTGCTGCCTCACTTGCCTCCCCCCAGCCAGGTCTGGGACTAGAACTCCAGTCTCCTGACCCCAGGAACTGAGCCACCAGCCTTGGGAGTGCAGGGACACCTGTGAGGCACCTTCTAAGAGTCTCACAGAGGCCCCTCGGGCCCCTTTAAAAGGAATCTGCCGTAAGTAGGTCACCGGATACTTTTCACTCTATGCTCTCTAGTTTCTGTGTTCCAGAGAAAGTGAGGCCCTCCTCCCTGCCTCCCACCACCTCCTACCCCTTCCCCTGCCAGCTGTGCCTCCATGTAAGCATGTTGAGGCCCTCACACTCAATGCGTGTTGGTGGCGGGCCCCTGTCGTGGCGACAAGCCCCAGCACATCTAGAGGGATGAGGCCACTTTCATGCGTGCCTTGAGGAAAGCCTCCTGGGTCTCAGCAGGCCCGTGCTGTGCCCACCAGGCCTCCAGGAGATTAGGGAGCTTCCGTGGCTCTAAGTGACTCGAAGCTTACCCTTCCTCTTTGTTGCTCCCAGTGCATCTGGCTTCCCTCTGCGCTGGCCACAGGGCCTGGAACTTTTTCAGTCTCCCTAAGGCTTTCCTGTCTTGTGGGCAGCCTAGTCTTGGGACATCCATCTGGGCCAGTGGCCCCATCACCACCAGTGGGCCTGTCGGCTAGTCCTCAGGTGGCTGTTAAGAGGTAGCCAAGGCCGCTAATCCCTGCACAAGTTCTTAGGATTTATCCAGGTCCCGGAAGGTGGTCCTGGGCCACCCTTATGGCGTGACATGAGGGGACTTGGACAGTTAGGCCAGTCTCTGTCCCTGGACCCACGCATACAAAAACTCCATCTTTTTTTTTTCCTACCCTGACTCTCAGGGCCTGGAATTCTGCCATTAGCAAGTTGCCTTGTGCTCTCCTTGACGTCCTCTAAAAAGGCAGATACTCCTGCATGTGGACAGTCCTACGTGTTTACTGCTGAAGAGTAAAGCCAGGCTAGCCTGGCCCTTTTCCAGCTGCCTGTGTGACCGTGGCCATGTTGCTTCTCCTCTCTGGGCTACGTAAGGCCCTTTCACCTAACACCTCAACACGCTGGCCTGGATTCTACGCCTTCCACACTCTGGCAGTTACCCTTCTTCCTCCTCTGCTGGACGGACAGTGGGAAGGACCCCGCAGCTGAGTCGGGATGGGGGCAGGGCCCAGAAGCCAGTGTCACCACCCGCGGGCCCAGATAGCTGAGCGGATATCATGTCATCATATCGGGCCTACTTCCTGTTCTTTTCAGGACAGGTGGGGAAGCAGGTCTGGAGGGGGAAGGCTCTTGCTTCACATAGGAAGTCAGGTGGAGCTGTAGCCATAGTGCAGATTTCCTTGCGGCCAGCGCGGGTTCCTCCACTGCCGGCTGCACCTTTCATGAGAGTGTCTGGAGGGCCCATCAGCATGAGGGCCAGGGACGTGCTTTCTTCTCCTCCATGGAAGGTGCCTCCTGGCTGGGGCCTCTGCCTGTTGTGGGGCCCCTGAGTGTGGGGCAGAAGCAAGCAGGACATCCTCTTCCTGAGGTCCAGGAGGGAGGGGCCGGTGGCCTCTGGCAAGGAACCTGGTGGTGAGGGGCCTGGAGGCTTCCGGAACATGGTTGGTGGCTCAGGGTGCCCTAGAGCCACCACTCCCTCCCTCTTTCCCTCCCTCCCTCCCAGGGAGGCGACTGGCTGAGAGTAATGCCATTTGTCCTAGCTCTGGGATTAGGTGCGGCCTCGTCAAGTGAGGAGCGTGCAGCCATTAAGAGGACGCAGTGAAGGGAAGCCGAGCCCAGCGCTGCTGCCTGGAGGTCTGGTGGGTCTTGTCATTCTCTCCCCGGCCTTCCCTTACCCTCTGACCACAGCCCCTAGGCCCCTCCCTTCTGTCCAGTCCTCCCAGGTCTGTCTGGATGTGTGTGCACCAGTAGTGTGGGCATGTTCACAGCCATGCAGGAGGGGCCCGGGTGTGCAGGGAGTGGGACAGCCTGGCCCCAAGCCTGGCCCTGGGTCCTGTCTGCATTTAGGACCAGGAGCGGGTTCCTGAAGTGTCCAGCCCCTGGGGCAGCCCCAGAGAGATGGCTCAGGGCTGACCTGGCAGATTCCTGTTGGAGGAGAAGGAGGTAGTGGCCGAGGGGTAGGAAGGAAGGGTTGTTTCTCTTGATAGCTTGGCGATCCTGTGAACCCACGGAAGCCAACAGGTCCAAGAGTTAAAGATTACTGCAGGGCCATTGGGGGGAGCAGGAATGACGAGGTCCCAGGGCGCTGAGAGGTCACATTCATGGCCTCAGTCTTGTCTACACTTGTGAAAGCCACAACATGTCAAAGCCAGGACTCCAGGACAGTTCCCCTGTTCTTATTTGTCGTGGGTGTGTTGGGGGGGGGTGGGGTGGGGTGGGATGGGGGAGCGGTCACAGCCACCCTGCATTTGTTTGGAATGCAGTATCTGTCTGGGGAGAGCCCTCTAACAGCTTTCATAGATTCTGGAAGGGTTCTGTAACCCAGGAGGTCACAAACTTCCGATCTAGTGCACACCCCTCGTTGTCTAGTGGAGGAAACAGAGGTGAGGAGAAGGGAAGGGTCTTGCCCAGGGGCACCTAGGGAGCGAGTGGCAGGGCTGGGATGCTGATGTGGACCCCAGGCCCACATGGGTTTTGGCTTCTGTACCCATGAGATGGAGCTCTCCCCACCGCCTAACAGTACACCTGCTTTATGGAATCTCTCGGGGGGCATCTGGTGACCTGGGGGGGACCCGTGGAAGGACAGGCGCTGGGACTGACCAGCCTTGCCTGGCTCCTCTGCAGGGGTGGCAGATGGGGGTGGGGAGGTTCAGGGCATGATAAACTTGTTTCTACGTCACTGGGAAAAAATGACAAATAAATGGGGTCATGGTAGTACCTGGTGTGCCACAGCCCCGTGAGGCATGCTGGTCACCATTTTCCTTCGAGTTGTCCCTCGAAGTTGAGATGTCCTACTTCTTCTTACCCTCACTCCTTCATCTCTTCTTCCTTCACTTGAGGCTGCTGCCTGGGCCATGGAGGCGGCCCCCTTTCTAACATGGACACCTGCTTGTCAGAGATGACCGAGGCCCCTGGGGCAGGGGAAGGTGAGGACCCTCTGGCTGAGGTCTTGCCTTTCTGGGAACCTGTGGTGTCCTACTCTGCCAGTGAAGACTTTCCCATTCCTGAAGAAATTGGGTCAGCCTGTGTTTAGGCAGCTGGGATGGGTCATCGGCAGGAAACCTCTCTCTGGACATGCTCTAGGCCACAGACCTCACTCAAGAATGGTGTGGAATGCTGAGCATAAGGACTGTCTATGGGTTACAAATAGCCCACCTTGGAGGACTGGCCCAGGGTCATCCTAAGCTCTGCCTCTGCCTAGCTGGGTGACTTTCAGTAGGTTGCTTACCCTCTCTGAGCCTAGGTTTCCTCATCTGTAAAGTGCACATATCAGTGACCCCACCTCTCTGGGTGTGAGGATTGGGTGTGACAGATCAGAGCAGGCTCTCAGCACTGACCCAGTGTGGGGCTGATGAGTTATCAGGAGCTCAGCCAGTGCTGGCTGCCGTCCGGCAGGGAGGTTATGAGATTTGCAGGGAACTATCATTCCATTCCTTTTGAATGCCTATGATCTGAGCCTAAGAAAAATAGGAATGGATTCGACTCTGTCATCGGTGGATTTGGGGGTTGGGTGGAGAGAGCCCTATTTGGGGAAGCTTCATGGACTAGTGAAGAGCATGCCCTGTGATGGGCCTCCCCATCTTGGTCTGTTAGGAGCTTTGGTGGGACTGGGGGGCAGCTGGTCCTGACCTGTCTTGTTCCTGACTCCGCCCCTCCCCACAGGCTGTCTTGTTTGTTTGCTTGCTAAACCCTTTCTTCAGAGCTAGTGCATAGGTAAACTCTCAACTCCGGGCCTGCTGGAGGAAAGACAGCTTCTCAACAAGTAGGGTCTAAGTTCCTGAGGTTTTTTTGTTGAGCATTCCCTGCTGGGGAACCCAGAACAAATCCCAGGTTAGGAACCTGGGAGTGAACCAGCAGGGAATGCTTTGTTTGCTTGTTGATTGATGGCTGATTTGTGGGTCTTCCTCCAAGACAGATCATGAGAGGCTGCTTTTGATGTTAAAACACGCATAAAATGGATGAAAACAAAGACAGACAGAGCACCATTCAAAGGGAGCAGAGAATAGGATGTCCAGAGTGGTAGAGTGTGGTAGCTGTCCCGGGCAAACACAGGGGACCCGTGTTGCTGACAGCTGAGGATCACAGGCTCTGGAGCTGGTGGCCTGTGCGAGATCCTTGTCACCCACTCGTTAGCTCTGTGGGCTGGGGCAAGTCGCACGCCCCCTCTGGGCCTCACTGCCCCCATCTGTAAGATGAGGGGAAGATAGGTCACAGTGCTGCGGTAAGGGTTAAATGAGCGTGTCATACCAGCATATTTGTCCAATAAATGAGAGTTCCTAGCATTGATGCATTTAGCTTGGATCCCCAAAGGGGAAGGTAATTGGCAAGGGCACATCTTTCTTGAGCACCTACCGTGGGTAGGAGACCACGTCTGCTTTGGAGAGCTTTTGGTGAGGTTGGGGGACCAGTGTTCCAGTCCCGAGAGGCCCTGGCATCTGGCGGCACGCATCCAGTGCTGCATGATGGGACACAGAGCAGGAGAGCTCATCTAGGACTTTGAAAGCCACAGCTGGCCTTGGAGGAGGATGGGCAGGCTTTTAGTGGACAAGAAAATGGGTCAAGGTAGGTGGGCGTGGGGGCAGGGGATCCTTTGCTCGCTCTCTCTCTCTCTCTCTCTCGGGATCTCAGTGTCCCCATGTGCTCACCGCGGGGTGGACTCCACACTGCAGCCCCGAGGCTCTGAGCCAGACTGCCGACAGTCCCTTGGTGGTGGCCCCGGACTCCGGACTCCGGGGTGACTGATGGGCAGCGGCTGGGCCCTCGGCCAGGCGGCACTGCGGGCCTGTGGGGGATGGGGTGTGCAGTGAATTCCAGCAGAGGAAGGGATTTGCTTCTGGTTCGGCCTCCCAGGGGTGTAATTGGGCTGGAGAAACTCCTGCACAGCTGGGAAGCAAATGTGGAGGATTTTCTGTGCTGCACTGTGCGTGGTGGGTGGGGCAGGCTGAGGCCGGGTGGCTGGTGGAGCTGGGCGGCTTCGGGGTGTGGCCGGGTGGTGGGTGGTGGGTGTGATTGTGTTGGGGGTGGGACAGGCCGGGAGGGGCTGGGTCAGCTGTGGGGAGTGGCTCTGGGATTGCCTGTGGGGCTGCCACTGCCCGGGCCTGCAGCCAGCCCTCCTCCCCCAGGCCCGGGTGCCCATTCACATACTTCTGAGGCTGTTTGTGGGGCTCTTCCTGCACCTCCTTCAGCTCCCCACCCCGTACTTGTGCCTGTGGCCCAGATGGCTGCGACGACACCATTTGAACGTGTTGGCACCGTGTGAGTTTGCCCGTGCGTCTATATGCATAGGAGTATGGGGCCTCTGGGGAGGGTGTCAGGAATGACCCAGGCGGGAAATAAAAGCTGGGCTAGGTGAGCACCCGGGGCTGCAGGGACCTTCCTGCATTTTACCCTGCAGCAGTTTTAGAAACCTAAAACCTTGGGGTTTGGTAAAGCCTACTTCCCAGTGCCCGGTGCCATTCTCGGTGCCTAGTGGTGCTCTGTAAGTACAGCGAGGGGACAGGGAATGGGCCATCTGCTTGTGCCCCACTTCCAATGTCCTCCCAAACCTGACGCCGTTTCTTCTCCTTCTGGATCCACTGTGAATTTGGTAGGTGGCCCTGGGCCAGTTGCTTCCTGAGCCTCAGTTTCCAAATCTGTTAAATGGCTAATCGTTTTATTAGCCTATATCGCCGTGTGCTGGGCCCTGCGCTATTTTGCACACGTCATCTCTTTTAGTCTGGGCAGCAGCCCTGCGAATATATAAAGCCTGTTTTACACTTGGGGAAACCAAGTCTCAGAGAGGTTGAGGGATTTGCTCAAAGATCACAAGGCTAGTAAATAATGGACGCAAGATTCAAGCTCAGGCAGGCTGGCTCTAGTCTAAGCCCTTAACTGTAATGCTAGCAGCTGGTGCATGGCCACCTCACAGAATGACACGTGCCGCCCTTCACAGGAGGTCTGCTGCACACAGTAGGCGCCAGGTAAACGTGAGGGCTGGGTCATTAGGTGTGCTTCACCATGAAAGGCGCAGGATGCTCAGCCTCCGAGAGTTCTTGGTCCTACTCCTGGTTTGACCTGCCCATCCAGGGCAGAGACGGACCCTCTCCCCAGTCCTGATTCTAAACACCTTGGTTTCTGGAAGGCCCTTGGCCTTTGCCTCCTTTCTCTCCAGGTCCTACACAGGATTGTGGGGGAACCAGAGCATTTTGGAGTAAGGGGGGGTGGGTGGGGTAGGGAGTGACTTTCAACTCCAGAGCAGTGGCCACAGTTACCGTGGTATTTCCCGAAAGTGCAGCGTTGCCATGGTATCTCCATGACAACCAGAGCATCTCATTCATTATCCCCAGCACCTTGGCAGGGAGAGCTGGGTCTGGGGCTGAGAGAGCACAGTGGGAGCCTGGCTAAGAGCTAGAGGCCTCAGTGGCCGAGGCCCCCTCCTGCTCTCCCCATCCCAGCTAACATGTCCCTGCAGGCTCTGGAGCCACCTCTGTCTCCTGGGGTCTGGCTTCAAATTTCAGCTCTGCCACGGACTAGCTGTGTGATTTTGAGCAAGTGACGTAACCTCTCTGAGCCTCATTTCCCTCAACTGTAAATGTAAATAATGACAGTAGTTTAAGGCTTAAATGAGATATGGTATGTAAAAGTGCTAAACACAGTACCAGCCAGGCTTGTGGTAAACGTTTGAAATGTGGTAGCAGTAAAAATAACAATGGCGATAATTATAATGGTATCATTGTTGTTATTATTTTTATTATAGAAGCCCCTGGGTTTCATGGAGGAATGAAAGGCCAAATTTGAAGTTAGGGAGGAAACCCATTTGAGTCAAAATTTAGTGGTTTCCTATGTGACTGGGGCAAGTCATTTCACTTTGAAGCCTCAGTCTTCTTATCTGTACATTAGGAGTAACAACAGGTCATTATGAGTCATTCATATCTTGAGTATTCAATTAGAACCTAGGCCTGGGGAGAGTGGTGGGGGCTTCCACAATGAATCAGACTTGTCCCTGCCCTTTGGGGCACCCAGGCATGTGGGGAAGGAGAAGGAATGAAATTAGTATTTGTGGAGGGCCTATGTGCCAGGTGTCAGGAAGGGCCTCTGCCCCTGCAGAGGTCAGTCAGTCCTGCTCCTGCCCCGGGTTCTGGAGCCTACAGGGTGCCAAGTTGTGTATAGAAATACCTGGAGTCTCCTCTGCATGGACCTCACACTCAGGTGCACCCAGGGACTGGGCGGGAAGCCAAATGAAGGAAGGAGGTGGACTGTGGGACTGTATTAACTGGAGAATGCGTACCTCAGCTGATGGTGGCCTCTGGGGATGCGTGCCCAGTGTCAGCCAAACGTGCTTTTTATTTTTATTATTTAAGTATTTATTTATTCATTCATTCATTCATTCATTCATTCATTCATTTATAGAGGGTGCAAGTGAGTGAGGGGCAGAGAGAATCCCTGGAGGGGCAAAGAGAGAGAGATGCAGGGAGAGAGACAGACAGACAGACAGAAGCAGGACTCACCCAAAACAGAGCTCGTGCTCACCTGATGTGGGACTTGAACTCACCAACCATGAGATCATGACCTGAGCGGAAGTCAGATGCTTAATGACAGCCACCCAGGTCCCCTGAACATGCCCCCCCCTTTTTTTTAAGTTTATTTATTTACTTTTGAGAGAGAGAGAGAGAGAGCACAGGTGGGAGAGGGGCAGAGAGGGAGGGAGACAGAATCCGAAGCAGGTTCCAGGCTCTGACCTGTCTGAGCCGAAGTTGGACACTTAACTGACTGAGCCATCCAGGTGCCCCTGGACATGTTCTTTTTAAAGAGAAGTTAGAAGTCCTAACTTTTATGTGAAGTCTCGTGATATTAAAATGTTGATAACTGATCTCAAATTTAAGTAAAAAGCTGTGCAAGCCAAACAATGCACATTTGCATCCTGTCTTGGCCCGAGGGTCCTGGTTTTCCTGTGCGGCACTATGGAGGGGGATGGGGCCCGTGAAAGCCTGAGGAATGGGACTTGGGAGCAGGAAAGGGGGTGGTGGATAGGGATGACTTAAGAGAAGTGATGACATTGGAACCGGGGTCTTGAAGGATGAGTAAGTGTCCCAAGGGGGAGGGGGAGGCATTCCAGCAATGGGAACTTCATTAGCAAAGGCCTAGATGCATGACCAAGATTGGTGACTGGTTGGGCGAGGCTGGAGTTTAGGAAAACTGCTGGTGATGTCCGCAAGACCCAAGCAGGCCCTGGGCAGCAGGGGGAGCGTTGAGGCCTCAGCCCCCAGCTGTCCTGAAGGACTTGGTGGCTCCAAGGGGATTAGAAGCCCCCCAGTTCTCCATCGCTTGAGCCACAGGGGCTCTGGAATGCAGGTGGGTGTGGAAGGTTTTGAATGGCTGGTGCCAGGCCTTTGAGAAGGTTGCAGTGGGGGACATTGCTGGAGGCCCCTGTCACCAGTATGCTGGTGGCTGGCACTTGGCTCACGAAGCATCTAGCCCTCTGCCCACCCCCACCCCAGAGTATTTGGCCACTCTGGGGACAGGGGCTGGTTGGCCCCCTCTCTTTCTCCCTTTGCCCTCTCCTGGGCCTGGGCTTTGCCATGCCTTCTCTCTGGCCTCCTGGCCTCTGACCATCTGGCCCCTGCTCATCCATCTGGCTCGAGGGAAAAGCCAGGGCCTCTTAAAATGGGGGTTTGGGATTCCAAGGACTGGCTGTCAGAGACTTGAGAGAGAGCATTGGAGCTGGCTTGTTCAGGCTTTGTGGGCTCAGTTATACCCACACTGTGCCTACATTGAGGAAGCAACTGGAGTGATTGGTAAGAGCGGCTGACCCTTATTCAGTGCCGTGTGCCAGGCGTGGTCTCTGTGCTTTCAGTGTATCGATTCCTGTAATTTTCACAACCATGAGAGCGTGTTAAACTTTGCTGTTTTACAGATTAGGAAAGTGGGGGCACAGAGAAGCTAAATAACTTGCCCGAGATCACACAGCTGCTGGGCGACTGAGCTTGGGTGTGAATGAAGCTCCAGTCTGCGTGTAACCATGAGGCTTTCTTAACATAGGACTTTAGGTCCAGGGACAGGTTTGGGGACATGGGGTCTGGACTCCTTGAAACTGTTACAAGATTTTTCAGCAGCTATGCATATTTTTTATGGGACAATGTTGTCAGATTCCTACAGGGGTCTATGACCCCTAGATGCCTGAGACTGTTGCTTGCATCTTTAATATGTACGCTGAAAGTCTGTTAACACAATAGACCAAGGCAGTGACCACAGCACCTAGGCCTGCAGGGGAAGTGTGGTTGGGTGGCTGGAGTGGGCAGGTGTCCCCAGGCGTGGCAGGCAGGCAGGGCATCACCCAGGCAGCTGTACCTCCCCACCCACTGTGCTGGCCCCAAGCCAAGAGGTGGGGCTAGCTGTGGCCACAGGGCAGAGAGCTGCCCTTATCAGTGGGAAAAGGGACGCAGTTGCAACCTGGAAATAAATAGGACTGTCACCCCAGCCCTCCAGCCTCCGCCCAGGAGACCTGTTCCTTCTTGCTCTGCTCTCAGCTGGAATTGCAAGGAGTCCCTGGAAAGCTTTGCACAGTCCCTTATCTCCAAGCAGAGGCATGCGTTTCTCCCCATTCCTACCCCTGGTCTACTGTACTTGTTCTTCTGGTCAGTTCAGGAACCACTTCTTCCAGGAAGCCTTCCTTGATCCTCCCCCTCCGCTTCAAGGGGCGTTAAGTGTCCCTGAGTTCTCTCAAACACCCTTCCCCCACTATTACACTCGTCCCCCTGCATTGTAGGAACCTATTTTCTTGGCTGCCTTGGGTTCCCCGTGGTGCTGACATATAGTAGGGACTGGGACTGAATTAAAGAATGAATATCATGGGGCGCCTGGGTGGCGCAGTCGGTTAAGCATCCAACTTCAGCCAGGTCACGATCTCACGGTCCGTGAGTTCGAGCCCCGCATCAGGCTCTGGGCTGATGGCTCAGAGCCTGGAGCCTGTTTCCGATTCTGTGTCTCCCTCTCTCTCTGCCCCTCCCCCATTCATGCTCTGTCTCTCTCTGTCCCAAATAAATAAATAAACGTTGAAAAAAAAAAATTAAGAATGAATATCAGAGGTGGAAGAGCCCCCAGAGAACGTCTGGCCCAAGCTCCTCTCTAACAGGCAGGAAGCCCAGAGAGGGGTTAGGGTATGCTCTGGGTCACACAACATGTGATTGGCAGAACTGGGAGCAACACTGGTGGCCTAGACATGTCCTCATTTCATAGTCCTGCCTCTTGCTTATGAGCACTTTATTAATTAATTTATTTATTTATTTATTTATTTATTTATGAGTGTGTGAGAGTGGGGGGAGGGGCAGAGGGAGAGGGAGAAAGAATCTCAAGCAGCATGCAGCCCCATATGGCACTCGACCCCACAACCCTGGGATCATGACCTGAGCCAAAATCAAGAGTCCGTCAGTCAACCGACCACCCAGGCGCCCCTGAGCACATATTTTAAAAACATTTGTTTTCTGGGGCACCTGTGTGGCTCAGTTGGTTAAATGTCCAACTTTGACTCAGGTCATGATCTCACGGTTCGTGAGTTTGAGCCCTGCGTTGGGCTGTGTGCTGACAGCTCAGAGCCTGGAGCCTGCTTCAGATTCTGTGTCTCCCTCTCTCTCTGCCCCTGCCCCGCTCATGCTCTGTCTCTCTGTCTCTCTGTCTCTGTCTCTCTCTCAAAGATAAACATTAAAAATTTTTTTTAAAAATAAAACCATTTGTTTTCTTATTTTCACAAAAATAGTAAGTGATTATTATAAAAAAAATTAGGAAACAGAGAAGAAAATAAAAATCATTCAGAGATAATCATTGTTAACATTTTGGCTTTTTGTTTGTTTGTTTGTTTGTATGGATTTAGTACCAGTTTCTGGCTTATGCATAACAATTTTCAACAGAAATATGACCATGCATAGTGTTTTACAAGTGTTTTCTGCTTTTACAACATGTGTGGTAACCATATTTCTACGTCAGTAAATGTCTTTCTTCCACATATTGTAAATGTTGTAAGTGGCTGCCTGGGCTTCTATCTAATGCTTGCACTGTAATTGCTAAGGGCAATCCCCTATTGTTGGACATTTGCTATTGTAAATAGCACTGGGATTTGTCTTCTTGTGGGGAAATCATTACACACTTCTGAAATTACAACCTCTAGGATAAGTTCCTAGAAGTGCAGTTGTCTGGTCTCTGGTATGCTGGACCCACCCCCAGGGCACCGTGTAGTCTTGGGCCTGGGAGGGATTTTTAAGATCTTCACCCCTTAGGGCAGGTCTAAGGCTTACATTCACTCCCTGGCTGTGTCCGCCTGAGACCCTCACACCTTCTGTCTCTGTCCCATCCCCATCTCTCTCCTCCTAGCTTTCAGTAGCTGCTTCCACTATGTTTAAGGGAGCCTGGAAGGCCATGGTATAGGGGCTGCTGTTTGGGATGAGGAAATTGGGGCCTTAGTTTACCGGGTGTGGGTGTGTGGTCTTCATTTACTCTGCAGTGCGATTGATACAGGTGGAGGCTCTGGGCGGGGGATGGGGCTGAGGGGGACCCAGGAACCCCAAGTTCTGGCTGCCTGATAAGGCTGCTAGGCCCATTCAGACAGAGAAATGGGTGGGGAAGCACTGTGTGGGTGAGGATGCGGTGTTCAGCCATGATTCAGAACCCCACCTCTGGCTCCCAGACCTTGCACATGTTTGTTTCACTCTGTCCTTCCTGCATCTGGAGTTTGCTAGCTCTAGTGTTGGGCTCGTGCAATTCTAATAAATAGCAACCGCCCTTGTGGACACCATATGCTTGGTATTGCTCTGAGTGATTTATGCGCATTATGCACATTAGGATTAGGGACCTAATCCCTGAGCCTCTTGTGAGGCAGGTACTATTGTCAACCCTGTTTCACAAAGAGGAAAACTGAGGCCAAGAGAGAGGTTGTGTGAAATCATAGAGCCGGGTTAGGCAGCAGCTTTTGAGTTGGACCCACCTAGGTCAGGTCCTGTGTGTCCACAGTCAGCGGATGCCCAAAGCCCACACTCGGCCTTCTCACCTCTGGCTCTCCTCTCCTCTCCACAGCCTTGGCCCCGTGGGCCCCACTGAGCGAGCGGCATGCGGCACCCCCGGGCCTGCCCCGTGTCCTTCGGCCCGATGCCCAGCCCCCCCAGGAGGCCCTGACGCCCTGGGGGCACTTCTGCTGTGCACAGGACCACGTGGGGGTTTGCCATGGTGACATAAAGGCGCGCGGAGGAAGGAAGGAGCGCAACCGGCCTGCGGACTGTGCCCCTGGCTGGGAGGAAGGGCCGGGGGCCCGGATCCCCCACTCCTGCTGCCCACTGAGGGCCGCGCTTGCTAAGTGACTGTGAATTTGTTGGTCAGTGGACGACTCTGCTCTCTCCTCCTGCGTGGGGCCTGGGGGTGGCCGGGGCAGAGGGGCCTCCGGAGGCCGAGGTCCGGGGGCCAGAATGCCCGCCCTGGCGCGCCTCCGCAGGCTGTGTCGGCACGTGTCCCCGCAGGCTGTCCTTTTCCTGCTGTTCATCTTCTGCCTGTTCAGCGTTTTTGTCTCGGCCTACTACCTGTATGGCTGGAAGCGGGGCCTGGAGCCCTCGGCAGACGCCCCTGAGCCTGACTGTGGGGACCCGCCCCCTGTGGCCCCCAGCCGCCTGCTGCCACTCAAGCCCATACAGGCGGCCGCCCCCTCCCGCACGGACCCACTGGTGCTGGTGTTTGTGGAGAGCCTCTACTCCCAGCTGGGCCAGGAGGTCGTGGCTATCCTGGAGTCCAGCCGCTTCAAGTACCGCACGGAGATCGCACCGGGCAAGGGTGATATGCCCACGCTCACCGACAAGGGCCGCGGCCGCTTCGCCCTCATCATTTATGAGAACATCCTCAAGTACGTCAACCTGGACGCCTGGAACCGGGAGCTGCTGGACAAGTACTGTGTGGCCTACGGTGTGGGCATCATTGGCTTCTTCAAGGTACGCAGGGGCTGGGGTCCCCAAGCATTAGCAGCGCTGGCTGAGTTTGAATCCCATTTCTATGCTCCATAGCTGAGTGTCTGACTTTTCCTATCTGTAAAATGGGTACATTGGTAGCCCCTACCTCCTAGGATGGTCACGAAGGGTAAGTGGGTGAGTACATGTAAAGCACTTGGAGCACGTAGTACCTGGTGTCTAATAAATGCTTTTTAGGTATTAGCTTTTATTAGGAGCACATGGCAGGGGGATTGCCTGCCTCGCACGGGGACCTGGCACACAGTAGGCGCTTGCCTAAAGGAAGCCTCGGGAATGGGTGTGAGGTAGGAGAGGCTAGGTCCCTTGAACGTCATGGCAGTCCTTCCAAGGCATGGGGTGTGTCCTCATTTTGCAGATGGGCAAACCGAGGCTCAGGAGGGTTATGTGTCTGAGGCTAGGTAGCCTATAAGTGGGAGAGCCAGGATTTGAATGCAGTCTTAGACACTCTGGGCTCTGGATCCTGTGCTCTTTCCTCTTGCCTGTGGCGGGCTGTGGCATTTTATGCGCCTCCGGAACAGGGCCATTTTGCATTGGGGGAAAGAGGAGAAAGAAATCCCAGTGGGCAGGTGCACCACTCTGGGCTCTGTGGGGCACCGAGAATGACTGCTGGGATCAGAGTCCTTGCTGAATGTGCCATGGAGAAGCTGTCTGTGGGGAGGAGGAAGTTGGGGACAGCTGGATGGGGGGATCTAGGGGCTCTGGCTAGAGAACTCTCCTCTTCAAGATGGGTGGTAGGGACCCTAGGGAGGTACGTGGGGACGTGTATCTCTTTAGTCAGCAAATTTTTACAGAGCACTCACTGTGTGTCCAGATCCTTTGCTAGGCACTGGGGACATAATGGTGATCAGAGTGTGCAGAGTCCCTCATTGCTGTCACTGAGCTGACATTTCAGTGCAGTGGGGTGGGGTGGGTGGCAGACAACGAACAAGTAAACAAGTGGCAGGTGGTGACAAGTACAGGAAGGAATAAAGCCGGGAAAGGGCATAGGGGGTGAGGGGTTTGGGCAGTTGATGCTGTTTTGGATGGAATGGCCAAGAAGGTTGTCTTTGACGAAGTACTGGAAGGAAGTGAGGCAAGGAGCCACATAGCTCTCTGTGCAGAGGGCCTTCCAGACAGAGGTGACAGGTCCCGAAGCAGGTTCTTGCTTGGCATGAGCTGGGAGAGGAGCAGGAGTGGGTCAGAAATGGCCCATAGCCGCTGACGGGTGCCCATATGTCCCCAGGCACTCGTGGCCACCCATGTGCACTGGGCCCTGTGCTTGGGGTAGGGAGGAGCCTGACCCAGGGGAGGGGTTCCCCCGGTGTGTCCTTTCATGCATTAATGCAGCAGGATGCTCTGCCACTAAAAAAGGTTTTGTGGGCCAAGAAATTGAAGGCCCTTAGAAGTCCTGCAGTAGAACAGCCTGGTGAGATTTGTTCCCCAGCTGGCTTGATCACAAAGCCCTTTATTTCAAAGAGCAGCCTCTAGGAAACGCTGGCCTGGTTTATGGCTTTACAGTGGCATAACCTCAGGCTCCCTTCATTGTCTGATTTTTCTTTTCCCCTGGACTCTTCCATTCCCTGCCATGAACTTCATTAAGTTTGATTCAGAGCCCCAGGGCTGGAAAACATCTCGATGGCTGACATTTATTGAGTGCTCACCCAGAACCATGCCCTGTCCATGTGCTTTATGTGAATGAACTCATATAACACTCATCAAACGATCCTCTAAGGCGGGTGGATAGCATCCTGATTTAAGAGAAAAGGCAACTGAGGCAAAGAGGGGTGAAGAAATGTGACTACCCTCATCTCTCTAATAAGTACAGATCGAGGATTTGAACCCAGGCAGTCTGACTGTAGAGGCTTTAGTCTTAACCACACTGTGATAGGTCCAGGGCCCCAAATGCCATTTATGTAGTAGAAATTACATCAGCGCACAGAACTCCCACAGTCTCTGGGGACCAGGCAGTGAGCACAGTTGGTGTGCCAGTGCTTGGATGCTGTCTAACCCCAGTTCTTTGCTGCACAGAAGGTGAACATGAGGCCCCGGGGAGCAGGGACACGCTCACATTCTTACTGTGGGGTCACTGGAAATTCCAGTCTTCGTGTTCTTCCTGCCATGTTGTGTAAGACAAGACCCCTGCTTGGTCTCATGTAGAGGCCTGGGACTTTCTGCTCAAATGGAGCCCTCTGGTGGTCAGGTTCCATCTTTTGGCTCTTTCCACAGTACAAGTGGGTTTGCATTGGGTTTGCAAACCCAGAGGGTTTGTGGACCCGAGGTCTGGAGACTCCCCCTTTCTAATTCCCACTGGTGCTGGATTCCCAGGTCCGTGTAAGAGTAGGAGCTGGAAAGTCCAGACCCTGCTTCAAATCTTTCTGTCACTTTTAAGCAGAGCGACCTCAGGCAGGATATTCAACCCATCTGTAAAGCGGAACCTATCACGGCACCCGTGTCACTGGGCCATGTCGAAGATGACAGCGGGTGGCACCGTCTGCCACCCAGTAAGTGGCAGCTGCTGTGCCTTGCCAATTCCTTGTTCAACAAGCACAGCTGGTGGTCACCTTTGTCTGTCTTGTGGCTCTGACTTGTGCCCCTAGGAGATCCCTGAGGATGGGAGCCCTGGTTCCTGCCATTGTCATAGCTCAACCTCATGACTCCAGGGGCCCTGGGGCTGACCACATCCCGGCAGAGGATTGACAAGGGCTACCCAGCCTCTTTTATCGCACACCTACTATGTGCCACACTGACCTCATTGCTTTGCCGGCTATACCGTGTGCAATTCTCACAACCACCCTGTGAAGGAGGCACTTCATTTTCAGGTAAGAAACAGGCTCAGCAAGTGAAATGGCTGCCTGAAGTAACAGAGCGAAGTAAGTCAGGGCCAAGATTGACAACCACACTCATGCCTTCCCACCCAGCCACAGGTGACTATGTCAGAGCAAACAGACCGACAGATGTGAGGACCGGAGACGCGCAGAAGTGGTACCTTGGGAACCTTGGGCGTCGCAAAGTTATCCAGCTAGTTACCATCAGAGTCTGACTCCCAGGTCAGGGCCCTTCCTCCCTCTACCTGGATGACTCCACTGGGAGATTTGGTGTCTCCTGAGCGGGTCCTCAGTGCTGAGGAACTGGAGGGGTTCCCCTCTGGTGGGCGGAGGCCTACAGTATGGGCCAGTCCCTGTGATGCCGAGGCTTGCTCTCCATTCCTTTCATTGCCCACTGGGGTGGGCGATCAGCAGCTTGGCTTTCTTGCTTCCTCGATGTCTCCCAGCTGGGCAGCTGGCTGAGCTGCCAGCGCCTGGCTATCAGCTCAGGAACGGGGCTTTGAAATGGGATCCCCCAGTGCCTGTGGTCCAGTGTGGCCTCCCAGGCCACAGCAGGTGACGGATAGGGCCTGAAATGTCACCGGGCCCCACTGCCTTTGCTCCCACATGGCCCAAGTAGTTGGCCAGTGCTGGCTCAGGGGTCCTGGGGACCTGGGGCTGGGCGGAGTGGCCTGTCAGGATGGGACTCTGCGTTGGGTCTCAGCACTCCAGGTTGGCTCAGGACAGCGTGTGGGCAGGTACTCCTGGTATGTGGAGAATTGAATGCAGGTCCTTTATTGCATTTTACAAGGCCAGAACCTTGCAGAGCCTTTCTGGGAATTAGAAAAAAGCACTTCTGCATGGTGGATATTAGCAAAAGAAACCCTCAGGGGAGAGGCAGCTCCACCTGGGGCACGGGCTCAGTCCTCAGCTGAATATCCCTGTACAGTGCTCCCCTGGCCAGCGCTCCTGGGTGGTCTTCCCTATGGCTCTACCTTCCTCTCTAGCCTCATTTGGTGCCCCTTTGCTTTGCCCCACCCACCCCACTCATTCTCCACACAGCAGCCAGATGGATCTTTTTAAAATGCAAATTGGAACCTGTCATCCCTCTGTTCGAAACCCTTTGATAGAGTCTTTGATGGCTTCCACTGCTGCTTCCAGCCTCCAGGGTCCTCAGATTTGGCCCCAGCCGACCTTCCTGTCTCATTGCCTCCTCTCCCTCTTGATCACCCTGCTGGCCTCTTGCTCTTCCTTGAGTCCTCTCCTTCCTCAGGGCCTTTGCACTTGCTGTTCTTTGAATGTAGCCCCAGCTTTCCCACTGGTTGATACTTATTCTTTTTTTTTTTTTTAACGTTTTATTTATTTTTGAGACAGGGAGAGACAGAGCATGAACAGGGGCGGGTCAGAGAGAGGGAGACACAGAATCTGAAACAGGCTCCAGGCTCTGAGCTGTCAGCACAGAGCCCGACGCGGGGCTCGAACTCACGGAGCGCGAGATCATGACCTGAGCTAAAGTCGGCCGCTTAACCGACTGAGCCACCCAGGCGCCCCAAAGTTACTCATTCTTTAAACCTCGGTTCAAAAGTCCCTTCTCTGGGAAGTCTTCCTTGAGCCAGCTGACTGTGGCCAGTTACGGACTCTTCCAGAACTATGAACTTCTATGTAGGATGTGCCACACTGAAGCTTTATCCCTACTTCTGCGATTTTGGTTGCTGTCTCTCTTCCCTGCTTGACTTGAAGGTTTGTGAGGGCGAAGAGCCATGTCTGTTTTTCCTCACTTTATCCCTCACTTAACATAGTGCCTGGCACACTGAACAGTTATGGAATGAACAAATGAAACCCACACAGAAAAACTGTCATGTGCCAGGTACTAGGGATCTGTCTGTTCCTTTTTATTCTATTTATTCGTTTATTAAAGTTTATTTATTTTCAGAGTGATAGAGAGAGTGACAGCAGCGGAGGGGCAGAGAAAGAGGGAGAATCTCAAGCAGGCTGCACACTGTCGGCACAGAGCCTGGCACGGGCCTCGAACTCACGAACTGTGAGGTCAAGACCTGAGCCCAAATCAAGAGTTGTACACCTAACCAGCTGAGCCATCCAGGCGCCCCTCCTTTTTATTCTTTTTAAAAATCGAATTAACTCCTCAAGCACGTGTTTGCTCTCACTGGGTATTAAGCCTTGTTTTGGGCACTGGGGATCCAAAGGTGGAAATAATGTAGCTCCTGCCTTTGAGAGGGCAGGCTGGTGAGACAGAGACCCTAAACAGATAATGCAACAGCCAAGGTGAAAGTGCTGCAGGTGAGGCTCAAACCTGGTTCCAGGGAGGACAGTGCAAAGAGGGCATTTGTACTGGGTTTTGAAGGATGAACAGGAGTTCGTCAGGCCAAGAATACCGAATGGAACTGGCACAGGGACAAGGACGAACTGTACCATGTGCAGAAGCAGGTGGCTGGAAAGGGGAGGGATGGCGTGTGAATCTTGGGAAGAGGAGTGGGGGTGCCGTGGGTACTGTCTGCAGATCCCAGGCAGCTGGGCAGCACCAGGCCCTGGGAGAAGAAGCTGGACTCCTGTGAAGGGGGGGCCTCGGGTGCTAGGTGCATACGGAGGGTTGGGAATGCTATGGGGCAGAGTGTCTTTGCGCCTGCAACCCCAGCAGACGCCTCCTCTTTGGTCTCATCTATATTGGCAATCCAAGATTTCTCCTGAGTGAAGGATTGTGTGGCACAAGCCAGTTTGGAAACCCCAGGCAGAGGAACCTGGTGGCCAGTTGTGTATGGGCTCCAGGGGCAGATCATCTGGCTGGGTCATTGTGACAACTCCTGCCCCTGTGTGACTGAGGGCAGCACCCCCTCGAAGCCTCAGTGTCCCCGCCCATGAAGTGGGATAATAAAGCCTCCCGAGGCTGGTATGAGGACTGAATGAGCAATTGGTGATGCTGCTGGCCCCGTCCCGAGCACTTTGCCAGAATCATCCTCGACCACTCCATGAGGTACTCACCGTTGCTGGCCACACTTTACAGCAGAGGACACGGAGGCACAGAGAGGTTACCTAACTTGCCCGCGGCCAGGCCGTGTGGTGGCAGAGTCTGGGCTCCCGACTGCTAGACTTTTCTCTGTGTGATTTTGCCCAAGTTACATAGACCCTCTGGACCTTAGTCTCCTCATCTGTAAGATGCAAACGACAGCGACCCCTCCGTCGTGGGGTCACTATGAGGATTAACAGCACCTGCCTGCCAAGTGCATGAACTGTATTCCTGGCTTTGGTGAGCACATTCTGCGTGTTAGCCAGTATATTATCGTGATGGGTGGAGCCGGGTTTGCATAGCTCGGTTAGCACAGGGCCAGGGATAGGCTAAGGCCTCCATGGATGTTAGAGAATACTGTTGACGCTACTGTTATCCGTCCCCGCCTGAGATCCCGCGGGCCCCTGGGGCTTCTGGATCTGACGGCTCTGCTCCTCCTCTCTCCCCCCGCCCCCACCCCCCCCACAGGCCAACGAGAACAGCCTGCTGAGTGCGCAGCTCAAAGGTTTCCCCCTGTTCCTGCACTCAAACCTGGGCCTGAAGGACTGCAGCATCAACCCCAAGTCCCCGCTGCTCTATGTGACACGGCCCAGCGAGGTGGAGAAGGGCGTGCTGCCCGGCGAGGACTGGACCGTGTTCCAGTCCAACCACTCCACCTACGAGCCTGTGCTGCTGGCCAAGACGCGCTCCTCCGAGTCCATCCCGCACCTGGGCGCGGACGCCGGCCTGCACGCCGCTCTGCATGCCACCGTGGTCCAGGACCTGGGCCTCCATGACGGCATCCAGCGTGTGCTGTTTGGCAACAACCTCAACTTCTGGCTGCACAAACTCGTCTTTGTCGACGCCGTGGCCTTCCTCACCGGCAAGCGCCTCTCCCTGCCTCTGGACCGCTACATCCTGGTGGACATCGATGACATCTTTGTGGGCAAGGAGGGCACACGCATGAAGGTGGAGGACGTGAAGGTATGGCCGGGGGTGCCAGACACGTAGGGCAGGGCCTCGCCGCCTTCGGACCTTGGGATGCCCCAGCATGATGTCGCCGTCTCTGTCTCCCCCCAGTGCTGTTGATCCCCCTCCCTCGGCCAGCTGGTTTTATTAATTGTTTTACTGGACGAAAGTGTCCCTGAAAATTATATTGAAGCATGGGGCAGAGAGGAATTTTACATCTGGGGTGTGGAACTCAGAAATGCGCCTGTGGAGGGAGAGACCCGGTCACTGAAGCAGTGGGCTGGGAGCTGGGCAGGGTTGCTTCTCTGCCTTTGAATCCAGACCTGATTTTTCACTCTCAGAAATGTTGATGTCAGTACGAGAGCTTCCACGAAACTTTTCAAACAAGAATTAGAGCTTGAATCATACACAAGGCATAGTTTAACTGAGGTCTGTATAAATAGTGCAATGCATGTGTTTATTTCAAAAAGCATTTACCAAACAAAACTGTATGTAAAAGCATTTTGCAAGCCATGAAATTTTACACACATGCATCACTACTAAAGAGAAGCCTCCAAATCAAGACCATTAAGCTAGCTTTAAAATGCAGTTTCCATCCACTCTCTATTTTACTCAGAGTTCTTTGCAAAGGAAACGATCCCTAGTGTAAATGGGGAAATCAGTGCCGGTTGCCATAAATAGAGGGCAAGCACAACAGTAGAGCCAAGGAAAACAAAACCAGGGGATTAAATTCTACAGAGATACTGCTGCCTGCTGACCCGGTCCTCCTTTACGAGATTAGCACCAAACCCAGACTTCCCTTTGATGTTAGGACTGCAAAAGACACTGCTCAGAGGAGTGCTTTCCTTCCACGTGAGTCCGCATGTGGGCGCTGTGTTCCCTGTCATCCTGCAGTCACCGCTGGGGTCGGTCAGGGGCCTGGGGGGAAGGCCGGGGGAGCATTGGTCCTCCTGCCTGGGTCAGAGGCAAACGCTCTTCTCTTCCTTACACCTCCAGAGGAGAAGAACCCAGCGAATGGTGTTGGGGAGCTGGTGCTGTCTGGGGAGTCAAGATCAATTTGACCCTAAACTGACTGGCACACCTGGGCAGCCCTGTCTGGCATCTGGGCCCCAGTGGTGAACTGACAAGAGGGGTGGGTGGGAGGTTGTCAGGCTGTTTCCTGGCACCCCCGGGGGGTTCACGGAGGGGCATGTGCAGACAGGCCAGGCTCTCAGAGCCTTTCTGGCTCCCATCTCGTGGGACAGGGCAGTCTTTGATCTGCTTTGCACATTTGCTTCTGAGGTATCACTTCTTCAAGGGCGGTCCTGTTGAAAGAAAGTGTTAAGATGATTCCTGTTGAGCCTTCCAGCTCTGAGGTTTCATGCGATGCCATAACCCACTTCCAACAGAGTAGATCGTGTGGTTTTCTACTTAGGATGCCCTTCTACTCTCGCCTGGTATAACCATAGTCTTGGCTGCCTGTCCAGGGGAGTTCCTGGAACTGGTTCAGGGTTGATCCCTTGAGGATACCAGGCTACCGGGCTCGCCGTGTCACCCATGAGCCCTGAGTGGCCCTACTTGGTTCTCACTTTCCCCATTTTTACAGTGAGAGGGATGATAGCAGTTTGGAGCTATTTCTGTCGAAGAATACTAAGAGAGACACCCTCTTCTGTGGGCTCGGCTCAGTGCGGACTGCAAAGTGCTTCGCCAGCCGGGGTCCCATTTGCCTTAAACATCCTTGTGAGTCTGAAAAGGCAGAGGTTTTCTCCCTCCCCGGTCCCTTAATCCCAAGCACAGGCTACAACTAAGCCTTTCTTTTAGAGACATGAATGTCGCCTCATGAACTTGTACTGGCTGTGCGGTGCAATTTAAATGATACCAACGGCAGCTGCTTATTCAGGGTTTGGCAAGTGCCAAGCTCTGTGCTTAGCTCTCTCTGTGTATTGCCTCCTCTGATCCTCATAGCAGCCCTGTGAGGTGGGTATTATTGTAAGTCGCATTTTACAGAGGAGGGCACTAAGGCTCAGAGAGGTGAAGTCACTTGCCCAAGGCCGCACAGCAAGAGCAGGCACATCTATCAGGTAGTGCATGGCCTTGGAGGATGCCGGTGGTGGCCCCCGAAGGGCCAGGACTTCCAGTTTGCAAAGTATCCTGACAGCAGGCGCTTGTGGGTTTCTTAACAGCCTTGTGCATTGTGCAGGGTGGGGACTTTCGGAGTCCTGACTCCAGAGTACAAGCGTGTGTTTGTTCCCCAGCGTCAGCTTCCCTTCATTGACTTGCCAAGTGTGGGGTGTGCCATGCATGGGGACATGGCATTGCTGGGTACACAGTACATCTTTGGAAAAGTCATGATCCTGTGACATCAGCCTTGCATTTACTGAGAGAAATCCTCCACGTTTGACAGGCAAAAATAGGAGGCTCACGGTGGCAGTGACCACAGACCCGGCGATGCCACCACTTCACTTGCCGAAACGTCCAGCAGTCTTACACGCAGCATGTCACTTAGTCATCCCAAGAGCCCCATCAGGAAGATATTATTGTCTCCATTTCACACTTGGGGAAACTGAGGCCTGGAGCAGTTACAAAGTTTTCTCAAGGACACAGAACAGAGCCAGGCTAGAGTCACGTCTTCTCTCGCCAGAGGCCCGGCGGCCCGGCACAGGGCTGGCTTTGTGGCTGTGGGACCCCACACTCAGAAGGGGCCTGTACAAGGTCAATGCTCTGCTATTGCCTTCTGGATATTTTAAATAATTTTGGAGCAAGAATCCCACATTTTGATTTTTTTTTTTTTTTTTGCTGGGCCCTCCAAATTTTGCATCCGGTCCTGCAACAGCAGGATCTTTCTGGGCCATCAGGGGAAAGAAGAGAGAACTCCTGGCTTGCCCCTCACCTGCTCCTTCTTCCCCTGCCTGTCCTAGGCCCTGTTTGATACGCAGAATGAACTACGCACGCACATCCCAAACTTCACCTTCAACCTGGGCTACTCAGGGAAATTCTTCCACACAGGTAAGTGGGCCTGGCTCTGCCCCCACGAGCAACTTCCAGGGGCCCTCAGCATCTATGTCTTTGGAGTGCAGCAGGTGGCTGGCATGCCCACATTGGGGCCACATTTGACCCCTGTCCCCCCCACCCCCATCCAGCAGCCCACAGAGCAGTCACAGCCCCAGGCAGAGGGCATTTGGGGCCAACAATAATACAATAGCCCCCACTCATCCCTCCCTGCCCCTCAGGCTGTGCTGTCTTTTGGGGACGTCTTCTCCCTCTTCTCTCCCCCTTACCTCTGTCTTTTAAAATTATTTGTCCTATGGCTGCTTAAAAAAGTAATTGGTTGAATTTTAAGAACATTACAGAAATATGTAGTACATAAAGTGAGAATGTCCTATAATTGTGCCCACCCCAAAGATGGCCTTTGGCATTTTATTTTAAGTCTTAAGTGTTGAGGCTGAGGGTGTAGGTTGCCTGATTCATGCCTTCCCTCTTCTTTTGGGCTTCCCCCAGTTCCTCAAACGCTGACCTTCTGGGCTGGGCAAGAGAGAAATACCCCTGAGATGTCTCCTGCAGTACATATTTTCTATAGCTGCCTTCTGCTTGGGCAGAAGCAATGTGGACAGTCTCTCTTGAATTCTAGGAAAAACCCTAATACTCCACAGTTCTGGGGGGCAGGGGGCAGGGGGAGTGTGCAACAGGGTCCCAAAACCAAATAGGGTTGTCTGTATGCATTTTTCGTATTCTCAGCCCTCAACATATCAGAGGTAGTCGTAGCAATATGCATGGGGCGGGATTAGACATCCTGTACATGTTTAAAGAGCTCCGATCATTAAGGAAAAGGCAAATGCCAAATGGCCCGCTAGGAAAACAGGATCAGAGCAGGCATGTCAGAGCTAGGAGAAACCATCGCAATCATTGCCTGTGAACCATGGATTGCACACATGGGGCCCAAGGGCGCCGAGAGGAGAAGGACTTGGCCAAAGTCACGCACTGAGTGAAGTCTACACTCTAGAATGCAGGGCCCTGGACTGGGGCTCTGTCTGCTCCCGTGCTGTAGCTCAGGTAACTCTCCCAAGCAGCTCTCTTGGGTGGGCTTGGGCTGCGTACGCCCATCTGCGGGCACCAGCTCGGGCTGGAGAACCTTATGGGGGTGGGCCGGGCCGAGCTGCCTGTGCTCTGACTCTAGGTACTGATGCCGAGGACGCTGGGGACGATTTGCTGCTGTCGTATGTGAAGGAGTTCTGGTGGTTCCCCCACATGTGGAGTCACATGCAGCCCCACCTTTTCCACAACCAGTCGGTGCTGGCCGAGCAGATGGCCCTGAACAAGAAGTTCGCTGTCGTGAGTAAGATTCCCTACAGGGCGGAGCTGGGCGGGCTAGGGGCTGGGCTGGGGGTCTGGACTGCTGGCCTCTCACTGCTTGCGCAGCTCCGTCTGACAGCATTTTATTAGTATCTTTATAGCCACTGTCTTTCTGAAGCCTCACAGAGACCCCAAGAGGTGGTTCTCGATATTCTCACTTTTAGATTAGAAACCGACGCTCAGGGAGGACACACACCAGCTAGGAGGAGGTCCCATCAGGACTTGAACCCAGGCCTGTTTGTTTCCTGAGCCCAAGCTCTTCAGGCCAGAGTGGAAGGCTCAGGAAAGCTGGAGCTGGTGCTCAGGGAAGAGGGAACAAGGCCCAGGTACGGGCTTAGCCTGGGCCCACCAGCCAGTCAGAGGCCAAGACTGGCAGGAAATGCGTTTGTCCTTGCTCCTCACTCCTGGGAGCTGGAGGGCAAGAACTCTGGGCTGAGAGTTAAGGGTCCCAGCTTGGTCAGTCCCTCACTCCGAGACTCGGGGCACATCCCTTTCCTCCCTGAGCCTCAGCTTTCCCATCTGTACTTGAAAGGCTTGGACCCACTACCCTGCCGTTCTAGCCTCTGATTGCTCTCTCCCATTCTAGAAAGGGAAAATAAGACCCAGTGGGGAAGGAACCCCATGCTCACCCTGCCTTGGCCCTCCTCCCCCTAGGAGCATGGCATCCCCACGGACATGGGCTATGCCGTGGCGCCCCACCACTCGGGCGTGTACCCTGTGCACGTGCAGCTGTACGAGGCCTGGAAGCAGGTGTGGAGTATCCGCGTGACCAGCACGGAGGAGTACCCCCACCTGAAGCCGGCCCGCTACCGCCGTGGCTTCATCCACAATGGCATCATGGTGAGTGGGCCCCCGGCGGCCCGTGGGGCAGGTGCACACGCATTGTCCAGGGAAGCGTGGCTTCGGTGTGCTGGTTAGGGGTTTCAGGCCAGGTTCTGCTGCCCCCTCTGGTAGCCAAGGCTCTCGATCCCAGGGAAGGTAGGCTGCCAGTCTGGCCTTTCGTGAGCTCCGTCTTAGCTTTTGTGATAGGGGATCAGGGGATGAACATTTTTAAAAGGGACCTCTGGTAAGGACTGGGAACAGGCCTCTCATTCGTTTGCTCATTTAAAAAAAAATTTTTTTTAAATGTTTGTTTATTCTTGAGACAGAGAGAGACATAGCATGAACGGGGAGGGTCAGAGAGAGAGGGAGACACAGAATCTGAAGCAGGCTCCAGGCTCCGAGCTGTCAGCACAGAGCCCGATGCGGGGTTCGAACTCACAGACCGGGAGATCATGACCTGAGCTGAAGTCGGAGGCTTAACCGACTGAGCCACCAAGGCGCCCCTCATTCGTTTGCTCATTTAAACATTTTTCATGAACTCTTCTGTCTCTGTCCCTTTTCTAGGCACTGGGGATGCAGAAGTGTACAAAACCAACAAAAGTCCCTGCCCTTGTAGACCTGACATTCTAGTGGCAGGAGGTAGACAGTGTGCTCATAAGTGTGTAACATGGGTAATGTATGGTCAGATGGTGATGGGGCCATGGAGAAGAGCCAGGCAGGGAAGAGAGATAGGGAGTGCCAGAGGAGAGGAGAAGCTAATTGAAATAAAGTGACTAGGGAGGGCCCTCCTAGGAGTGAGCCATGCTGCCATATGAAGAAAAGCATTCAAGGGAGAGAAAAACGTGCAAAGGCCCTGGGGTGGCTTGTGCTGGGTGTATTTGAGGACCAACTAGGAGGCCAGTATGGCTGGAGGGGAGCAAGTGAGGGGGAGATAAGGTCGGAGAGGTGATGGGCCCGATTGTGTAGGGCTACATAAGGCCATTGGATGGACATTAGCTTTTTTTCTGAGATGGGAAGGTTTGCATGGGGCGCTGTTACGATCAGACTCCTGTTTTAAAAAGATTTCCATTGTTCTGGTCCCTATGAGTTGCAGAGACTTCAGGAGACAAAGTGGAAAGCAGGGAGACACTTGGGGACCACTGCAGTCTTCCAGATGAGATAGTGGTGGCTCGGACCAGGGTGCAAAGTCAGGATGCAATCAGATTCTGGACTTATTTGGAAAGTCAGGGCCAACAGGATCTGCTAATGGGTTGGATGTAAGATGTGGGAGGGAGAGATGCGTCAAGGATGACTCCAGGGTTTTTGGCCCTAGACGCTGGAAAGCTGAATTGTCAACAGTCCAAATGGGGCATATGTGGGAAGGCCAGATTCATGCTTCCATCTGTCCGTCTGTTTATCCATCCATCCATCCATCCATCCATCCATCCATCCACTGACCTCTGGATACCAGGCATTCATATTTTCTCTGGGGATGAGGTGGTGACCACCTGACAGGCGAGTTTCCTCCTCTCTTGGAGTCCAGTTTCATGAGAGGAGACAGAGACTCGGCAGCGAAACCAGTGCGGGGCAGGGCGCACTCCCAGGCAGGTTCTAGTGCTCTTGAGGGGGGTTGCAGGTGTGACCGGAAGGGGACCCTCTCTGGACAGATGTTCTCACTCACCTGTCTCCGTTACTTTTGGGTCTGCTCATTTTGTTAACGGAGAATAGCATGAAGTGTGTAAAATGGCACAGGCCCGTGGCCTTTGGGGGAGGAGGCCCCCAAGAGTGGGGGCTGTGTGGCCACATAAGACGCTGCCTTTTCTGAGGAGACACCTGGCCGTTCCGCCATCCGTGCCTGGAGGTGCCATAGCTCTCCCCTTCCCCATCCCAGGTCCTCCCGCGGCAGACCTGTGGCCTCTTCACGCACACCATCTTCTACAATGAGTACCCTGGTGGCTCCAGCGAGCTGGACAAGATCATCAATGGGGGCGAGCTCTTTCTCACCGTGCTCCTCAATCCTGTGAGTGCTCCATAGCCCTTGGCTGGTGGTGAGGGAAGCGGCTGCCGGATGGCGTGTCTGCCACCGAGGCTGGCTTTCCTGGGCCTCGAGAGGAGGGGGTGGAAGCAGGTATGAGGGTCAGGAGTCGGGAAACCCACTCTGCGACCCTGGCTCTGTCCCTGCTCTGCTGCATGACCTTGGGAAGGCAATCCGAGTTGTCTTTTTTTTTTTTTTTTCCCTTTCATAATCTTGTACTTCGAGGCAATAGTGTTAGAATTTTTGTCTACGTTCTCCTTCCAGTCTTTGTATGTATAAATACACGAATGTTGTATATTAATATACACAGTCAATCATGAATCTACAAACTGCGTATGTGTGTAATACACATGTAAAATACGTATGTAAAATATGATACATATATTTTGAACTGTTCAGCTGAACTTTCTGGCCCTCTCTTTCCTTACCTATAAAATGGAAATAACCATCCGTGCTTTAATACTGTTCAGTAGATGTTAAGTGGTAGTTGTATTCGGCTTTACGGGGTAACCGAGTACTCCTTGTTTTCCATGAACACTCCACAAAAAATATAAAAGAACACCCAGTGACTGCGCAGTAGGTCAGCTTCCCATTTCAGGGTTATAGAAGTTGGTGGTCAGTCAGACCTGGATTCACCTGGTTGTGCCTCAGCCAAGGTCACACCGCGAGTTTCTTAATGGCGCCAGTACACCTCGGACTGGTCGCAGCTTCGGTCTGCGAGCCGCAGCAAGACGGGAAGAGTCAGAAGTGGGGTGGAGGTGCCTCAGGTGCTGACCAGCCCCGCCTCCCGCCTCCCCTCCCCTGGAGCAGATCAGCATTTTCATGACGCACCTGTCCAACTATGGGAATGACCGCCTGGGCCTGTACACCTTCAAGCACCTGGTGCGCTTCCTGCACTCCTGGACCAACCTCCGGCTGCAGACGCTGCCCCCCGTGCAGCTGGCACAGAAGTACTTCCAGATCTTCTCCGAGGAGAAGGACCCGCTCTGGCAGGTGGGCGGGGTGGTGGCCCAGGTGTCCTGTCACAGAGACGGAATGCCCGCCACTCACAGGCACGCACTCCAGACACGGGCTTGGCCCCCACACCCTCGTACTCTCTCTCAAATGCCAACTCAGGCGCACACTTGGTCACCAGCACGGGCACGCTTGCTGCTCTCACGCACACGCGTGTACATACCTCGCACACAGACCCACGTGCATGAACACTCATGCACACCTTCTGAAAAAGCCTTACAAAACTGTAAAGGAACACAGTGTAGATCAAGTGGGGGTCAAAGCAACTGCCTGACCTAGTTAGGCTTTTTTTTTTTTTTAACATTTTACTTTTAAGTAATCTCCACACCCAATATGGGGCTTGAACTCAAAACCCTGAGATCAAGAGTCACCTGCTCTATCAAATGAGCCAAGCAGGTGCCCCGTGTCCTGCTTAGACTCTTAGATAGTCCTTTATGCCCCTTCTCATGCTCATAGGCTCTGTACCACAGGAAAGGGGACTGATGGGAAGGTTTTGGGGGGGCACCTCTTGGGGACGTAGGCCGCTGGGGGGTGTGAAAATCCAGACACAGAAGCTAAGCTGGAATTGATGGCGGTCTCATGGTTCAGACCAGAGGTCAACAAACCATGACTCATGGGCCAAATCTGGCCTGAAGTCTGTTTTCGTAAATAAAGTTTTATTGAAATCCATCTACACCCATTCTCGTAAGTACTGCCTATGGCTGCTTTCATGCTGCAGCAACAGAATTGAGTAGTTGTGACAGAGACCAGATAGTACTCAAGGTTAAAATAGTTACTAACCGCTTACCAATAGATTTACTAAACTCTGTAGAAAAGGTTTGCTGACCCCTGGTTCAGACACAGCTCATCCAGTTAAATTCAATAAGTGTTCATGAGCTCCTGCTACGTGCCCTGCACTGGGCTGAACTAGGGCTAACCAGAAGTGGTCCCTGCCTGCTCGCAGCTCAGTGTCCTGAGCTGGGGATGTGACAAGGACACGCGTAGTTACTCTACCTGGCAGCACTGTAACAGCCACATATCCATGTGCAAGGAGAGTCCATTCATTGGGTTTGGGGCCCCCCTAACATTCCCTCCACTGTTGTTTTAGGACCCCTGTGAGGATAAACGCCACAAAGACATCTGGTCCAAGGAGAAGACATGTGACCGCTTCCCAAAGCTCCTCATCATTGGCCCCCAGAAAACAGGCAAGTTTCTCTCCTCTTGGCCGGTGTCCCCCACTGCCTGCTATCTCAGCCACAGAATTTGGGGGACCGCCGTGCCCTGGGTCCACTCCCAAGCCATCTTCCCCCTCTTTCCCAGGAAGTGGGAGTGAAGTTGGGATGAACACGAACTGCCTGTCAGTATGGAAGTGGGGAGGGGGTGGAGGATGGGCGTGGAATTTTCCTACCTGTCCTGAACCACCGCCTCAGGGAGCTCTCTCTGCGTCTTCCTCAGAGTCTCTGAGTCTAGGCAGAGAAGCCCAGATCAGCCGTTCTGCAAATTTGAGCGATGGCAGGAAAAACTGGTTCAGTACAAAGAGGACTGGAATCAATTAGTCATGTCTGCCAGAGGCGCAAGAGGGAGAAGCACTGTATGGTTGCTAAGTCTTTGCCAACAAACACACTCTGAGGCATGAATAGGCCCTCCCATGTTATAGATCAAAACACCTGAGGCTCAGGGAAGCTAAGTGACCCCCCCCTCCCCCGACACATTCAGTTAGGAAATGACGGATTCAAGTCTTGAATCCTTACCTCTATGACCCCCGAAGCTTCTACTCTTAACTAAACGAAACCCTGTAGTCTCCTTCTCTTTCAAGATGTCTCCTCCTAGCGTATAAACCATATAGACTCACACACAGGAAAGGAATGAGCTCTCTGAAGGAGGGAGTAGGTCCTGTACAGTCAAGTGGGCAAGAGAGTATGAGTGAGGGAAGGGCACCCAGAAGAAAAGGGATTTGAGTCAAATTTCTTAGCCCTTCAAGAACTTCTTCACATCAACACATTGCAGGGTCTGGAGCTCCCTTTACTCTGAGCTCCTCCCGAGTGTCAGAGGATAGAGCCCAGAACTGGAAACCATCTAGTTCTGGGATTATGGGAAGACACTAATGGATTGGGCATGGCTGCTGGAGTACAGGGGTTGGAAGGATTCTGAGGCCAAGTTCCCGTTTAGTGTTTAGAAGGCCATGATGGATTACTGATGTCTACAGTGGATGCAGGAGTTGGGATACCCACATGCATGCCTTGTATTTGCCATCCGGGGTTTCATAAAATCCTTTGATCATATAGATGAAGAAACTAAGCCCCAGAGTAGGAAAGGGACTTTCCCGGGATCTCCCAGTGAGGCACGGAGAGCTGGATTCAGAACCTAGGATCCCAGGCTCCTTCCTTGTGTTTGGGGCTGGGCCCTGGTCTCAGCTGCCTTCTATCCCTGCAGGCACCACAGCCCTCTACCTGTTCCTGGGCATGCACCCAGACCTCAGCAGCAACTACCCCAGCTCAGAAACCTTTGAGGAGATCCAGTTTTTTAATGGCCACAACTATCACAAAGGCATCGACTGGTGAGTGGCCCTTTCTCTCCAGAGCTGGATGGGAAGGCAGTCACGGAGACTACCCGGGAGGAGGTCTGCTCTGGTCACAGCAGGAAGCAGCTGGCACTTACCCACAGCCAAAGTTCCTGTAAACAGGGACAAAGCTCAGTGACCCTTGGATCATGATGTTGGCGCCTTGTCACCAGCTGGGACGTTTGATGAGGAAGCCCTTTGCCCCTTTACATTATCGCCTGGGGTCAGAGACTGCTGGAAGTCCGAGCCAACCCCGCCCTTGCTTGCCGACAAACATCCTGCGTCCCATTGGATGATAGGGACTTGTCCAAGGTCCCAAGAGTTGAGGACAGAGCAGGGGCTAAAATCCAAGTGTTCTGACCTAAGAGCTGGCCCTTCTCAACTGTGTTTGTCTGACAGTGGAGCCGGGCGGTGTTCTTGTGAGCCCTTCAGAGGGGCTTGCTAGCCCTTGGGGGGTTGCCTGGAGAGGTGGTGGTTGAAATTGCAGCTTCCCTCCAGAACCCGTCACCCGAGGTTACCGCGGGGTGTGGAGCCTACCTGGGGAGTCTTACACTCTGAGTCTTTCAGTGTGTATCTTTCTCCACTATTTGCCTTTTCTTACCCTACATGTGTATCATTACTCTTGTTTATTATGCTAACATCAGTGGTTTACCTGGGCGGAGAGATTATGGGCATTGTTTGGGATGTTTTTTTTGTATTTTTCTCTCTTCCTTTTGTCTATCATCTCTCTCTCTCTACCTACCTACGTGCCTACCTCTAATCTCTAATGTGTCTACTGTCTCTTGTCTAAAACCCATTGTAGCCCCTGGAAATCACCTTTCTTCGGATTTTAGGGAGGTAATATGGTGCGACACCATATATTCAGCAACGCTTTCAGCAGGTCTGGGATGGCACCCCATTAGCAAGCACCCCAATAGCACATACATCAGTTAGTGTGTCTGTTAGCAAACTCTGTGAATATTTACTAATAAGTCAGGTTTTGCTGCCAAATGGCTTTGCTACAAATGTCGGCGGGGGGTGGGAAGGCTCTGTTTTCAGAGCTTTCTCAATATCGGTGTTACAGACAATGGTGGGTGTACAGGTGCTGTTTCATAAAGAAAATTCAGAGATACACCTGAAACTAATATACCACTGTATATTAATGAACTGGAATTTTCAAAAAAAAAAAAAACAAACAAACAAGAAAAATAAATAAATAAGGAAATTCAGAAATAGGAGGGAGCTAGCTATTCCTCGGCCCCATTCCCAAGATTTTGATTTTGTCGGTAGGTATGGGGTGGGGTGCAGGAATCTCACAGGCTCCCAGGGGGTTCTGATAAAGGCGTCCCTGGGACCTCCCTGGAGAAACCCTGTCTCACAGGATACAGGAGGGATCCTACAATCTCAGCTAAGGTGGGTCTTTGGGCTTTGGCTCCCATGAACCCCTGAAGTTGTACTTCTTTTTTTTTTATGTTTATTTGTTTGTTTGTTTATTTATTTAGAGACTAAGAGTGTGCTCGAGCAGGGGTGAGGGGAGGGCAGAGAGAGAGAGGGAGAGAGAGAATCCCAAGCAGTCTCCCTGCTGTCAGCACAGAGCCCACCGTGGGGCTGGCTCTCACCGCGAGATCATGACCTGAGCTCAAATCAAGAGTTAGATGCTTAACCAACTGAGCCACCCAGGCACCCCTGTGTTTGTACGTCTATTTTGCCTGAGTAGATGCCCCTGGTAGGGTCTGGAGTGTTGGTTGAGTTTTCCAAGATGTCCTCAACTCAGAGCTGGTCCCAAAGGACTGGCGTGGACGTTACTCTGGGTGAGATACAGGAGGTTTATCTGGAAAGCCATGAGGCTGACCTATGTGAGGCCGGGGAAGGGTGTGGCTGGCAGGAGGTGACACACTCCCCCTTTCTTTGTCTCCTGGTCCACAGTGACAGCCTAGAAAGTGCCGTTCTAGGTCAGGAAAGAAACCCTGTACTCTGGGGGCAGCTAAGGGTGTTCCTCCAGTCCATGCTGGCCCTTTCTGGGGTTGGAGGTGTCCCAGCTCTCCCCCTCGAGGCAATGGGAGTTAAGGCCCTGTCAGTTTAACTGGGAGCATCTTGTTTAGGTTCAAAGACGTGACCCCCATCCCATGCCTTACAAGCCGTATCACTTCCGTAAGTCTTCATATCCTCCTGACTCCAAGGTCCCCCCTGGAAAGGAGTGGATTCGAAAATGGGAGACTGCCGAGTGGCCGTGTATGCAGAATCCCTACCAGAAGCGAGTCCGTGGGTTCACTGTGCTCTGCTTGCTTTTCGAAGTTCTACCCCCAGTGACCCTCACCTCACTCTCTCATGCCCCCCTCATGAGTCTTGCCTGTGAGCTCTTCTGTCTGGGCTTCCTGCAGGTACATGGAGTTCTTCCCCATCCCCTCCAACACCACCTCCGACTTCTACTTTGAGAAAAGCGCCAACTACTTTGATTCGGAAGTGGCGCCCCGGCGGGCAGCCGCTCTGTTGCCCAAGGCCAAGGTCCTGACCATCCTCATCAACCCAGCAGACCGGGCCTATTCCTGGTACCAGGTGAGCTGGGGCTGGGGCGGAGCCCTGGGTGGGGGCATGGGGCTCTGTCCACCACGCAGCTACTCACTCACTCATTCAACAAACATTTAGTAAGCACCTACTATGTGTCAGGCCCAAGCTAGGAACGGGGTGGTGGGTAAGAATGGAGCCCCTCCTCCACAGTGCCTCCAGCCTAGTAGAGGAGACAGGCAGAAATCCACGACGCATCCCAGCCGGCAGTGACCTGGCCACCCTCCCAGCTTCATCGTGGCTCCTGCCTCTGATTCTGACCAATAAGACGTGGAGGCTGGTTCCACCCTAATGAAATGGAGGTTTGCTGAGCAGTGACCATACTAACTGGTCTCCTCACTGGGCACTGGGCGGGGCGGGGGGGGGGTTCAGAGAAGGATAAGGCATAGGACTCCCCATTCATGGCAGAAGCTGCAAACACCGGATCAGGTAAGGAATTCACCCGGACTGTTGTCTGTGCCAGAGAGGGTATGACTCCTACCTCCTACTTGACTATGTAAGAACTAGAACTTTCTTTAACTTCGATGACCTAACTTAATTTTTTCGAGCACCATTCCACTAGGCTGACAGGAAAGCTTAGACCTGAGCCTTTTGAGGGTTTCCTCCCCTGCCTGCCAATCTTCCTGGGATTGTGATCCAGTGCCAGGGTACGGGGGGTGGGTAGCTGGTCCACCAGCTGGTCCTGGATGGCCTCCTCAGGCCTGGCCACTTTGGGAACTTCCCTGCCACCCTCTGAGCCTGTCTGGGTTCTTCAAATGGCCAGCCACTTCCTCTCTGGGGCTTTGCTGTGTCCACGGAGACAGCAGGTATAGACCCTACGTGCTCTCTGGTCCCACAGGGCCCCCTTCTCTCACTCCCCACCCTGAGATGTGTATGAGTCTCAGTGTGGGTGTGGGGGCTCATGAGAGTTACCCCTAGTGGGCAGGTTCCTGGTCTCTGGATGCTGACGGCCCAGGACATTGTTTTAGGTGGTTCAAACATGGCATTTTCCCCGTTTTGATTCTTTCCCAGTCCTGTCTTAGTCTGCTCCGGCAGCCGCAACACAGTATCATGGATTGGGGGGCTTAAACAACAGAAATGTATTTCTTACAGTTGTGGAGGCTGGTGGATTTAGTTCCTGGTGAGAGCGCTCTTCCTGCTTTCAGATAGCCACCTTCTCACTGTGTCCCCACAGGGCAAAGGTGGGGGGGGGGTGGGGAGAGGAGAGAGAGAGAGGGAGGGGGAGAGAGAGAGAGAGAGAGAGAGAGAGAGAGAGAGAGAGAGAGAAGGACGGAGGGAGTGCTCTTTGGTGTGACTTCTTATAAGGGCACTAATCCCATCATGGTGGCCCCACTCTCATGACCTCATCTAACCCTAATTACCTCCCAAAGTTCCCACCTCCAAATACTAACATTTACGGGGTAGAGCTTCAACATATGAATTCGGGGGAGGGGACACACATATTCAGTTCCTAAAACCGTCTGATTTCTATAAAGGAGACACTCTCAGTTTGGGGTAAATGTCTCTTCAGTCCTTTCTCACACTGCTAAGCTCTGTTTTCAACAAAGAGAGCACAAGCTTCGGGCTCAGGGCCTGTAGCAGACATTTGTATCTGGCTGGCATTTGAGAACGCTGCTTTATTTTTATTGCTTTTATGAATGATTACCTTCTTTATGTGACAACTGATTCTGGTTGTCTATTTATGGAGGCAGTAGAGAGTTTTATATTGAAATAGATTTATGTGAATAAGAAAGATGAGTCGATGTAAATCAAAAGTATATTGACATTGGCACACGCAGGCAGTTTGTGGATATGGCAGAAATCCGAGAGGTGGTGAGCAGAAGACCAACATTTGGAAACTCTGATCTAGTCCAACTCCCGTCTTGCAAAGATGGGAAAGCTAGGGCTCCAAGGGCCATGTCTTCCCCAAGTCAAAGAGCAGTGAGAGGCAGAGCCAGAACTTGAACCCATGGCTGCTGGTTCTAGTCCAGAGTGTTCTGGCCACTCCACGGGTGCCGCCCCAAGAAAGCCTCTTCCTTTGTGGCCTTCATGTGACATTCTGACCCTCTCCCCTTGCACACAGCACCAGCGAGCCCATGATGACCCAGTGGCCCTGAAGTACACCTTTCACGAGGTGATCACGGCTGGGCCTGACGCGTCCGTGAAGCTGCGTGCCCTCCAGAACCGCTGCCTGGTCCCCGGCTGGTACGCCACCCACATTGAGCGCTGGCTCAGCGCCTTTCACGCCAACCAGGTAGCTGCCTGTCCCTGACCCTTGGGAGGGCGCTCACAGTACTGGCTTGTAGCAGCTGGCAGAGAGCCTCAAATCTCGTGTCAGTCTCAGGGCCAGATATGCCCTCATTGGCAAGCTAGACCTTCGGGGTCTTCCAAGGTTTCATTTTTGTTTATCCCAAGGCTGATGTGTGAGAATCCCCTGAGCCCTTGTCCCATTACAACGGGCTCTATGTCCCTGAGGGGACTCTGAAAGCCCTGGGGTAGGGCTACCTTCCTCGGAGGAGGGGAAGGATATGGTGACGTAGTGAGAGCCTGGTCGGAAAGGTAGGCAGGGTCAGATCACAGGCATTTTAGGGAAACCCTTGGAGGGTTTATGCAAGAGAATGAGAGAGGCAGAGAGGTGCGTGGTAGGGTTGTGAGGGGCAAGCCATGACCTTGGTCCAGGGAAGCTGGCAGAGAGCTGGACTGTAGAAGACTGAGGCGTGGGGACACCTGCCATTCAGAAGTGGAAGATAAGGTAGAGGCTATAGAGCGCAGAGTCCCCAATTTGTGACTGTGGCTGCTGACTAGAAGATGGGGAACCTATTTGCCACTAGAGTAAACACACACCCATATCATCCTTCTCTTTTTTCTCTTTCTTCCAGATTCTGGTCTTGGATGGCAAACTGTTGCGAACAGAACCCGCCAAAGTGATGGACACAGTGCAAAAGTTCCTTGGGGTGACCAACACTATTGACTACCACAAAACCTTGGCGTGAGTGTTGCCTTGGCTTTTTGATAGGGTGATTTTCTGAGCAGACACCTGGACCAAAAAGCCAAAGGCTTGAATGATTATGGAAGAGACACAGATTAGTTAGAGTTAGCAAGTGTTAGGAAGCATGCATATCCCTGATAGCTGTCTAGCAGAAAAGCTAATATTAATATGACTTGGGTCATATTAATAAAGGTATCAACTCAAAAAAAAAAAAAGGAGGTGATGAATATGTTCTACTCTGGTCAGTCCCAACCCTGGGGTTTTCTTTTCAGTCTGTGCTGAACATTTTCAGAATCTTTTACTGAAGTAAGTTAGACTACCATTAAACAGCCCCAGTTCCCCATAAGGGTTTCTTAGCATTAGATTTTGACTTAGTTATAATTTCAGGAAAAGGAAACTATGAGTATTGGTGACGGCTCATAATCCCACTCACTCAGAACCTGGCACAAGTGCACTGAGAATGCCCTCCCCAGATTGAGTAGGTGCCGGCCTGTGTTGCAGGAGCTCAGGGCTAGGGAGTCGTGTCTCCTAGTGCTATGTCCCAGACAATGACTCATGCGGCTGGATGGAGGTGGGGGGGGGGGGGGTCTCAAGAGAGGGAGGAATAAAGTCACCTTCCCTGGCTACCTCTTTGGGAAGGTCATGTGGTAAGAATGTTCCTTCTCACTCTCTTGGAAGTTGAAGGTAAAGAAGGTCACCTTAAGGCAGACAGGAACAGCAGCTAAGGGAGGGCTGTGGCATCAGAGATGCCTGGGTTAGGATTCCAGACCTGTTGCTTCTTTAGCTGTGTGACCTCGGGCAAGTGTCTTCGCTCCTTCAAACCTCACTCTCCTCATCTGTAAATTGGAGACAAAGGTGATAATTCCTGCCACCCAAGGGTCACTGTATTGAACGAAGCACGTGTGTGGAACTCATAGCTCAGTGCCTGGCACGTACTGATGCTCAGAAATCCTCTCCATCATCGTCTTCCTCCTTTATGCCTACCCTGTGACCCATCCAGAAATCCCTGTCTCCCTCACCAAATGTGAATTCTGTTTCCTGGCTCTTCTCATGCCCAAGAAGCTCCTATTGGTTCCTGATCTGGGGTTGAATTCTGATGCCAGCATGCCTCCTCCCCTCCCCTTGACAGCTTCAGATCTCATCTCTCCCCCACGAAAGCCTTCGAAGGCCCAGCATGACTTTGAATCCTGAAGGCAGTCTTGCTTTGCCATTTCTGAAATTTAGTCCAAAAGCCAGAACTTCTCAGTGATGAGCATGCTTAAGTACAACAAAAATCCCCCACGAAGCTTTTTTTTTCCCTGTTGGGTTCTTGGGTGAAAGAAGTTGCTCAGCCCTGAGTAGGAGAATGCTCAGAAAAGATTTCCCAGGATCCTCTGGGATTCTGTTATGGGTCGCTGAAGGGATGGACTCACGCTGCTCCACCAGGACAAGAGAAGGCTCAGAACATGCGAGCTGCCTTCTGCTAGGAGGAAGGGGTAGGGGCGTTGAGTGTAGCCCAAGGGCAAAACTCGGGCCAGTGGATGCAAACACCAGCCCCACACATCTCTCTGTGGGTTCCAGAGTGTGCTTGGGGTAGTGGGTTTCATAGTCTAGGCTTTTGCCCTTCCTGGGGTCTGTGAACGTTGCCTTAAGGTGGGAGGGGGATGGGCTGGGCCAGCTCCCATCCATAGGCTTTCCCCAACTCCACAGGTTTGATCCAAAGAAAGGATTTTGGTGCCAGCTGCTCGAAGGAGGAAAAACCAAGTGTCTGGGCAAAAGCAAAGGCCGGAAATACCCAGAGATGGACCTGGATGTAAGTGGACGCACTGCCTGTGGCAGCTGGACAACCGGAGGGGGTCCCCCTGACTGGCGGGGATCCCCTCTTCCCTTTACCGTGCACTCAGCACCTTTTTTTAATTTTTAATGTTTATTACTTTGTTTTTGAGAGAGGGAGACAGAGTGTGAGTGGGGGAGGGACAGAGAGAGAGAGGGAGACAGAATCCGAAGCAGGCTCCAGGCTCTGAGCTGTCAGCACAGAGCCCAATGCAGGACTTGACCTCATGAACTGTGAGATCACGACCTGAGCCAAAGTCGGATGCTCAACCGACTGAGCCACCCAGGCGCTCTGCCATGTGCTCAGCGTCTTAATGGCCTTGGCATTTCTTGGATGGTGATTTATGTATGTATGTATGTATGTATGTATGTATGTATGTATTTATTTATTTATGTATTTATGTATGTATGTATGTATGTATGTATGTATGTATGTATTTATTTATTTTGAGTGAGAGAGCGGGGAGAGGGCCAGAGAGAGAGAGGAGAGAAAGTGTCCCAAGCAGGCTCCACACTGTCAGCCTAGGGCCCGACGCGGGGCTCGGTCCCACAAATCGTGAGATCATAACCTGAGCCAAAATGAAGAATCAGATGCTTAACCGACTGAGCCCCCCAGGTGCCCCTTGGATGATGTTCTTAAAAGGAGGAAATAGAAGCTAGGACATGGTGGGTCAGGAATGGCTTAGTCAAGTGAGTATTTATTACCTTCTGCCAAGGGCTGAGTGCTGTGGGCTTTGAGGATGATTCAGACACGTGCTTTGCCTTCAAGGGACTCCTAGTCTAGGAGGGAGACTAGTTACACACACCAATAAGATGCAGGCCAGCAAGTGCTTCACGCAGCAGGGGAGCTGCACACAAGTACTGTGGGAATTCAGAACACGGAGATGCCACAGGAAGCTGATGGGGCGGGGGGAGGGGTAAGGGAGGGGAGGGGCTCTGGGGTTGGGCCTGTGAGGACGGGGGTGACACCGGACCTGGGCATAGAGGAATCCCTATTCTTGCAGGAGAGTGTCCAAAGGATGCAGGGGAGAGGTTGCACGCTGTGACTCTCAGTTGCCCCGGTTTTAATTAATTCTCTCTTTTCTCCCTATCACGAGAACTTTTACCTTGTGTAATTGTATTTTGGCGCCCTGCCCTATAGGAGTTTTCCCTTGGAAGCTACCATTTTCAGAAAGACTGTGAATGAAAGGTGTACGGGTGGACGCGGACAGAGTGGTGGGGAGGGATCCCTCTTGAATCAGCGCGTCACTGAGATCTGAACTCTCCTTCCCGTTCCAGTCCCGCGCCTTCCTGAAAGACTATTATCGGGACCACAACATCGAGCTTTCTAAGCTGCTGTACAAGATGGGCCAGACACTGCCCACCTGGCTGCGGGAGGACCTCCAGAACACCAGGTAGCCACGGCCACCTCAGCCACACTGAACGTTTGCGATGGCCTGGACGGCCTGCCGCATGCTGAGCCAGACTGACCTGCAGAGTGGGGAGCTGGGCCTGGGCTGGCCAAGCACTTATGAGCAATACTCAGCTGAGGCCCAGGCAGGGCCAGGAGAAGAGCCCAGGCAGGTCCGCAGGCACTTGAGAGCATCCAGTGCCGGGTCTGTGGCCTACAGGACCTCCTTAGCCACCAGGGGTCCGTTCCGTTCACAGCCTTCCATGGGGAGGCCACTTCCTGTTGGGGGGAGGCCACTTCCTGGTAGGAGGGAGTCCGTGAGACTCTTTTCTGTCCCTCACTGTGTTCTACCAACCACACCCTCCCCGTCATCCCATCACTCCCTGCCCCGGGCAGGGTGTCCCCTCAGTATTAGCTGCCCTATTTTCCCCGTCCTCCAGACAATAGGGAGAAGAGCCCAGCTGGGCCTTTTGCCAAACCAGGGAGAGAGACTGGATGCTTCCCTGACTGTTTTGAGCCAGGCACTTCAGAGGGGTCAGCGGGGGACCCAGAGTCACTAGGCTGGATGTGGGGGTGGCCACCTCAAGAGAACTCTGGACCTCCTCACACATTCTGGTTAATACTTTCTCATCTCACCTTCCCTTTTGGGTAAAGGATCACTGATTCCTACAGTATCCACCCAGTCCTTGGGGCCTTCTTCAGGACCCCAGGGCACCGCCATGCCATTTGGACCCAGAGACCCAGGCCTCCCTACCCCTGTTCCTCACCCTGGGATATGACGTGTGGTGTTTCCTGTGGTAAAAGACTGAGGCGGTTCAGGAGTCTGCCAGTATACATGTCCCAATGTACATATGCTGTCCCCACGCCCACCCAACCTTGGCCCCTGGCAGACACTGGGCAGAGTGGGTGAGACTGCTGTCCATGGCTTTGCCCCAGCTACCTGTGGCCAAGGGCTCCTAGAGACCCCCTTAACCCCCTCCCAGATACTAAGAAGCTAAAGTATTTTAATATTTTGTTTTTTTCTTGGTGCCAGAGTTTATACCCTGGGTGCTGGGGTCGCACTGTGTTATATATATATATATATATATATATATATATATATAATGTGTATATATATATATTCTATTTTTTTTGGTTGGGTTTATTTTTAATTCAGTCATACAAAATGGTGGCAAGCCCCAGTGTCACATCTCAGTGCTAGAGAATGGGATAGTAGGATGGAGGAGGGCGTGTGTCTTCATATGTCCGGGCCTCCAGGAGACAGTTTGGAGGTGTCCCTTGGAGAGGTCTCTGTTCCTTCCCCAAGTGTCGCGGTTGTCCTGGGGCTACCGCGGGTGAACTGAGGTGGTGAGATGAACAGGAGAGACCTACTCCCTCCAGGAAACCTGGCTTCGTGAAGCACAGTGACCCTGGAGGAATTCTGGCCAAAGGCAACAGCAGGGCTGGGGCGGGAGGCTGGGGGGCCGAAGGCCAGCCTGTCCCCTCCCCCTCATATGGTGCTAGGTTGGGAGCTGCCCTAGGAGCCGGACTGCCCGCTGGGACCCACTGAACTGTCTCCAGGCCCCCCTCCCCCGCCACAGACCATGGGATCTCGGGGCTGTTTTCTGGTTAGGGTCTGCTCCTACCCCCTTCTTTAACAATGTGAAGTGACGAAGGCTGGGCGCCTGTCCCCAGCCCCTCCCACTGCCAGGTTAGCTTCCAGCCCACCTCCAGGAATCCCTTTCTGGAGAGCCTCGTCCTGTTCGGAAGACTCTAGCATCTTGGGGCTGGAAGGGTCCTTTGACGGGTATGGAAACAGGTCCAGAAAGGGGAGGCGGCCTCCTTGGCTGATGTCTCAGAACTGGGTGCACGCGGAGCTGAGAACTGAATCTGAGGCTCCTGATTCTGGGTCCAGTGCTCTTCTTCCAATGCCACACTGCCTCTGAGCCCATCCTTGGGACCCTACTCTGTGCCAGGTTCCTGTCCCTCCCTCAGTCACACCCGTGGTCATTCCAGGATAGGGGACAAACCACTCCTTCCCAGCCAGGGTGCCTTTGAGCCTTCTCAGTTCCTGATCTGCATTTGCAGTCCTGCCTTGCTCTCCCCAAGAGGTCCTTCCCCAGTGTGCGGGGGGCCGGGTCTGGCTGAGCTCTGAACCCGTCCCCTCTTTTCAAGTTCTTCCCTGGGTGGATACTCAGCAGAACAGCTGCGTGTGGGTCCACTGTCCTGTGAGAGAAGCCTTCCCATCATGCTTCTCCTCGGGGCCTTTGAGCCTGGGAACCCTGGGCAGTGTCGACCCCGCCGGGGATGAGGAACAGAGTGTCTGAGGACAGGGTGGCGTGCCTGCTTGACGCCCGTGAACGCTTGCTGGTGCCACGGCCCAGACTCGCAGGACGGGGTCTTCCGTAGTGCAGACCCCAGCATCGTCCCCCACCTTCGAGCTCCGTGGCCTGTGAAGAGCTTGCAGCTCCCACCTGTTGAAATGTACCCTCTGTGTCTGGACGCCTGCTCCCACCTCCGGGAGCTCAGAAGGCCTGGAGGGCGCTCCATTTCTCTCCGCCTCTGGCTCCAGGAAGGAGCGGGCAGTTTTGAGACCCTGTGGGACCCTGTGGGAGCAGAGGAAATATTGGAGCATTTTGTCCAGGCCCTTCTGGGAGGCTAGGGACTTGACCTGCCCCATGTTCTAGGTCTGTCTGGTCACTGCGACTTCCTTTCCCACTGATGAATCTTTCTTGTGGACCCACTGCCAGGACCTGTGGATATTGGGGAGGGGGACAGATAAATCCCTCTAGGGGCTCTCAGCTACTGCGCACACAGATCCTCCACACGAGAGGTGCAAATGGGTACAGCATCGCAGCATCTTTAATGTTCGCTAATTCATTGTGTTTGGCCAAAAAATAAAAGAGAGAGAGAGAGAGGGAGAAAGAGAAATAGCTTAAGTCATGTAGCTGACTCCACCATCCATTCTGCCATCTTTTCCACGAGCCTTTGCTGGGGGAGGGCACAGGTGTCATGGTCACCTGCAGCTGCCTGAGTCACCTGGAGTTCTAGAGCCGCCCGTAGTGCAGGCGTCTTGTGCTCAGAGGGTGAGCCTGAAGTTTAAAGATGGGCCTCTTCCAAGCCTGTGCGTCGGAGGGCCAGCACCTCCGGGGCCCAGATGAGGGAGCAGTGGTCTGTTTCCAGTGGAGGAAAACTAGGCTGACCCCCCCCCAGAGATTGGTGGTCTCAGTGGGGAGGGGTCCCCCATGGGTTTGTTGGTAAAGGAGCAAGTGAAAACATGTTTTACCAATTCTTTTATTTTGAACACCCAGTACCCTCCATCTAGATTTCAAATGAACACGTTGTCGCATTTGTTTTCTCTCTCTCTCGCTCTCTGTGCGTGTATATTTTTTTTCTGAATTAGTTTAAAAGTAAGTTGCTGCAAATATCATGAGACTTTACCAAAACGCTTCCGCCTGGGTCCCCGAAGAGTTAGGACGTTGTCCTCCATAATTGGCCTGTAGCACACCCAAGACCGCAGTGATTTCCTAAGAACATCCGCTGTTCAGTCTATATTCACTTGTCCCCCAGGTAACTCATACCTGGTTTGGGAATCAGGATCCTGTCAAGGTGCATATATGGTACCTTATAACTGTGGTTGTCGCTCAGTCTCTTGAAATGCTGAAAAATCCTCTCTCCGCTCACTTTGATTTTTTTAAATGACGTTATTTCTGAGGAGAGCAGGCCTGCTGTCCTGTCCGAGTCCCACATGCTGGGTCTGTCTGATCATTTCTTCATGGTGTCATAGAATATGTTCCTCCAGCCCCTGTCTTGTCAAGGGGAATTCAGGCCGTATGGATTTTTGCCTTTTGTGCTGACTCGACAACTTCATCCCGGCCTGAGATGCCCCTCTGCCGTCACCTGTACCAAGTGCCAAACCGGCAGAAGGGCTGGATGGGGTTCCAGGAGCTCAGGGGAGGGCAAGGGGGTGGCCGTTGCAGCTGGCCCTGGGTGCCCCCTAGGGGGAGGAGGCTGGGCCCTCTGGGAAGGAGATGCCTCTGGCTCAGAAAACCCTGGGCTACCCGCTCTGATCCTGGCGATGGACCACACGGCACCAAATAGAGCCTCTCTCTCTCTCTCTCTCTGTCTCCCTCTTTCTCTGTTTTGTGGCCTCCTGGTTTTTACTTCCCGGAGGCCCATGGTCTGTGTGCACTGGAGCAGAGCCAGGCCCCTGGGATGCACCAGGGAAGGGCCTAGCTGGGGAACTGCCTCCCCCAAGCTGTGGTGTGAGGAGAAGAGCACTGGGCTGGAGGCAGGAGATGTGAAATTTCGTCCCAACTGGGTACATTTAGTAGCTGCGTGACAGTTTTCCTCCCAGGGCCTCAATTTCTCCACTTGTAGCATGAGCAGATGGGGCTAAAGCAGGGGTTTTCAAATGTCAAAGAAGGAAGCGGGTCTGCTCTAGGTGAAGTGAGGGTGGAGGGCCCAGGCCCCCGCCCTCAAGGCAATGCTGGGTGCCTGGTTTGCAGCCCCGGGGTGGCTACCTGCCCCCCCCCCGCCCCCCCCCCCCCCCCCCCCCAGGGCTTGCCCTTGCCAGCTCTGACAGCCAGAGATGTTTTTAGTTCCCACAGGGAACGGGCATGGGCTTTGTGAAGGGTCATCGTCAAGGGCCTGGGGAGACTCTGGCTGTGTTTTATCCTAATGAGTTCATCCCTCCCTCTTTCCTTCCTCTCTCTGGCCCTTGAGGAGAATGAAGGAGGAGAGGGTTTTCTATGACTGTGCTAGCTTTTATTATAAGCAAGAGGGCTCCTTTTGTAATTTGTGCATGAAATTCATGTCATTTCCTGGGGAGAGGAGAGGGCTGACTGGAGAGGGTGGGGGGCACACTAGGGGAGCAGACAGAGGTTTCCTTCCCTTGTGTGGGGTGGGGAGAGGGGGGAGAGGGGATGCTACCCAGCTCACCCGATCAGGGCTCTCGAACCAGCCGTTTTGGGTTGTGTTAAAAGTGGGAACCTTCCTCCATTAATGTACAATCTCGAACTAACTGCTAATAAAGTGGGGTTCTATTTGTATGCACTGGTCATGTCTGTCTTGTCTCTCTGAACTTTTTGAAAGGCCTGCAGGGGAGGGGTGGAGATCCAGGGGGTCTGCACCACAGCCAGTGTGGCCACCCTGTGGATGGTGACGGGGGGGGGGGGGGGGGCGGGAGAAGGCATTTTACTCTTTGATGCTGTTTCCCTCATCTCTGAGGGATATGGAGGAAGTTGGGCTCACTGGCTGTTCCTGGAGAACCGGCTTAAAATGCAGATCCCCAGGCCACACTTCCCGAGAAGTGGCACATCTCTGGCAGATGTGGAGTGGGGCCCAGCCATCTGCATTGTAACCTCCAGCACCCTGAGGCACCCCTGGCTTTGATCGATGAGTCCTGTGGATTCTAATTAATTTGGAGAGTCCCACTGTCTGAGCAACCAAACTGTGGTTAAAACACATGATTGTCTAGCCTTCCCAGCCTGATTGAGGGCCAAGCTTGACAGAGGCCCCGGCCCACCGTCTACAACACAGGGCTCTGGACCTGCTCCCTCAGATCCCCCTGCGAAGCTTTAAAACAATGTACATTCCCGGGCACCCCAAAATCCACTCTTTCAGAACCTTTGGGAGTGGGACCCAGCGAAGTGCATTTTAACCCCCTGATACACAGGAAGATTCGAGAACACTGAACCAGGCCACTGAGTGCGAGCCAGAGAAGGTCCACTGGAACGTGGACGGCTGTCGAGGGGCGAACAAGGGCACACCTGGGAACATAACAAAATGCCAGCCTCTGGGCACGAGGGCAGCACCTGCAGGGACCCTTGAAGTTTGTCAGCTGGGAGCTCGGTACAGGTCGTGTGGTGTCACCAACAGTTTGTGGCTGGAGGCCGCACTAATGGGAGCAGTTCCAGAAGGTATGCTACAGAAAGGAGTCCTGTGCCAGTTAAGGGGGTCAGGCTGCATCAGAGGTTTTTGAATTTTAAAATAGCTAATACTAATTTTTAAAAGAGAAAATTGGAAACCAGGTAAAGGCAGGGGTGCTCCGGTTGGAGTGGGGTCAGGGTCCAGACTCTCACCAGCTAATTCCTCCTCTCTGTCCCCCATACTATCTTGGAACCCTAAAACTCCTTGAAACACATTGTGAAAATCCAACCCAGCTGCTCTCAGAGGCCCCAAGATGCTGCATTTCTTTATTATTTATTTTTTTCATTTTATATATATGGAGAGAGAGCATGAGTTGGGGAGAGGGGCAGAGGGAGAGAGAGACAGAGAGACAGAGAGACAGAGAGAGAGAGAATCTTAAGCAGGCTCCATGCTCAGCACGGAGCCCAATGCAGGGCTCGATCCCATGACCCTGGGATCATGACCTGAGCCGAAATCATGAGTTGGACACTCAGCCAATGGAGCCACCCAGGCACCCCTCAAGATTCTGCATTTCCAATAGGTTGGGTGAATAAAGGCATATTAGACTCTCCTCCCCTAATTGAGGAAGAGTCCAGGGAATCTGATACAGTCTAGGCTCCCCAAAGTAGGCATTTCCCTCAGTGAAGCCCTGGGTCATGTGCATAGAGCAGTGTGTTTCCTAATCGTAAAATACTGGAAACAACCTAGGTGTCCATCCACAGGGGATCAGCTAAGTAGCCTAGTGTCGCCACAGGCTGGAACGTGATGATGCAGTTGAAAATAATTAGCTCCGTCTTCAAGTCCTGCCAGGAAAATTTCTATGAGACTGGCCTATAGTGTGACCATTTTTGGAAAGAATGCTACATAGTGTATGTTTTTCCTGGGACTGGAGCCTGCTTGGGATTCTCTCTCTCTCCCTCTCTCTTCCCTTTCCAGTGCACATGCTCTTTTGCTCTCTCAAAATAAATAAATTAAAAATATAAAGATAGGATATTTGTGTATCATTTTTGGAATGAAAATGGGTTCATAGAAAGGGGGCTTGTAAGGATGATGCCATGAAGGCCACACAGCTGGCCTTGACCCAGCAGTTCGCCGTTCGGCCCCCATCAGAGCCCCAGGCAGTGGGGGGAAGTTCTCGCTTTGCCACAGCTATCCTGAGCACCCGTCAAGATCCTGAGCGGAGGATCCTGACCAGCTGTGAGACTTGCCGACAGTCTCTGGCCCTCGGAGCCCAGCGCCCACATGCTAACATATGGGGGGGTTAGAGCCCACATCAGCAGTCCTGGACAACCCGACACGGTATGAGACGGAGGCAGCTGAACACCTGTGAGATTTCTGACAAAAGCATAACACGGATCTAGCCAGCAGATACATCTCTGTTGAGAGACGATTTGCAAAATAACTGGCCTGACCTCTAAAAATGTCATGGTCGTGAAAGATAAAGGCTGAGAAATGGTTCAGAATGAAAGGAAACTAAAGACACCTGGCAATCGCATGTCATGGGTGACCCTGGAGGGGCCCCAGACCAGGAAACAATTAGCTATAAAGGACCCTATAGGGACAAGTGGCAAAACGTGAACATGAACTGTGTGGATTGGATAGTAGTATTGTATCAGTATTAAATTTCCTAATTTTAATTATTGTTAAGAGTCTGTAATTTTTCTCAAGAAGTTCACGCCGAAGTACTTACAGATAAGGGGGGAGAAATGGAGTTTGTAGTTTGACTCACCCTCTAGTGGGTGGTTTATCCGGTGCAGTCTAGACTGTGTCCACCTAGGGGCAGTCTCACCCCAGCTTCTCACAGCTAGAGTGTGGGAAAGTCTCCACCAAAGGCTGGGCTGGTGGTTAACGGAGGTGGGGTAATAATATTATAAATAATAACATCAATAAATTATGTGAATACTACAAAGCATTTCTCAGTGTGTCAGGCAGGCCCTCTGCTTGTTAAGGACTACCTCTTTTAACCCTCGCAACAGCCCTCGGAGGTAAGTATTAGCATCATCCCCATTATATAGATGAGGAATCTGAGGTTCAGGAAGGTTAAGTAGCTCTGCCAGGATCACACAGCTGGAGTCGTTGGTCTGTGAGGCCCCACAGCCTGAAGCCCACGGGGCTCTATTGTGCAAGCTCAGGCACGGAGCAGGGTAGAATCTACCTCTACCCCACATTCGGTCCCCAGCCACTAGGAACTCTGGACCGTTGGTTCCCAAACATCCACCTGTGCCAGACAGGGACACTTCCTGCCTCAGCATCAACCGAGCGGTTCCTGAAATTCAAACACCTGGCCCTGCTGCTCCAGATTCTGATTCAGGAACTCTGGGAAGAGGCCAGGAATCTGTGCTCTACCAAGTTCCCCTGGGGTTCTGTCGTATCATCAGAGGCCGGTGTGAGAAGTGAGATGATTCATTTTCAGAAATACCAAATAAAAACTGTGCTGATTACCAACAGGTTTACAACCTATTGGAAATATGCATGAATGCCCCCCCGCCCCTGCCCGCAGCCGATCACACACACACACACACACACACACAATGGAGCCCCAAAGCCTTAGACACTTCATTTCCTGGTTCTTCTTCCCCTCTCCATTTCGAGGGGTTATTTTTTGCAGGCTTTGCAATGAGCATGCACCAAAGAACTGAAGTCTTCGCATCACCTCAAGGAATGTTCATTTGTTCCCATCAGACTACTTGTTGCCTTACATGGGCATAAGCCACTTCCGGTAAGGCTGTAACCTCTGTAGTGCTCAGCCAATGAGGAATCAGGGGAGGGACTTGCACGCTAGGAGATAAATTGCCTGCTGTAACCACCGAGTGTGCTTCTTCGTCAGACACCTGCTCTTAAAGGAACGTTCATTGAAGCCTCGCTTCACTGTGCTCCGAGGCTCCGTGTCCCCCCATTGATTGGGGCGGTGGGCTTATTTCTCACAACCAGCAAGTCTTGGTCATTTCCATCCAGCATATTTTCTTCCTGCTCTCTACAGCCCCAGGCTGTGTGCTTCTAGGGTAGGAGATAGGCATGGATCCATCCCTGCCCCAGATGATGTCACAAAAGTACCGTAAATCTCTTCTCTTTCAAGACTCTCCCTTCCCCTCCATTATGACTTTTTTGGAGGCTTGTTTTTCCTGCCTGTCAAATCCACAGCCCTTAAATCTCTCTTCATACAGGAAGTCTTCCTGGCTTGCCTCTCTATACTCTCTGATCACAGATATCCATAGATGGTCATTAAAAAAAACAGAAATACAAGATTGAAGAGTATGATGCAATAATATATAATATGATGTTTAGGTTACAGTGCAGATAATTTTATTGTAGCATATGTTTATATTATCACATGGTATATATTTTTATTATATTAGTTAGGTATATCATAGGCATTTAGTTCCAGTATATACATTTAGGCATGATGTGGTAGAGCTAAGAAGGCCCATTTAGTCTCTTAGTTCCTCTCTTCCCCATTTTACAGATAGGTAAGTTGAGGCCCCGGGGCAGGTAATGGGGCTCAGGGGACCTTGAAGATCCTTGGTCCCCAAACCCCCTGCCCATGTGGATATAAGCTCACCTAAGACTAACGCACCAATATTCTAACTGCCTGGCTCATAGCAGCTTGTGGTCTAAGGAGGGGAGGCGGAGGCACGTCCTCAATGGCTAGCCCAGCCCCCACCCAGCCGTTAGTGTGAAGGAGGGCCAGGCCCATCTGCACAAGCTGGAGTCAGTTACCCAGCTGTTTATGGGTCTTTGCCTCTGGTGTTTATAGTTCCGCCTTTGGGTCTGCTTAGCGTCCCCGCTAATTAGAACAGTACTCCAGGAGGCGGCGTGGGGTGCCGGGGGACCACTGATGGGGAGCAGCGGGCTGGACCTGGGCCCTGGCTTCTGCCTCGCCTTGCTCCCACAAGGATTTCGGGCGTTTTTCAGGGACACGGAAAGGACAGCACGATGGCGCCGATTAAAATCAGGTGAGAAAACAGGCCTGTGGGGGAGGGGAGAAAGTGGAGGCAAGACAAAGGCTACAAATTCGGGCCAAATCTTGGGCCAAATCTTTCCTTTTAAGAAAGTACCCCCCTTTTTTTTTTTAAATCACTAAAGTTATAGATGTCAATTGTGGAAAACTGAAAACATACAGACAAATGAGAAAATGAAAATGTGTCCCACCACTCGGGAAAACCACAGTTCACGTTTCAGGACTTTGCCCTTCTGTCGGACGTGTAAAGTTGTTTTTGTAGAAATGAGAAAACACTGGCATTCTGTTTCTCAAACCTCTTCTTAACCGTAACAAGTTGTCCACATTTTTACGTGTTATTAAGCGTTTCTCTACTGTAGCCGATCATGTCATTTCCATTTTTTTATTGTGATACGAGATTGTTTGAAAGAATTGCAAGCACCAGGGAAGTAAACAGAATCTGAAGCATGTGTCCTCTTGGTCTGGTCGGTGGGGTCACGCTTCTAACTCTTTGGTGGGACTCCTTCACACATTGTCCTCCACACGCTGTATCGTTGGGTCACAGTGTATTTCAATGATCCCCCCTCACTGGACATTGAGGTTAGGCACCCCGCTGTGGCTCGAAGCCTCCAGGCAGCCGGGGTGTTCAGAGAAACCTGACACCAAAAGCAGATCAGTTTCTCCCAGAAAAATCTCATCGGTGCATCTGCATCGTCGGGAGTGACGTCCTCAGCAACACGCTGGTGGGAAACCAGCTGCTTCCTTGTGCGGGTCGTGCTTGTTTCTATGTTTGAAATTAATACAAGGAATTCACATTTGTTTCAGAAAGTTTTAAAAATACAAATCAGCCAATCCTAAGACAATTGAAATCACTCCACACAGCAAGTACTGCCCACATTTTGGTGTATACAATCATAAAAGCTGCAATGTTTATTGGATGCTTGGTCTGTGCTAGTCTCACTGTGCTAAGTGCCTGAGACGTCACAGGACCAGAGTCCTTCCTATTTGATAGATGATGCAAGTCTAGCGTTTAGGTTTGGAGACTTGTCCATTGTCTCCTGGCTCTAGTGTGCCAAGTCTGCCCTTGGACCCAGGCTTTCTAGCTTCCAAGTCTATACACCTACCCTACAACCCTACTTCTTCTTCTTTTTTTAATGGTTACTTATTTTTGAGAGAGAGTGAGCGAGTGGAGGAGGGGCAGAGAGAGCGGGAGACAGAGAATCCCAAGAAGGCTCCACACTGCCAGTGCAGAGCCCAATGCGGAGCTCGAACTCACAAACCCTGAGATTGTGACCTGAGCCGAAATCAAGAGTCGGATGCTCACCCAACTGAGCCACCCGGGTGCCCCCCCTCCCCCACTGCTTTTACATATCTGCCCATAGGCTGGTTTCCCTCTTCCCACATTAATGTTTCATAATCTGCTGGTTTTTTCTCTTAGTGATAAATTATGACGATCTTCTGGTGTCATTAAAAATTCCTCCTTATGGGGTTCAGTTTGTGAATGTACCATACTGTATTTGATGGCTGAATATGTGCATTGTGTTAGATTTTTAGTACCATAAACAAAGCCACGCTGAATATTTATGCGGCTTAACCCTTGAAGACTGTCCATAGTTATTTCTACGAGGCTGCTTTCTCTAATGGCCCTTACTGACCCATCACACCAGAGGGCAAGGGCATCAGGGTGGCCAGGGGGCACCCGGTGAGCTGTGCACACCCAGCTTCTGGCTGAGCTGGTGCTACTTGAGATGGATATTCTGTCCATACAGAAAGCAGCAGGAAAGTCTTGCTCTTTAAACTGTGCTCCTGAAATGGTTTCTCAGTGGAGCGCAGGGAACCACTAAAGGGCTGAGAGCTAGAAATGAACTGCTCAGCAAATGACCCCCTTGTCTCCACAGGAGGGCAGCCCGCTTGACTCCATAGATGGCTGAGTCAGAAAAGGAATAAGAGGGGCGCCTGGGTGGCTCAGTGGGTTGAGCATCTGACTTTGGCTCAAGTCGGGTCATGATCTCGCAGTTTGTGGGTTCCATCCAGCCCTGCATCGGGCTCAGCCCTGCAGAGCCAGCTTGGGAGTCTCTTTCTCTCCCTCCCTCTCTCTCTGCCCCTCCCCAACTTGCGCATGTACTCTCTCTCTCCCTGACTCTCTCTCAAAATAATAAATAAAAGAAAAGGATAAGAGAAAACCAGTCTGAAAAGGTGGCATCCCATCTCCAACAGAGGGGATTCATTTCCTTCCCCTGCAGATCTAGATTAGATTCTGAATTTGGGGCCAATCCCACAGGAGGTCCACAAGGACCCAGGGCTCTGCTCCCAGAAACACCTGAGGGGATGCCCTGGAGCCCGGTGCGGTAGATCGGGCATCCTCGTGCACAGAGTGCTCGGTTGGCTGGGATTTGGGGGACTGGCTAGCCAGGGTGGGGCAGGAGAGGGTTCCAGGCAGGTGAAATTCTGGGCAAAGCCTGGAGGAGAGGGCTGGATAGCCACGGGCTGCCAGCATCCGAAGGGTCTTAGCCTGGAGAGTGGAGGCGGCGGGGTGGTGAGGAAGGAGGGGTGATGAAGCTTGAGGCTTTTGTGGGGTCCACGGGGCCTTGTCCACGGGGTAAGGGGTCTGCCTGTTATCCCAGTGCTGACAGGACCCGCATACCGGTTCAGCGCAAAGAAACATGATGAGGTTTTTTTTGCCCCTGCCTCCCTCCAACCTCTCTATTCTCAGATGCCCAGAGGCCTCCACTCCGCACCGGACTCTGCCTGGTGGTGGGCGGGAGGCAGGGCAGAGGACGTGGGTCATTGCGCACCCCAGACTGGGTCACTGGAAGCTCTGTGGACGGGAAAAGAGGCTGAGCGGGGACGCCAGGAAGCACGGCCCCCACCCGCCCTGTCCACGAGAGACCCTCAGAAAATGAGCTCTCATCTCCGTTGGTGGTGGGTGGGGGGGTGCCCTGTGCCGGCCACCCATCGCACGGTCTCACATCCCAGCTCTGCGTCTCGCCAGCTGTGTGGCTGTAGCCTGGTCACCTTCTCCTTCTGAGTCATAGTTTTATTGTGTGTAAAATGGAAACATCTACAGAAGGAGGCACGGAGGGCAGCCTCCACTCAGTACTCAGTAAACATTACTTATGACTTGTGCCGGCTACCCTCAAGCTCTCCTCTCCAACAGGGCTGGGGTGCGGCATCTCCCCTCTTCACGGACCTGGGGCCTGCTTCTAGAGCTCCCTGTGGGAGGCCCCTTGGCCGTGTGGAGGCGGCTGGCGGAAGCAGCTGATGGCAGCCTCCCCCCTTCACAAATGAAGTCGCCTCCTCTCCCTTCCCCATTAAATCGAGTTTGTGAGCCTCCTGCTCCCGGTTCCCTGACAGGTGGGACGCCAGGTACAGAGCACCTATTGTGTGCCAGCCCCTCACGGCGTGCTGGGCATCATCTCCCTGAATGCTCACAACTCCCTGATGGGGCTCGTTGCTCCCCTTTACCCGGAGACCTGAGTCGAGGCCTAGAGATGTCTGGCGAGTTGTGGGTGGCCGGGCTGGGACCTCACCCCGTCTGACCACAAGGTCCTGGCTCCTCCCTCTGTGCTGTCCTGCACCCCCGACTTGTCCCCCACCTGACGTCCCCTTGCACTCCTGCCTCCCCAACGGTGCCCCACCTGGCTGTTGTGTGCGAGGTGAGCCCCGTGGAGCTCTCACAAGGCACCATTCATCCCGCAGGCTGCTGATTGAAACCATGTGTGGTGTAGCCGGCCAAGGTGGCGGCAGCTCCGGAAGCCAAGCCTGGCCCGGGGCCTGTGGGCCCTGGGAGGATTGGGGGAGGAGGTCCAGCTGACCTGCAGGCCTGCAGGGCTGAGGGGAGCTCCAGGGCAGGACTGGCCTCCTCCTCCACCTGTGTAGCCACCAAGGGGACCCTGACTCCTGGACCCAGACTGGGGACTTGGGAGGCTCAGAGGCCCCCTCCATGTGAGCGGTGGGGGACTGGGCCCCGAGGCTTTCCAAGACTCTCTTTGGCAGGGTTGGGCGCTAAGGAAGGTGTGCGTGTGTGTGCGCGCATATGTGTGTCCGCGTGCTGAGGTCTGTGCAGGGTACCCTGCGCCCTGGGACTCATGGTCACTTCAGGATTTCAAAAGGACGGTTTGGTACAGTGATTAAGACCACAGGCTCTGGAGACTCACAGACCTGGGTCTGAGTTCCATTTCTGCTGCTTCCTAGCTGCAGAGGCAGCTGCTTAGCTTCTCTGAGCCCTTCTCATTCACCAGATGAGGCCTGAGGCCTGATCAAAGGGTCTGAGCAAAGATGGAGCCACATTGGTTGGGGTGGGGTTTTGGGTGGCCGTGGCTGGCTCTGCTGAGATGCCATCCCTAGATCGTGGGACCTAGGACCTCTAAAGGCATTTTGGCTCTAACTCCTGACCTCTGAGTCGTGGCCTGTCTGGGAGTTGGGAGGGTGCTAAGTGTGGGGTGTCTGTGTTTCCTCCGGGGCCTGAAGGCTCCAGTTAGTGGAGGTGAGCAGGGGAGCATTGGATCCCCCGCTGGGGTGAGGTGCGGCTAAACTAACCATCCCCTCCCACGCCAGGAACAGAGCAGGGCATTGTTCGCAGGGCCGCCTCCCTGGCACTGAGGCCCCCACAGGAAGGGGTGTGCAGGCCAGACTATGGCCAGCACTGACCACAGTCTTGGCTAAGCCAGGACTCTTCGGGGGCCTGGTGTCTCAGAAGACGCTCTGGTTTCCCGAGGAAAGCACGTTCTACTGGGCAACTCAGGCCTTGTCCAGCCTGAGGCTGGTGACAGAGATACTTTGAGGGCCTGTGGTCCTGGCTGGGTGTCTCCCACAGGATGGCCCTGGGACATCCCCAGGGGTGGGACTAGCCCCAGAATAGGAGCTCCCTGGAGACAGGCATCCCTGGGCCCCACCCTGTGCTCCAAGGCATGCAGGCCCTCCAATGTCCAATCCAAAAGAGCCCTGCCCCTCCTTACACAGCACAATGCTGAAGCCAGGAGGAAGAGGGTGTCCATGAGACACAGGGCGTTCAGGGGCAGAAGGTCAGCGTTTTGGGGCACCCGGGTGGCTCAGTCGGGTAAGCGTCCGACTTCAGCTCAGGTCATGATCTCACGCTCCATGAGTTCGAGCCCCGCGTCGGGCTCTGTGCTGACCGCTCAGAGCCCGGATCCTATTTCCGATTCTGTGTCTCCCTCTCTCTCTGCCCCTCCCCTGCTCGCTCTCTGTCTCTCTCAAAAATAAGTAAACATAAAAAATAAATCAATACAATTAAAAAGGAAAAGAGGGTCCGCGGTTTCCTTTGGGGGCGGACAGCTGAGGTAAGGGGAGGCGAGAAGATGGCTGTTGCGAGGAGGGGAATCTGAGCGGATGTGAAACAGCTCTCCACTTCCTGGCTGAGCGACCAGGACGCCCACCGGCCCTCTGTGAGCCTCCACCTGCTTCTAAAGCAGAGGGGAGAATCTACCACAGGGGGCTGGCTGTGTGAGGGCTGAGGAGGATCGGGTAGGGATGCAGGACCTGGGGGTGGTGAACAGCATGTGGGGGGGGGCAACCTGGGTTCAAACGTCAGCTCCTTCCCTCGCCACGGTGTGACCTCGGGCCAGTCACTTTCTTCTAGAAAAAAAGTTAAAAAAAAAATCTTCCTCATGGGACTGTTAGAGAAACCAATTAGCTGACATGTGGCCATGGGCTTGGCATCCCATTTGGCCCATGCTGTGTTGGTCCATTTAGTATGCCAGCTTGGCCAGGCTACCGTGCCCAGCTATCCAGTCAGGCACGAACCTAGCTGTTGCTGGGAAGGTATCTTATAGGTGTAACTGTAGTCCATAACCGGTTGATGTTTGGTGAGGGAGATTATCCTAGATAATCTGGATGGGCCTTAACTGAATCAGGCAGAAGACCTTCAGAGCAGAGCCTATGTGTCCCTGAAGAAGAGATTCCACCTGGGCCTGACAGCTGTATGAGGTAAGGTTCTCCAGAAAAACAGAACCAAGGGAATGTATTTGTGTGTATGTATACACACATTCTATTGATTATGTATATATGTGGTGTGGTGGCAAGCTGATGGTGTAGTTCCAAGGCCTGAGGTCCAGGACAGCTAATGTTTCAGTTCAAGTCCAATGGCAGGAAGAAGCCAATGTCTCAGCTCAAAGGCATTCAGGCAGAAAGAATTCTCCCTTACATCTAGGACGGTCTGCCTTTTTGTTCTTCAAGCCCTTCAACTGCTTAGATGAGATCCACCCGCATTAGGGAGGGGAATCTGCTTTACTCAGTCTACAGATACAAATGTTAATCTCATTCAAAAACATCCTCAGGGAAGTTCCCAGAATAATGTTTGGCCAGGTATCTAGGCCCTCCAGGGCCCAGATAAATTGACATAAAGTTAGCCATCCCATACAGATTTCCAACTTGCTAACCAGCCCCTTCCATTGTATAAGCCAATTGCTTGCAATAAATCTTTTGGTGTGTTCCTCCTACTGATTGTGGTTCTCTGGCTGAGCCCTGATTGATACATATGGTAAGCTACAATAAGAATAATAACCATTATTGTCATCTTTGAGAAGTCCCCAGCAGTGGGCCTGGACACAGTAAGCCCTTGGCAAACACCATGGAACAGAAGTCATGTCAGTTTCTTCCATGACTCAAAGGGATCCAAGCACCAAGGACAAGTCCATTCCCAAGACCCCAGCATGGGCAGCCTCATCACCCACCCCCCCCACCCCCAGCTTCCCACACAACTAGGCTGGTGTCTGTGTGTGTCAAACACACAGAAGAGCAACCAGTCACATAGCTTCATTACACACCTCTACTAAACACTTCACATATTAACTACTTTAATTCTCACAACAGCCCTCTGAAGTAGCTACCAGAATTCTCCCCATTCTACAGAAGGGTAAACTAAGTCACAGGGATGCTCATTGTGCACCCAAGATCCTATTGCCGTAGCAAAGGAGCAGGGGCCCAGCCGGAATCAGAGTCTTTATCCTGCTGCTCTTGTGACAGCTCTTAGCCTGCTACTTTCTAGAAACTGAAAGAGGTTTTCCTGTGACAGTAAACAGGTCCTTTTATGTTTTTCCTCGTTATAAGATAAGTGTGTGTCTCCTTGAATTTTGATCTCAGGTTGAATTCCAGCTTTGAGCCTTCATTGTCTGATTCCTCTGTGTACCCTGGGTATCTGGAACATAGTAGGTATATAATAAGTGTTAGTTGTTTTATCTTTTTTCTGAGCTTCAATTCCCTCTGTTATATAGTGGGGTTCCTGATGTATTCCCTCCTTGAGCTTTCAGTTGTCCAATATGTTGATTTCCTTCTTTCTCATGGGATTCTTGCCACTTACCTTGTGTGTGTGTGTGTGTGTGTGTGTGTGTGTATTCTCTCCTGATAGCCCCTACCCTCACCCACGGTTTGGGTTAGAAGGTGAAGAAAAGGAAGCAGGGGAAAGGAAGGGGCGAGATGTAGGACAGGAAGAAGAGAAGGGCCAAGACAAGGGTGTCTGCTCTGGCTTCTTCCCTCAACACTGTAATGGAGATTGTAGTCAGAATTACAAAGCAAGAGGGGAAAAAAAATTAAAAAGAGATCTGGATTGGACGGAGGGAAGTAAAACTAATCTTTATTTACAGGTGACATGATCCTGTACGTGGAAAACCCTAAGGAACTCATTAACGAACTATTAGATCTAATAAATGAGTTCATCAAGGTGGCAGTTTACAAGAGCAATATGCCAGAATCTGTTGTGCTTCGGTACATTTGCAACGAGCAATCCAAAACTGAAATTAAGAAAACAATTCTTTCACAGTCGTTTCAAAAAGAACAAAATGCATACAAATAAATTTATCAAAATAAGTGCAAAAGTTGTCTCTGAAAAGTAGAAAACATTGTTGGAAGAGACTGAAGAAGCTCTAAATAAATGGAAAAATATCAGATACTCATAAATTGGAAGATTCCACTAATATTACTAAGATGGCAATACTCTCCAAACTGATCTACAGAGTCCATACAATCTCTGTCAAAACCCCAGCTGACTTCTTTGCACAAACGGATAAGCTAATTCCAGAGTTCATATGGAATTTCAAGGGACCCAGAATAGCCAGAAAGATCCTGAAAAAGGAGAATAAAGTAGGAGGATTCACATTTCCCAATTTCAAAACTCACTGCAGAGCAGCACTAAGCAAGACAATATGGTACCAGCGTAGGGCTAGCCATTTAGATCAATGGAATAGAACTGAGAGTCCAGAATTAAATCCACATCTCTGTGGTCAATCGATTTTCAACAAGGCTGCCAAGACCATTCAATGGAGAAAGAACAGTATTTTCAGCAAGAAAAGCAAGGAATGAGCTTGGGTTTGGAGATCAGGCAGACTCTGACTTGCTGTGTCATTCTGAGCAAGTGAGTTAACTTCTCTGAGCCTGAGTTTTTTCATTTGTTAACATGAAGATGGTGAGAAAGTGCTCGTCTCCCCGGTCAGGACACATAAAATGTGTGAATTGCTTAGCTCAGATCTGGTCCCTTGAGCAAATGCACGTGCAGGGCGGGAAGAACAGGGTGGGACATACCAGTGAGGGTTAGGGTCTGGTGCTCCTCCCAGGTAGCCCCTGGGGAACCCCTTCCCCCAGGAAAAGTCAGGGCCGGTGGGGTTTGAATCTGCAGACTGAGCTTGGCGGAGCTCTGTGGGTTGGTAATAGACAGGAAAGGAGATTCCATTACGCAGGAATGTCTGGGGAGGGGGTGGGGAAGGAATCGGCTTCCCTCCTAGCACCAGCCAGCCCTGCAGCCTTGATTGATGTGCCTTGCACCACAGCAGCAGGGCCTGGCGGAAGGAGGCCCCTCAGCCGCCACTCACCCCTCCTGGAATGAGGCCAGCAGCCAGATGTTCCTGGCCTTTGCGGAGCTGGGATGGGGGCAGGGAAGACCGGCAGTGGGCCAGGGGGCAGCCGCCCAGATGTTGAGCCTCTGCCTCCTTTTCCTCAGCAGCTGGGCTCAGGTGGCTTTGGTTCTGCTGTTGACCTTTGGCCAGTGGCCGCGTCTCCCTGGGCCTTGACCCTGTTCAGAATTGGGGATGCTGGTCCTCACCCACCCTGTCCTGCTGGGTGAGGCACGCAGCTGCCAAAAAAGAGCTTTAAACTCCAAAGAGGAAAGTCCCACCTGCCCAAGGGCTCTTGGGATATTCTGGCCAGAGCCACAGGCAGAGGTGTGACCTGGGCCTGGGCCCTCCACAGGGTGGGGAGATCCGGGTGAGGCCCCTGGATTTGTGGTTTGAGGAGTGGGTCTGAAGGCAGATTCTGGGTAGGAAGGTGGTGTTCCATCAGCAGGTGCTAAGATCCATCCAGGATTTATTGCTTCACGTGCTCCCCTCAAGAACCATGATTGTAGCAAAGGGCACACCATCGTCTCTGGCCTTCTAATGATTTTGGTTTTAAATACATAATAATTGGGGCGCCTGGGTGGCTTGGTCTGTTGAGCGGCCAACTTCGGCTCAGGTCATGATCTCGCAGTCCATGAGTTCGAGCCCTGCGTCGGGCTCTGTGCTGACAGCTCCGAGCCTGGAGCCTACTTGGGATTCTGTGTCTCCCTCTCTCTCTGCCCCTCCCCTGTTCATGCTCTGTCTCTCCCTGTCTCAAAAATAAATACACGTTAAAAAAAAATTAAATACATAATAATTAAAACAGGAAAAAATACGTAAGGAGCAACAACAAAAGAGAACTAAACATTCCCCCCAAGATTCACCATGTATGATTATTAACTACTAACACGGTGCAAATTCTTCTTTATTTATATTCTGTGTCTGTGGATATAAATATTTATGTATGCATATTTTTCAATAAATGGGCTCATCACACACGTCTAGCTCTGCAACCTGCCTTCCTCCACTCAGCAGCACGCTGTGAACATCTGCCCACGTTCAGAAATGTGGATCCACATCGACCTTGCGGCTGCCTTTTCATTATGCAGCTGCCTCATGTCGTTGGCTTTGGGGAAATTTCCAGAATTTCTCTCAAATGGACAGTGTCGCACTGAGTCTGTCTGTACCTACACCTTTGTTCGCATGTAGTTTATTTCCTTAGGATGAATTCCAAGAAGTAAACTCAGTTGGTTGATGAATATGTCCTGTGGGGGCTTTGAGGGACATACAATCAAACTGACCTTCTGAAAGCCTGGCCCCATTTAATTTGCACGCGTGAGCCCTCGTTCCCCCAACTCACCTCATGTGTTTCATGCTGGAGGCTGCCTTCCACGTCCACCCTGGCCTGGCCCCACCTTTGGAGGAAGGTGGTGGTACCTGCGGGGACACTTGGTTGTCACTGCCAGCCCAGGGACACATCTTTCCCTAATGTTCTCTAAAGGACACCAAGGAGTGGGGATGTCCTGGACTGGAACTGAGGAGAACTTGGCTAAGTCCTGTCTGGTCCTCACTTTGCCCACCTGCGAACTGGGAGAACCCCGTATCACAGTTCTCTCCAGTGCATATGGTCCGTGGATGACAGCACCCTCTTCTGTAATCCCACCTGGCCGACAGCGACTTCCATGACTTCGTGTAGGGACTGTGGCAGGCACAAAGGCAGACGTCACTCCTGAGCACTTACCACAGGCACAGTGCTGTGCAGTGATGGGTCTGCTTACCGCCAGACAGCAGCAGCTGGGGTCTTAGAGGACCTGCCTCCTTGGTCCCTGGGAAGAAGGAGGTGTGACAATGCAGCCTGAGGGGTGACCTCTTGGAGAAGTGTCGGGGGGAGGGGAATGGACTTAGAGGTGACCTCTCAAGGGTTCCTGGAACCCAAGAATCCCGTGAACTGCATGGAACCGGCAGCTTTCACGACGTTCACGTGTACGCACTCTCATCCAACTTCACACGCAAACCCACACATCAGCTACTCGGGACAACATTCCAGCATTCTCTTCCCTTTCACAAACACACACACGCAAACTGAAGCCTACGCTCCTCTGCCTCACACTCAGATACACCGTAGTAACAACAGGATAACAGTGATTTTAATAACACATTCATTGAGCATTTCCTACGTGGTGGGCACTTCCCACACATCATTTAATGCCCCCAGTAGCGGGCACGATCATTAGCTCCACCGCACAGAGGAGGGGGAGTAGGTCACCTGCCTAAGGTCACAGAGGTGGGGAGTGAAGGAGTCCCGCCCTCGGCACACAGTGGCAGCCCCCCTCCCCGCCACTGGATGCACCCTGACCCACCCTAGCTCCCTGCAGGCTGCCTTCCCGCCCAGGCTGCTGGTGGCCTGGCCGAGGGAGCGCTTGCCACATGAGTGCCTCCAAGTCTCACCCAGCCCTTGGTACACAGTCGAACAGACCAGGCTTGTCCAGACTCCGGCAGCTGGAGACACAGTAAACCCAGTCTGTAAACCACCTTCTTGGCTTCTCACGTAGAACCAGAGCTTCCCCCAGACCTGCGTTTCTGAACTACAAGGGCAGTGGCACCCTCCCTTCCTCCCTTTACCCTCCTCCCCTGCCCTGGCTTCATCTCCCTTGATCTCCTTCCTTGCCCTCTCAAGCCAGCCTTGAGGACTTACTTACCTGTGCCTGGCCCCGAGGTCAACACTGGACTGTAGCAGGGAGAGCAGTCCGGGTTCCATCCTCCAGGGACTGACGACGGCTCAGCCGATCGGTCGTATGAGGCCCAGAGGACGGGCTCGCTCAAGGTCACACGAGGAGTGGGCGGCAGAGTCAGACTTAACAGCCACATCTCCCACGCCAAGGCCACGGCTTTTCTTGGGGAGACAAGCCCACCGGGAGGACTAATGGTGCTGTGCTCTGTATACGTGGCAGGAGCTCAGAGCAGTCTGAACCCTAACCGTAGCAACAATGGCACTAGGCATTTTATATGCCTTCTCTTATTTACTCCTCCTGATAACCCAATAAGGCGGGTATTATCATTACCATCTTTCCCCCTTTTAACAGGCAAGGGAACCAAGACTCACAGCTGGTCAGAACTCAAACCCAGGCATGATTCTCCAAAGTTCAAGCTCTCTCATGAGTCTGCACTGCCTTGGGTGATGAAGGGGCTGTGGCACCCGACACGTGAAGGCTTTGGCAAGCTGGGATTTGAGCAGGCTTTTAAAAGGATGGGAGGAGGGGGATGGCTAAATGGGCAAGGGGCACTGAGGAAGACACTTGTTGGGATGAGCACTGGGTGTTATACACAGGCGATGAATCACTGGAATCTACCCCTGAAATCTTTTTTCCCCACTACATGCCAACTAACTTGGATGTAAAGTAAAACATAAAAATAAACAATAAAAAAATAAATCAAAGGATGGGAGGAGAGAGGGGAGCATCCTGGGAAGTAGGCCCAGCTTGAAGTCAAGGTACCCGTGAGCCCTAGCTCACAAGGGGACAGACAGATCAATCTGAAGGGAGCCCAGCAAGCTCTTGACCTCAGATCCTTTCTTGAAGAAGGAACTAATAGATGAGCCTGGCCCTCGACCTTGGTGTGGAGTGCTCCTGGGGACTGTGCGGCGTTGGCCCCAGAGAAACCACAGGAAGCCCTGAGCTGGGCAAAGTTCTCCCTGGTGTCATTAACCAGGTGCCATGGAAGGAGGAGCCAAGAGGCCCCTAGTGACTGTGCCACCCCTTGGAGAGGGACACTGCCGGGTCAGGTGCAGGAACCAGGCTCCGAAGCTCCTCAGGACCCACTGGCATCAGGCTTCCCAGTGTCCGGGGCAGCTGCAGGCCAGCGTGCCAGGCTGGCAGAGGTGAGTCCTGGGCAGAGGCTGGAAAGTGGAGAAGGGAGAAGGGGAACGCTACTTCCGCCATTCGTTTCTCTCTAGGGTGGGCAGGGCAGCTGAGCCCAGCGCTGTGATGTGCTCAGTCAGATCCCCAAACCATAGGATTTAGAACCCAGTGCACTATGATAGAGCCAGTGGGTGATTAAGTCAGGAACCTTCTAGCCCACAACCCTTCACTTCCCACCGTGATTTCTGGTTAACCGACTCCTCCTCCTTTGGGTCTCGGCTCAAGTGGCCTCTCCTTGGGGAAGCTGCCCTGGTATATCTGCCCTCTGGCCCCCACCACACACCGGAGGTGCGGTCAAACTCCTTTGGAATAGCACTTCTAGAACTGGGGCTTTTCCTAGCAGAGTTTGTAATTATGTTCTCATTTGTGGGATTCTTTGATTGATATTGTGCCCCTTCTAGCTGTAAGCTCTGAGAGGGCAGGAGGTGAGTGATTCATGGTCACCAGAATGTCCACAGGCTCTGGCATATAGTAAAAACACACGAGCTATTTGTTGAACAAATGGGTAAGTGGGCAGGTGTGTGTGTGTGTGTGTGTGTGCGCATGGATAGGTGAGCAGAAGGGTGAATGTGTGGAAGGACATGTTAATGAATGGCTGCTGGATGGTGAGTCGATGAATGGATGGGTAGAGGGACAGATACATGAACGAAAGCATAGGTGGGCAGAAGTTTGGAATGTTAGACTCTAAGAATATTAATAATCATGAAACTCCAGGTTGCTAAAGTCCGATACTTTTAAAAACTGCATTATACACTTGGAGTAAAACGGCTCAGCATCAAAATTAGAAGGAGAAATTACAGAACTCAACTCCCTGTGATGAGAGATGAGCAGACAGATTCAGAAAAGTGAAGTAGATTTGCCCAAGATCACCAGTTAGGTGACCCCAAGTCCCTGTTTTCTGACCATTGTGCAAAAGAGCCTCTGGGAAAGGGGTCAAAGTCCCAGGTTCCAGTCCTGTCGCTTCCGCAGTTTCTGTGTGACCTGGGACAAGTCAATGGGCCTCTCTGTTTCCTCTTTAGAAGAAAAGGTTACAAAATCTAGGGTTTTCTTTGCATTCTTGGGAAGACCAGCCTCCCTGGGCTTGGCCAGACCTGGGTACAGATACCCTCCCCCCACACCTTTCCGAAAGCCCAGTGGAGCTCTCGGAGTGGATGCCAGGCCCCTGGGGCAGAGGGCACTTGAGGCTCCAGATCTGGAGGGGCAAGACCAGCCTCCATGTCCCTTTGAGCTGGCCTGACCATCAGCTGTATCTCAGTGCGTGCTTTTGCACTCTCAGGGAGGGGGCCGTGGGGCTCCTCAGTGGGTTTCTGGCTCCACATGCCTTGTGTGGAAGTTCTTCACCGACCTGGACCCCTGTAAGCCCAACCCCCGAAGCTGAGGAGAGGTGTGTTTAGCTGGGGAGAAACCCCCACCAGAGTCAGCCTTGGGCTGTCGGTCCCAACCTTGAGGAAAAGGGATTGTACGTGTTGTCTAGGAAGGGGGCTTTCTGCCCCGGAAGAAAGCAGGCATTAAATGTACTCTCAGGCCCCAGACACAGGGCTGTGCAGTCAGAAGAGGAAGGGATTCTGGTGTGTGTGTGTGTGTGTGTGTGTGTGTGTGTGTGTGTGACAGAAACAAGAGATAGACCCGGTGGCAGAGGTATGGGGTGGGGTGCAGGAAGGGGGCAAAGGACAGAAGAGGAGGCCAGGGTGGCAGTCACAGCGACTCCTGGGGCCATAAAGCCAGGCTGAAGCCTTTGGACTTTATCCTCTAGAAAGTAGAGAAACTTTTTTGGCTGTTGTTAAGGCTTTCACGTTTTGGGGTTTTTTTTGACACTAAAAAATTCATGTTGCACGCTCATTGTAAAAAAAAAAGGGAAGAGTACCACCAAATGCTCAGTAAAATCTAAGTTTCCCTTCCCCTCCCCCAGAAGTGACCCCGACTGCAGGGCCTTTTGTATCTTTGAAGCAATATTCCAGGCTATATTTATTCAATGTATCCATCCCTCCTTTTGACACAGCGGAAGCATATCACACACACCATTCTGCCGCAACGTACCCATTCGGGTCATTTCCTCACCTGGATTTTACTGCCGCGTGCTGCTCCACTGTGTGACCACTCTGCCCTTCGTTCCCCAGTCCCTACTAGGGACAATTTTGTTGAGGCTTTTGGTTCCACAAACCATCCTGGGATGAATATATTCTTGTGCATATCCACTTGTGGGCACATGGACTGGTACCCACTGGATAGGTTCCTAGCGGTGGTATCACTGGGCCTAAGGGTACAAGTACTTGGCACTCAGCAGACATCACCAAACTGCCCCCTGCAAGTTTTGATCAGGGGGATGACAGGCTTCCAGCATCCGGTCAGTGGTTTCTGAGGTAGGGGGCGGAATGAGCAAGGGATCTGATTATGAGCCACAAGGTCTCAAGGTTGAGGGGACCGTTTAAAAAAAATTTTTTTTAATGTTTATTTGTTTTTGAGAGAGAAAGAGAGAGAGAGAGAGACAGAGTGTGAGCAGGGGAGGGGCAGAGAGAGAGGGAGACATCGAATCCGAAGCAGGTTCCAGGCTCAGAGCCGTCAGCACGGAGCCCAATGCGGGGCTCGAACTCATGAACCGTGAGATCATGACCTGAGCAGACGCTCAACAGACTAAGCCACCCAGGTGTCCCAGGGGGGGCCTTTAAGATCTTAAAGGATCTTCAAGTGTGCATTCCCTTGGAGCCCCTGTGAGCTCCGGGCTGGGCTCGGTGGCTCCCTGCAGTGCCTCGAGGAACTTGGGAGGAAGGGGCCCCACTGGATGTGTTCCTTTGCCGTGGGGAGACGTTCCCAGGCCCACAGACCTGCACAGGACCCGCATCCCCCACGGCGGCCGCAAGCAGCCTAGTGGGGAGAGGACAGGCTGTCGGCAGCTGTGAGGGGCCCGAGTTCAGCCAAAACCTGTGCAGAAGGCTGCCAAGAGTTTCTTCTTTTCATTTCTCCAAGTCTTGTGCTTTGGGCCGGGGCACAGTGTCATCCTCATGTTTCCTATTACTTTACAAGACTCCCATCAAAGCGCCAGCCGTGCAGGCCCTTTGATGTCTGGGCCGATCCTGCCTCCGCCTCGGGGAGAAGCATCTTTGCTGAGGATCAAGAGGGGAGTCAAGCTGCGATGGTCCCCAGGCCTTCCCTACCTCATGTGCTCCCCCAGCTCCACTCCTGCTGGGACCCCAGGCTCCTGGGGTGGGGGTGGGGTGGGGGTGGAGTGGGTGGAGAGACCAAGGCCCCTGTGATAGAGCCCAGAAGGGGATTCAGGGGCCCAGAGAGGCCAAGGGGCCACCCCAGGCCACACAACAAATTGGTGAAGTGCTCCCTCTCAGATGGTGTCCAGACATGGGGGGGAGGCCATGAAGGGGATTTCTACTGTGATCGAGCAGAACCTGGCAGCCTTTGCTTGTTGGTCTCTCAGTCCCCCATCCCCCCACCATCCCCCCACCCCCCTCTTATTTCCTAGAACCCTCCTGGTGCCGACACCCCGTAACTGAGGCCGGAGGGGCAGTGTGGTATACTGTGTCACCTTGTTGGGGTTCAGATCCTGGGATCTGTCCCTTTGAGCTGTGTGACCTTGGTCAATTTACTTAACACCTCTGAGCTTCAACTTTTTCCTCGGTAAAACAAGATGATGACAATTCCAACCTCAGAGAGTCCTTGTGAAGGGAACTGAGAAGATTCCTGAAAGGACTCAGCATAGTGCCTGATACGGAGACTCAAAAAGAATACTCCTACCATGGTTGTTGTTGATGATGGTGACAACCAAGGAGTGGGAAAGGGGTTTCTAAGCAGAGGGGGCTGGTGTGGAGTAACCCTGCTAATCCAAGACCCCACCGCTGTCTAGTCAGGCTCCAAGGAGGGGCTGGGGCCATCACTGCCTCCAGAGAATGAGATCCTCCTCTGCTCCTCCCCTAAATCCCCACCTCAGATTCCAAGGAGGGTGTGGGGACGGATGGAAACAGGGTGCCAGGCTTAGGGTGGGGGCACTGATGAGGTCTGGACCAGGAGGCTCAAGAGGAGACAGGGGAGAACTGTCTGGGAGGACATGGCCCTGTAGCCCCGACTCCGGAGGCAGCCAGGGTGGGAAAGGGGGGTTGGTTTTCTGGCAAAGCTGAAAAGCTTTGGATTTGACTTGGAAACACATTGAGAAGTCCCTGGCGGCTGCCTCCGTCGAAACGGCCTCTCTGAAGTTGAGCCCAGGCTGGGGAGGCTGTTTTATATAAAGGGGCTCAGGGGACCTCAGTGATGGAGGACAGGCTAAAACCTCTCCCTCAGAATTGCAACACATGCCCCCTCCACTGAGCTCCCACATCTCCCGAGGGCCTGCCCTGGAGGCTGGATAATTCTCGGGGCCAGGGGTCAGGGGGACCAAGTCAAGAAGGAGTCAAGTCAGGGAGCCTGTGTGTCCTAGGAGCTCACAGCGGGGGAAGGGGGGAAGCACCTTCTCAGATAGTCCCCTGGGTTCTACCTTGGTTTTGTGTCATATCTGTGTTTAGCCTGTGATTTTACTCATATGACGTTTTTCTTTAAATTGACTCCTTTTTAAAACTTGAATACGTTTCTTTGAAAAGGAACTGTATATTGCTACTGTAAATGGAAGACTTCTAGCACTTGCCATGCAGAGCAACCGTATTAAATAAAACAAAAACAATGTCGTTCAATTCTAGCTAGCCTGAGACTTGCTCTCTCTCTGATAAAAACGAACAAATGAGTTTAGCAAATGCGACAGGAAGACAGGCTAGCATCCAACTAAGACTGCCTCCTTGAGTAGAGGAGAAAATGTCTGAAAAAAATGCTAGATGCCCAGTTAAATTTGAATTTCAGATAAACAATGAATAATATTTTTAGTATAAGTGTATCCTAAATGTTGCATAGGCTATACTTACACCAGAAAAAAAAAATGAAATTCAAATTTAACTGGGAATCCTGTATTTTATTTGCTAAATTCCATTCTCTCCTTGATGAATGGAAGACAGTTTTTAACGGAATAACTTCCTCACTGCTAAGAGATTAGATATTTCCATGCAGTATCCTTATGCCACCAAAAATAATCTGGAGAAAACCTGTCCTGATTCAAGTTGGAATTAGAGCAGGCAGCAGCAAAGTAGTGTGGGGATTTGAAGGTGGCTGTGCACTTGAGTGAAATTCTGAACAGCTCCATGAGGAAGAGAGGTGTGGGGTTTGGGTCCTAGTCAGGGACCAGTGAGTGCAGGGCCGCACCTTTCCCCCACTGACCCCAGGACTTGCGGGACAGAGGACACCCCGCAGGGATGCAGTCAACCCTGCTCTTAGGGGACAGAGGGGCATGTGTTTGAGGAAATGTGGCTTGTGAGCATGAGTGGCCCTATGTGTTTGCTCAAATCACACCTACTTAGGACACAAAAGAGCTTTTGAGGGCATCTCCTCCATCACCTCCCCCAGCCCCTGCCCATCCCACGGGGAGATCTAAAACTTACTTGCACTTCTCCAGTGACGGGGTGCTCACTACCTCTTAAGGCATCTCTCTCCATAGTTAGGTGGTATTGACCGTCAGAAAGCCCTTCCTTAGCCTGAACAGAAATCTGCCTTCCCGCTGAGTCTGTGTAGATTCACTTCGGCCCTCTGAACAAAGTCTTCCTTTTGCCCCAGGACAGTCCTTCAGAGATCTGTAAGTCATGAGGGTAGCCCGCTGGAGTCTACTCAGACCCAGCTCTCGGACTATACCTCTTAAGGCTTGACTTCTGACTTCCTCACTTGCAGGGGCACGTCTTAGGGCTGGGACAGGGTTGTTGCTTGGGGTGGCCCTACTTATGTACTATCCTTAGGAAGAGGTTGTGCGTGGAGAATGCTGGGAATGGAGATGAGGCTAGCACCAGGGTGGCAGGGAAGTGTCTTTCTTGCGGAACTGCAGGGAGATCTGGGGACACGGGGCTCTGTTCCCTGCTCAGCACCTAATCCACTGTGCGGTTTCAGGCAAGCCCCCTCTCCTTCCTGGGCCTTAGCTCTGCTTTATGCACTGCAAGCGACTTGATCTATTCTTATGGGTAAAACCCCTTGTGCCTGTTCTGAGTGATTGGTGCCCTGGCCGTTGGAGTTCCCTGAGGGAAGGGTGTTAGGCAGGGTGTGGGGTCAGCGTGGAAAATGGGCAGCGTAATGGACAAACACAATGGCATTCTGGGAACTGCCTGTGTGCCAATCGTGGCCTAAGGGGCCTGCCCGCTCTGGCAGTACGTGGCTCTGGAATGACAAAGCAGGACAACACAAGTGATCAGAGGTCCCATCCATATGGGGGAGGGGCCATCCCTGCTGGGGGGAAGGAGGTGTCTCCCCCCCCCCCCCCGCACGGTTGAGCTGGCCCTGGCCTTGTGTCACTCCATCCTGCAGACTTTCACACGTGTGTCAGCCCACACCCTGCCACCCGGACGGCCAGAGGACAGAGGTGCTCTGTGGAGTCCTGCGAGCAGGCCAAGGCTCATGGCCTGAGGCTGGTGTAGAAGGCAGTGGGGGAGGCTGGCTGGGCGGGGCTGGGGGTGCAAATGGGGCTTCTCTGCCAGGGAGAAGGTCTTTAGGAAACAAAAACTCGAGTCAGAGCTGGGGCCTGGCTGCTACACAAAGGGGCTTTCTCCTGGCCCTGCCCTTCAGGGCCCGGAGGCTGAGTGAGGGGGAAAGCTCAGAGGGCTCATACTGAATCTTCAAGCTGGGCAAGGTCTCCAAAAACCAACAAGTCCGCCCCCTGGCCTTCGGAGAGGCCTTCCTCACAGATGGCAGATGGTCAGAGAAGGCGGGCGTCCTGCCACCTCCCGGGCTCTCCCCTCTGGTCCCTGTTTCTGCTGCTATCTCACTGCGTGACCTTGGCCAAGTCCCTGCCCATCTCTCTTGGCCTCAGTTTCCCCAGCCTCGTGAGGAAAGACCTGGATAAATGGTCTCCCTGAGCCCTCCTGGTCTCTGAGACTCCCAAGTTCTCAACAATAAGAAGCTCTAAGAGTTTACAGAGCACTGTCCTATTTCCTGCTTAGTGTATCTCTTAACAACCTGGTGGTTAGTGAGGTGGATGTGGTGAGCTCTACCCCTCCAATTTTTTTTAGATGATCAAATGGAGGCTCAGAGAGAGGAAGGGGTCCTCCAAATTCACACAGTGAGGAGGCGGCTGAGCCAGTCTCCTGTGGCGGTGTCCAGACCTCCGTCTGCCACCCTGGCGGTTTGTACCCTCTCGGGGTGCAGGGAATGAGGGCACAGGTCAGACCAGGCATGATTGCTTCCCTTACCTGTTTTCCACATGGATTTCTATGTAGGAAGTATTTTGTGGGAAAAAATCGTTGTATATAAAAGCAAAACAAAACAAAAAAACCCAGAAAGCCTTATGCCCTCGTTGGACTTCTCAGGTGGAGTTGAGAGGGACCCCTCCTTCTCGGAGGCACAGGCCACAGGACCCCTTCTCAGTGGCACAAGCTCAGGCAAGAGCTTCCCATGGCTAATGGAAATGAAAGGGATTTGCATTAAAAAAAATTTTTTTAATGTTTATTTATTTTTGAGAGAGAGAGAGAGAGAGAGAGACAGGGTGTGAGCGGGGGAGGGGCAGAGAGAGAGGGAGACACAGAATCTGAAGCAGACTCCAGGCTCTGGGCTGTCAGCACAGAGCCCAAGGCAGGGGCTTGAACTCACGAACAGTGAAATCATGACCTGACCTGAAGTTGGAGACTTAACCGACTGAGCCACCCAGGCGCTCCTGCACTTTTTTTTTTTATTTTTTTTTTTTTATCAGAGACATTTAGCATGATGGCGTTCGGGTGGAGGTTGGGAATTTTCATAACACATAGAACCACAAAGAATGAGGATGTCAGTGTCACAAAGTGTTCATGATGGAAGGCTCTTTAGAAACCATCTAGTCCACCCCTCCCTCCCTGCCCTTTACTAAAGGGAAACAGAGGCCCAGAGAGATGAAGGTATCTGGCCCAGGTCACACAGCATCAGTGGCAGAGATGGACTAGAACTTGGGTCTCCTGACTTCCCCCACAGTTTCAGCACAGGCCATTTGCTGAGGAAGCAACAGGGTAGAGGGCCAGGGAGGGGGAAGAAGAAGAGGGGGCTAGGGGCCTGGAGACAGTCAGACAAAAGGTATGTGGGGTCCAGCCGCCTGCTGATAAGAGACCCACAATGCCACGCCAAAGGGATATTTTATCAAGATGTAATTTTTCCCGCTGCAGACACTATTTTCTTTCTCGTGCAGACTATGCTGGCCTTTGCGATAAGGCGCCTAGACATGCTCACACTAAGGCAGCCAAAACATGAGGCAGGAGGAAAAAAATTCCCTTCTTAATCTCCCCCCCCAGCCCACTCCCCCCCCCTCGTTTCCTCTCATTCTCTCCAAGTTCTCATGCCCCCCCCAACCCCCTCTACCGCCAACCCACCCGCCTGGCTGGCCTCTTCCTGCCTTCCAGTAAGCCAGCCCAAAGGAGCCAGGAAGGTATGTAGCCCAGAGGAGGTCAAAGGAGAGAAGTGTGGAGGGGCTTCCCCTGGGAAAAGAGGGCCAGGCCACAGGCTCTCACCACCAGCGAGGACCAGGCAGGGTGTGGCATGGGGTGGTACATGTTATTTATGGGTTTGTCACTGGAGCCTTCTCCCTCCAAGCTCCCCACCCCCTCAATCCCTGCAAATGGAACACACAACTCTCTCTGGTTGGGTGGTTTAAGATGGAGGTGATTAGAGTTTTCCCCATCTGAAGATTCCCTACTCCGTCAGCACCCTGGGTGCTGACCTCCTAATCTAAGGACTGATGGGAAACTCTAAGGAAAAGGCTGCCCTACCTCCTTCCATCTAAAAACTCCCAGACTTAAGAGATCTGACTAGACAGGAGATCTGGGACCAACTAGTCACTGATGGACCAGTCTCTTCTGCTCTCTAGGCTCTCCAGGCCTCAGTTTCCCCAACTACCCGCTAAGGGGGGGGGGCGTGGTTTGGACTCATATTCTGACACTAAAATTCTACTGCTGTATTGTTCACAAGATGATGTTCTAACCCAGGCCTCCTGGGTGCTTGGCACATTGGCTGCATGGCCCCCATGTATCAGTACCCCGCCCCTGCTCTGCTCAGGAAGTCTACCCCGCCCTGCACATCTGGATGGAATTTACCCCCCAAAGCAACTCAATTACCGGTGATCTGATCAGGACGGCTCATGTGTCAGAGGGGGCCCTGGTGAAGGTTGCTCTCCCAGAGATGAGGGTTCCTGGATGTATCGTCCACCCTTCTCACAGCCTGGGTGTCCTCCTGGGGCTGCTGGAGGGACAGGGCCTGGGGGGGGGGGGCAGTGTCCTGATGAACAGGGAGTTGGGGATCCAGAAGGGGTATCACCTCCTGCTCTGTCTCAGGCTCCCTATCCATTCAAGACCTGAATCAGCATATAAAGGCTAGAGGGTGAAGAAAGATGGTGTTTGAATTTTAGACCAGCTGGTCTGGCTAAGTGTCCAGCCATGGAATCTTTAAGGGTGGTAACCCTTATGGCTTCTCTTTACCTTCCGATCCCTAGCAGGGAGCCTGGATGGTAAAGGCTGGTGCTTACTTGCAAGGTTGCAGTAGTGAGGGTTGGGGGTACAGTGCTGTGTCTTAGCAATCCCTCCTTGGGAAATTAAGGTGATCCCTGCCGTCTTCCTGTGGCTTCTACTAAGTTGGTAAGTGGGGTGCAGTGGGCTTTGGAGTTTCCTATTTCTTCAAGTCTGCATTTAAAACCTCTTATGCTGAGCCCGTCGCTAAAGAACTGTTTTCCTGTACTTTGAGCCTCCCTCCCCCTCACCATCCACATACACAGGAGGGTCACCCAGCCCAAGAGATCTGGGCTTCGGCGTGCTGTGCCTATCAATACTATAGTAACCTCCTGGGAGCCGGGGGCCACCAGATTGCCAAAAGGATTGGAAACAGAGTGAGTCATGCTTATCGGCAGTGGAATCGCGACTCAAAGTGCTTACTGCCCGCCAGGTGACCCACCATGGTCATAGCTCCACAGGAACTAGGCTGGGCTCGCCAGTCTGAGGAAACGGTGCACGCACGCACACACACCCATGCCTTGCCTCCATCCATCACTGAATCTCACCAGAATCTCAATCCGGCAACTATTCCCTGATGCCAATTAAGAACAAAGCGCTGAGCTTAGCTCTGCTCTGCGGAGAATGAAAAGTCTGAGGCCAAATCTCACTCCCCCAAGGGCTCACCCTGTCGATGGCGATAGAAAACAAGCCAGTTAAGAGCATAAGCTGGAGCTGGGCAGGCCACGCTTGAATACCAGCTCTGCCATGGACAGGTGGGGGGCTTCAGGCAGAGACTTTAGCCTCCCCACCAGCCTCAAAACGTTGTTCGGTTGTCAGGAATGAGCAGGCAATGCACGGAGCACACAGTGCCTGACACAAAGTGCTCCATGAATGGCCGCTTCATTATTATCTTGTGAAATAATTAGCATTAAGACAATAACCTCTCAGTTACCTGGAAACCTTCTTCCCTTGCAGAACCCAGCCTAGAACTCACATGAAGCTTCCCTTCTGAAAAGTCCTCTGAGCTGTCACCAAAGCTCGCAGGCCCTTCTCGTCAGTAAGCTGATGACAGAAGTGAGGGTAGTGCTAGTTTGGATCACTCGGGGGCAGGAAAGCTTCCCGAGGCCTGAGGATGCCGGGTTGACATGGGTGGAGGGTCTGGGCTGGGAAAGAGTGGGGAGGCTCAGGTGGGGACCAGGTTCCCAGGGGTCTTGAATGCACCTCTAACTCACTGGCTGCCTTGGGGCAATGGGGGAGCTGCTGTGGGGTCACTGTGGGTGGGGGAGATGGCAAGATACAAGGCCTTCTTCAGGAAGCTGACTCTGGGGGCTAATGCAGGTTATGGTGAGGGCCACCGGCTGGCAAGGAGGCCAGTCGGGGCCCGCTGGAACCCAGACAGGATTTAGTGCCAGGACCTATCCACAGCACGAAATTCCAGACAGGAAAATCACCACGTACTTGGCAAAGCCCCCCCCCCGCCCTTCACATCCTTTATATCATGTGATCTTCATAATTCAGTGAAATGGTTATCTCCACTTTACAGCGGAGAAAAGCTGTGTCCTTAAAGAAGGGACCTCACTTAGCTGTTAGTGGCACAGTGAGGCTAAAACCCCAGGCCACCAGCTCCTGCATCAATTCTCCATTCCCATGGAGGGTTTGAGGGTGCTCTGCCTGCCGATTCTTATTAAATGCAGAGACATTCAAGAACAACATAGCACTGCACAGTCTTGGGGCCAGGGTGGGGTTCAGGCGATGAGTGAGCCCCTAGAGGGTTCTAAGCACTGACTCTGGAGTCAGGGAATCCTGGTTGGAGGCCCAGCCCCATTACTTACCACTAGTGTGGCCTGGAGAAGCATCCAAACCTCCCTGGGCCTCAGTTTCCCCTGAATGTGGAGCTGTCTGCCACAGGGGATGCTCTTTCTTTTCCACAAGCCCTGGGAGGGAGGAAACTTGTCTCATAGTAACTGTCAGAGCCCCCATGCCTGGCGCGGGCCTCAGAGCATCACATAAACTGTCAGTGTCATCATGATCCATCATCCACATTTATTCTGGGCACTTGCTATGTGTAGATTGCTCAGCTAAACGGATGGTGAGACCGTTGGTGAACCCTCACAGGAGTGGGGAGCAGAGGCCACCGCTGAGGGTGAATAAACATCAGTGGGGGTGCTGCAGCCCAGGAGGAAGAGGCCCTGAGTAGGGGGAGCTGGGGAAGAGCTCACCAGCAAAGCATGCCAACAAGCACAGGGTCTGAAGACCCGGTGCAATTTTCCACTCGGCTGTCATCTTGCCATGTGATTTCTGGCCAAGGCCTGGCCCCTGTTTTTCCTCCGGGAGAACAGATGGAGGGCACAAGGGACTGGGAGCCGAGCTGTCAGGGAAGGAGTCTCCCTCACCTGAGGCCTCCAGGCCTGTTGGGATCTGCCGGCCTGAAGGGGATTTCCTGGGGCCGGCCCAGTTCCCAGCCCTGCTGACGTCTGCTCTGGATGAGTGCCCAGAGTTGGGGGGGGGGGGGGGGGTTGCCCAGAAAAGCACTCCAGTGGGAAAGGCAGGCGGGCACTCTCCCAGCCCATACCTTGGCCCTCCCTCTGGGGCACTGGGGTCTCCCCACCCCCAGCCTGAGGTGGGGAAGCTGGGGATCCCTTCCATTGAAAGAAGAAGGCACTGCCCCTTGGCTCAAGATCCTGATTTGCTGTGTGACCTCAGGCAAGTCTCTGCCCCTTTCTGGGCCTTGGTATCCTTTCTCTGAAATGAAAAGGACAAAGATTTCCAAGCTTTTTTGGAACTCTGACACACTGGGATCCTGCTGGGGGTTGGCGGGCGGGGGGCTAGGGGGTCCTGGGAAAGAGAACCAGGATGGAGGCGGGATTCCAGGGCCTTGCTTCCCTACTCCGAAGTAGAAGGTAGAGAGGATGCGGGGAGGGTGACAGGAGGAAAGGAGCCCCACGGCCTCCAGGTGGCTGTAAGAGGGGCAAGGCGAGCTGGAGGTTTTGGAAACATATTTATTTTTAAGTGTCCGGTGTCACTGGGGGCTTTCTCTTTGGGTTTTGAAATGCTCCAGAAGCGAGCACTCTGCATGTGCGTGTTTGCAGAGTGGAATATGGGCTGTATTTATTCATCCTTTAGCCGGAGCCCTTAAAAATATAGACGGCTAATGTCTTCAGTATGTATGAAATATCCCATATGCTCGGAAACAAAAGGGGCTCTGTTATTAAAGTTTCATTTCCACACGCCCCCTCCCCTCCCTCCCGCCCGCCCCCCTGACACCCTGCCCTCCTTCCATCCAGCTCAGCCTCTGCTCCGAGACAGAGCGAGAGCGAGGAGGCAGGCTGGCAGTCGTGGCCGGAGGCCCCGGGCATAGCTGGTCCCTGAGCGAGTGGGTGCGGATTCTGGCTCCAGGTGAGGGGGAGACCTTGGGAGAGGAAAACAGGGTCTTCCTGGGGAGAGGGCCCTCTGGGGTCGCTGGTGTGGCCAGTGGAGGAGTGGGGGTCGAAGTGGTCCTTCTTGGGGGCGCCTGTGGGGCCGGGGCCCTGGCAGGGCCCGGCTGTCTGGGACGGAAATGCCCGTTCTGCTGCTAACTGAAACCACATGTGTCTCCCAGGCAGCGGGACAGAGACGCCGCCAGGCCTGGGGCTTGGGACTGGGGGGGAGGAAAGAGGCAGGCTGGCCCCGCTGTGTGCCCAGGGTGAGTGGGGGGTAGGAAGGGTTGGGGTCATTTGCATCTGCGCAAATGAGCGTGCGTCAAAAACCGCGCGTGAATGTCTGAGTTGTGTGTGTGTGCGTGTCGTGTGGATGAGTGTGTGCGTGTGAGCGTGTCTGCAGGTCAGTGGTGGCCCTGTTCACAGGGCTAGATTGGCCTCCCTCTTCGCCTCCTCTGGCCTGCCTTGGCCAGAGGCCTGGGTAGACTTCTACCTATCTCCCTGAGCCTGGGAGCCTGCTGGCTACCTCCCAGGAGGGTCTTCGGGGGGTGAGAAGGCACCCCAGCTAAGTTGGTGCCGGTCCTTCCATGCGGGGACACCCCCGTGGCCACCATCCTCCTTCGCGCCTTTCCCTCTAGCCCAGCTCAGCCTTCTTACACCCGCAAACCTGTACCTATTTCCCAGAGAGAAAGGCTGAGGCATGGAGCAAGGAGCTAACAGCCCCCTCTCCCATATCTGTCGTCATCTTTTTTCAGAGCGCTCATGCCCAGGAGCATGACATCTTCGCTGTAGCCATGGAAGATAAGGAAACCAATCCCAAGGAAAAGGCCAGCTTTCCCATACCGTCAGGGAGGCGGCTTGGGGGCTGTCAGCTCCAGGAGGGGTCAGAGGATAACTGGGACAAGGGCGAGGCCTTGGAGAAAAGGCTGGAGCCTGCACTCCGATTCTCTGGCAAACAGGGGCACCTGGGGGCCTCAGTGACCTGAGTCTGGGGTCTTCTCTCCCTAAGGAGTGAGACTCTCTGGGAACAGGGCTCTGAGATCTGGTGGTGGCCCTGCCACTAACTTGCTGTGGATGTCGGACAGGTCTCCTCCCTTCTCTGGGCCTCAGTTTTCCCCATCTCTACAATGGCAAGTTGGGCCAAGGTAGTATTTCCCAAAGCGGTATGTGCCACCCTGGGAGCTGGTGAGATGGGGCCACGTGGACTAGTAATCTTCATTTTGACGAGGCTTGTGTGTTATTTTCACCGACATTAGGGAAAAAATACATAAAGATACATTAGATGAAAGTTACAAACTGCTCAAATGAATGAAGGCTGGGGACTGCCAGATGGTCCCTAGGGTCCTGTCCATTTTGGCCACAGGCTTTCTTGACGCTTTTACCATTTTAAATGCTCAGAAGAATGTTGGTTCCGGCTGTCTGGGACCCAGTGTGGTCTGCTTATAAACCATTTTTTGGCCCCCGCAAATGAGCAGTTCTGTAATTCTGTGATTACAGCAAAAAGTCCAGTTGTCACAGTGCGTGCTTGTGCGTGCGTGCAAGCGTGTGTGTGTGTGTGAAGGGACTGGGGATGGAGTCGGCAGAGCTGAGAAAAAGATCAGCCTGTCCCAAGGTCAGGGTTGGGTGCCCAAGTTCAAAGGCAGGGAGTTTGGGAAAGAGATTGTTCCCTGACTGACATTTTCAAGTGCTTTATCCGGCCTCAGCCTTGCTTTGAATCGCTGGGTTGGGCGGGTAGGCGAGGGGCCACCCTGGCTTCAACCTTTCCTGCCATTCAGCCTTGGCTCCCTGGCTACTTGGCTGTGTTTAATGTGCCAACCCAGGACCACCCCCTGGGAGGGGCGCACCGGGAGGATGCAGGGGGTGGGGCTTCTGAGACTGTGTTGCTTGTCTCATCCTGCAACAGGCAGAGGGCACCACACATTGGCTCGACGATGTGAGCAGCCTCCTTGGGTGGGAGGGTGGTGGGGGCCAAATCAAGACCCCTTCTTGGGGAGGCAGCAGGTGAAGAGGAAGGAGCCCAGGGTAAGCTCCTTGCCCCCCCAAGGCTTCAGTGTCCACACCAGGCTCTGGAGGCATTGTTCTTAGCGAGGCTGCAGTAATTATCTAGCTCTGTCCGAGGAGGGAGCAACATCCTTCTACCTCTAGAAGGTTCTTGTTCCTCTAGAGGCGTGCTTTCCAGGGTGTGGGGAGGACCTTGAGAGTTTTGGGCTTGGGCTTCTTGGAGCAGGGGTGGGCCACATGGAGTTAGCCACCGTCCTTGGGACCAGGTTCCCTTGCGGCCTAGACCAGCTGTTTCAAATCCTGGAGAAGCAGCTGGCCAGGGTCAGGGGCACAGTCCCTGCTTACAGAACTTATCACATTTCAATTGGCCTTCAGCGGCCTTGTGCGTCCTATGGAACTGCTAGAGGCTACACCCAAGGCCAAGGGCAAACAGAGGACTGCTTTATGCTGCACTGGCCAGCTTTCTGGGCATCGTCATAGAGAGGTCTGCCTGAGCAGAGAGTGGGCGTTGGCATTGCTTAGTTGGGAGGAATGGGCTTTAAGGAGCAACCCCTTCCTAAAGAAACATTCCCATTTAGCAGATGGAACTTTTCATACGACCAGGGTCCACTTACGTGCGTAACCCTTGTTGTGCTAAACGGTGGGTTCCAATGAAGGCAGAGGATTCGAGTTAAACCCAGCCGCAGTGATGCCCTGGGCGCCCCCCTTCCTTAGATTTCACCTTGATTTCCCTTTCCTGGGTTTGCTAGAGGCAGAACGTGGAGGGGCAGCACGTTCCCCGTAGAGTCACACATAGGTCTACCGGTGACGATATCGACTTCAGGCAAAGGAAAGCTGGAGCTTGCTGTGGGGTTAGGAAAAAAGAGAAGGAAGAAAAGCGGTCAGGTGGACCTGTGCTTCGTTCTTGCTGCGGCTGTGGGACCTCATCGGGTTACTGCACCTCTCTCAGCTCTACTTTCCTGATCTGTAAAATGGGTTGTCATGAAGACGCCTGAGACGATGGGACAGAAGCCACGGCACACACTGCACCCAATAAGTGGAAGCTCCAAGGTGTCGGGCCTGGCAGTGACTCTGCTGACTTAAGAGCAGGGTGTCATCACCACTTCACGAGGGGGAGGACGAGACCGAGAGCGATTGCCCTGAGATGAGGGGAGAGTGCTAACTCTTTCCCAGCCTTGGGCTCCAGGCCCGGCCCTGCTCCTACTGGCCCTGTAACTTCAAGCTGGCCACTTAACTCTTCTGTCAGTTTCCTCATCTGTAAAACTGGGGCAGGGATCGCACCTACTTCGTGGGGCATCTGTGGGGGTCAAGTGAGCCAACCTAAGTAAGTGTTCAGTGGATACTCACCTGGCTGAATGGAACCCTGGAGGCCTGAGGCCTGGGAATGGCTGTCCTCAGGGTCCCTTGCCCCTCAAATGCTCTCAAATAGTCCTTCTGGTCCCTCGGTGGCATCACAGCCCTTATAGGTAGTAGGGCCAGGTGGTGAGAAGCTTAGGGAGCCTCAAGAAGACTCCTCTCTGGGGGCTGGTTTCAGATCTCCCAAAACCACCTCCTGGAGGAACCCTGGGCCCCAGTCCCGGGCAGTGGGTGGGTTGGTAACAGTGCTCTCCGTTGGCATTGCCAGCAGGAGAGTAGGGCGGCTTCCTACAGGAGGGAACCGGGAAACTGAGGCTCAGACAGGAAAGGGGCCTGTATGGGGCTGTGGCAGGGAAGCAGGGTCTAGAAAACCTCCTGCGGAGGGGGAGGGGAGGGCCCAGTACCTACCCTGCCAGGGCCTCCCTCCGGCTCTGCTCACTGGAAGCAGGAACCAGTTAAAGGGGAACCGGAAAGGAGAGAAAGAAAGCAAACAGAGTCAGAGAAAAGCCTGGAGCTTGAAGCACTGGGGTTGTTTGGCCTGGCGGAGCCACCTCCTAGGCCACTCCCAGCAGCACTGCACAGACTCCAACAGCCGCCCCACACGCGTGCGCACCCACACACACACAGAGACACACGCAGATACAGACACACATGCAGACACACACATGCACAGATACACACACAGATAGATATGCACACACACACACACACACACAAGACAGACATACACACACACACGCACGCACATGGTGCGGCAGCTCCGGCTGGAGGGCAGGTGCTGAGCTGGAGGGTTTCTAGAACCCCTGGCTCAGCCCTTCACTGCAACCACAATAACACTTACCGGGTACTTACTGTTGAGCTCAAAGCCCTTTACTTACATGAACTGGTTTAATCCACACAGCAGCCGGATGAGGTGGGCGCCGTAATTAGCCCTGGTTTGCATATGGGAAACCAGTCTCAGAGAGGCAAAGTAACTCAGCCAATGACACGCAGTTTGTGCACCGCTGCCCCCTCCCCCTGCCCCCGCCAAAGCAGGTCCCCGGAGCACAGGGCCCATCAGCCAAGTGCTGCCCCACTGGGGGGGGGGGGGGGGCACTGGGCTGTGGCTCTGCTCCAGGCACCGCGTTCAGCACTTTCACCCCCACCGTGCCTGCCGTGTGAAGCAGCACCCCGAGGCTGCCCTTTCCTCCGGCCCAGGGAAGGGAAGCGTCCTGCCCTTGGCGACAGAGCGCAGAGGCAGCAGGGCTGGGATGCCTCCATGTGTGCGAGCCAAGGCGTCAGCGGAGAGGAGAGGCGGGGGTCGGAGACGGACAAAGAATCACATCCGCAGCATTAGCAGCGTTAGAGCCTCCTCCTTCAGCACCTTCTGCCCAAGCTCCCCTTCCCCCACCCGCCCCAACCCCCAAGACTGGACCTCCATCCTCTCTCTAGACCTGGGATTCCAATGCCCCACACCTCATGCTTGTTCAGCCCGCCAGCCCTTGCCTCAGTGTGTTCTGAGTTTCCTTAATGATAGCTTTGGATAACTGTTGACAAAACACGTTTCCCGTCCATTATTTGATTTCATCCTGTATGTGCGTGTATGTGCCGGACGGGGTGGGGGGAGGCGTCGGTGGTGACTATGATTTTCTTGTATCTTGACTCCATCCCTCCCTGAGAACCCTTTCCACAGAGGGTCAAACTAACCGAAATACACATCGGAGTCCTCCCCTGGGCTCGAAATGCCCACAGCACAGGTACAGGATGCGGGAGATGTGGTATGAAAGTGGAAGAGGTCTCTGGGATCCCTGGGGACAGTACGACCCAGCAGAGATACCGCTGTTGAAAGAGGGCGAAAGGGCTACTTTGATGCTAGGCTGCACTGATCATGATAGAGTATCCGAAGTGGAGGTGGTGATGGGCTTGCCATGGTTTGTGCTGCTTTGGTTTTCCTGGAATATCGGGGTCTGTTCCCTTTGGAGAGTCTGACAGACCGGACTGACAGTAGAGGAGGGTGAACAGGATGGGGCGGGGGCGGGGGGGGGGGTCAGAAAATTCTGTCCCGTGTGGAATAGTGTGAAGGGACTGATTTAGCTTGAGGGAAGGGATAGAAAACAGGGCTGAACTTGTTCTGTCATACTCAAGACGATGGGGCTGAGCTCCATGGGGTGGGGTGGAGGGGCTACTAGAAGGAAGATGTACCCTCTATAGAAAAGGGGTGCTCAAGACAGACTGAATGAGCCGTCCCTGGGGAAAGGGAGGCCCCCGATACCAGAAGTGAACAAGCTGAGGCTCAGGGCCCTGAGGGAAAGGCAATTCAAGAATCCGATGGGGGCTTTAGCCCTCTCCCAATCCCACTATTCGGCCAATGCGTACCAGTGTCTCCTGCCTTTGGCTCCTTCCACAGGTGGGCTGAAGTTAAGGGGTCCCCAGGGAGGCCTGGGCACACTCCCTTAGCCAGGTCTCTCCATGCTTCACGGCCTCAACCCCTCCCCCACCCCTGCCCTCCAGGATCAAGACACAGAATCTTTCTCTTTTTTAAATGTTTATTTATGTGTGAAAGAGAGAGAGAGAGAAATTGAGTGGGAGAGGGGCAGAGAGAGAGGGAGACAGAGAATCCCAAGCAGGCTCCGCACTGTCGGCTCAGAGCCTGGTGCGGGGCTCTATCTCACGAGTCGTGAGATCATGACCTGAGCCGAAATGAAGAGTCAGGCCTTTAACGGAAAGAGCCACCCAGGAGCCCCCAAGACACAGAATCTTGGTAAGATAGATCCACAGACTTATCAGAGTTGAAGGAACTCTTGGCAAGTGTCTTGTTCAACCTCTTCACTTGACAGAGGGGTAAACTGAGGCAAGAGAGGAGAAACAGCTTGCCTGAAGTCGGTGGCTCACAGGAGATGGCAGATCATAACTTTAGCTTGAACCCAGGTCTCCAACCCTAGGTGCTCACCTCCCTGTACTGCCAGGTCGCTGATGAACTGACAATCTGATTCCCCACCCCCGTCAGAGAAAGTTTCCAGGCGGAACCAGTCCACCCCTTTCCCACACCCTATCGTGTCTCTCATTTGAGATCTGTGCTACATGCATTTAGTGAGCACCTACTAGGTGCCAGGCATTACAGTAGGTCCTAAGGATGATAGCTCCTGCACTAGAGCAGGGAGCGTGCCTTGTCCCTCTATCCCTTACAGAGTGCTTTCCATGATCTGCAATTACCTGGCTTATTTATTCAACTACTACTTTGTCGTGTGTCCTACCATGCCCTGCCCTCAGCATTTCCAAGTCCAGGAGACTTGTCCCCGCTGTACTCCCAGCTCCCAGAGCAGCCCTGGCTCACAGCACATGTTTAAAAACTGCTTGCTGAATGAATGATTGAATGAATGGCAGTGAGCAAAGCTGACACCGTGCCAGCGCTTGTGGGACCAGAACGATGACCAACACTTCCTGGACTTGTCCCTGTGCCTGGTATGGTGCTAAGTGCTTCTCCCATATGATTTCATGTAATCCTCACAAGTCCTAGGAGGTGGTTCTGTCATTGGCTCCATTTTACAGATGGAAAATTGAGGCTTAAAGAGGCTAGGTAACTGCTCACAGCCCTTGTCCCCTCCTACCTTGTGTTATAAATATCCAAGCCACTGCCTCATGTCCTCTTGCCCATGCTGGACTGCTTGAAGGCAGGAGCCCCATCTGCTTACCTTGGTTTCCCCCCCACACCCCCCAGTGTCCGGCTGGCCCCTGGTGGCACCTTTAAATGCTCATTATATTCTGTTGGGTTGAATGAAAATTCAGTTGGGTTGAATGAAAAGGATATGGTGGAGAAGAGATGAATGGAAAACACTAAGCAAGGGACAGACAGCAGCACAGAGCAGTGTCAGCACTGGAAGCCATCTTCAAAGACCACTTCATCCAATGCCTCCCTGACCCACATTCAATTTCCTACCTCTAGAGCAGCCTGCCAAGGAGTCTTCCAGGCTCTGTTTGTTCACTGCCAGTGACAGGGAGCTCAGCCCCTACGGTGGCATGAAATAATCCAAGGAAATCATTTAGCTGTGTGCCACATGGTCCCCTGATAGCTGATTTTTCATGGGTGCTTTCTCTGTACCAAGACACTGAATCCACACCGAAGTGTAAGAGGTAGGTACTACTGGGGCGCCTGGGTGGCTCAGTCGGTTAAGAGTCTGACTCTTGGTTTCAGCTCAGGTCATGATCTCATGGTGTATGAGTTCGAGCCCCACGTTGGGCTCGACAGCACAGAGCCTGCTTAGGACTCTCTCTATCCCTCTCTCTGCGCCTCCCCCACTCACTCTCTCTGTCTCTCTCAAAAATAAATAAATAAAACTTAAAAAAATTTTTGAAAAAAAAAAAAGAGGTAGGTACTATTATTACCCTAATTTGACAGATGAGGAAACCAAGGCACAGAGTTATAGAACTTGCCTAAGGTCTCACAGCTGGTAAGTGGCAGAATACGGAATAGAATGTGAAGCCCAGGACTGTGGCCCTAGGCAGTATGCCCTCCTGACCTCTATGCCAGCACCGTTTTGAAATAACGTGAGTACATGTCATTTCAAATTGTCTAGCAGCCACCCTAAACAAGTAAAAAGAAGCAGGTGGGGGGAAAAAAAACCTCGTGGAATTTATTTTAATAACACATTTATTTAAAACCAAGATAGCATCGTCCTAACATGTAATAAATCTTTAAAAAGTTATCAGTGAGACATTTTACATTCTTCTTCGGGGACGAAAGTTTTGAAATCCGATGCTATCCTTTATTCACAGTACATCTCAATCTGAACTTGCCACATCTCGAGTGCAAGTAACGCACGCGGCTAGCGTCCCCTGGATCAGACTGTCTGTCAAGGTGCTTATGTGGTACCTCCTAGTGCATAGGAAGAATCCAATACATATTGGCCACTATTATGATTATTTTTGCCACTGATTTTCGTTGGTGGTGGTCCATGGAAAAGCTGGGCTGAGGCCCCAAGCCCTTGGCATCGGCTCTTATAGCTCTATTCTTAATCTGAGTCTTTCAAGCCAGCAGTTTGCTGTCTCCCAGGCTAAGCCAAGCTTTGTGGATCCTTGGCCTGTGGGTTGAGAAAAGCCAGCCTAACTGTCTCTAGGAAGGGCGGGAGAGGCCGGGCTGGGGCCTGCCTATCTCCTGGCTGGCCAGCTAAGTACCAAATGAAGTGAGGCCCCCTTGGGGTTTATAGGCTTGTGCCCCTCTGCTGTGGAGCGTGGGGGGGGAGGGGGGGGTCCAAGAGCACATCTGGAAGGGAGAGGGCAAAGGCCCTCCTTCCATGGTCCCTGGAAACAGCATCTCCTGCATACTTTAGGCAGACTGGGCCTTTAAATAGAACAAACAAACAAAGAAACAAAAGCCCCCATCACTGCCCCCTTCTCTCTCTTGGTTCCTGGATAGCTGCTAAGTACATACAAAGAGGCAGGCAATGTGAGCCAGTGGTTCCCAGCCCTGACTGCATATTGGAATCACCTGGGAAGCTTCAAAATAGTACATTGGTGCCTACCTCCATAGGTTGTAATTGAACTGGCCTGGGGTATGGCTGGGCCTTTGGCGTGTGTAAAAAATCCTCGGGGGTTCTACCGTGCAGACAAGTTTGGAAACCGCTGTGCTAACCCTTAGGGGTACAAGCTCATTTAGCCTTCACAGTAGGTATGATGCAGGTGTGGTTATAGCTCCCACTTTACAGATGGAAAAATGGAGGCTCGCAGTGGTAAGATAACCCGCCCCCCAAGTTCAGCCAGCCAGGAAACAGGCACAGTAGGGATTCACCAGCTATGGTCTTAACCAGTAGTGTGCTGCTAAATGTTTAACAACTGGCTCTCTGGGGTGGGGAGGTGGGGGGGGTAGCGGGGGGGGGGCGATGGCGGAGGGGAGGGGAGCCTGATTTGTAGCACCCGCCCATCTCTATGGTGTAACAACTCCCACCATGGCCAATTTTGAGCTATCAAAGTGATATCTCTGAGTGCAGACTTGGGAAGAAATTCACACAGGTGACTGTTGGGTCAGGATGGCAGGCTTCAGCACGTGGCTGGGCCCCCTGTCTGCATGGGGAAGGGTCCCATCGAGGGGGAGGTAGGTATCATTAGTAATTTCCTCAATTTTTAGTCATAGAACTTTCTCAAATGAAAAATTGAAGAATCCCAATACATCCCACAGATAAAAAGCAATATGTTGTTCGTAGAAGCTTAATTTATTTTTTTAAGTTTATTTATTTTGAGAGACAGATAGACAATCCCAGGCAGGCTCCACGCTGCCAGCGCAGAGCCTGACGTGGCGCTCGAACCCACGAACCGCGGGGTCATGACCTGAGCCGAAACCAAGAGCCGGACGTCCAACCAACTGAGCCACCCAGGCGCCCCAGTAGAAGCTTATTTTATAAACTTAAATTATAATATCATGTGTTTGTGCAAACTGGACTCTCCCAGGTGACCCCTCAGGGCGGGGTGAGGGGGCACTTATGAGCATGGATGGTAGGTGGCGTGAGGAACGGCCTCTACTCAGAGCCGGGAGACCCGTGCTCCAAGCCCACCGTTGACTCTCACTGCCCCTGTGGCCTTGAGCAAGTCCCTGCTCCTGGGGCCGCCATTCTCTTGGGTTTCCAGGAGACAGAACTGCATGTAGGACCTCTGGGGTGTGGTTTTTCAGGCTGGCCTTGACCCTGTGGCATCCCCCACCTGACCCCAGAAAGCCTTGGTCCTGTATTTATAGCCATGACTTCAGTCTCTCCGGTTCTGCCGAAGCTGGTTCCCTGGCCCACATATTTATAAACCCAGCAGGGCAGAAATAGATGTGACGTGCATGGGACTTGGCTGATTTTGTGAGCAGGCTGGATTTGGCAAGTCCATTTGGAACGGGCTCGAATCCTCCAGCATCCTGGGTGCTGCGATTCATGGATGATCCAGAGCTGGAAGGGCACTTGGAGACCCCAAGCCCAGCTCTGTACTTGTCCGGTTGTGGGTCCTCAAGGCCTGGGAGTGGAGACATGTGGCGCAGGTCACAGAGGGCATGGCAGAGCCATGGCCAGTATGAAGGGTTCTTTGCACTGACCCTCAGAGAACCCCCAGATGGCCAGCTCAGCTCCCAGGCACCCTCAAGTCCTGGCTTGTTGTTTTTCTGCTCTGGAATCATGGGTAGACTCATACTCCTAGCCTCTATTTCCCCATCTGTTAAATGGGAATAGTAGTAGGTACCTGCTGCCTACCACTAGTAGGTAGTTATTATGGGGAATAAATAAGATCACAATTGCTATAATGTATGAGCTCAGTGCCCAGCACATAGTCAATATTCAATAAATGGTAGCTTTTATTCTGATTATATCCCCAGTCACCCCTTGCCAAAAATAATTCTAACAATAGCTGCATCTCATCAAGTACTTATGCACATCACCTGACTTCATCTTCACAACTCTATGACATCATCATTATAATCCTCAAGTTCATTGCATAGCAGGTGTTTTACACCGAGGAGATACTCTCAGTTTAATGAATTTGGAAAACAATGTTTTTCAAAGAGATAATGCTAACATGCAAAATCATATTTGTATATCCAGGATTATAAAAATACTCAACCCTAAACGGCAGATGTGTTCATAAGATGAAATAAACAATTGCACAATCAGAATATTAGCATAAGAAATAAATCTCCCAGAGGTTTGCAGGCTTACGTTCCCGAGTTTGCCACCTAATGTTGATTTTATGTATTTATAATTGCATATGAGAATTTAACGTAATTGCGAACTTGAATACATATGCCATAAAAACACAGAATGGCGTCTGTCAAGGTTTTTCACATTAATATCACTGTTTTCTCTGTCCTAATAATACACCGCAGTCCCTGGTTCTCTTTCCTGCTTAATTATTTTTCCATTGTACTTATCACCATCTGACATAGTTTCTTATTTATTTATCATCCATCCACCCCAACTAACATGTGAGCTTCACGTGGGCAGGGTTTTTCTCTTTTTTGTTCACTGTGTACCACCCGTGCTTAAAATAGCCGCTGGCACATAGCTGGCATTCAGTGAGTACGTGTCGAATGAATGAATGAATAAATGAATGACTGAGTAGCCATTCTCCCAAGAAGGCAACTGAAATTCAGGGAGACGATGTGACTGGCCCGGTTATTGTGAGGCTGCACTGAGGCCTGGCTGACACTCATCTCTCCTGAGAACACCCAGCGAGCCCAGCTTGGGGACCTCTTCCCAGCCCCTCACCTCCTGCCAAGCGATCGTTTCCTGACGCCTCTTGAACTCCCCCCGCCCTGCCCAGCTTCACGTGATGCCCACTGGACCCTGGCTCCATCTGCCCCAGGAGGTGGACGAGAACAGAGGAGAGGAGAGATGTAGGGAGGAAGGAAGAGAGGTCACAGCAGGCTGGGCAGCCAGGGCAGTGATAGCTGGAGGCTGAGGCAGGCAGGAAGGAGGCCAGGATTGGTCAATCTGTCCTGCAGCACTGGAAGGAGGGGTCAGTCAGTAATGTGTGGCCACTACTTGCATATCTCTCTGGAGCTGACTTCAATCACTGGAAAATGACGGAACAGGGTGAATTCAGGGATAGTTTCAATCTTGCCTGTGAATACCCCCACCACCACTCTGCCCAAGGCCTTTTGAGCTGGGGAAACTGAGGCCCCACTGGAAGGAAGTGACTCTTCCAAGAACATAAAGCAAGATAATCATGAATGCTGGGCTTCCTCATGCCCAGCTGTTCTAGAGGTTGGGGGGCTTGGGATTCCCCCTTTGGAACCATAAGGAAGAAACCCCCCACCTTGGCTCCCATCCCCTCCTTGGAGAGAAGCACTATGACGGGAACATACTCTCAGCTCAGATTCTTGAGGACAACAGAAGATCTCTTCCTAGTGATGGGGGAACTCAGCTCTGGATGGGCCAGACACTACCCCCCAAACTACTCCTGATGCTGAGGTGCTATCAGGCAAGGGTGGGGTGGGCAGATGAGCCCTTTGCACCAGATCTGACTTACTCCTTTCCCCAGGAGAAGTCCATTTGTGCCCCTAGGCTACACGTAAAGCTAATGCCTTGGTCACCTCGCACTCATTATTTTGATAAATATTTATTGAGTGGCTACTCTGTGCCAGGCAATGTACCAGATGTTGGAGATAATCTCCTCCCTCTCTCCCTCCCATCCTTCCTTCCTTCTCATTCATTCATTCATTCATTCAGTATTAATTACACTACTGAGGCAGTACAGCCTTATGGATAAGACTGATATCTGGGGCTGGACTATCAGGAGACGGACCCTGACTCATCCACTTACTAGCTGTGTGAGCTTGGCAAGTCACATAGGCCCAGCTTCCCTATCTGTAAAATGGGGATAATAATAGCACCTTCCTTATAGGGTTGTGATGAGGAGGGAATGAGTTACTGCACACTAAGTGTCTGGAACAGCACCTGATATAGTAAACACGTCATAAACATCAACTATTATCTTTGTTGTTATGTGCCTGGCGCAGGGCCAGGTGTTGAGGAAACTGCTCCAAAATGTTCCTCTGGCAGGAATCCCTGCACGCCAGCCCTTGTTCCAGCCGCCCATCCTCTCCTCCCAGCCCCACCCCAAGAACTCGGCCTTGCAGTAGCTCCCCTAGTCCCATAGGGCCGCCCTCTACATCACCTCTCAAGCCAGGAGGAGAGTCCAGGCAAGTGAAGCCTGTCACACTTTGGTCTTCCAGCCTTACCTCCCTCTGCCCTGCCACACGTACCCTAGCCTCAGCCTCTCCAGGCCCACATATTTCTCCAGATTCATCCCCAAATTGTCCTGCCTTCTTGCCTTCACCGGGCCTTGATGGATGGATGGTTTCTTCCATCCATCAGAATGCCAAGCACTTCCTATCAAGGTCCTTCAAATCCAACTGAAGCGTCATCATCCCCAGGAAGCCCTCCTTCCTTCCCCTCAGCCAAGAATCATGAGATCTGCCTCTGAACCTGCATTTCCCTTTGTTTGCAATTGTTGTTTCTTTTTTAAGTTCTGTGAGCAATGGGGCGCCATGGAGGGTCCTTGAGCAAGTGAGCAAGACATTCAAAGCTGGGCTTTAGAAGAATGGACTAGACCCCATAGAGGGTGGAGACAGGAAGAGACTGCAGGTGGGGAGCCCAGGTGTGGAGACTTCCGGGGCAAAAAGGCCTTCAGAGGAATGAGGGTCCAGTCTTCCTGGGCTGCTCCTCCCCTCTCTGCTGCTTCCATGTCCCCACTATAGAATCAGCAACTCTGATTTCCCCAACATGACTCACTAAATCACTGGGACAGTCAAAACTGACTCTCCATGCTCTGACCCCTGGAATGTACGGATCCTCCGCACCCCTCACTCCCTCTACCTTCCCCTGCAGCCACAAAGCAGGCTGTGGGCACTGCAGTCGGGGAGTCAGGGGAGGCCAGTGCTGCATACTCGCCTGGCTGTCCATCATCCCTAGAGCCCAGCAGCTGAGAATACAGCAGTGCTCCTTTATTCCCTGCTGAGTGAAGGAATCAGCCTATGTTTTCCAACTAATCCCTACAGCAACCTTTGGACATAGGCCCTATCTTAACCCATTCTGCAGCTGGGAAAACTGAAGCTCAGAAACATGAAGAGACTCACCCAGGGTCAGGCGGCCACTGAATGCTGGAGTCAGAATTTGAATCCGATCTGATCCCAAAAAGCCAATGTCCTTCCCTCATCACACAGGGAACAGCAGGAAGAACATGAGGTTCCCAAGGCCATGTTCCCTGGGCCCACTCTCAGGAGGTCTCGGCAGCCCCTCAGATCTGTATGCACGGGGACCATAGAGCATCTGATGCTCAGCTCAGCTCGGTACCCTGTTTGGACTCCTGAAGGTCAGGAGAGGGAGGAAGGAAATTGACCCCTTGGGGTGGAGCAGGGCTTAGCTGGAGGCAGGTGCCTGGATGCCTGGGTCCTAGTACAAGACTTGCATCTGACCTGCCGTAGGACTTGGGTGAGTCCTTCCCAGCCCTGGGCTCAGAGTTGCCCTTTCGGAGAAGAGGACAATAGGTTTGCTGCCTTCTGCGTCGGCCCTGCCTGCCGAGCCTCCGTGCCCTTAGAGCCTGTGGCCAGATGAGGGATGTGGATTTGAGGGAGCTGGCATTAGAGGACCCCCCCCACCCCATATTTCTGCCAAGGTTGGAACTGGCTCTCTCCTGCCCACATTTGGAGATGTGCCCACACAGACAGGCCCCCTGCAGGGGTTCCGGAGTTAAGTCGGCAGCCACTGAGAGCAGAGGGTGAGAGCACAGGGCCCAGCAGCTGAATTCACATCCTGTTCTACCACTCACCACTGGTGTGCCTCTGGATTTGGAATTTACCTCTTCTTGCCTCAGTTTCCTCATCTGTAGACAGCACTCACACACCCGCCCCCCAGGAGTGTTAGGTAAAAGGCTTGGCCACACACTAGCAGATGCTCAGTAAGCAGCAGCTGCCCTTACTGCTGTGGGTCCTGACCACCCTGCCCCTGCCCTGGCCTCCTGAGCTCAGTGGGTGTTCCAGGGCTCAGGCCGCAAGGGGCCTGCCCAGGCCCCCCAGCTGGGTTGGGAGTCCTCCCTCCTCAGGAGGGAGCCTTGAATTGGAGTGCTCCTGCCAACCCCTCCCTCCTGGCTTGGCAGCGTGAAGACAACGCTGGCCAAAAATATTTGTGTGGGTGGCGGAAAGTTAACTCTTCCGCCTCTCTCTTCTTTCCTGGAAACCGTGGCCACCGTCAAATACAGCAAAACAGAAGCAGAGATAGAGCGAGGCGAGGCCCCTGTGGCGTGTCAGGGAGAGCCCTGCCCCCCACACCCACTCCTGCCTGTTGCCATCTGGCTCTGTGATGGTGTGGGTGGTGGTGGTGACGGGGGAGGGGGGCTCCAAGGGCCTAGAATCATGGCACCCTGCAATGCCAACGTTGGATGGACCCTCCAGCATCATGTGGCTCAACCCTGCCATTGTGCCTTTGGGCAAACGGACTCCAGAGTACAAAAGGCATCTGCCCAAGGTCGCGTGGCCAGTTAGGTCTTTTCAGAATTCTACTGGCTCTTCGTGAGATTCTAGGATTCTGTGACTCTCTAGTGGCGGAAATCTGGCAGGAGCTGGTGAGTTCGAAAAAAGCATGGAGAGGGAAGGGCCCTGGACCCATCTCTTCTCTTTGTGTCCACTATCACGGTCAAGGTGTTAGAGCTGGGGACAGATGGAGCCCTGTCACTTACTAGCTGTGTGACTTAGGCAGAAGTCACTTTGCTATCTGAGCCTCAGTTTCCTTACTTCTGAAAGGAGATAGCAGTACCCCTCTCAAGGGGTGGTGGTGATGATTTATCTCTACAACCTGAGCAAATGGCCCAGTATGGCGTAGGTGTTCAAATACCGTGAGTGCCCGTTCTTCTCTGGGCAGAAGGCTAGCTTCTTTGTGTTGATTTCCCTTCCGCTGCGGCTGCTATAACAGGTGCCTGTTATCTTTCCGATCCTGATGCTTGTTGGCCTTTCCCTAGTTGGCACTGGTTTGCCCCAGGGCCCGGTAATGTGCTTATCTTGCCTCTTACCTACCACACTCTCCTGGCACAGCTCCAACCAAGAAGCCAAGGCCTTAACCCAGCCTGCTGGTCTCAGTGGTGGCGGGGGTGGCGGGGGTGGGGGGGGTAGGGGTGCCTGGGGGTGGAGGCATGACCTCCAGGTCAAGTACCACAGCAGGTAAGGTCAGTGTAAGCCCCGAGGTCACCAGTGTCCAGACTTTCACAACTCAGGGTTCTCACTATCCATGGGCCAGCCAGGGTGTGTGTGTTTGTGAGTGTGTGTGTATGTGTGTGTTAGGCGGGGGGTTCTTCTCTCCCCATTTTGCAATAGGACGAGTGGGATTCGGAGTGTGCGCACTTGCCCGAGTTCACACCGCTAAGCGGAGGTGGAATCTGTTAACCAAGATCTATAAATCCCAGGGTTTCTTCCCAGTGTACGTGGCCACTGGCCATCTTAAGCTCTACCTGCCCTTCCTGGGACATGGACTCCCGATCTCTATTAACGAAATCACCCCCCACCCATCACCAGAGCAACAAACCTGGTTGCGCCTAGGCTCCTCCCTCTTCCTCCACACCCACTCTCCATCTGCCTCCCAGCCCAGCCAGTTCTCCCCGCCCAGGTTCCTCTCCCACGCACCCCTCTCCGCATCCCACATGCCCTCGCTCCGAAGCCATCATCACTGTTAACATTTATAAATAATCCTACTGTTATTATTATGGTTCTTGTTATCATTCACTACTCCCCCCACCAGATTTTAAGGCTTCAGGAATCAGAGTACCATATCTTCTTTATCCCCCATTGTATGGTGTCTGGCAATAAAAGCTCAAGACGTTTTTGCGAAGTCAAAGAACAGCCAACACGTCTCGAAAACCATACTGAGTCCTCTGCACGTATTTTCTCACTTGGTCCTCCATGGGGATGGTACAGTTCCTATTTTGCAGACAGGGAAGCTGAGGTTCAGAGAGGGCAGCTAGGCAGGTGGCCGAGCTGGGGTTCTAGCTCCAAGCCTGGGCACACAAGCACATTGCTGCCCCGTCCCCCTTGGTGCACACAGCCTCTTCCGTGGCCCCCTGGCCCCAGTCTTGGGTCCTCTGCCCCACGGTTCCTGTGATTCCTGTGCTGTCTGTACCTTTTCTGGCATGTGAGAGAATGTTTTCTAGGCGGTGCCCAGTTAAGTATTTTTAAATAACTAGATATTTATTTAATGGGTCTTGGGGGGGGAAATGACTTAGCGTGACATACTTGTGGTTTTCCTGCGATTATGGCTTAAGATAAGTCTAAAGTGATAGAAGTTAAGTTATTTAAAGTTGATTTGTGGAAAATAGTAAGCAAATAAAGTGTCCGGTGGCATAAGGATATGGTGAACATCTGGGATGTCGGATGACTGAAGCTTGGGACTTGACTGTGGGTGTGTGAGACCTGTACCTCCAAACCCCAGCCAGTTCTCAGGGCCACCTTAAGGTGGACAAGTCTCAGAAATTCAGCCCAGAACACCCAGCATACGGTCTCATCTGCTGTTTCTTTTCTCCCCGTGCAGATAGATCATCTTGAAGGAGAGCCTCACAGACCAGACACAGGTTGAGAGGAGGGCTTGGGGGTCCACCACCCGACCCAGCCCAGGAGGGCCCCACAGTTGGACCTTGCCGCAGCTCTGTGAGTTGGCTGAAGAAAAGAAAGCTGCAGAGAGCCAGAAGAGACCCCTGGAGAGGAGCAAAGACGCGTGCCCGCACAGGTGGCCGGCCTGGCCCCCACTTCTGTGCGTCTCTAAGGAGAGGCAGCACCATGCTGGGTCCCCACCTCCCACCTGCCCCCCTGGGACCCAGCGAAGACAGGCCCACTCCCTGCACCTTCCGGATCCCTGATGGGAGCTACAGGTGTCTGGCCTTGGAGGCTGAGGAGAGCAGCGGTGAGGAGGGCCTTCAGGGAGAGGCAGGGCTCACGAACTTGGATGAGGACAGGGTGGCCAGCAGGAATGGGGACAGCCCTGCCTGCAGAGCCACCCAGGGGGCACCAGAGCTGCCCAAGGCCCTGGGCATCCAGGCACCCAGCCACTCCAGAGAAGCACAAGGGGGGTCCCAGCATGATAACAAGGCCGGCCAGGACGGGAACGCGGTGAAGGCTCAGCTGGTGATGACAACCAGCCCCGGCCCCAGCCCCAGCGCGGGGCCCAGGGTTGCCCAGAAACCAGGTAAGCTCACGTCCCTTTTCCCCTGGACTGCCAGAGCCCACTGGGGACCCCACAGGTCTCCCGACCATATCTTCCCATGATCCATAACAGTCTGCCACAGTCCCACAGACTGTGGGGAGACAGGGGAGACTGGGATTCCGTGCCACATCTATGCCCACTCTTTTCTCTGCCAAGGGGGGCCCTGATATCATGCTTGGTTACACGAAAGTCCATCCCTCACTCTGTCTGCCCTTAATCATTCGTGGCAACAAATGGCCTTGGATTCCAGGCAATGAAGGGGCAGGACTGCCTCTCATTGAACATATTGAGTGTGCCGGCTACTTGAGGGTGCTGGGGACACAGCACCGGGCAAAGCAGACATGGTTGCTGCCCTCATGGGGTTTCTGAGGTACAGACTGAAGCCTTTGATCCAAGCTGACCTCCTAATTTTACAGATGGAAAAACTGAGGCCCGGAGTGAGGAAGAGACTGCTCCAGGTCTCTCGGCATATTGGTGAATGAGCTGGGCCCACATTCCTCACCCAGGCTCCAGTTTCCCATCTGTTAGAGATGACAAAAGCAGGACCCGTGTCACCTGGGCTGAAGTGAGGACCCAAGGACAGTGTATAGGGAAGAGCTCAGTATTCACTGGATGGAAGGAAGGAGTGAATGAACAAATGGAGAAAGAGAAGGAACAAAGGAAAAAAGGAACGTAGAAGGAGGGAAGAAAGACAGGAGAGGGGTAGGGAAGGAAGAGGGGAAGGAAGGAAGGAAGGAAGGAAGGAAGGAAGGAAGGAGGGAAGGAAGGAAGGAGGAAGAAAGGAAGGGAAGGAGGGAGGAAAGGAAGGAAGGAGGGAAGGGAAGGAGGGAGGGAAGGAAGGAAGAGAAGGAAGGAGTGAAGAGGGAAGGAAGGAAGGAAGGAAGGAAGGAAGGAAGGAAGGAAAGGAAGGAAAGGAAGGAAGGAAGAGGGGGATGAAGGAAGGGAGGGAGGGAGATAATTTTCCTATAGGCTGCAGGAGTCAGGAGCCAGCAGAGCAGGGCGGGACAGGGAAACCCGCACTGAATCACCTCCATTGCCTGGGCCCATGGAAACACTGAAGTGGGTCCAGATGGAGAGGACGTGAGCCAGGCCATGCTTGCTCAGAAGGCAGCTGCTGCCAGCAGATCCTGGGGGCACAGGGCGTGTGGGGGACACAGGCCTGGGAGGGCTAACGCGTCAGGAAGCTGAAGGAACACCTCATTTCTCTGCAGGCATTGCTACCGCCCTGGTTGGCATCGCACCAGCCGTCCCGCCCACTCTCTTTTCTGAAATAATTTTCTCCAGGCTCTGATCACCCCCCATGGCCATCCCCACCCCACACCCCACCAACTCCACCATGCTTGGGTCACACAGAAAGCTGGGCGGGATCCAGGAGGTGTCTTCGATGCATCTAGGGCAAGAAGAAGGAGGACCCCAGGAGCGCCCAGCAGCCCTAAACTTGGAGGTGGGCCCTCACACCAGAGTAGCCCCAACTCAGGTCCCCTAGAGCCTGAAAGCCCCGGGACCTCCTCCTTTTCCTCTTACAGACCACGGCTGAGGGTCAGGAGACATGGGTGCTGGTTCTGGACCTGATACGAACCAGCCAAACCCCAGCAAATCGCTCCCCCTTAGAGAGTTGCAATTTCTTCATTTGTGAAAATAAAACAAAAACAGGGGCCTCTCTACCTCACAGAGCCATTATGAGGTTTCAGTGATCTTAGACTGGGGTAGTGTTTTGGAAATGTTAGGTGATCCCGTGACAGATGTTAATAATAATTAAAATAATCCTCAACTCCACAGTATAACAGCTACTATTTGTTAAGCCCTTATGTGCTAAGCCCACTGTGCTAAGAGCTTTATATACATCATTTCACGCAACCTCACAGTAATCCCCATGAGGGACATACTATGATTATCTCCATTACACAGATGAGAAGGTCGAGGTTCAAAGAACGTAGGTGCCTTGTGACTTATCTAAGACTCCTGGCTAGTAAGCCGCTATGCCATGATTTAACCACGGAGTTTTTTGAACATGGGTCTTTGTTCTTAGCCATCACTGTATTCTGGATTTACAAGGGGAGTGTACTGTCTGCTGACATCCTGGAGTGGAAAAGACCATGGGTGAAGGGAGGAGAGGGGCCACATTTAATGAATCCTGTTGGCCTTTCACACAGAGCTAGGTCATTTCTTACTATCTCATTCTCGTCGATCTTACCGTATAGGTATAGTCTTTCAAGGCAGGTATCACTCTGCCCCTTTTACAGGTGACACAGCTGAAGCTCAGAGACCCAAGTCCCTTGCCCAAAGTCACACAGTCAGTGTTGGAGCTGAGACTGTGATCACGGTCTTCTTCCTCACAGTCCCGTTCATTTCTTTCTCTGACGTCCAGCCAGATGGTCTCCAGTTCTGTCCTGACCGTTTCTGGGGACAGAGGGCGCAGGAGGGACCTCAGGAGGATGTCTCAGGGAAGTCTTCTCACGGGTGCGAGCAGGAAGGAATCTGGGTCTCGCAGGAGAGGAGAAATCCGGGTGGTCGTGCGTCAGAGCCCACACTGGCCTTTCTGCTCCCTCGGGAAAGGGAGTGGCTAGAGTCCCTTTTCTCTGCCTGGAGATCCGGAGGGAAGAGGCCTGTGGGGCTGCCAGGTTATTAGTGGATTAGGGCTTCCTTTTAAAGCTTCCTCCCGGTACCGCCAAAGGATTATAATATAAGCATCTTCAGACAATTACACCCGTCCTTCCGCAATTATACCTGCCTCCCTTGAGTGCTCCCTGGCAGCTTTAAGTATGGGTCATGGCATCTTCGGCCTTGGGCACCCACCACTTGGGGTGGGTGGGTACGTGGTGCCATTGCTCTAAAGCCTGAGTACCAGCTGGGCAGGGCAGAACGGGGTCCTTGGCAGGCTAGGGGAGCAGGGGGTGCAGGGAGACGATGGGGGTAGCAGCCTGTGGCTCAAGTCTCCTGCCGTCAGCTGCTGCCAACGTGAGAGAATAGATATGAGAAGGCAAGTGTGTAAGGCTCACGGCTGGGCTTCCGCCAGTGGTAGTTGGTCCACGGCTCACCAAGACAGCCCTGAGCTACGGCCGCAGTCCTCGTCCTCACCGCAAAGTCTCAGCTGGTCAGCACTGGCAGGGCTCATGGAGATGATTGTGTAGATAATCCTGAGGAGACTCTGAAGCCCAGAGATGGTAACAGACTTGCCCCAGGTCACGCAGTAAGTTGGTGCGAAGCTAGAGCTGGAACCCAGGGCTCTTGCCGCCCCCCTCCCCCCCAGTTCAGCTGCCACACGCTGTGCTAATTGCTTTGTATGGGTCACTTCATTTCACCCTCTAAACACCCCTAGGAAGTTCACGCCTTTCTTATCTCGGCCTCACAGATGAGGAAACTAAGGCACAATGACTTTAAGTGACTTGTCAGAGTCTCAGGCCTGTGGGTGGAGGAGCAGAGATTTGAACCCCAGGAGGTCTAGGCCCATGCTTTCAACCACCTTCTGTGCTGCCTTGTCTCCATGGAAACAAGGCAGCAGGCTGTGTTCTTCCACCCACCTAGGGCTGGAAAAAGGTTGTTCAGGCTCTGGAGGATGGTGGGGGATTCTGCCAAGCCACGTTCCCTCCCCCTTGGATACACTTAGGGAGACCTGGGACCCACTGTTGATCCAGCCCCTCCTTCGTCTGTGGCTTTGGGAGAGCTGCCTTCCCCCCTCTCCAGGCCATTTGTCATTGGGGGCCCAGGCCATCTAGAGGGCTCGGGGGCCTTTCCCACTCGAATGGACACTGCTCCGAGCCTCTAAGGTGGGGATGAAGGTGTGGATCTGGCTTGTCAGATGCACCTTGCCCCGACCATGTTTCTATGGTTGAGGCAGAGGAACCCCCGGTCATGGTAAGAGCTGACAGTGGCTACTGGGCCAAAGACAGGATCCCTGCTCTTTAGGCCTGTGCGAGAGAAGGTAGAAAGAGCAGGAGGCTGGGCAGGATGCCATCCACACCCCCTCTCAATCCCACACTCCATAGTGACCATAATAGGAGGGCAATGGTGCAGAAGCAAGGCTCACAGGGTCACATATACCTCACCCGTGCACCCACACACATGTTCACACCCCCATGGGTGCATACACAGACATATGCATACCATGTTCTTATGCAGATACGCATGTGTATATAATCACATATCTGCACACGCATGCATGTACGTGCCCTCAGACACCTACCTATCCACACGTGGGGTACACATGAGCACACACACGCACACCCCTCACTCAGGCATGCCTACCTTTCACCTGTGACACATGACATGTATCAGATTTGCATACACAGCTACAGTCCCACCTGAAAACATACCAGTACACATATTCCTTTCCTCAGATACAGGTCAAAAGCATGTTCTTCTCTCCATTTTCTTTTGCTCACATACCCACACTTTAAAATCTCTCCTGCATGCACACATTCTCTCCTGTAGGCATATCCACTCTTGCACACCCACCGTCAAACACCTACGTACAGACTGAACCACTTTCTGTCCTCCTTCCTCTTCCCCATCTCTTTCTCTTTCATACCCACCCACACAGTAATTCTAGCTTCTCTCCTCCCTCCCTCTCTCCCTTTCTCTCTCTCTCTCTCTCTCTCTCTCTCTCTCTCACCCACACAGTTTGTTTCCTGGTTTTCCACAGGCTGGACTATAGCCACTTTTCTAGCACATGGGCTTACAAGACAGGCAATACCTTGCCTGGTGCCAGTCCCCAGGACCCTCTCTCTCCATGTTTCCCACCTCCACTTGTGGTGGCCCCAGCACAAGAGCAGCCGTGGGGGCAGAGGAATTCTCTGCAGACCATGAGGCCAACCAGTGAAGAGAGATGGGAGCAGCCAGACAGGGTTTGCCTCTCTGTCACCTGACCTCCTGCACTCTGAGCCCGCCCACTGGGGACAGGGGATGTCCCAAAGCCAGGCCACCTGCAGCTTAGTGTTTCACAGAACCTCTGGTGGGGTGGGGTGGGGTGGGGTGGGCTTACATGAGCCCATGGCTAACTTCCTCTAGCAGGAGTCTAAACACAGAACCTTGATATGAAAGACAAATGAAAGTGGAACCACCCTGGTTGAAGGGGTGGGGTACTTGGAACTCCAGGAAACTTTGGTGAAAACCCAGGCCAACATTTTTCCAAGTGCAGTTACTTTTGTTTCAAAATTGGTGGGAGTGTGAAGGGTGCTTGTTATCAGTACTGTTTCCAAGCCCACTGCCTCTTCACCACTGGGAGGATGTGCTAGAATGTGGGAATCTCCGCTTTTAACAGCATCTCCCCCTCCTCCCCTCCCCCCCCCCCCCATTCTGATGCACACCGACCACTGTCATGGGGCTCTGCTGAGCTCAGTCTGAATGGCATTTAGTTCAATAAAAAGATGGGGAAGCGAAGTTCAGGAGCCACACAGCATCCCTATTGCTGACCTACCAGTGAAGTCAGGGCATGGCCCCAGGCCAGCGGGGAGGTGACGACCTTCCTCAGTCCCCGTTTGCCTAAGTCCTACTAAGGTAGACAGTTATTCTAATCACCAGGGCTAAGAAGGGGGAGCGAAGATGGGCCTGAGGGGCACCGCATCTGTATCTGAATGGAAAGGGGCTGGAGAGGTGGGAGTGGTGTCAGTTATGGGGCCGGAATCACCAAGATTTAAAAGAGGGGTGGTTGGAGGGATGGGGTGGGGGGAAAAGAGGGGGAGCTGAAATGGATGGAGAGACAGAAAGAACTGGGTGAAATGAAAGCAGAGGGATTTAGGGACCGACCTGGAGATACAAAAAAAGGAGGAGGAAACAGAGACACAACAAGGCAGCAGAGTGTAGCACAGGGAAGGAAAGCGGGCGAAAAGGGAGACCGCCAGGATCCCGGGGCCGAGCCCGCGGGGGAGGGAGTCGCACCTCCGGGGGCGGGGCGGGGCGGGGCGGCGGTCGGGGCGGCGCTAGGGCCCCGGGGAGCGGGCGGCAGGAGCGCGGCTCGCCCGCCCGCCCAGCCCTCCCGGCTCCGGGCTCCCAGCTCTGGGTCCCCGAGAAGCCCGCTGGGAGGTGGCGGCGGCGGCGGCGGCGGCGACGCGGAAGGGGCGCCCGGCGCGGGGCGGGGGCGGGGGCGGCGGGGGGCTCGGGGCGGGGCGCACTGACGGACGCAGCCAGGTGCGCGGAGGCGACGGCGCCGGTGAGCTCGGGGACCGCGAGCGGCGGCTGGAGGTGAGTGAGGGGCGCTGGCGGGGCGGGGGTGCAGGTGCCAAGCGGGCCTCGCCCCTTCCCACCTGTGCTGTTCCCTGTGCCGCCCAGGTGGAGGTGGCACATTTGGGCTCCGGTCCCCCGCGCACAGGGTGACCTTGGCTGAGTCGCTGCTACACTCCGGACCTCAGTTTCCCCATCTGTACCGTGGGGCGGGGTGGGAGGGGGCGCTGGAGAAATCCCGAAGCTCTCGAGCAGCCCCGGAGCGGGAGGACGCCCCGACGCGGTGAAGCTACTTACCGGGGCTGCGCTGGGGCTCCGGCCCTCGAGCCCCAACCCGCAAACACATCGGGGGCCGGGGCAGCGCGGGCCGACGGGTGGGCACCAGACCGACGGGTCTGCGCCCCCTAGCCGGCTCTGGGAGAGGCGGGCTGGGTTTGGGCCGGGTTGACCAACATGGGCGCCCGTGGGGTAGCAGAACGGCGTGTGCTGGCTTCGCGTCCCACTTCCCGCGGGCGGGGCGGCGGCGCAGTGCTCTGGCCGAGAGGGCGAGGCTTGCGGGGACGCGGGACCTTCCCGCCGCGGGGACCACCGGCAGGACCCCCTGGGGAAATCGAGGCCCTTCCTGAGCGCCTGGGGGCAGAGGAGGAACTGTCCTAAGGGCTCTACAGCAGATTCTCACAACACCCCGACCATTCCCCAGTTTGCCAAGGTGAGAGACCATGGAGGTGAAGTGAGTGGAGGGCGGGGTTCCTTCCTAACCACTGCACTGTGGATCAGGGGCTCCAACCGGGCCCTGACAAGACCTCTTTGAGGACTCTGGGAGGGAGGGAAGGGTCTCCCTTGCTCCCTACCCCCACCCCAGTTTACGGGCTTACCCTAGATTGGGACAAGGGCCCCCTGTGTTCCATGTGTGGGTTGTCTTCAAGGGACAAGAGTGAGCAGGAGAGCACCAGACCACCCCACCCCCCACCCTACCCTGACTGACAAGTGGCACTGGAATAAACCAACTTGCTGTGTGATCTGGAGGCGAGTCCCTGTCCTCTCTGCGGTGAGAGGGTGGGCAGAGTGACCCCTGAGGGGACAGCTGCATTAGAGACAGCGGTGACCCTGCTGGGTGGAGGGGCAGTCGGAGGGTGCCTCACCCCTGTCATGTTGCAGGGTGTAGGGTGAGGCTAGACACTGATCAGAGGGACTAGGGTATGCTGGGGTCAGGGACTGGAAGTCGTGCTGGTGCCCACCAGCCTGTCACCAACCCCAGGTCTGCCCCCATCCTGTGCTGCGGGACGGAGCCACAAACCAACCACCATATTACCTCAAGCAGTGGGATGGGACTTCTCAAGGGAGTTCGAAAATGCCTTTTGGAGTGGGGTCCCCTGCCTCTGTCTCTATATGAAATCTTGGTTTGGTTCTTCCTCCTCTCTGGTCCTCAGTTTCCCCATCTGTACAAGGGGAACGGACTAGAATCACTCTATTTTGATATTCAGAGAACTTCCAAAAGGCAAGTGTTTTGCTGCTGTGCTACCCTGGCTCCCACTGTTTTCAGGGTGGCCTGCAGTGGCTAGCCGCCCCCCTCTGCCTCCCCAAATTAAGCTGGCACCTAAATTAAGCTGTGATTGGAATCAGCTTTAATGGTTAAAATAAGGCCTTTAACCCCTTCCCTCTCTTGTTAGCTATGGCCCTTCCCCTAAGGTGAACAAAAGAAAAAAATCCTGTGGCATTCAGGTGCCTGCGGCTCAACTGAGCCCTAGCCTCTTGGGTCAGCACTTGATCTAATCTCCCCAGTCTAGAGTTGGAGGGACTGAGGCTGCGGAGGGGACGAGATCTGCCCAGGCTAGTTCTGTGAGTAGAAGGCAGCAGAGCCCCCTTTTCTTGGGACAGAGCAGCTCCTTGATAGGGGAGGGGCGAGGGGCAGAGGAGCATCTGGAAAAATGGGAGGAGTGCAGGAGGAAACTTTGCTATATGTCCTGTCACCCCGTGCCTTGTGTCCGTGGTTGACACTTGTTACCCTGAGCCTACTTTCAGCTCTGGGAGGTGGACTGGGCCTGGGTCAGCACACTCCCTCCACCTGCCAGCGCTGCCATCCCAGGGAGCTGTATACACCTGCAGGCCCAGGGGCCTGGCCTGGGAGGCACCTTTTCCTTCAGGGCAGCTCCCAGGCTTCCAGACATGAGCTCATCAGAGCTGTTGATGCCAGGAAGGGAGGGACCAAGGGGGGAAGCAGGCAGGGCTGCCTAGCTGGGGGAACTGCAGGCCCCCAGGGAAGTGGACGGGTGGAGGATTTGCAGGCTCTGGCCCCCATTGTCATGTGGAGGCAGTGACAAGATAGGCCAGCAGAGGGTCAACTGGGGTGGGGGTGGGGATGGCCAAGTGCCCTGGGCCGCAGTGCAGGGACCTGGGTGTTCGCTGATCTCTGCTGCTCGCTTGCTGGCTGTGTGACCTTGCGTGAATCCCTTGCTCTTTATGGAGACCTCAGTGTCCCTGGATAGCAACGAGATGGGGTGGGTTCTTAGGCACCAGGGTTACAATAGTGAACAAGGCAGGTCCCTGCCCTCAAGGAGCTTGCATTTTAACTGGGGAGATAGACAAGAAAAAGAACAGCAAAGAAATAAATAAGGTATTTTCAGGTAGATAAAAGAGGTGTGTGTATACATATATATATATAATTTTTATTTATTTATTTTAACCCATCCTGCTAAGATAGAGAACAGTTGGAGGGGCTACTTTGTGTTGGTGGCTAGGGAAGGCCTCCCTCACTCCATTGGAGTAGAGACCTGAGTATTATTTGAAGGAGTGGTCATGGCTGGCTTCATGGAGGAGGTACCTCCAAAACTTGGGTCTAGAGATACGGGAGGGATTTGGTTGGAAGGAAGGGTATTTCAAAGGACAGTAAATGGTTTACATGAGGAGCTGGGGTGGAGGTGGGGTAGCCATTGGCTCTAAGTTATGAAAATGCCTTCATCCCTCACGGCTTCAGGCTGCAGACCCAAAGGAGCCACAGGCCTGTGCTCTGGTCAGAGGAGTGGCTGGGCTCTGCTGAGTTAGGCCTGTGTATGTGTGAGCTCATAGTCCTTTGTGAACTGTCCCTAGATACTGGGGCTCAATCGCTACCCAGTGTGGCCAGAGGGGGGAATCAATGTGGGGACGGCCTCCAGGCCCTGTAATTCCAGAGGCTTACAAAAGCCCTCTCTCTCCAGAATGAAATCTTTACCAACTGGCCACTGCCTGAAATTCCTGCCTCCTAGCTTCATCTTTTCCACTTGGTGAGGCAGTGTCTTATAGGACTGTGACTCCCCTCCCCTGCCCTCCCCTGTTCAGCTTCCCAGGGTTGCGGCAGGTGAAACAAAGTTCAGTCTACTCCTATGTGACCTGCTTCCTGCATGGCTGATACACGGATACGGTGGCTAGACCCCTGGGTTCTCCTCCCGACTGGCTGGGAGGTCTTAACCCTATTATATAACCTCTCTGGGCTTTTGTTTCCACATCGGTAAATAGAAAAAATAATAAGCCCTGTCTTTATTGTTTTGAAATTAAATGATGGTAAATGCTTTAAAAAAAAGATAAGTATTACTTATTAAATAGTATGATCATGTTTTGATCTCTGTTAAACTAGCAAGCCTTTGAGGAGACAGACTCTAGCTCAAGACTCACATCTCAGTATAAATTTTTGATGTTTGGCCAGGAACAGGTTTTGATGGCGGGAGGACGGGCACAGCACAGTGGAAAAGGGCCTGGACCGCACTTCAGGAACAAATACTTGAACCTCCAGTCTTAGCTGACTGGCTGGTGGTCTTGGACAAATCACTTGTTTCCTCTGGGGCTCAGGCTTGGGTTCTGAGCTGCTATGAAATGGGGTAGGAAGGATGCGAGGGGATCATGGGGGTGAAAGAGCTCAGCAGACACCGAAAACATGGGGCCAACAGGAGGGACTAGGAAGGGGCAGGCTGGATGAGCCTCACAGACAGGAGAGTAAGCTGACTTGAGACTCTTATGCCTAATCTTCTGGAATAAAATCTCTTGGAGACTAAGAATGTTCGACAGATAAAAACCAAAGTTCTTGAAAACTGGTTGCTATTTATGGTTACTTACTATGTGCCAAGGACATTCTAAGTTCCTTACATGTCAACAACTCCATGAAGTAAATACTATTATTATCAACATTTTACAGATGGGAAACTAAGGCACAGAGAGGTTAAGTGGGCTTCCCAAGGTCACACAGCTGGTGAGTGGCCAGATTCAAACCCAGGCAGTTTGGCTCCAAATCCTGGGAACTCAACTTCTGCACAACACAATCTTTCCTGTTTTAGATGGAGCGCCAGAGGCTCAGAGAGGCCAGGCCACCTGCTTAAGAACACACAGCATTCCTCTTTGATCTTCCTCATCTCTGTCCCTCAGGTTCTGGAAGGAGGAACCTGAGGTCTAGGGTCTGGGGTTCTGAGGTTGGCCCTTAAGCCAGCTGAGCCTCTGTTCTCCCCACCTGCCCTCCTCCCCTGGGAGTAGGTCAGGGAGGATCAAGTGTACCCTGGGAGGGCTGTGGGCACGGAGGCTCTGCCAGAACCTGACGAATGGGCATCATCAGTGTCATGGAGCTCGAGTGAATCCCAAGAGCTTGCGTTGTAGTGAACTCCTGCGGAGTCTGGCATGCGTCCCATCACTATACAGATGGGGGAAACTGAGGTCAGACAATCCAAGGACCAGCCAGAGGTCACACGAGTAGGAGGTACTCTTCCTCCCGAGCCCTCCTGTCCTGCCTTCTGGGATGCTTAGTACTTGTGGGCTCCAAGAGGAGATGGGACTTGGGGACCTTCCCACTGATCCCCAAGGTGGCTCAGCCAGGACACGATTCCTGATATGGGGCCCTTTGGGAGGGCACATGGAGTTGGGGGCTGGGGAGGGTGCCGATTAAAAAATAGACTGTCACGCGCATGGGGAACAAGCATGCCACCACCCAGCCTGTGCCAGTTGGCTCCCCCATGCCCAGCTGCCAGGCCCCACTCAGGGCTCCCACTGGGGGCTCCGCCCACCCCACCCTGGCTCTGGGCCTGAGGCTGAATGCTCTCCCTCCTCCACCCCTGCCCAGCCTCCAGGCAGATGGTGCTCTCACTGAGCCTGGGTGGGCTTGAAGCTTAGCTGTTGGCTTTAAGCTGTGCCTGTGGGGTCTGGTGTCACCACACACTGGCTGTGTGGCCTTGAGTGGGGCTCTTTCCCTCTCTGGGCCTCAAACACAGACAGAGTAATGCTACCAATTAAAGCTCTTTATAGCTTCCAAAGCCTTTGCCAGATGCCATCGCCCATTTAGACCCAAAAAGAGCGCTAGAGAGAGACCCACCGGCCTCGGAGAGTGATATGACCTGTGAGGCCCCCTCAGCTGGAGAGTGGCAGAGCACAGGACTAGAGGCAGATGATCTTGCCAACCCCAGTCCTGTACAACTTCTTCAGGGTGAGCAGGGCCAGAAACCACGGAGGTGGGAGGCTTTGCAGTAGTGACGTGAGCAGTGTTTTCATCCATTTATTCCCTCATCCCGTCAACAAATGTTTATTGAGCCCCAGCCGTGGCCTACACACAGAGGCAGGGACTGAGCAGAGCAATGACAGCCAAGGTCCCTGCCCTCAGGGCTGCTAACCACCATCAGTCAGGGCAGACTGACGCTTCAAAGATACAATGGAATTACAGATGTAATGAGAGTTTGGAGGACAGGCAGAGGAATGCAGCCTCCCAGGGCGGGCAGCCCTCTCCCTGAGACCCGTAAACAGACCTGAAGGATAAGTGTGGCCAGAAAGGGACAACAGAGAGGGTAAGGACGAAAGGGCTCTAGGCAGAAGCAGCAGCCACTGCCAAAGCCCTGGGGTGAGGAAGTGCGTGGGCCCTGTCTGAGCACTTGAAGGAGGGCCAGCTCGCCGCCCAGAGTGCATGGCGGGGAGGCAATGGGGGGGAGAGGAGGAGCGCTGCTGAGGCGTGTGGGTGCAGGGGCAGCGGGGCTGGTCATGCAGGGCCTGGAGCCTGCCAAGGGGTCCGAGGCCCATCCTGGGAAGGAGGAGCGGTTCCCAGTGCTGGTCTGGGAGGCTGGTCTTGCCTTCTGGCTCCTTTCCCGTGGGTCTGCACCCTGGCAGAGCCGCCCTGGGGGCCTTCAGCACTCCGCCAGCTGCTTTACCCAACAACTGAACGCACAGTGCTCATCAGGCCAGCTCATCCTCTCAGTTTAATGGCTGCCTGATGCATCGTGCCTTCCACGAGGTTCTGGTGGCCCATCAGGGCCCAGATGCAGGTTGCTGAGGGCAGGGTCTTAGCTACTCGCTCTAGCTGAGTGCCTCTGTTTAGGATAATTCTTGTTTTCTTTTACTCCTGTGGAAGCCCACGGACCCAAGGAGGTCTGGCTCGTGGCTGAATGGAGGCCTGCCCCTGGACTGCCTGTCACTGCTGTCTGTCCCCTGCCCCACACCAAGCATCACCTTCCAACCCCAAAGCCCCTCAGGGCCAAACCCTAGGAGTCAGGTGGCCTGTGTTCTGAGCCCAGCTCTGCTGTATGCTCTTGGGCACATCCCTGCTGCTCTCTGGGCCTCAGCTTCTCCGTCTGTATCATAGGGAAATACTCTAGTTTTCTGTGCTCGAGGTACAGCCCATGGATGCAATATCAGCACCACTCGGAAGCTTCTTAGAAATGCAGATTCTCAGGCCTCACTCTAGACCTCCTGAATCTGAATCTGCATTTGAACCACATCCCTGAGCAATTATATTAAATGTATATTAAAGTTTGAGAGGCACTGTTCTAGGTCAGTCACTTTTAAACTTAAAAAATTTTTTTTAATTAGGGGCGCTCGGGTGGCTCAGTCAGTTAAGTGTCCGACTTTGGCTCAGGTCGTGATCTCATGCATGGTCCATGAGTTCAAGCCCCGTGTTGGGCTCGGTGCTGACAGCTCAGGGCCTGGAGCCTGCTTCAGATTCTGTGTCTCCCTCTCCTTCTGACCCTCCCCTGCTCGTGCTCTGTCTCTCTCTCTCTCTGTCTCAAAAATAGATAAAAGTTAAAAATTTTTAAACATTTTTTTTAAATTAAAAGTTATAGAATCTTCTTTTCTCTCTGAAGTTTTACATAGGAAACCACCCATAAGAGAGGAACCACCCACTCTATATTTATTCACATGAATAGGGAGGGGAAGAGTGTGGAGGGGTGGTTGAGGCCTGGGCGTATTAGGATGGGCATCAGAAGGGAGGAGGAAAAGAGACCAGGAAGAGGGTGGGGGTGGTGCTTGTTCCTTGTCCCTGGAGAGCCCCTGACCAGGTGCCTCTAAGAGCCTTTTCCACTCTTACCTCCAGGGTCCTTTGTCTTATGAATTTGGGAAGGTGGGCTTGGAAGGAGGGCACTTGACCATCCACAGCCTAGTGACGTCTTTCCCTTCTCGTCCCCATCTTGGTGTCCTGTTCTCTTCCCTGTGGAATTCCTGAAAGGGTAGCTGCTGCTATTCTTAGCATGACAGGGTAGTGAGGAGAGAACATGCTAGTGCATTATTTATGCCTCTGAGTCAACAGGATTACACTCAGGGCTCCAAGAACACCGCCCTCCCCGGATGCTGCTTGTTGTCACTGCCTTGGCAGAAGGGGGGGCACTTCCCACGACCCATAACCCATCCCTTCTGTCTCTGACCATTCCTGCTCAGTGCCTTCAGCCTCCAGGCTGGGAGATGGGTCAGGAAATAGAATGGTAAGCTGGGACGAGGACTGAGTTGCTTTGGAGATATCATCTCTACATTCATTCAGCACGTATTTACTGAGCACGTATTACACGCAGTAGCCGCGGGCACCCTGGCGAATGAGGCAGAGTCTCTGCCTCCAGCAACTCACACTTTAGCCTATGAGTTAATGGTGCTGTGTCATCACAGGAGCCTCTGTGCCAGGCCTGAAACCGGGTGCTTAGCACATAGGAGACCTAGCCCTCACAGTCACCCTGCAGGGTAGGAATTAGGAGACCCCTTTACAAAGGAGGAGACTGGGCACAGCATTTATAAGACTTGCTCAAAGTAGTGATCTGCGCAACTGGGGTTTGAACTCAGGCTGATGGGAAGAGAAGGACCACACCAGGTCAAATGGTAGCATGTAACGTTACGGCTTTGGAAAGCCACTGCCCTGACCAGTGAGAGGAACACTATGGCTACTTAAGGAACTCAACTATCTGAGGCTGTCCTGTTCTCAGTGAACCCTGAGAAGTCATGTGTGTCCAGAGTTTTCGTAAACCTGCAGTGGAAGGACAGGTGCATTGTGGGCCGGACATCAGAACCATCGGGGATGAGGGATAAGGCCCCAGGGTGGCACATCTCGTGAGACTGAGCCAAGGTCTGTGAATGGGAACTGAAGACCTGCATTCTGGGAGATCCTGGCCAGGCCCCTTGGTCTCTCTCTGCCTCAGGTGTCTAATCTATAAAATAGTGTAACAATTCCTGCTCTGCCTCTGTCTCTGATGGATGCGAAGGTGCTGGTAGAACTTTAAAAGGGTGCGTGTCCAAGGGATGGCATATAATTCCGTAAATAAATATATTTTCTTAAGTGCATTTTTTGTTGACATTATGGGGTCTTGCTAGGTACCCAACTGTGCTCCAAGCATTTCCCCATATGTCAATTCACTTCCACAAACGTGTTTATAAAATCACAGGCCCAGTGGGTCCCCAATGTGGCTTGCTTCAGAACCCCTCAGGGGGACTGTTAATGTGGATAATCTGTGGTCTGGGTCTGGGGTGGAGCCCAGGAATGTGCATTTGGGAGACACCTCCCGAGGGATCCTATACCACTTACAGGATTCTGATCTGGGCCAGAGAGGAGATGTGCTCGAGGCCTCACGATGGGTTGGAGACCAGACTGAAACTGAAAGCCAGACCTCCGGCTCCCAGTCTGGCCCTTTCTTGCTACTCTTCAGCTGCCCCTCCCCGCCACCTCAAGCAACCTCAAAGGATGAAGCCAGGGACCAGGATTGTGACAGGCGATGGTGCTGGAAGCAGCTGGTGGCATTTACAGTGCTCCCCGAGGCATTTTACGTGGCTTGTCCATTTAATTGCAGTATGGGGAGAAAGGGGGACATTCTTCGGAGTGACAAAATCCACTGGCACATTTGAGTAACAGGTGGTAGATTTTAATGTACCCCTAGAAAGAGGAAACCATGGCCGAGTTGCAGAGAGCCTGGAGAAGAGAATGTGACCCACCAGCAGTGCACTTCACATTCTACAGCCGCATGTGCCCTCTGGGCAGGGGTTGTCTGAGAGCTCAGTCACCTGGAGACCGGGCGGGCTGGTGGGAGAGAGACGCATGGGCCCTCCCACGAGGCGTATGCCTGCTGCGTGTGGATCCGTGCCAGCCTGCCACCTGAGGACCTGTGCCTCTCACCCGCATGACTGCAAGTGCTTGCAGGTCACGGGCAGGTTCTGCCCGCCCTGTGTGTGGGTGTGCAGGCGAGCCTGCGCACACTTTGCCCCCTGTAGTGCAGGTGTGAAGCAAGCAGAAGGAGGTACGGCTGCAGTCTAGGCTCTGGCCAGCATGAAGAAGCTATTGAGAATGCGTGCGTTGCAGGGTGTGCGTGCACGTGTGTGCACAAATGGCTGCAATGCAGGGGGATCCCTAAGACCCTGAAGGGCGGCGGTAGAAGGGCCATTAGAGAGCTTGGTTTCTCCATCCGTGCCCCACCTCCCCATTAGGTGCACCGTCGTCGTCAAGCCTGCCAGGTGCGAGCCTGCCTCGGGACCTTAACACCAGCTGTTGCCTCTGCCTGCTCTCTCTTCCTAGACAGGCACGTGCCTCACTCCCTCACCTTCTTCTCTTCTTTACTCAGGCGTGACTTCTCAGTGACTTCCATCACTCTATTTACCTTTGCAGACCACTCCCCACCCCATGCAGTTGGCTGATGTCTTATCCCTGCTTTATTTCTTTCCATAACATTTACCTTCTGACTTACTCGTATAGTTACTCATGTATTTATTATCTTGCTCCCCTACCAGAATGCAAACAGGGATCTCTGTTACTCTTCCTGGCTGTGAACAGTGCCTGGCCCTTAGTTAGCGTGCAGTAAATATCTGTTGAATGAATGAGTCCATGCACCACCTATACTTATTTCCTTTAAATTGTCTAGCTTTCATTACTGAAATATCTACTTTTACCTCTCCCTAAGCAGTAATACACCTTTCACAGGGCTGACGTGTTCATTATACCCCTCTGCCAATACACATGTGAAATTTACATAACTCTTAAGATTTCAGATTATCAGGGTACCGTTTAGATCCTTTTGCTGCCACTGGAGGTATAGGGGCACCGTTCTCTAGGAATCACTGTTCCAGTCCAGTCCCTTCTTGGAACACACAGACAAACTGAAGCCCAAAGAAGGTCAGGAACTAGTCCAGCATCTCACCCAAATTGCGACAGGACAGATACCAAACCTCCTGGCCTCCAGTCTTCTGGACTAGACTTGCCTCTAAACTGCCTTTGTAGTTTGAGGGACGAGGGGAGGGCAGCGCTGGGTGATCTAGCCTCTCCTCTGGCAGCAGAATCCTCCTGCTGGAGGGGAGCCAGACCGGCCTGGTAATTGGTGAATGGCATAGGGGGCATGGCAGGGTCAGCAGCCTCCAGCACACCCAGGGCCACAGTGCCCTCCAGGCTGTGGGGCTGTGCACGGAGAGGTGGGAGCAGCCTTGGCTGCACCTTCCCTTGTAGGACTCTTGGATCTGGGGCCACTCCAGGGCGGCCTGGACACTTACATCTAGCAAGAGGCAAACGTGGGCTTCAAACCTGGTTCTCTCTGCCACAGCACATTAGCTAGAGATTGACGCTGGGGTGCCCTTGCAGACAGGATGCTGGGGGAGGAGGGGGTGTGACGGTGAGGGCAAGTTGGGCTGTGTCTGTCTGATGCGAGCAGAATAGCAAGACCAGACCCAGAGAGGGCTGGAGAAGGGAGGACAAGAGAGAGACAGACAGACAGAGCCTGAGCCCAGCAGAGTCATGCACAGGTGGATTGTGCAAAAGGCTGACGTTAAATCCCCCTCAGGTGTGCACAGTAGTTTCTACTGTAGGAATCACACTGCTGTAGCTCACGTACTCAGCAGCGACTCTGCAAAGCAGATCTCATCATCCCTGTTTTCCTGATGAGGAAGCTGCGACCCAGAGAGGTGAGGTGACTTACTAAAAGTAGCCTGCCAGTGGCACGGGACGCCTTGCCGCACAGGGCGTGGGAGGCGCACAGGCCGCACCTCTGGCTGGACTTGGTAGAGGAGGGCTTTCTGGGAAGGGCAGGCAGGCTGAACGGATGTGGGAGTGAGAGGCAGGAGCCGAGGCCTCACAGCACTCGCTGGCCAAATAACCTTGGCGATTCCCCAAAACCTTTCTGAGCCTGTTTCCTCATCTGTCAAATGGGTTCAACCGCACCCCCAGGCCACAGCTTGCAAAGAGAAAATAAAACAACATACCAACGTAAGGATGATACTAAAACTGAATACCTGGAACGTAAGAAGTGCCCAGTAGACAGCAGCCTGAGTGATAAAAGCCAGGGGAGCCCTGTCCTGACAAGCTTGTCCTCAGCTGTCACCTGCCCTGACCCAGGGATTCCCAGAGCCTTCTTTGGCAGGTGTGAGCGAGCCTGGGACCCGAGAGCGTTGGCACAGCCCAGTGAGCCGCCAGGGGAGGCGGATGAGCACGCCTCTGGGGACCGGCAGCCTCCGGGGGACAGGTAGACAGGAGACCGACAGGCGGCCTCCAGGGGACAGGCAGCGGTCCCCCGAGGCTGGGGAGCTCTGCGGGCGCTCCGGCTCCTTTCTCTGTTTACCCCGCTCTGTGTCTCCACCACCGAGCCCTGCCGTCATTATCATTCCTCCTGCGTTCCTTCTCCCGGGCTATTTATTTTTCTGTGAGGAAGGAATGTGGGGAATTTACCACAGGGCGCTGGCCTTCACTTTCGCTGCAGCGGCCTCTTCTGTAAGAGGGAAGCGGCCCAGACAGATGGCTGAGGACTCAGAGGCCGAGAAGGGTCCCCAGCCGATTCCGAGGCCCCGGCGGAGGGCGGTTATGTAACCCACCCGGAGGCCCCCCCCCCCCCCCCCCCCCGGGCAAGTGGCGCGGTGCCTCCCGTCCCGGGCATGCGCCCTGTAATGTACACAGTTCCGAGGAACTCTCCTGGGACCATCCCTCTTCCTTTCCATCTGGTCTTGACTTGGGGTAGGGGTGGTGGAGGGGCGTGGGGTGGGGGTGGCATTGAGCCTTCCAGCCTCTGCTGGGCTGGCCCCTTGCTTGGAATGCCCCCACAGCTCCATCTTTCAAGATGGAGGGCATATGCCACCTCCTCCGGGAAGCCTTCCTGGATTCCTTCATCCTAATTAATCTCTCTTCTAGGTTCTGTGTTCTCTGCACTTAATGGAATATTGTGCTCTTAGGTCTAACGCTGTGATTTGAGGTTTCATCTCCCTCTTTGCCCCCAGAGGTGTGGCTCCCTCCCTCCTTCCTTCTCTCCTCTCTTCTTCCAGGATCCAAGAAGGTCTTCCAGGATCTTCTAGATCTATGATCTAGAGTCTAGATGAATCTGAGATCTAGAGGCTGTCTCCCAGGATGAATGGTGGGGCGAACTGGGAAGGTGATTTGGGCTGTGGGAAGGATCATCCTTCAGTCACTTATTTCCTCAACACTTACTGAACCCCTCCCAAGCGGCGGCCTCTGCTGAGCCTGGGGCCTCCAGACAGGATGGAGGCCTCGCCAGCCCCAGCTTGCTACAGGGCCAAGAGAAAAGGCTGCATCTCGATGCAAGACCCAGCGTGCTAGGCCCTGGGCTGGGTGCTGGAGACCCAGAGATGGCCTAGGCCCACCACACCCCTGGCAGAGGCAATTTAGGGGAAACCATCTCCATCCACCCCCGCCCCCAGCTCACTACCTTTTGTTTCCTGGAGTAAACATTTTCTCTGGAAGGACAGGGTGTGGCAGTCCTTTCCGTACTCCTAAGGCTCCCAGGGCCAGGATGATGGAGGCCGGGCAGGCCTGGCTTACCAGGGCTGGACTGGGAGGTGGGAGCCTGAGTCTGAGCTTGGTTCTCTGTGAACCAGTCCCTTCCAGTTTGCTGTGCACCTGGGGCTGAACCTGACTCTCTCTGGGTCACCATTTCTGAGTCCCTAAAACTCGAATTGTAGATGAGTGTTTAGTCCAGTGGAGCAGGCAGGAGAGAGGTGGCGGCTCCCAGTCCTCGGCAGAGGACCCCACAGCAGAAGTCCAGCAATGAGCAGTGCCCGTCGCCTAAGGGGATAGCTGCCAGCTGAGGCCCATGCCCACTTGAGAGCCCTCTTCTTAGGTTCCCCCCCAACCCAGCCACCAGCCCTGCCTGATCCCAGCCCATTTCCAACAGGGAGATACCAGGAGTTGGGCCGGGCCTGCTTCCTCTGGGCCTGGGTTCCTGAGCTTTCTCAACCTATTGCTTCTTCTGACCCCCTTCTGCTCTGAGGCCCCTGGGCGAGCTTGAGCAGAGGTGGAGCACTGATCTAGGAGTCTGGATGGATTGGTGAGGGCTTCCTGGAGGAAGTGGCAGCAGGGCTGGGCCTGGAACCGTGGGTGGGGGAAATGAGTGTGCTTTGTAGGCAGAGCTCTTCACAAGGAGGGGCCCGGGCTTGGAATCAGACTCCCAGCTCCGACTCAGCTCTGCCTGCCCCTTGCTGGCTGGGAGACCGGGGGTGAGTTCTCTGATTTTGTGGCTCTCATTTTCCTCAACAGAGGTTAGGGAGCCTCCCCTCTGAGTTGCTGTGAAGGTTCAATGAGAAAATATATGCTAAACCCTTAGCTCAGCAGCATCTGGTGCTCCTCACACGTTGGCTATTGTCATCCCCATTGACTTTGTCATTATTCTGCCAGCACTCATGGAAAGTACGGGGAACAAGGGGGGAATACAGAAGTGAGGCAGTTGAGGCCCTGCCCTGCCCCGGAGACTCTTGCAGTCTCAGGAGGTGAGGGGGTGAGGGGGGGGGGGGGAGATGGGGGGTGGAATAAACCTAGACTGTGATTGCTGCAAAGCAAGACCTTGGGAGGGAGGAGGCAATGTGACCCACGTGGTAGGCCCTGGACTGGGCGCTGGGCCACCCTGTCTGAATTCTGATTGTGCCACTGCCTAGCTGCGCCTCCTTGAACAGGTCACTTCACCCCTCTGAGCCGGTTTCTTCTCTAACATGGGATGAGGGTTGCTGTAAATGAAGCAAGGACCTGGCGTGTGGTGAGCACGCCCTGAAAGGTAATTCTCACTCCTATGAATAATATGCAAAGTGATGAGGTTATTAAGTGGTGCATATAATACATTGGTGGGTCAGGGGAGGCTTTTTGGAGGAAGGGGTGGCATTCCAGTTGGGTGGGAAGGCTGGGGCGTGTACAAAGGATGTGAGACAGAGAAGGGTTCCTGTAGAGGGGTCAGCACAAACCACAGAGGGGAGGCAGGAACTCACAGGGTGGGCATGAGAAGCACGGGCCATTGGATTTTCTCTGGCCGTTGCTGAGGGCACAGATAGCAGGTTAGCAAGCTTTCAGGCAGGCTCTGGTGTCGGGGGCCCTGAATGCCAGGATGAAGACTTGCTGTTTGACCCTCCACATCCTGGGGGGGCAGGAGAGAGAAGTGAGTGAAGCCAGGCAGAGGAAGATGAATCTGGCAGCATGGGGCGGGTAGATTGGCGGAGGAGAGATTGGGGGCGGAGAGGCCATTTAAAAAGCTGTTGCAAAATCGGTTTTCCTGATAAAGAGCTGGGCTGAGTCATCTGTGGAGGAGAGAAGTCACATCCAGCTTCTCCGTTGCCTTCGATGTGGGATTTTCCTCTCTTTGTCAGCGAGGCAATTGGCTGCCTTTCCCGGAGGCTTTGAGAACCGAGGCCGGCTCAGCATCCAGGGGGAAGCTGGGCTGCAGAGAGGACCCAGCTGGAGTGAGTAAGATGAGCACTTGGAGGTGCCTTTGTGGTTTGGGGTGTGTGACTTAGGGCATATGGCATCCCTCTCTGGTCTCAGTTCCCCTCTGGGCATCGAGAGAAGAGGCATGTGAAGACTTCTGCCAGCCTGTCAGTGGCAAGGCTGGAGCTAGGTCTGGGACTCCCATCTCTGTTCTTATGCATCTCCCATGTCCTGGCAGTCCTCCTCACCTTAGTATGAATTATTCTCCTCCCAAGAGGAGGGCTGGCAGTCTGCCACAATTCAGTCAGGTTGCACTCACTGGGACTTCGGCGTGGATGGAGAACTCCCTAGGGAATGGAGGCTGTGTCATTTCCTCCTTTCAGCCCGGAGGATATGGGGCAGGGGCTGGCAAGGCGGTCAGGCCATTACTCAGGCCCAGTTCATCTTCCTGCCCCCAGCTGAGCCAGAGGTTGTGCAGCCAGCCATTGGTTCCTTCCTAACCCCAGCAGGGGGGCAGTTTACCCAGCCTGTTTACCTGTCCCTGTGCCAAGACTCCCGGGCGTCCACAATGGGCTGCCTCCAGCCAGTCTCTATTCCCACCTCTGGCTCCCTGTCCCACTCCACCCTGCTTGGGGCCTGGATACTCCCATTGACGGCAGCCGTGTGAAGAAGCATTTCCTTGAATTCTCTCCCTGTCCTGACCTTCTGCTCTGGCCTCCCTTCCCTTGCCCCACCTCCTTCCTTCAGATCCTGGGTCCAGACAGGCCTGGTGGTCAGCAGACCAGGCAACTACCTATAGAAGTGACAGGGGTGGGAGAAAGGGCTTATCCCTGCCTGAGCACAACTGGAACTTGGGTCTCCTGACTCCCAATACCATGCTGTTTCCACTCCCCTGGACTTTCATCTCCTAGCAGTCATTTCTACCTTAGTAAGAATGAGTTTTCTCAGCTCTTCTCCTGACAGGCAGAAGGGAGAGGATGCATGGGTTGTTCTAGGCAGCTGAGAGGGGAGAGGGCACTGCTGGGGACATCGATCATGAGATGAGGAAACAGGCGGTTCTGCAGACCATTATCCAAGAGCACTGGACCCAAAGTCTGGGGCTGAAAGGCGGAACGGTTAAGAAATGAGACTCTGCAACCAGACTTTGAGTTTTGGTTGGAAAGATCCGAGCCCTGCTACTTGCAAGTTGTATGGCTTTCGACAGGTCTCTCTGAGCTCCAGTTTCATCAGCAAATTGGGGAGCGTGTTAGTGCTTACCTCTCGGAGTTTGGGGGGAGAACCGAATAGGGTAATGTGTGTAAAGTGTGCGGCACGACCCCCCGGGCTATAGTGAGGGCTGCCTGATCGCAGCAGCCACTGTAGCCCTTATTCTGACGGCTGTACTTGGGGCTTCTTGTCCCCCAACCCACTTAGGGAGTTACCCCTGTTGGAGCCAGTTCTCCTGACCCCAGGCAGCTCTTCCTTGTATCTACCCTCACTCCTTCCTCTCCTGAAGGCCTGTCTTCAGAGCTCCCGATCCAACGTCCAGGGTAGGTCTTTCAAGGGCCAGCACCCCAACCTGAGAAGAGGGGGTGTATGGCTGGCACAGGAACAGGCTGCAGCCAGGCAGATGGGGGGCTCAGCGCGATACCTGCCCCCTATGGCCCTTGGCTGCCTCCTGCTTCTCTAGCATCAGGGAGCACCGTCTTGCACCTGGCTGGCCGGGACTTGGCCGGGGGCAACAATTCCTGCGTCTGGGGAATGTTGCATGGACCTGCCTTCCCTGGCGCCCTGCAAGTGGGGGACTCTGGGGTTGGCCCAGCCCCCTTCTCTCAGCGTGGTTTGCGCAGGGTGGCAGAAATCATCTGGATTGCTGGCAGGGTCTTGCCCAAGCCTCCTGCCGGATTCCTTTTCCGCGGAGTCACTGCGGGCTGGGGGTGGGGGTATGGGAGCTTCCTTGGAGGCTGGACTCTCTCACCCCTTGGCCTTTTCTGCTGCCCTCCTCTTGTCCCAGAACAGCAGCGCGGGGCGGGGGAGGTTCCAAGCCCAGCCCGGGGGTCAGCAGACCAGGTCCTGGCCCGAGGCCCACTCTTCTCGAAGCCTCTCGAGAAGCCTCCCAGGCCAGCTTATCCCCAAGGGCCCTTCGTGCTCTCACATTTGAGCATTTTCTAAACCCATGGCGGCCTTTAGAACCAGTCTGGGGATAGGATGGAAGCAGAGAAGTAAAAAGAAAAACAGGAAAGTGCAGGGACATTGGGAGGTCTGGATTATTCAAACAATGAAGCACTTTCCGTGAGCCTCACACTGTGGGAACCCGTTAGCCAGAAAGCCTGGTGCTGTCTGGAGTCTTGCGGGGGTGGGGGGGGGGGGGGTGGGGGGGGGTGAACCAGCTCCACTACTTTCTGGCTTTGTGACCTTGGGCAACTCACTTTCCCTCTCTGAGCCCTGGTTTTCTCATCACTAAAAGGCGGATAATAATAGTTCGCGCTTCCATAGCTTTGTTGTGGAAATTAAATAATATGTAGAATCAACATTAGCAATTGTCGTGGAAGAAACATTGTTGGAGCTACACAGGTGTTTATCCTGACCATACCCCAGGGGGATATGATTTGTATCTGTGACTCTGCAGGACAGTCAGGTTGGAAAGAAAAATCTGTGGCAGTAGGGGACAGAACCGTGTCCAGAGGTCGGGAGCTAATGTAAGGAGCACTAATGAGTAGAAGGCACCTCTTTAGGGTAGTGAGCTCCTTGTCGGTTGAGTATGTAAACAGAGACTTGTAACTCAGGGGCATGGTTTTGGGGACACAGGAATTATGTGGGCAGTTGGACCTAGTGACCGCCATCTTTGAGATTCCAGGGTCCCGTGATTTGGGACAATAACCCCTCCTTCTCCATAACTCTGGAATGCCCTGCTGTGTGACCTTGAGAGAGTCACATTCCCTCTCAGGATCCCGATCTGTGGAGTGAGTCTCCTTTGCTAGAAAAAGCTCTGACCCCTCCAGGGAGTAGAGAAGGGTCACCAACGAGCAGTTTCTCCCAGGGAGCATGAGCCCTCTTGCCCTGTCCACTGGGCCTGATGGCAGCGAGCAGTGCTGGCATTCGTGACCTCATCGCAGCCTCCCGGCCCTAACGTCAGTGCTCTTATCACTTCTTCTCAGTCAAGGAAGCGGGCTCCGAGAGGTGTGGTAACTTGCCAAGGTCTCACAAGTAACAAATGGCAGAGCCCGGACTTGGGCCAGGAGTCCTGGTTGCTAAGCAGGGCAGAGGAGACGAACATTGTGTGAGCCACGAAACCTCTCAAGGCCCTGCTGCGTGGCTGACTCGCCCCTACCTACGACCCCCCGCACCCACGGCAGCGGCCTGGCCCAACCTGCAAATCCCTCATCTTTCATGGATGGGGTGATCCAGGCAGGAGAGGAGCCCTACCAGAAGGGGGCAAGCGTCAGGGACACATGGGGCAGGTTGTTCTGGACCGGTGGGCACAGGTGTGTGTGGGTGGGAGCCAGATCCTGATGGGAGGTGGGAAGGAGGAGGTTGGGGCCAGAGAACCTCTTCAGCTATGCTGCTCCACGTGGACGTCTTTGTTGACCCTAGTGTGAGCTCTACTCTGTGCCGTCACTCTCTGGACCTCAGTTTCCTCACCTCTACAATGGGGGTGGTGGTCAAATAGCTCCTCTGGAAGGGCCCCTGCAGCTCTGGGAGTCCGTGAATTCTGAGCCTCGCTGGCAGGATGCCTAGAAAGACTGTCCCTGGAGACCCATTCAGCATGTCATGGCCAGTGCTAATGAGGGCATGGTAGGAGGGAGGGCAGGGTCAGATTCCTCAAGAACTAATTAGCTTCCCACAGTAGGGAGGGCTGGGGGAGGATGACGGAGGGAGGAATTTTCCCAGCCACTGACTGAGCTGGTAACCTTGGCCACAGGCTATCTCATCCATCTTCCCATTGGTCCATCTGTTCATTCTTTGTTCAATAAGCATAAATTGAGCACCAACGGTGTGCCACCTGGGCTCTGGGGATTGGAAGAGAAATGGTTGCCTACAGTGAACTTACAGATTAACAGGGTTTGACCCCCAGCCTGATCACCGACCTCGGGCCCCAGACTCCAATCCTAGACTGAACCTGTCCCCCACTGACTCTGTCTCCTGTAGTGGCACCCTACAAGGTGCCAAAGGGAACTTTGGGGACGAGCAGGCATCTTGAGCATGGGTTGTGAGCCCAGAGGGAACCGGTGCTGACTTTCGCTTGGCCACTCTGCTGTGTGACTGTGCGTGAGTTACGTACACAGCCTCTGGACCTCATTTTCCACTTGGGGCAAGGAATGTTGGTCTCCTAGTGTTCTTATGAGGACAGAATAGACTAATGCAACGTTCCAGTACGGTTGCTGCTGAGATTAGCCCAATGTATTACTTTTACGATATTAAAATTTGAGAACTTTAAAATGATTATGGGAATAAACATGGGAGGAAACTCTATAAGAAGAAACTAGTAACCGTGGTTACCTGATTTGTGGTGTGGATGCTCGGGGGTGGAGGGACATTTTTTTACCGCACGCTTTTTTGTTTTTCTCAGTTTTCAGCCCATGTGAGTGTATTACCTATTCTAAAAAGAGGAAGTGTTAGTGTTAGCAAATGACTATGCCGTGAAAGTGTAAAGGCCCCTAAGACAGGCACATAGAAAATGTCCTGGGGGTTCATTCATGCATTCAGTAATACCTACCGAGTGCCCACTTTATGCCAGGCACTATTGTAGGGGCCAGGGATAGAATGATGACCAGGTCAAGCAAGGTCATACATAGTCCCCTGAGAGCCGATGTTCTAGATGGGGAGACTGATGATAAAGCAGGAAATGTGTAAAGAAGATAATCGCAAATGATGGTGAATGCCATGAAGGAAATGAGACAAAGGGATAGGATAGGGGAGAGGAGAGTTGATTAGAGAGGAAAACCCCTCCAGAGAGGGAACATTCAGGTGAGTCCTGCATGGCAAGAAGGAACCGACATGGTATTCCATCTGGGATAAGATCATTCCAAGCAGAGAAAAGAGCAAGTGCAAAGGTCCCGGGGCAGGAACAACCTTGGCATTTCCAAGGAATTGAAAGAATGCCAGCAGGGCCGAGCCCAGTGAGCGGAGAGGGTGGTAGGGAATGGGTCAGGGATGTAGTGTGGCCTCTCCTGCTAGGGTGAGGTGTTCTTGCAGAATTTAATAAAGTACAGTATCAATAACCTTCAGGGAGAAGCCAAATAAGGGGCCGGTGCACCCTGAAAGGGTAGTCAGGGGAGGTTTTCCCACAGGTAGGTGGCCTTTGAGTTGGGCCATGATGGTTGTTGGGTCAGGGATCTTTCTGAGGAGAGGGGATTCCAGGGACTAGTGAGTAAAGAGCAAATCCCAGAGGAAAAGAGCATCTGTAGGAGGGGCATGGTGGCCATCTGTCTGTCTGTCTCTGCTCCCGTGGTTCTGCATTCCCATTTGCTAACTGGACCTCTGTCCCTCTCAACAGCATTGGCCCACAGCACCAGCCTCACTGAGAAAGATCTGAAAGAGGCCAAGGCCCGGAGCCAGCAGATCGCGGCACAGCTGACCACCCCGCCCAGCTCCAACTCCCGAGGCGTCCAGCTCTTCAACAGGCGTCGGCAGAGGGTGAACCAGTTCACCTTGGAGAACCCTGGCCCGAGGGAACGGGAACGGGAACGGGAACGGAAGCCCAGCCAGGAGTCCCTCAGAGTGCCCCCTGCCAGCCCTGCGGGCTACGCCTCCAGGCTCGGCCTGAGTCCCACCTCACCCCCTGAGCCAGGCCCTCCAAGGAACAGCGACCGCCAGAGCCCTGACACAGGGGTCCCCGCTCACAGCATGGAAGGGTGCTCAGAGAAAGCCAGCTTGCTGCGGCACCTGGAGAAGGTGGCCAGCGAGGAGGAGGAGGTGCCGCTGGTGGTTTACTTGAAGGAGAACGCGGCCCTGCTGACAGCCAATGGACTGCACCTGTCCCAGAACCGAGAAACCCAGCAGACCCCGCCAAGCCCGCCCGCGGCTGAGGCCCACGGCCCAGCTGTAGACGTCAACCAAAACGTTTCCTCACTCAGCACCACCCTTATCACGCCAGCCTCTAACAGCAACCATAGCCTGCCAGACGCAGACCACGCAGACGTCAACCAGAACCCCCCTGCCACTGTCGCCCCGCAGAGCCAGCAGCCCTCAGAAAGCCAGCCCCCTCCCAATGGCACGGTGTCAGATTCCAAACCCAGCACCCCGTGTGCCAGCGGGCAGCCCCCCGAGCCGGCTGCAGAGGTCAAATCCAGCACCCTCCTCATCGATAAGGTGTCAGCTCCACCTACCAGCACCAACACCTTCTCCAGAGAAACTACTCCCGTCTCCAGCTCTGGGATCCCAGCCCCAGATTTCGCGTCCAGCTGCCTGCTCATCGATGTGCAGCCGGGCGTCCCAGCGGTGTCAGCGGAACCTGAGCCGTCTGGGTGGGCAGCCACGCCCACGCCCACCAAGCTATACAGTGAGGTCCACTTCACACTGGCCAAGCCCCCATCAGTGGTCAACAGGACCGCCAGGCCCTTCGGGATCCAGGCTCCAGGGAGCACCGGCCAGGTGGAACGGAGCCCCATGGTAGAGAGACGACATCTCGGGGAGAAGGCCAGGGCTCCCCAGCCCCCAAGCGTGGTAGACAGGAGCCCTCGGCCACAGAGACATGTGATGTCCCACAGCCCCATGGTGGAGAGGAGGCCCGTGGCACAGCGCAGCCCTGCCTTGGAGAGACGCCCCTTGGGGAACTTCACCCCACCCCCCACCTACGCTGAAACCTTGTCCACGGCTCCCCTGGCTTCCCGGGGCAGGTCTCCCCCATCCTACTCTGCCCTCTACCCCAGCTCTGACCCCAAGCCTTCTCACCTGAAGGGCCAGGCAGCTCCAGCCAGCAAGACGGGCATTTTGGAGGAGTCCATGGCCCGCAGGGGCAGCCGGAAATCCATGTTCACCTTCGTAGAGAAGCCCAAGGTGACCCCGAACCCAGACCTGCTGGATCTGGTACAGACGGCCGATGAGAAGCGGAGGCAGAGGGACCAGGGGGAGGCGGGTGTGGAGGAGGAGCCCTTTGCCCTGGGGGCCGAGGCCTCCAACTTCCAGCAGGAGCCCGCACCCCGGGACAGGGTCAGCCCCGGGGCAGCCGAGGAAGTCCTCCCGGAGTGGGCCTCGTGCCTCAAGTCCCCACGCGTCCAGGCCAAGCCGAAGCCCAAACCCAACCAGAACCTGTCCGAGGCCTCTGGGAAAGGGGCTGAGCTCTACGCCCGCCGCCAGTCCCGGATGGAGAAGTATGTCATCGAGTCCTCCGGCCACACCGAACTGGCCCGCTGCCCTTCACCCACCATGTCCCTGCCTTCGTCCTGGAAATATTCCACCAATGCTCCTGGTGGCTTCCGGGTGGCATCCCGGAGCCCAGCTCGCACCCCGCCTGCCTCCCTCTACCACGGCTACCTGCCCGAGAATGGGGTCCTGCGCCCCGAGCCCACCAAGCAGCCGGCCTACCAGATGCGGCAGTCTCTCTTCGTCCTCTCACCCATCAAGGAGCCCGTCAAGGTCTCTCCGAGAGCCGCCTCGCCCGCCAAGCCGAGCTCCCTGGACCTGGTGCCCAGCCTGCCCAAGGCCGCTCTCCCGGCATCCCCGGCCCTGCCTCGGCCCTCCCGCTCCTCACCGGGCCTCTACACCTCCCCCAGCCAGGATGGCCTCCAGCCCACGGCCGTGAGCCCTACCTACAGCAGTGATATCTCCCCTGTGTCGCCCTCCAGGGCGTGGTCTCCCCGAGCCAAGCAGGCCCCCAGGCCCTCCTTCTCTACCCGGAATGCTGGGATCGAGGCTCAGGTGTGGAAGCCTTCCTTCTGCTTCAAGTAACGGACCCTGCAGGGATCCCACTGCCTGGCAGGGTCCCCTCTCCGAGGGCTGGATGGAGAGCAGATGTGGCTGGAAGTGGCACAGAGCTGAGGGTCAGGAGTATGGGGACCCAGGGCTCAAAGGCTGATGCTGCCACCAGCTAGCTTTGTGACTTTGGGCAAGCCCTCTCTGGGCTGCAGCTGCTCCTTCCCTGCCACAAGGGTCATGAGACTCCAAGTCTGAAGGATCTGCAGTCCGATACCGGATAGCAGGGAGGGTCACGGAGAGAGAACTCCCTTGGCAGGCCGAAATGAGGCTGGGGGGCTTCCTCTGGCCTTTGTGAGCCTTAGGGATGCCAGCGTCTTGCTGGGGAATGGCCTAGAAGGGGACCCTACCACGGGCTTCTGGAGCAAACAGCCTGCCAGTGCCTCTGTGCAACCAGCCAGCCAAGGGTCTGCCTCCTCAGCTGCCCCAGCTCCCGGCGTCTTTCTGCCTGTCGCTGGCTTCTTACCTGCACAGGTCTCTCTTCCATCTCTGCCTTCTGGACACCGATTCCTCTCCGCCGCTTCAGAGAGCTTTGCCTCGGCTGCCACGTTTTCTCCTCTCGTGGGTTCTTCTGCTGGACGAGGACTTAGCCTGCCACTGCTGTCTGATGCTTTTCTTCCTGCCCCTCTGCTCAACCCGCCTCCGTGCCCTCTCCAAACACCTGGCTCCACTTTGGGGATAGCTAGAGCAGTTCATCCCAGACCCCATCTGGCTGGCCCTCAGTGTGCTAGGGCGTGCGAAGTCCCGGGGGATCCCTGAGAGAAGGGGAACCCTGTAGAAGGATGTGCAGATGTGAGTGTGCAGTGAGAGAGCCCCCCACCCCACCCCGCTCCCCGCCCGGGCAATGTATCCATTGGCTAGTTTGGCTTCAACCTCAGCCGAGAGCTGCCCAGTTAAAAGCAGCTATCTCCGCGCAGTGGAAGGGGCCCCAGGGAGAGAGGCTGGAGAGGAGGGTCTGGTCCCATCTCAGCCTCCCCTTCACTATGTGAGTCTAGCCCAGTCACTTTCCCTTTCTGGGCCTCAGTTTTCTTATTTATATAGTCAGGGCCCTTCCAGCTGTGACAGTCTTCGAGGATTGAGGATATAGGCTGGTGCTTCGAGAGAAAGGCCTTGTAAGTGATAAGACAGTCCCCTGGAAAGAGAAGGGGAGGGAATGGGCTGTTGCCATAGAACCGTTGGAGATGAGAGGTCTGTAAGGGCGTCCTGGGGAGGGCGTGGCTGGAACGAGCTGCTTCAGGAAGCCAGGGGATCAGAAGCCTTGGCTGGGACGGCACAGGCTCAGGGTGGCCTAGAGACAGTAGAAGCATGGCAGGGGCTTGGGCAGGGGCCTAGCAGCTCAGTGGGACAGAGGAGGAGACCTTAAGGCTTTGAGGACAGGGCCGGCACTTAAGAGATCTGGATTCTACCAGATTAATTCCGTGTGTATCTTTGGGTCTCAGTTTCCCCGTATCGTGAGGGTGCTGAGTCAGGTAGTGTGAGATGCTCACCACCTCTGACACCTTTGATGTGATGCAGCCCCCAAACCAGGCTTTGTGGGCAGGGAGAGAATACAGACGCAAGAGGCAGAATTCGGGTGGAAGCTTCCCAAGGCTGGGGGCCGAGCACCACCCACTTTCTCTTCCCCAGCCCTATTTCTGGGCTCCCCAGCGGGGTGAGGGGTGGTGGAGGCGGTGCCCATGCTGGGCTGAGCCTGCAGTTTTCGTGAGCTCTGGGCTCGTCTCCATGGGAACAGGGGGTGCCTTCCTAGTGAGTTCATTCTGCCCAGAACTTTGGGGGCATGCGTGGGGGAGTCGTAAGTGAGCTAAGCTTCTTCGTGCCGGGCCCCTCCCAGGACAGAGCGAAGCCCCTACCCTGGACCCCTGCTCCCTTCTCCCCCCTCCCCCCCCCCCCCCCCCCCAGGGCCAGCAGTGGAAGAGGCCACCCTCCATCCTGCAGCTCCTGCGGCCAGGCTGGCTGAGCTCTTCCCCCAACTTTGTTTCCTCTCCTGTTCTCAATACACTCGGCCTCAAATCTGTCTTGCTTCTTTCTTTCTTCCGCACTCCCTGGCTGGTGGTCAGGACTCTCTCCTTCCCAATTCTGGCTTGGGAGGTGGGGTGGGACGACCCAGTTACCGTGTGGCGTGTCTCCGAGTACTGTTTGAATCCGCTGCGTGTCTGGATCTGCCGTGTGTATAGATGTGTGCCGGCTTGGAGGCAAGGGCTGCCTCTCTCTCGTCCCTGGGTCAGCACTTAGGGAACCATAGTCCTGTGGAAATCACATTCTTCTGTTTTCTCCTTCCTTCAGAGTTTGGCCAAAAAGGCTGTGGAGCATAGGGAAGACCCACGGCCCCTTACAGTCCATGTTTGTTTGAGTTCTTTAAAAGTGGAATTAAAAAAAAATTTTTTTTAATGTTTATTGATTTTTGAGAGAGAGAGAGAGAGAGAGACAGCCTGAGGGGGGGAGGGGCAGAGAGCAAGGGAGACAGAATCCAAAGCAGGCTCCAGGCTCTGAGCTGTCAGCACAGGGCCCGATGCGGGGCTCGAATTCATGAACTGCAAGATCATGACCTGAGGTGAAGTCAGACACTTAACCAACTGAGCCACCCAGGAGCCCCTAAAAGTGGGATTTAAATGCCTTGAGCCAGAGCATATACTTTCTGGTTCCCTCAGGGTCCCTCCTCCTCTCCCTGTTATCTAATCTGGCAATGTCCCATATTTGTCACCTCCTAGCTCCTGAAAACAGAGTTTCTGCCCCTGGTGGAGAGGAGCAAACTGCCATCAAGAGAAGTGGGTTGTAGTCCCAGATCTATACCTGACTCCTTGTGTGACCTTAGACGACCCCTCCCACCTCTGGCTGGGCCTTAGTCTGCCTTGCGTCCAATGAAAGGATTGCAGAAGGCAATTGGGGAGCTAGCTCTGCTTGGTCTCTGATGGTTCCTGTCTGACGACTCTGTTCAAGCCTTCACCCCACACACATGCCCTGCGATGGGGCTGGGGCTGGGTTAAGTGGGCGCTTCTTTCTGAATCTTCACCCATGTGCATTTCCAGGGAGTTCTGGCTTATGTAATGCATTGAGAGCTTTGTCAGAAAGTGAACAGTCCTGATTTCTCACAGCTTTTTTGTATTGTGCACCCCACCTCCCCCCTCCGCCCCCCGCACAGAGAGTCAGTACCCAGACATGGCAGTTCCGATGAGGTCAGGCTCTGGCCTTCTTCCAAATGGTGAGGAGCTGCTTACCACTGCCCCACATTCCAACCCAGGCTCGGTAAGTCAGGCTAGGGCCACTTGCTGGCCCAAGCCTTCCCCTTGTGGCCACCAAAGGCAGACATAACCCTTAGAGATTTCAGACAGGTGTGATAAGTCTACCTGCCCTAGCCCACCTTTCTCCTGGCTGCAGAGCCCTGGATGCTTGTTGATGGGCTGGGATCATGAACTCCTGGCCCCACTTCCCACAGCTGGGCTGACTGAAAGCTTCCTGGGATATGTCACAGCCAGAACAGCTCCCAGCATCTCTGGCTCACATATACACAACTCTGACCCTGGGAGTGAAAGGGGTGGATCCCACGCTGAGCTTTAACTTTCCAAGTTGATGATTGGGGTCTTGGATGTCCCCAGGAGGTCCCTAAGGGCCCCTCCAGCATTACTATCCCATGAAAAATCTCCTATTGGGACGGCTGTACAACATTTTTCTTTAGGTTTAAGGGACCCCCTTCTGAGTCAGCCCATCTAGTAGCTGCTGCATTGGATGGAGAAAACATAGTTTATTACTTCCTTTTGATTGGGAGAAATCGGATTCTGATTGGATGAGAGGCTGACTGGCTTGGCTGTGGCTGGTTACTGAATGGGTGAAAGACTGGATCTTTTGAATGAGTCTGGATTTTGATTGAGTAGAAGACACTGAATGGACTGGCTAAGTCTGGACTCTGAGGAATGACTGCTGGTGAATCTGGGTTGGATTGAAGGCTGAGTGGACTGGTTTACTGCTGCAATCTGATCGAAGAGTTGGATGATTTAGCAGATACAAGCTGGGCATGGATTCCGAAGCCCAAACCAGTGCTTCCCACCGCCTAAGCATGGTGTAGCCTTTGGATAGGAGGTGGTCACCCCCACACATTTCCTGGTGGGACAGAACACAGCAGGCAGTTTTTTACACCTCTGACTTTCATCTTCATCCTTGTACAATGGGTGTGATAATGCCAGCCACCTCATCAGTATGTTGTGAGGATCCAAGGAGAGATACAGGATGAGACTGAAACTTGTAGGCTGGAAGGTCCTTAAATAGGTGGGAAACAGGTACAGTAGTATATAGCAGAGCCGTGCTTTATCACCTCAGAGATGTTCACCAACTCAGCCCCACCAAATCCACACTCCCTGCCCCATGCTGACAAGAAGTCCAGTCGGGGGATTGTGCCGTCTAGGGCAGAATGAGCCAACTCCCTTTGGTGTCCCCATCTGTCACTGGGAACTTCCTCCCTGCTCGGGGCATCCAGGGAAAACTTCGGAGGTGACCATGGCAACCTGGCAAGGGGGTTGGGACTAAGAGGGTCTTTCCCTAAGCCCTTAATAATAATGATCAGTATTTTTGTCTTACCATTTTAAGATAGATACTACAACCATATGTTTCAGAAACCTAATCTTACATAGAAAGTAATACGCTAGAGCTTTACTCCCACCCCCGTGGCTGTGTACCCCACCCCGGTGGCCCCATTTCCTAACAGAGACCCACTTTGGTGAGTTTCCGGTGTATCCTTCCAGTATTTCTTTCCGGTAACTAACACCTCCTGAGCCCTTCCTCTCCTCCAGGGCATCTTCCAATACATGAAACATTCTTTTACACGAGTTATCTCATGTCACCCTCACAACAACCCCCTAAGTCTAGTGCTGGTATTATACCCCCATTTTACAGAGGAGGAAACCGAAGCCCGAAGGCTTCCAGTTGCTTCCGCGGCTGAAATAACTTGCCCAAGTTCATTCAGTAGTAAGTAAAGGGGTCTGTCTCCAGAGCGAGCGTTCTTCACCACCGCTCACCTGCCTCCCCGTTGAGCGCAGGGACAGGCAGCATGGGCTGAGAGCCGGGACCCCTGCGTTTTACTGCAGGCCCTATTCCCCTGACTTGGGGGCCTGGCTTCCCGACTCTGTGCAGTGGACAACCCAGACTCGGTCCCTCCCGAAACCCCGGTCTAGAGGACCCCAGCACTAACGCCTGCCCCCGCCCTCTCTGCTCTCTCCCCAGGACCGCCGGGAGAGCCTGCCCACCTCCCCGCCCTGGACGCCGGGCGCCTCCCGGCCCCCCAGCAGCCTGGACGGCTGGGTGAGCCCGGGGCCGTGGGAGCCGGGCCGCGGGAGCAGCATGAGCAGCCCCCCGCCGCTCCCGCCGCCGCCGCCCATGTCTCCCTCGTGGAGTGAGCGCTCGGTGTCCCCGCTGCGACCTGAGACAGAGGCGCGGCCTCCCAGCCGCCAGCTGCAGGCCCTCCTGGCGCGAAACATCATCAACGCGGCCCGGCGCAAGAGCGCCTCCCCGCGGCCGGCGGGAACCGAGAGCCTGCGGCCCTTTTCCCCGCCCGGGGCGCAGCCGCCGCCGCCGCCGCCGCCACCGCCGCCGCCACCGCCGCCGCCGCCACGCCTGCGCTCGCCGAAGCCCGCCCGGCCCGGCCCCGTCGCCGCCCCCGGGGCCACGTTCTCCCCGATCCCGCGGAGCCCGCTGTCTGCCGGGCCCTCGCCGTGCGCCAGCCCCCGGAGCCCGTTGCCGGCGCCGCCCAGGCCCTTCCCCTCCCGCCGCTCGCCCACAGACTCCGATGTGTCCCTCGACTCCGAGGACTCCGGTGCTAAGTCGCCCGGCATTCTCGGCTACAACATCTGTCCCCGCGGGTGGACCGGCAGCCTGAGGCTCAAGCGTGGCAGCCTCCCCTCCGAGGCCTCCTGCACCACCTAAAGCCTCCCCAGCTCCCGCTCCATCCCCACCCCGGGAGGGCTGAGCCAGAAGAAGAGTTGTGGGGCTTGGTAGCTCCTGGCACCACATCCCCAGGAGGCCTGGCCTCTTTGGACAAGGGGTCAGGGGAGTAGAGCTCTGGGCCTGGGGATGGGGTAGTGATCCAAGTTTGGGTTCTGGCCCTTATTCGAATCAGTCATTGTGTGACCCTGGGCAAGACCTTTGCTCTGTCCGATCCTGGGCTTTCCCATCTGTTTAGTGGGCCTTTGGCCAAGGCAATCTTCACAGGTCTAGATTCCCCCTCCCCTCCCATCAGCACACACACACAGACACACACGTGCCTTGGAAGAGGTAGGGTGTTGTGCACGTGGACCCCTGGGCTTGCTGCATGCAGTCCGGGACTCCCTATTCCTCCCTCCCTTCCTGCCTCTGCTCTCTGGAGTCTGGCAAACGAGGGGTGTGTTCAGAAGATCCTAGACCTAAGTTCCCTGTCCAGGCCCTGGCTTGACCATCCGCCTCCCTGGCACCAAGTCCCAGGCAGGAGCAGCTGTTTTCCATCCCTTCCCAGACAAGCTCTATTTTTACCATGGTGACCTTTAGAGAGGTCTCCCAGGCCAGCTCAAGGTGCCCGGCCGGGCTCCTCTGGAGACAAGAGATGGGAAGATCCCTCCTCCCAGATCCCTCTCATGCTTTCCCCACCTCAGCTCAGACTGCCTGGGCATCTAACCTGCTGCCAGAGAGGAGAGCTGTAAGGGGATGACTTCTATCCCCAGCCCAGGACTTGGGAGTCCAGGCATGCTACAGGTGCCTCCAGCCCATCTGTCTTTTCTGGGCCCTTCCATGGCAAGTTCTGGGCTAAAATCTGAGCTGGGGAGAGAAGAGTTGATACAGAGCTATCCGCTACCCTGTGGTTTTACCTGATGGCCCTGAGTTTGAGGTTGCCCACTTGGAAAGAGGGAGGCAAGAGTTCCTTGTTATAGGAGGTATTCAAGCAGGAGCCAGGATGCATAGAGGAGATTCTAGTAGGAAGGGGATTGGCTCAGATGACCTCTGAGGGCTCTCCCAGTCCTGAAATGCATTCCGTGGTGTTAGGAAGGGGAGGAGATTGGCGGCAGAGGAGGAAGGGGAGGAGATTGGCTAGGCAGAATTTGGGGGCAGATGAGAACTGGTGGGTGAGTGAAGGGTTAGACTAGAGTCTGCTTGTGTTTCTGGCTCCTTAGGAAATACCGCATGCTTCAGTTTTAGGCCCCAGTATGCATATCCTGCCCAGATGATGGGCACCACTTTGCCCCATCTCTTTCCCACTACACTCTGGCCTAGCTAGTGCCCGATGCCCGGTGACCTCGAGAAGCCTGGCTGCAGGCCCTGGCCTGACCCTCAAACCTTGGTGGTTCTCATTCCAATCCCCAGGAGGGACAGGGCATGGGAGAAATGTGGTTGAATTCTATAGTTTCAGCCTCAGGATACTAAGAGCAGGGGAGCATGGGGGGGTGGGGCTTGGAATGGGCTGAGGATCAAAGAGATGCAGGTGAAAGGACACCAGGATGTGGCTAAAGGTGGGGGAGCGAGTGTGATTTGGGGTTAGAGGTAGACTTACCCACGCATCAGATGATGTTAGACCTGGAACCCCTAAGTGAGGCTAGGGAAAGCTGGGCCACAGTGGGAGAGAGTTGGGAGGGGGGCTTTGGAATAAAGGAGTGATCCCAGAGGGTGCCTAGGGCCTAAGGATTGGGAACATAGGCCCTGACAGTGGGAAGGTAAAAGGGTGCTCCTGCTTGGTCAATGATGAGTGACCACATTTACCAAAGTCCCCATCTGTTTCAGGGTTCCTTATAGCATGGGAGACTGGGGCTAAGGGCCTCTTTCAGAGAAAAGACACTATTGGGCCCCTGGCTGATGCCAAAGCACTTTGGCAATGCCTGCATTTCCCCCAAAGAACCAGCAGGAGGCAGCCTTGAGAAGCTGCAGTTCTCCTGGCTGTTCTCTCCCTGTCACTGCCTTCTCCCCGCCCCTATCCTCTCTAACCCACTAGAGACTGCCTGTGTTCTGCCTCTTGCCTCCTGTAGAATTCATCTCTGGCCCTCAATAAATGCTTCCTGTATGCTTCTGCCTCCTGTGTCATTTTCGGCTGTGTCTAAAGCCCCTCCCTTCTCCCCATGGAACAGTCCAAGGGGCTCTGGGTGGATGAGAATGTTTGATACAGGTGGGACGGGAGCTCGGGGAGTAGCGGCCGTGAAGAGAGATGGGGAACAATGGAAAAACTCCAGGCCATAGATGAAGTCCCAGGGTTGAAATCTTGATCCTGTCATCTACTAGCTGGGTGACCCTGAATAAGGCCACTCCTTATCCAGCCTCAGCTTCCCTGTGTGTGCAGAATGAGCTGGGCTAGGTGATATTTCAGGGTGGTATTTCCCAGGCCCTCACCACAAGACACTGTCACTGAAGCAGGCAGGGCCAAGCCGGGTCAGGGGCCAGTGCTCCGGGGCTGTTTCTTCATGGCAGGTTGGGGCTCCATGCAGGAGGAGAAGCCCCTACAAGAGATCCCATGTGAGTCCAGATAACCCTAGTGAGCTCAAGACCCAGATTATCTGGAGTGCTTCTCACCTGAGGGGGGTGTCCTTTGTCTAGAGAAGGGGATTGTGGCCCCACTCCCAGGTGAGGCTGAGCCTGCCCTGGGAACATCCCTCTCCTTCCTCTCTAGGAGCTCCCAGCAGGGGCTGGACGCAGGATCCTAAGGGGCAGAACGTGGACCTCCTGCGGGCCACAGCAGAGCCCAGGCTTCTTCCTATGAGTGTGTCAGAAATACACCCTCTGGGTGGCTCAGTCGGTTAAGCGTCCGACTTCGGCTCAGGTCATGATCTCACGGTCCGTGAGTTCGAGCCCCACGTCGGGCTCTGTGCTGACAGCTCGGAGCCTGGAGTCTGCTTCAGATTCTGTGTCTCCTTCTCTCTCTGCCCCTCCCCGACTTGTGCCCTGTCTCTCTCTATCAGAAATAAACAAATGTAAAAAAAAAAAATGCACCCTTGGACAGTCTGTCCCAGCATATGGGTACAGGTGCTGGCCACCCCGGGGCCCAGCACGTCCTTGCCGGTCCCACCCTTCCCTGCAAGTGACCCAATCTTTATCTTCAGCTGGAGCCCCTCCTGGGCGCAGTCTCCTACTGGTGATTCCCATTCCTGACACCTCAAATCAAGTTTATCCCAAACTGAGCTGAGCATCTGACCCCACCCCAATCTGTTCCCCTTTTACCTTTCCGAGTCACTCAAGCCAGAGTGGTGTTTTCCTCGCTCCCCACATCCAGCCTCTTAGCAGGACCTGATGATTCCCCAGATACCCCTCAGGTCCTTCTCTCCGTGGGCTCTATTCCTACCCCTGTGCAGCCTCCCCATCTCCCACCTGAGCACAGCAAAATCAGTCTGGCCCTCTGCCCACCTGGCAGCCAGAGATATATTTGGAAAATGCCAATCTGACCTCGGCATTCCACTGCTTCAAATTCTTCAACAGCCCTTTATAAAGCACATCTTCCTTTTGAAAAACCTGCTGTGATCTGGCCCACCTGTCCGCCTCATCTCTCAGCCCCACCCTACCCATCTCTCAACGCTGGGGCCAAGTTCTGACTCTGCTTGAGGACCCCTGACACTGTTATACACAATGTGGCCTCCGCCTGCAATGCCCTTGCCCCTCGGCCCACTGAACTCCCACTGGCCTTCCAGGCCCAGATCAAATGTCTCCTCTGGGAAGCGCCTTCCCCACCCCTCCACCCCCAGGCCAAGCTGGTGGCACCCTCCCCTGGGTACTCCCAGAGCACTTCCCATCATGCAGCGCAAAGGCTTGTTTACGGGTCTGACTTGGGCCTGGCTGAGCTCCTTGAGGACAGAGCCCTGCCATATTTATCTGCACTCCATAGAGAGAGACTTAGAGAATGTGAGAAGGTGGAGGGAGGGAGAGAAGGGAAGGAGGGAGCAGAAGGAGGAAAGAAAAAAGGAAAGAAGAAATGAACAAGTCAAGCAAAGATACCAGGGGAGAATTCATTCATTCAAGCATCCATCCATCCATTCATTCATTCAACGAATATCTATTGAATTCCTATCAGGCTCCGTTCTAGGCACTAAGGATACAATTAGCAAGCTCAAGTGACTGGCAACTGACTCTCAGCATTTCCAGGTGACTTTGGTGTGTGCATATGTGTGTGTGTGTGTGTGTGTGTGTGTGTGTGTGTATACAAGCCCTTCTGTCTGCAAGGGCCTGCTGCCGGGGCACCTGTCTTCCCTGGGGCCTGGTGCTTTTAGCATCTGTCCCTGGATCCTGTTGCAGCCCGAAATAAGGCTGTGAGCCACGACAAGGCAGTAACGATTCTTGATTCTTCTCAGCTGAGGCCAGAGCCGGCTGCAAGGGCACACCCGGCTCGGACTGGACCGAGGACCACTAACACCTACATGACTACTCAGCTCTCAGCTTCCCGACAGAGGTGCTAATCTTGAGGGTCTGACCCTCCCTCCTGCACACTTCGGTTCCATCTCTCAGGTACCAGGATCTTAGGGGAGCTCGAGGAGCTTCGGGGCATGGGCAGAGAGCATGAGCCCCGGCCCCCAAGCAGAGGAAGGGCCCTGCGGAGGGGCTGGGGAACCGGGGGCCTCAAGGAAGCTCAGTGCCTGAGTTGGGAGCGGAGAGATTCTAAGCTCTAGGCCACTTTAGGTTGAATGAGGAGGGGTGGCTGGGATTCGAGTTGGGCATTGGTGATGGCTCTGCACAGCATTTCAAGATCTTTAGGCTGTGGAAGGGAGCAGCGTCCGTGTCTGTAAGATGAGAGCCCTTCCCAATGTCCGTGCCTGTCTGTAAGGGGGGTGTTTATCAAGAAACAGACCCGTGCACTGTAGACTCCTGAGTGGTCACGGTCAGAGCACTCTCCCCTAACTCATGGCCCTCCCCCCAAAAGCCTGTAGACATGCTCATGTCTGATACAGTTTGTGGGGCGGGCAGGGGGTTGTGGATGCCCCAAAGTCTATCTGTGGATCCCATGATCTAGCTCACCCTCCTTATGTAATAAGGGCACATAAGAGGAACTGAGGCACAGAGTTGGAGAGCTACCTGCACACAGTTACAGAGGAAGTCAGGGGCACGGATTGGACTCCAGGTTGCCCAGTTCAGTGCCCACCGACCAGGGGCCATGTGTGGGTGTGGGGTATAGATAGAGGCAGACTTTTTTCCAAAGGAAGGAGTGTAGAAAAACCTGGAAACAAAGCACAAGGGTGGGTAGTCTGTCAGGAGCCTCAAGAGCTCTGCCTTCTCTCCTGGGGGCAAATCAGGGAATCTGGACTTGGAGCCTGCAGGGATCCTCTGGGGCTCTAGATCTCTTTTTGTTTGTAAATCTCCTCCAAGATCCCTGGAAAGTGCCATGAGATGCAAATTGGGGGGGGGGGGGGATGGAGGAGGAAAGAGAGAAGGGGTGAGGCAGAAGAGAGCCCCCTATAAGTCAGCTGAGGGAGGGGGCATAGGGAAGGGGGGCGATGGGTCTCTCAGCTTCCTTGGACCAGCCTGTGCCCTCAAGCCTCCAAGCCAAGTATTGGGGATAAAAGGACAGGACCAGACTTGTAGACCCCAGACTGACAACCCATCCATACCCCCCTCTCCCTGACTTAAACTTCCATCTTCTTTCAGCCTCTGATTAGAAGCTCATCTGAGTGGATGACAGTCGTCTGAGACCCCCACCTCCCCTACCCCTCATGTCCCAGAGATCAGCCCCTAAAGAAAGAGTGCCTCCCTGACAACCTGTGAAGCACATTGTGTGGCCTCTCACACCTCCCTTGCCTTCCCTGGACCTCAGTCTCCTCCTCTGTACACAGAGGCCCCAAAGCCCTTTCCAGCTCAGACAGCCCTTCCTTGAGACTAGGGTGGACCAAGGCGGTTCAGGGCTGAGGCTGGGTGGACCAGGGACTGAGAGGAGGTCTGGCAGGGACTAAGAGGAGGTCTGGGGGTGGATGGAGGAGGGCTGGCCCATTTGCAGGCATCTCTCTTCCACAGGATGATCCCTAAGGAGCAGAAGGGGTCCGTGATGGCTGCCATGGGGGACCTCACTGGACCAGGTAAGGTGGACTCAGCCCTTGTGGGTTCCTCTGACCCCATCCTTTCCTGGTCCCAAAGTGCAGCCAGCGCAGGCCTATTGGCCTGAGGCCCGGGCAAACAGGTGTGAGTTCCAGGCCAGCCCTGAGGGAGTGCCTGTGGAATCTGCCACTTGGGCTGGGAAGTTTCCCGAAGCATTGGGAGGGGCCTTGCCCTGACACCCACACACCCAGGAGCTGAGACTGAATGCCCTAGACTGGGCCCTGGGCCCAACTAAGTCCTTACCTCAGCCCCAAGTTGAACACTGCGGGTTCTGGTCCCAGATCCAGCCTAACCGTGGCCCCAAGCTCCCCGTACACTTGTCCTTGCTTCCTGTAACTGTGGGTTTCACCGAGCCCCTGTGGCAAGAGACAAGGTGGCGGGGAGAGTAAGGCAGGCTGGCAAGAGCAGACTCCCCAGGGTGACTCAGACCATTTCACTTAAAAGCCAGCTCACCCAATGAAGAAATCATCTAAAACACATGTGTATCACCATAGAAGACCCTTCTGGAACTCTCCGCGTAATTCTGGAGTCTGTTCATTTGGCCTACGTCAGGGCATTTCAAGTACTTAAAAAAAAGAATTCAGGCAAGTCCTAGCTCTCAGGCTTTAGCGTGAATGATACTGAAGTGGTGTTGCGGGTTCAAGATGCAGAGTCCCAGCCCCTACCCCCAGGGATTCTGATTCAGTGGACCTGGAGGGGGGCCACACATTCACCTTTCAGGCAAGTGTCCTGGTGCACGTGGACAGTGAACTGAGCTCCGGTAAACCCTCATCAATGGACACCACTGCGATTTTGCCCCGTGCAGGGTTCTAAGAAGTATTTAATCATGTTGAATGACTTTTTTTTTTAACGTTCTACTTATTTTTGAGAGACACAGAGAGACAGAGCGCGAGCAGGGGAGGGGCAGACGGAGGGAGACACAGCATCCGAAGTAGGTTCCAGGCTCGGAGCTGTCAGCACAGAGCCCGCCATGGGGCTCGAACTCACAAACTGTGAGATCATGACCTGAGCTGAAGTCAAACACTTAACCAACTGAGCCACCCAGGCTCCCCTAACCATGTCATATGACTTTATATGTGAGTGGTCCTAACCTGTTTTGTGTGTTCTTGCCTCCTTTTGTTGGCATCAAGTTTTTCTTTTTTTTAACTTCATGATTTCAAGTGCTAAAATATGCCTTGGTGAGGTGTTGATGCTCTAACTAGAAGAACCAGGCAATGCTTTATCTTTCCCTTTGTCTAAGTAATTAGTTGCGGCCCCCCCAAATGTGGACACATATCATTTATGCCAGACTGGAAATGTATATGTCGTTGACTATCGCTAGGGTATTAACGCAAGAGAATTCTGAAACTAAAGAAAAGTAGAAAGAAAAAAAAAAATCTCATAGTCTCACCATCAGAAGACAGCACTGTAAAGTGATGATAATGAAAACACTTACCATTATTATGTACTTACTCTGCATCAGATCCAGTGCTAAGGGCTTTTATGCTCTATGTTATACACATAAACAACAACTCTGTAAGTTAGATATTATTGTCTCTGTTTTGTAGATGAGAAAACCGAGGTTCAGAGGAGCTAGGTGATCATGGATGTAGTAGTCAGTAGAGCTGAGATTTGACTCCAGATCTCCGTCTCCAGAGCCCCTTCCTTACTACACGGTTGTACAAATAATACATCCATTTTATAAGATATTCAGACAAAACAGACATGAATGACTTTGAAAGTGAAAGTTCCTCGTAATGGGACCATCTGGAGATAACCACTGTTAGCATAATTGTGTAAATCCATTTTCCGTTCATATACAAACGTATTTATATAAACGCAAATACATGTGGGCTAAGTACTATATGCTGGGTTCTTTAGCTTGCTTTTTTTTTCCCACTAGCAGCGTACCAGAGACTTCTTTCCCTCCTGCTATGATTTCTCTCTCCACCCCCTCCCCCTGCTCCCTCAGCACGTAATATAGTCAGCATATTGGTACACACACACCTTACTGGCAGTCGTGAAGGCTCATCTCAGGTTGGACCCTTAGGAACAGAGTTGAAGATTCTCAAGCAAGTGACTTACTGAGGTTGGACTCTCAGGAGGAGGGAAATGACGGGAGCGGGAGAGGGTGGGGGAAATTGCTAAGCCAGGATATGGGCTCATCTGTAGCCCAGGTTCAGTCTGACCTTGTGGGGGCTCCAGGCCCCCAGAGTCCACAGAATTCACCCTGCCGTCAGCGAGGGGGCCGTGAGCACTTCTGCTCAGCCAGGCAGCTCTCTGCAGAAGAGGCCAATTGTGACACGGAGCCACTGATAAAGGACATCTGGGCAGCACCCCCACAACACTGATGCCCGGTTTTCACAATCTGAACCCTCACTGCCGTAAACATCCTTGTATACATGACTTCAGGCATGCTTATTCAACTTTTCTCCCTAAGAATGAAAGCCTAGAAATAGAATTGTTTCCTTAAATAGATTTTATCTGTAACTTTTTTTTTTTTTTTTTTTTTTACTGTCAAGGTCAATTCATCTGGATAATATTTGACAGTACGATGCCAGGGGACTTTTTATTATATATTTCGGTATAAATAGTCTTTCATGCTTTTAACTATGCAGTACCTTTTCTCGTTAAAAATTAGTGTGATTTCCAGCCCTCCTCTTCCTATGTCCTGTATGTAGTCACTACTACTATTTGGCACGTCTCCATGCAGATTTTTCAATGTGTGCATAAACAGATAATACTTATTTTTTAAAATATGAGTGCAGTCCTAGAATACAGATTCTTCTGAAACTTGCTTTTTTCCCCCTCTTACCCTACAATGGATCTTTCTGTTCCTAACATGTAAAAGGTGCGCTCTCTTCATTTGCTGAAAGAATGAAAAAAATCATCAGCCTCCTTTTTTAAAAAGGCTGTTTGGATCCTATCGAGTGGAATGAATCACAGCACCTGCCTGGGCCTCGATGCCGCCTGGTGGCCACATCAGGCCTGTCTCCCCATCCTGTACTATTCTCTTCCACAACGTTGGCAACCTCTCTCCCCAAACTCCCAATGCCTCCTCCCCTATCCTCGTTCCCAGCTGATGACCTTGCTTCCTATTGCACTGAGAACTACGGAACCAAAAGGGAACCTCTGTTTGGCGTTCCCTGTTTTTCTTGCCCATGTGGTGGCTGACCTCTCCGTGCACGTGTCTGAAGCTACCCCTTCCAGTTGGGCACCAGATACCCTCCCTGCCCCTCTCTCCTGCCCAAGGACATTCTTCCATTCTGCCCTCTCTCTATTGCATTGTCAAAATTTCCCATCAGCCAAAAAGCATGCTTTTACTTCTCCCTCTTAAAAACAAACAAACACCCCTTGACTCTACAGATGCCTCGGGTCCTGTAGAGCATAACTCCTCAATGTTGTCTATACTTTCTCCCCTCCTCGCTCGCTGTCTTCAACATTTTATTAAGCTCATTTCCAAACACACAAAAATAGAGAGTGCAAATCCCCGTGGCCCTCCTTTCATTCCTGGAGTCCAAAGCAAAACCCAAAGAGCCTGTCATTTCATCAGGCTCAGGAGGCATCCAAAATAATGAAAAGAGGGGGGTCTGGGTGTCTTAGTTGAGCGTCTGACTCTTGATTTCAGCTCAGGTCATGATCCCAGGGTGGTGGGATTGAGCCCCACATTGGGCTTTGTGCTGAGTGTAGAGCCTGCTTGAGATTCTCCCTCTCTCTCTCTGTCTCTCTCTCTCAAGTTGTTAGCAACTTTGGCTTGATAACCAGTGCCACCATCAACTTTCTTCAGTTTTCTAGTTTGTTTTAATGAGCATCCAAAGAAGGACCACTGTTTATTTGGTGGCCGCGTCTCTTAAATCTCTTTTAATCTATATCCTACCCCCCGCCCTCCCGGTCCTGTCTTCTTCTTCTTCTTTTTTTTTTTTCCATGTCATTCACTCCTTTGAAGAACCCAGGCCAGCTGCCCTATAAAATGTCCCACATCCTAGATTTGGTTCATTGTTTGCTCGTGGTGTGGCTAAAATGTTCCCCTGTCCATTTTCTCGTAACACTTTCCAATAAGGTTTTCACGCCCAAATACTCCATGGAAACTACTCTTGTGAGGGTGACCAATAATAACCCCATGACAGTAAAGAGGACGGCCAGTATTCGGCCTTCCTCCTCCTCACTGAGCAGAAGCATGTGGCTTCGTGATCAACCCATCTTCCCCGAAACACTTTCATCACTTGGTTTCCAGGGCCCCACACTCTGGATTTCCTCCTGCTTCACCGGGCTCCCCTTCCCAGGCTCCGTGGCTGGTTCCTCACCTCCTCCGTCTGAATGCGGCAGGCCTGGAACTCAGGCTTGGGATCTTTTTACCCATTCTCACATCCCCAGTGATCTCATCCAGCCTTCCGGCTCTACATACCGTTTATAGAGCTGGAACACAAACCTCCGTGTATCGGATTTTAGAGATGGACAACTCTGGCCACGCTGTCCCCCCCGTATCCCTTTCCTGTCAGTGCCCTCACCACTCCATCACTCCTTGCCTCCAAAAGCCTTCCCTTGTTGGGAAGTGTGTAACAGTATGTGTTGGGCTCTGAAACCATTAAGGATAGCCTGGAAACCCTCTCCATGGCTACGACGACTCGTCCTAACTTTGAGAAAAGAAGTAAATGTAATAGTCTTCATCAAACAACAAAGACAATGACAAACACCGTTTGTAGGCCCACGATGCCCCAATGTGTATCTCAGGTCAGTTTGTCCTGTGAGCACTAGGCTCACATATCTGGTGCCCTCCTCGGCTTCTCCGTTTGGGTGTCGTCGAGGTTCTTCAAACCTTATATGCCCAATTCTGCAGGCAATTAAGGGGATTTAAATATGGATTAGGGATTGTATGAAATAACAATGTGTTCACTCGCACAGGTGGCGATCTCTTACTATTATTTAAATTCAAGTTAGTTAACATACAGTCTTGGTTTCGGGAGTAGAACCCAGTGACTCATCTCTAACATGTGACACCCAATGCTAACCCCAAAAAGTGCCCTCCTTAATGCCCATCACCCATTTAAGCCATCCCCTCCCCCCTCCCCTCCTGCAACTTCAGTTTGTTCTCTGTATTTAAGGGTCTCTTATGGTCTGCCTCCCTCTCTGTTTTTATCTTGTTTGTTTCCCTTCCCCTATGTTCATCTGTTGTGTTTCTTAAATTCCACATATGAGTGAAATCATGATATTTATCTCCCTCTGACCTGTTTCGTTTAGCATAATACATTCTAGTTCCATCCACACCGTTGCAAATGGCAAGATTTCTTTCTTTTTGATCTCTGAGTAATATTTCATTGTATTCCAATATACCACATCTTCTTTGTCCATTCATTAGTTGATGGACATTAGGACTCTTTCCATACTTTGGCTATTGTTGAGAGTGCTGCTATAAACATGGGGGTGCATGTGTCCCTTCGAATTAGCATTTTTGTATCCTTTGGATAAATGCCTAGTAGCACAATTGCTGGGTCGTAGGGTAGTTCTATTTTTAGTTTTTTGAGGAACCTCCATACTGTTTTCCAGAGTGGGTGCACCAGTTTGCATTCCCACTAACAATGCAAAAGAGATCTTCTCTCTCCGCATCCTCGCCAACATCTGTTGTTGCCTGGATTGTTCATGTGAGCCATTCTGACAGGTGTGAGGTGATATCTCATTACGGTTTTGATTTGTGTTCCCCTGATCATGAGTGAGGCTGAGTATCTTTTCATGTGTGTACAGGTGGAGATCTTCAACTGATAAAACCAAGTCACAAAGCTTGTATAACTATGACTTCATTTTGGCTGAAAACTCACACATGAATAGGTAGTCTTTTAAAAAAGATATGAACGGACACACACTAAGGTGTTAAAAGTGGACATCTCCAGGTGATAGAAATGGCATTTTTCTCTTTCCCCTTTATATCTGTATTTCCTAACTTTCTTCAATGCACATATGTGCTATTTTTATAATAATAAACGGCTATTTTAAAACTGAAAGAACAGACGTCTAACACTGAACTCCTGATCTTGCCCCCTCTCACCCTCCTCCTGCCCTCCCCACCTCAGTGAGCAGCTGTGCCTTCCTGCCAGTGGCTCAGGCCAGAAAGTCCCCCTCCTCCCCTCGCATGGCTCACACCCATGGCTTACCGTTAGGAGATATCTACAATCTGACCATGTCTCACGGCTTCCACCACTGTGGGCAAAGAGCTGCCGAGGACGTTCGTGGAAAAAATACAAATGGCCAGAGAACATCTGGAAGAACTCAGTTTCACTGAGTGTCAAACACATGCACATTAAACTCTGCGAGCTCATTTCTGCCCCCCAGGCGGGCTAAGATTCCGCGGCATGGTACTGGAGCTGCTCAGAGGAGGTCACTTGGAGGCTGGCAGCCCCGAGTGCCCTGAGGGTTTGGTGGTAAGAGCTCCCTCTGGCCTCTCTGAGCAGTCCCTTTGCTGGACCTGGGCAAGAAGCTGAGCGTGCCCCAGGACTTGATGATGGAGGAGCTCTCGCTACGCAACAACAGAGGATCCCTCCTCTTCCAGAAGAGACAGCGCCGGGTACAGAGGTTCACCTTTGAATTTCCAGCCAGCCAGAGGGCGGTGAGTTAGCCCCCACCGTGCTTACCGGGGAACTGAGGCTCGGTTAGCCTAGAGCCAAGCCTAGAGCCAAGCAGCGAGTCAGATGAAGACCTCTGGCCCCCGGGGAGCCCCTCCAGCTCCAGCTGGAAAGGCTGTGACGTTCCCATCGGCTTGAGCCCCTGACTTGCCGTGTGATCCTAGAAAAGTGTTACCTCTTTAGGGCGCCTCTCCGTAGACGCAAAACAGAGAGCAGACCGGGCAGGGAGAGCTGTGGGGTAAGGAGGGCACTCTGGCTCCTACAAAAAGTGCTCTGGGCTGAATTGGCAGCGAGCAGGATTTAGATGAGACTTGGGCTTGACCTCAGAGAGAGAACACAGAGAGAGAGAACGGAGAGAGAACCTAAGAGAGAGAACGCCTTCTCTTCCTGCCTCTAGAAGAAGGAAAAGACCAGAAAACGGTCTGCTGGTAGAGACAAGAACGGCTTATCCTCAGGCTTCAAAGAGTCCACAGGTAGTTTCAGTCACTCAGGGGCATTCCACTCATACCCCACTCCATTTCTGGACTAGACAGGGGGTGACTGAGAGGGGACGATGTGGCAGGATGCACAGGAGTAAAGACGACAAAACACCTACCTTTGCGAGGTGCCTGAGACAGCGCTAGCCACGCACTTCACATGTATCATCTCGTTTCATGCTCATAGGGCCCTGTGAGCTGATATTATCATCATCAGTACTTCCATCTCACAGACAAGGAAACAGATTCAGGAAGGTTATCTGGCCAGGGTCAATATTAGAATAGCAACTAACATATAGAGCCCATCTCCCTGTCCCTGGCACCGAGTTTAGCGTTCTACGCTATTAACTCATCCCCCTACCCCTCATCCCCGGGATGTGGGCACCAAGATTATGCGCCCCTCCCTTTTTCAGTGTTGGGACAACCCTGGATCCTTGCCCCACTGAGCCTCCCTGTGGTCTATTTGTGCCCACAGCTGGTGGACCGAAGCGCCAAGGGGAAGGTGACGGGAATAGCGGGAACAGCGGAGGCCGGCCCCCTTCACGCCCAGGGGAAGGTGAGCGTGGAGGGAGCCCCGGGAAAATGGGGGAGTTCGGGGGGAAGGAGCCAGGCAGCTCGGGCCAGTCTGCGGCCTCTGAGCGCCCGCTCCTGTGCCCAGGTTGCCAATGGCCCCGAGGGGCAGAGCTGCAGTTCCGAGCTCCACATCTTTCGGGCCACGCCCGGGGGCCCCGAGGTGGCCCAGCCCTCAGCCTTCCCTGCGGAGCGCCCCCGCAGCCCCAGCGCCCTGGCACCAGGTGAGTTCAGCTCCGGATCCTGGGACCAGGGCCGGGGGACCCAAGCGTGGCAGTGCTCCAGGGTGGGGCAGGGACAACACCCAGAGGGCTGTCTAGTCCACCTCCCTGACCCCCCACACCCCTCCACAGATCTAACACAAGCCCAGAGAGGCACAGCAACGTCCCCAAGGTCACAAAGCCAGCCAGAGTCTACGCCCTGACTCGAGATGCCGGTCCTTCTTGCTTCCAGGGGTGGGGAAGCCTCAGTCCCCTTTGCTGGCGCAACTTTGGCTTTACATCCCTCCCACTCCTCTATCCCAGCTCCAGACTTCCCTCCCCCAACCATATCCACCAGGTGGGCGGGCGTGGGGGCAGAGGGAGAAAAGCCCCCCGGGTGCCCCAGCCTGCCTGCCTCCCACACGCCCTGCTCCACCTCCAGGCTATGCCCAGCCGCTGAAGGGCGTCCCTCCGGAGAAGTTCAATCACACGGCCATCCCCAAGGGCTACCGCTGTCCTTGGCAGGAGTTCATCAGCTACCGGGACTACCAGAGCGATGGCAGAAGTCACACCCCCAGCCCTGCCGAGTTTCGAAATTTCAACAAGTAAGGATGGGTGGGCAGCTTGGGGAGAGGTCCCTAGGGGGTGCAGGTGCCTGGCACAACACAGTAGTGGCTGCATTTCCCAAGCCCTTGGACATGCCAAGCTCTATCTGAACACTTACACGTTCATTGAGCTCTTGGTAGAACTCGGTAGAACTCTTGCCTCAGCACATAGTAGGTCCGCAGTAAATGTACAGGGAGTGAATGGGTGAATGTGCCACACATCTCGGTTTCTGCACACAACAGGGTGGGGACGTGCCTCAATGTTTTCTATTTCGCCAGTGAAGAGACCCACTCAGGAACACCGACAACCTGCCCACAGTCACGAGGCAAGGAGCAGGGCTGGGATCCAAGTCTGGGTTAGTCTGACTCCAGAGCCCAGGGTCTTATTCTCCCGCACTCCTGGTGCCACCCCTTTGATGGATATCCTCCCTAGGTGGGGGCCCTGGATCTCATTACTCCTAGATCAGCTCAGCCTTTTCCTCATGTTCATCAATGGTCTGGAAGAGGTCTAGAAATGGCTTGAGATTCTATCAGAGTGGGGGACAGCAGTGAAACATTGGACAGCAGAGGTGAGAGCCACAGAAGAGTGGCTTGTACTATTCAGAGCATGGGGCCTCAACGTGGGCTTAAATGCAGACTCCTTGCTTAGCTGTGTGACCTTGGGCAAGTGACTTAACTTCTCTGAGCCTCCATTTCCCCGTCTGCATCATTACAGAATCTCTTCATAAGTTTGTTGTGAGGCTGGCATGAGAAGTCATAGGCAAAGTTTCTGGCAAGGAATAAGCTGTCGATAAACAGTAGCTATTGGTATTAGGAGTAGTAGTTACAGGCTGAAATGATGGTTGGAAAAGCTACTAGGGAGAACTGAAAGGGATAAATTTAGTGTGCTGACCTAGGGGCCCAAAGACAAATCACAGGAGTCAAGACAGGAGTCTGGCACTGGAGGAAGGCCTTGGGCTGGGGGATGCATTTCAACTGTAGTCGGCTTCTTCAGTCTGATGCTATTTCTGAAAAATGCTCCTCTGGCTTTGGCTGCATTAAAGTGAGAAAGGGGAGGGTCCACCGGAGGAGGCCAAGGTCCAGCTCTTCTGGCTCAGACCACATGCGGAGACCGTCTGACAACTGGGGGTGACCAGCACTGAAAAGAGACTGCTCAGAAGGGAGGTGCTTGCCCTCAAACAGCTGATAGCCAGGAGGGCCCCTACAGGAAGAATTGTGCCCAACAGGCACCGTGTGAGCCACGAGCCATTGGCAGACGTTCTGGGGTTTCTGCCAGGCGAGACTGCGTTCTCCCTCCTCCGGGGGCCCTCAGCTCCTGCCTGTCCAGCTATTTAAAACCCTCAGCAGACATTCAGTCCCGGGCGCCGGCTTCCAGGCTGGCCAAGTCGAGTCATAGCCCCATCTATCTCACACTGCAGCTATGACAGGCTGAAGCACCTTCCCATCAGCAGAAGGAGGACCTTCGGGGGCCCTGAGCCCAGGCCCCATCTGAGACAGAAGGGCCAACTGAGGCTAAGAAGGGGGGGGAACAGCAGTGTTGGTGGCCAAGCTGTGCTCAGGATCCAGGGCTCTGGGCTTCTAGTCAAGGGCCGAATCGTGAGGCCTGTGCAGCTTGGAAACTGCCCAGCCTGTTCCCACAGGGCCTGGCTGTTGCCGCCACAGCCGGGGTGGTCCGGGCAGAAATGCTATACTGGCTGGAACCCAGGCCGGGGCCTGCGGTCTGCCTTTCTACCCCCGGGGGGCAAACACTCCCCCATTCCCATTGGTCCTGGGCTTCGAGGAAAACACTACACAAGCAATGCTTTTTAACTTGTCTTAAAATGAAAAAATTTTAAAAATAACATACTTATATTCTCTTAAATAAAGACACACACACACACACACACACACACTACAAATAAAGAGAGGGCCCTTTGTTCACCATCCTCCAATCCCAGTTCCCTTCCCAAATGGAATACCGTTGTCAGGTTGGTGTGTGTTTTCAGATCATTTTCTACCAGCAGCTACATTCTGATAGGGGATGGGATTGTTTTATGGATAGTGGGCATTTTCATACTTTGTATTTCATCATGTAACTTGCTTGCCTTTTTGACTCAACAGTATGCTTTTGAAATCTATCCTACATAATACAAACAGATCTTTTCATGCCTTTTAAGCTGCTGTATGGTATTCCACCATGTGAATATACATTTGTCTTGTCCATTTCTCTGCCGTGGACATAGGGGCTGTTTCTGGTTTGTCACCAATCACTGCTTGTATCCGTTTGTCTGTGCGCGCGCTTTCCTAAGCCGTATGCTCGCAGGTGCGATTGCTGGTTGACAGAGTTTGCACATGTTTAGGTGAAAAAGATCCTGCCAAATTGTCCTCCAAGGGAGAAGCACCAATTTACCCTCCAACCAGCAGTATCTAAGTGAAACTTTGCCCCCACCACCTCATCAACTTTGCCCCCTTATCAAAATATTTCTTCTTACCAGTCTTATGGGTGACAAATGGTGCGTCTCCTTTATAAACTCCAAGCAGGCTCTGCACCGGCAGTTGGGACTTGAACTCACAAACCATGAGATCATGACCTGAGCTGAAATCAAGAGCCAGTTGCTTAACCAACTGAGCCAACCAGGGGCCCTTCTCAGTGCTCTTTCTAATCCTCTCTTCCCTCTCTAATTCTCCCCTGTTCTAAGGGGAGATGAGCAGAGCAAGGAAAAACCCCATTCCAGCTCTTTTGGCTTCTGGAGCTTAATACTTAAGGGGTACCTAGAGTTTTGTCTGGGACCAGCCAATTCTAGCTTTGAAAATTTCATTCCCATTCCCAAGCAACAAGCCATCTGCACTAGAAGGAGACTGGGGAATGGGCAGAGCCAGAGAAACCTGTTAAAGACAGTACAAAGCCTGGAATAGGTGGGGAAACGGAGGCCCAGAGGGAGGCACGGAGGGGGCCCCACATCGCATGTCAGTGCTCTGCCATCCCTCTCCCACACAGCCCACCTCTTCTGCTGCTCTTCTCTCCTCAGGACCCCGGTGCCCTTTGGAGGACCCCTGGTTGGGGAGACTGTTCCCAGGGCAGGCACCCCCTTCGTCCCGGAGCTCATCAGTGGCTTAGAACTCCTCCGTCTCAGACCCAGCTTCAACAGAGTGGCCCAGGGCTGGGTCCGCAACCTCCCCGAATCTGAGGACCTGTAGCCCCAGCCTGAATATTCAATTCCCTTATCTTGGTGTCCGGGTGACATCTTGGAGCCAAGACTTGGGGACAGTCCCTAAGTGGGGTGTGTTTCCAAATTTCCCGGGGACGATGTTTTGAACACAGATTTCTGGCCTGCCCCAGACTTACAGCATCAGAATCTCCTGAGTCGGGGAATCTCTATTAGTAACCAACACTCCCAGGAGACTCCAGTGAAACTCGTCCATGGTTTGTGTCTTTAGGAATCCAAGCCACCAATGAATTCACATCCATGCCACCACCCCTCCCTGCTCATGTACTCCAGCTTACACTCCTCCGGCGACAGGGAGCTCACTAGCACCTGTTTACCTGTGGATAACTCTGATAACTAGAAAGCTTTTCCTTTTATTGAGATGCAGTTGGCCCTCATTCATGTGCTAAACATTTGCTACTTACCTACTATGCACTGGACACCCTGCCAGCCCCAGGGAGAGTGTGTGGCGAATAAGCCCAGGCGGTGGCCTAGAGGAAGAGAGGACAGTAGGGAAGACAGCTTTGGAAAGCAGTAAATCGTGTTAATTTTCCCTACAGCACACTAATTGGGGAATAAAGTGTCGTGAGGCAGAGGAGGGGGTCCCTACCCCTGGATGTGGGTTGGGGTTCTGGGCCGCTTCTCAGAGACTTTGAGTGGGACCCCAGAGGAGGAGTGAGAGCCATCATGGGAAGAGGGAGTGATGGGGAGGGCATTCCTGTCGAGTAAACCAGCACGTGCGAAGTGCGGAATTGTGCACAGGTGGAGGTGTTCTGGAGACAGGAGAGGGCTGTGTTGGAGGGGTGAGGGCCACCGTGGGGCATACTCTGCTAAGGAGATGGGGGCAGTTTTTAAGCTGGGGAGTGATGGGTCTTGCTAAGTCGGGCAAAGACTGGAGAGGACTGAGGCCGGGAGCCAGGAAGCCTACAGAGAACAAGGTCTGGACTAGGCAGGTGGCCACGGGGATGGAAAGAAGGGGCACGCCTCTGGCCACCTTCTAAGACAGGTGCAATGTGGGGCACCTATAAGGATGCCTTCTTTCTTTTCTCCTTCTGCTCACCATCCTGAGCAAGCCTCAGGGTAAATCATGTCCTAGTTTCCAGCAGGGGTAGTTCAAGGGCTGTGCTCTAGCTCATTCAGAAAAGGAAAGAAAGGAGTGCCTCTCAGTTCAAGTGATGATGGGGAGGACAATGATGACGATGGTGCTGGTGGCTGCTTTTTATTGGGTGCCTCAGTGCTTGGGCTGGTAGTAGACTCTTCACATGTCCTATTTCTTATTTTCAGTACAACCCTGAGGAAAAGGTATGGTCCCATTTTACAGATGTGGATATCCAGGCTCAAAAGAAGCGGCTTGTTCAGGGACAGAGCTAAAATGGGAATCTGTCTAATTCTAGTGGCTCTCCCTTTTCACTCCACTGGGTGGCCAGGCCAAGGCCCATTCACTCTGGAATCATCTAAGCATGGTGTCCCGCCTTAGGGTTTAGAGGTAAAAAGTGCACGCTGGGTAGTCAGACCAGATGAACTGCTACTGTTAGCTGTGTGAACTTGAATAAGCCATTTCTCATTGGTGGGCCTGTCTCTCCCCCCTGTAACATGAGGGCAAGACCAGAAGCCCTGTGTAGGGTTGTTGCGAGCACAGTGATGGCCACATACCTAAGAAGCTCTCAGTCATTCTTAGATTCCGTGCAGCCCCTACTCTTGACTGGAAGAGATGTTCTTGTAGCAGATGCAGCTTGAGAAGTTGTCTGCGAGAGACCATTGGGATCGGTAAAGCTTAAGCCTGAAGGAAAGCCTCTGATCACTGCAGGGCTCCCTCTGGACATGAATTACCTCCTCACCACCCCCCCAACTCCCCGCACCCCGCCTCCTTCTGCCTCTTCCCTGACCCCCTCTCTTGGGGAGATGAGAAGGTGAGAAATCCAGCTAATTCCCAGGGTGCATGGGGATAGTGGTTGCATTTTTTTCTGGACTTCTACTTCACCCCACACATTCTCAAGGGGCCAGCAGCCCATTAGACTTGCTTGCAATTAACGTGTTGTCTTGAGTTTGGGGGCTGCTGTTTAAAGCCATGTTTGCACGAGCTGAAAACCAACCATTAAAGTGTCTGCCTCTGCTGTGTCCTGGAGGGTGATGGCCACCACCAACTCCAGGAGAGGAGAGCCTAGCAGAGCCGGCTGCTCCCAAAAGCAAATCCTCACTCTTTCTTCTTCTGATAATATGACTTTCACTGATGTTGTTTAAAAAAGAAAGGAAGAAAGAAAGAAAGAAGAAGGAAGGAAGAAAGAGAAAGAAAGAAGGAAAGAAAGAAAGGAAGAGAAAGAAAGAAGAAAGAAAGAAAGAAAGAAAGCTTTTTAAATAAATAAGTTAATTAATTAATTAATTAAAAAAAGGTGAAAAGATTTGCCCACATAGCTCCTCCCACGCACACAGATAGACTTTCCCAGCCTCCTGCATTCTGCCTGATTCCCACATACTGGAGGTAACCACTGGTAACAGTGTGGACCTTGTAGAACTCTAGAATTACTTGAACCGGTAAACATGGATGTGTACATAGATGCATAGGTACAAAAATATGTCTTTAATGGGATCATACTATGTGCATTATTCTGTATTTTGCACCTTTATTCAACAGTAAGTAAAATTTGGATCCTGAAAAAGCAGGCCATTTAGCCTTTCATGTAGTTTGTGGGCCTAGGAAGCCCTTCATATAAAATCCTATTCTTTGCTCATTCACATAAAATTCTGTGCTTTTGGCTGTTTTGTTCCTTACATAAATAAAATCCCACAGTGATATAGAAATGGCACAGACGGAGCATAGCCACGACGTCGGGAAAGCAGCCATTAGATCCTGCAGCTGTGAAGGTAGGTGAGCTGCAGCCACAGGTAACATCCAGAGACTGACGCACCTTGGAAACAAAATGGCAAAAGCAAAGGCAGGAAGATACAAACATAGATGTTTGCTGATGCAAGGAGGTGTTAATGTAAAAGTCAGGATGGTGTTAACTTCGGGATGAAAGAGAGGGTGGTGATCAGAAAGGGACACATAAAATTCTTCTGGGGACAGTTGGGCAATTTCTGCTACAATTTGGTAATTGTTACATAGGTGTTCACTTTAGAATATTTAGTTGTACGTCTGTGTTTTATGTACTTTTTCCGTACATGTGTTAGGTTTTACCAAAACAGCCCCTCCTTTTAGAAAGGTAATGGGCAAGGGTGCGTGGGTAGCTCAGTTGGTTGAGCATCTGACGCTTGATTTCCGTTCAGGTCATCATTTCACAGTTGAGATCAAGCCCCATATCAGGCTCTGTGCTGAGCAGGGAGCCTGCTTGAGATTCTCTCTCTCTGCCCCTCTCCCTCACTCATTCTGTCTCTCTCTCTCTAAAAGAAAAAGAAAAAAATAGTTAATGGACAAATCAATGGTAGATCAGATGTACTGAAGGAAGAATTAGTGAACCAGATGTGCCCATAATGCTTCCTAGAGAGGTAAAGAGTTAGAAAGTATGAGAGAGAAATTAAAAGACATGGAGAATAAAATGAAAATGTCCAACAATACTGACAGGAATTCCAGAATGTTTTAAAATGATTGGGGTTTTCTCAGATTTGATAAAAGGACATAAATTCACACAATTCTCACCCTATCATGAGAAAGGATATTAAATCCACACTTAAGAACCATTATGGGGCACCTGGGTGGCCCAGTCGATTAAGCATCCAACTCTTAATTTTGGCTCACGTCATGATCTCATGATCGTGGGATCGAGACCTATGTTGGGCTTTGCACTGGGCATGGAGCCTGCTTAAGATTCTCTCTCACTTTCCCTTTATCCCTCCCCACTCTCTCTCTCTCTCTCAAAAAAAAAAAAAAAAAAAAAAAGAACCATTGCAGTGAGGGGCACATGGCTGGCTCAGTTGGTGGAGTATATGACTCTTGATCTCAGGGTCATGAATTTGAGCCCCATGTTGGGTGTAGAGATTACTTAAAAATAAAATCTTAAAAAAAAATTTTAAAGAACATTGTAGTGAAACTGCAGAACTCCAAAGTCACAGAGAAATTTCAAAAAAGTTGATATTGCCTACAAATTACCCAACACAAAAGCTAGGTTACCTACAAAAGAGTATTTAAAATGACAACCATAATAGAAAAACATCTTCAAGAGGTGAGAGCAAAACAAATTCATTTTTAGACAAATAAGTAGTGAGAGAATTTCCCACTAACCTCTGAAAGAGCAAAAGAACATGCTTTAGGAAGGATCCAGAATAAAAGTATAGAGTCTAAGAAGCAATGGTGAGCAGAGAAATCAATTCAATAGAGAGCAGGAAGGATGAAAAACAAACAAACAAACAAACAAACAAACAATTAAAGGGACATGAAATAAGGTAGTATAAATACATTCAAATATATCAGTTATCACAATAAATGTAAATGTGTAAAATTCACCAATTTAAAGATAACAGTTTAAGTCAAAAGTAATTCCAGCTCTATGCTTTTCACAAACAGCACTCCTAAAACTACGACACAGTAGTAAAGAAATGGAAAAGGATAAACCAGTTAAATACTACCTCAAAGAAATGTGTTCCAGCCATATTGACATCAGACAAGGAGACTTTCAAAGAGCATTATTGTGATAAAGAGGATCCTTACATAAGGATATAACCAAAGTCATAGTGGAAGATTTAACACAGTTCTTTTAATTATTGATTGGTTATCAGACAGAGTAGGGAATATAGGAAATTTGTACAATAAAAAAAAATGTAGAATACTGCACTGCCAAATTAGAGAATACTCACTATTTTTAACTACTATGAAACACTTTATAAAATGAATACACAAAATTCAAAACTTCCATACATCAAAGGACACTATCAAGATGGTGAAAAGACAATCTACAGAATAAACAGTTATAAACTCAAAGAAAAAATAAATATCCATGCATCCACAATAAATTATTGAATAAATAAATAAATGGGGAGAGAAAAGACAAGTCTTCTTTCTTCCCCACAAAAGACTTCCAAATAATGTATGTAGAAACCTGTCCTGGGGCGCCTGGGTGGCGCAGTCGGTTGGGCGTCCGACTTCAGCCAGGTCACGATCTCGCGGTCCGTGAGTTCGAGCCCCGCGTCGGGCTCTGGGCTGATGGCTCAGAGCCTGGAGCCTGTTTCCAATTCTGTGTCTCCCTCTCTCTCTGCCCCTCCCCCATTCATGCTCTGTCTCTCTCTGTCCCAAAAATAAATAAACGTTGAAAAAAAAATTTAAAAAAAAAAAAAAAAAAAAAAAAAAAGAAACCTGTCCTTCAGGAGGTGGAATGTAAATCCCATCCTATTGATTATAGATTGGACTTATTGACTTGCTTCCAAAAAATAGAGCATAGGAAGGGAAAAACAGTAAATTTACAAAGGAGAAACCTGGAAGACATCACCTTAACCGAGTAATCAAGGTTAACATCATCAATGATATAACATGATAAGGGCACTTCTCCTTGAGATATTTCCCCCCAGATCTATAACCCCAGGCTAATCACAAAAAAACATCAGACAAATTCAAGTCAAGAGACAGGCTGCAAAATAGCTCACCAGTACTTTTCTGTAATGTGGTAGACTGGGTTGGATTCTGGAACAGAAAAAAGGATATTAGAGGGAAAAATGGTGAAATTCAGATAAAGACTTAGTCTAGTTAATAATACTATATGAATGTTTATTTCTTGGTTTTGACAAAGATACCATGGCTATGTAAGACATTAACATTAGGGGAAGCTAGGTGAAGAATAACAACTCTCTGTACATCTTTGCACCTTTTTGGTAAATCTCAAGTTATTCCAAAATAAAGTTTTAAAACTAAAGAAAAAAAAATCCCCAAAAGAAAACTCCAGACCCAGATGGTTTCACTGGTGAATTGTATCAAATCTTTAAGACAAAACTAATAGCAATGTTACATAAACTTTTTCAAAATATAGAGGAAGAGGTAACATTTCCAAACATATTTTACAAGGCCAGAAGAAACTTGGCAAAGACATTACAAAAAATTCAAGACCAATACTTCTCATGAACATAAACACAAAAAACAGTATATAGATAGATATAGATATCTATCTATATATAGATATATAGATACAGATAGATAGATATCATATATAGATATATGTTATGATACATTATGTCTATGTTGGGTCATAGGGCTTCAAATGGTGATGGTGGTCAAAAGGTACAAATTTCTTTTTCTTTTTTTTAAATATAATTTATTGTCAAGTTAGCTAACATACAGTGTATACAGTGTGCTCTTGGCTTCAAGAGTAGATTCCCATGATTCATAGCTTATATATAACACCCAGTGCTCATTCCAACAAGTGCCCTCCTCAATGCCCATCACCCTATTTTCCCCTCCCCTGCACCCCTACCCCGCCTCCCCCCATCAGCCCTCAGTTTGTTCTCTGTACTTAAGAGTCTCATGCCTTGCCTCCCTCTCTGAAACTATTTTTCCCCCTTCCCTTCCCCCATGGTCTTCAGTTAAGTTTCTCAAATTCCACGTATGAGTAAAAACATAGGATATCTCTTTCTCTGACTGACTTACTTCACTTAGCATAATACCCTCCAGTTCCATCCACATTGTTGCAAATGGCAAGTTTTCATTCTTTCTCAAAAGGTACAAATTTCTTGTTACAAGTTAAGTAAGTTCTAAGGATGTAATGTACAGCATGGCAATTATAGTCAATGGTACTATATAGCATATTTGAAAGTTGTTAAGAGAATAGATCTTAAAAGTTCTCATCACAAGAAAAAATGTAACTATGTGAGGTGATGGATATAAACTGGACTGACTTTGATAATTATTTTGCTATAAATACAAGTATCAAATCACATTGTTCACCTTAAGCTAATACAATGCCAACTGTATCTCAGTAAGAGTAGAAAAAATAAAATAAATTTTTAAAAGAAATAAATTATGACGAAGTTAGGTCTATCCCAGAAATGCAAGGTTGCTTTAACATTTAAAAATTGATCAATGTCAGGGCGCCTGAGTGACTTAATTGGTTTTGGCTTGGGTCATGATCTCATGGTTCATGGGTTCGAGCCCCGTGTTGGGCTCCACTCTGGCAGCATGGAACCTGCTTAGGATTCTCTCCCTCTCTCTCTGCCCCTCCCTAGCTTGCTTGTTCTCTCAAAATAAATAAATAAACAAACTTAATCTAAAAGATTTAAAAATCAGTGTAATTCACCACACTAGCATAGTGAAAGAGAAAACCATACGAGGCATAAAAAAAGAACTGACAAAATTCAACAGCTGTTTACGGTGAAAATTCTCAGAGAATTTGGAGGGTAACTTCTTCAGTCTGATAAAAGGCAGCTACAAAAGAAAATCTACATCTAATATCATACTTAATGGTAACATGCTGAAATATTTCAGTATTGGGAACAAGATAAAGATGTCCACTCTCACCGTTCTATTTAATATATTACTCAAGGTGCTAGCCAGTTCAGTAAAAAAAAAAAAGAAAAAGAAATAAAAGGCATGAAGATTGGGAATAAATAAGTAAACTGGTCTATATTTGCAGATATTATTCTTACATAGATCATCACAGGAATCTATAAAGCAAGTACTAGAACTACTGAGTGAAGTTAAGCAAGGTCATGGGATACAGGGTTGATATACAAAAACCCATTCAGTTTTATATATTAGCTGAAATCATTAGAAAGTACGTTTTTTAAAATTCCAGTTGCAATAGGAACAAATCGCAAAATTCTTAGTGATAAATGTAACAAATATTACATCAGACCTGTGTGCTGATGGTGCAAAATACTGCTGAGAGAACTTACAGCAGACTTCACACGATGGGGACACGTGCCGTGCTCTGCACTGGAAGACTCGGTACTGTTAAGATGTCGATTCTTCTCAAATTGATCTACAAATTCAACACAATCCCAATCATAGCCCTATGTTTTTGTAGAAATTAACAAACTGATCTTAGAATGTATACGGAAATGTAAAAGACCTAACAAAGGAAAAGCTTTTCAACAAAGAAGAAATGAAGTCAGTGGGGTGGGTTTGAATCCAATCTGACCAGTGTCCTTATGTAAAGGGGGAAATTTAGAAACAGTAGATGTATACACAGGGAGAAAACCATGTGAAAACGGAGGCAGATACAGGGGGTGATAGTTCCATAAGCCAACAAATGCCAAAGCTTGCCAACAAACACCAGAAGCTAGAAGAGGGGCCTGGAACACATTCTCACAGCCTCAAAAAGAATCAACTCTACCAACACCTTGATCTTGGATGTCTAACCTCCAGAAAGGTGAGACAATAAATTTCTGTTGGCTCAGCCACCTACTTGATAATACTTTGTTACAGCAGCTTTGGCAAACTAATACATATTTTTGTATGCTAGACAATAAATGAGACTTCACTAAATAAAAAATCTCTGCTCATCAAGAAAATTGCTTATCATCTTTCCAATAGGAAAGTTAATAGGCAAGCCACAGATGTGAAGAAAGTATTTGCAAACATATATCTGACAGAGGACTAACATCTAGAACATACATATATTTTAAAAACTCCTATAACTAGTTAATAAAAAGACACCCAGTAAGAATGGCCAAAATATTTGGACAGACACTTCACAAAAGAAGATATATAAACAACCAACAACTACTTAAAAAGGAAATGCAAACTGAAACCACAATGAAATACTACAATATGCCCATCAGAATGGCTAAAAGTCAAAAGACTTTTTATATGAAACTTTGGTGATGTTTTGGAGCAACTGGAACTCTTGTTGGTGGGAATGTAAAATGGTACTACCATCTTGGGAAAAGTTCCAACGGTTTCCTTTAAAACTAAATGGGCATCAGCATTGTGATCCAGGAAGTCCACTCTATTTATTTCAAGAGAAATAAAAACATATATTCACCAAGAAAAAAAAAAGTGTACAAGGATATCCAAAGCAGCTTTAATTTATGATAGCAAAAAGTTGATAGGTAAGTGATGGTATAATCATACAATGGAAGGTGATGGTATAATCATACAGTGGAATGCTACTCAACAATAACAAGGAATTATACACATCCTGGATGACCCTCCAAAACATCATGTTGTTAAGAAGCCAAATAAAAGGAGTTCACAATGCATGATTCCATTTATGTAAAGTTCTAAAATAAGTAAAACTAATTTATGGTGAAAAAAATCAGAACAGTAGTTGCCTCTGGAGATTGATGGGGGCAGGGTATTGACTAGGGAGAACAGGGGACATTTTTCTGGAATGATGGTAATGTTCTACATCTTGACAGGGATTTGGGTCACATAGATGGATACAATGTCAAAATTCTTGAGTAGCATATTCAAGATATGTGCATTTCGATCTGTATAAATTTTACCTAGAAAATCTACAAATATTGAACTCAAGTTCATTATATAAATGCTTAAGTGCTTCAAGGTGAAGTATGCTGCTGTTTTCAGTCTACTCTGAAATGCATAAAAAACAGATTGATGGAGGAATAGACAGGTATGTGTTGAAGCAAATATGGCCAAATGTTAATTGTAGATCTGGTTAGTAGATATGTGACTGGTCACTGTAAAATTCAACCTTTCTGTATGTTAGAAAATTTTTATAATAAAATGTTAGGGAGAATACAAAGACTTCAGGATCTCTGAGGAGGGTAGCTTCTTCTAATCTTAGAAAACCATTTCATCTCATATTAGTGTTTCTTGGAGGGTGGTCTTTGCCTCACCAACTTGTGTAGACCCACTGAAGGAACTTAAATACTTAAGTTTAAAAACTAGTGTTCTATATCCCTATCCTGCAGGATCTCACTCCACACACAGAGCTTCAGATGCTACTTCATTGCCAACTCCCAAATCTTGGGGTCTTTCTTTAGCTCCAATTCCCTTTGGGCTGGGAAGTTCCATAGGTCTTCCAGTTAAACTTACCAACCCCCACATTGGACTCATTTTCCTACCCCTACATCCCAACCTCACTGTCCTCCCCTAACCATCATTCTCAGTCAGGAAAAGGCACCCTTCCACCCATCTGACCAACCCAGGGACCTGGGGGGAGGGGGGTGTCATCTTGTCATCCTTGACTCTTCTATTTCCATTTATTTCAGGTTACAGTGGTGGCTCGCTGACTTGTCTAAAACATCTGTCGCATCACTCTTTGCCCCATGGGCAGTCACTGCCTTAATTTAGTTGTCATGATGCAGTGCCTTCTGAGCCTCCTCCATGAGGGGAGCAGCCCAAAATACCACAGGCAAAGAGAAGGGTTGGGAGGGGAGGCATTATGACCAGGAGACAGAGGTTAAGTAATGTGCCCAAGGGCACACAGCTGGGAAGTGCTGAAGTGAGGATCTGAATGCAGATCATCTGGCTCGAGTCTGTTTAAACCATTACTCGTTATCAACAAAAATGGTTTTTTTTTTTTTTTGTGATGAGATTCAACTACATCTCTGTTACTCGAGTAACACTAGCTGCTGTAACAGATAAATCCCCAGGTCTCAACACTTTACTGTAACAAAAATTCCCATCATAATGCTCTCCTCCTCAAAGCAATGATAAGGAACCCAGGCTCCTTCCATTGTGACTCTGCCATCTTCCTCCCTCCAGAGGAGGGATCATCCTCCTGTGTCTTTAGCCAGATGGGAAAAGAATTCATGGGATTGGGTGAGATGTTTTTACAGACCTGGTCTGGGAATGGCAAAGGTTACTTTTCACCAAGTGCACCCCCAGCTGTGTGCCCTAGAGGAAAAGGAAACGGAGTTGGTTAAGTACCTAAGAGTTTTTGTCAAAATCCAATTGCTCTTCATTCTGATTTACTCAAGAAAGACAGCATCGCTTCTACACTTCAACTTATGCTGGCATATTATGCTTTTCAAAAAAAATATATATCCACAGCCAGAGAGTGCAGAAAATTTAGAATCCCCTCCTTCTCGAAAAGAATATACAATTGGAGTCATATATTTACATACATATATATGTACAGATATAAATAATCAAACTTGGCATTATTAAAACACTACACGTAACCCACATCTTATTTACAAATTGGCTAAAAATCTTTTACAGGTTCAAAAGTAGGCCCAAAACAGAAACAAACCCTACCCCAAACGGTGTCAAAATACTTGGAAGTACCCTCACCGATTCACATTTGGCATTATTAGAAATTAAATCAAATTTTCTAAGGCCTTCTAGATTAATTTTGAAATCTTTAAAAAACAAAAATAAAAATTAAAAAAAAGCAAGCAACCCAGAGGAAGCTCTCTAGAGGAAAAAACAATTTTCTCCAGAGAAGTTAAAAAAGGGTCCTGTGGGTTATGTCCATCCCAGAAATACATAGTTTACCCAAGTGACATGGAATTGGCTTCAGGAAAAATAGACTTTCGGATAATTTTTGCTTGTTTCTCTTTAAAGTGACTTGGATAATATGGCAGTGACTTTTTAAAGCCCCCATTTTTCAACCACCTCCTAGCAGCTCCGTGCCAAGTGCCTTCTGTGCATTCTCTTATTCCAACCTCACAACTAACCACAAGCACTTACAAAAAAGGCCTGGGCCGTTTTCCCATCCTAGAATGGATACAGAGATAAAAATCAGAACAGTCTAAAGCCAAAAACTTACATTTATACATAATTTGATTCTAACTGCTACTGACCTCAAGGTGAGCTACCAAAGGACAAAGCACAAAAATCTAGAAATAAGCCTATGACAACGTTTGGAAAATTGACCCGTTTTAATTTTTTAAAAACAAAAACACACAACACAACATCAAATTATTCTTGCCGTCTACAATTCAGTTATATCCAAACATTCTAAGACCAAACAGAGTCCTCTGCCCAGCAGCAGGGGACTAAGAGGAGAGAGACGCTGAAGACACACGAGGGTGAATGCTAGAGGACAGTCCCAGCCGCGGGCCACAGCCTTCCAGCCCGACGCACGCCGCCACTTCCACTTCACAGTTTGTTCACATGGTTTACGGGAAGCTCTTTAAAATCATTTCATCCCAGACGCCAGATTTCTTCAACAACACAGAGCTCCACGACATCGGTGTTTCCATCCAACTGATAGGACTAAAAAGCGGTTTTTGTTTTCATCTTGCTTTAGCAGGGCAGAGAAGTGAAACTAGCCGCCAGATGCCTTTAGTAATAAATGAGGAGAGGAGAGGTAAGGAAGGATCTGGGCCGTGCTGGGTGCTGGCTTCTACTTGTCTCCTTGAGAACGTGACTTCCGAAGTGTTAAATCACACTCATGCCACTACAATGATTAGTACTAGTAATCTTTTCTCAGATGATAAAAAGGAAAAGTACCCAATGGACATAAAAATGGTCAAAAAGATCTTAGCGCAGGTCAATTTTTCCCCCCCAAAAAAGATACAAAATGAACATATAATTGGGATGGTAACTCCGTTAGACATTCCAATTCACCCAGTCGCTTGTTCGCCATACAAGTAAGGAGAACAGGCATTGAGTTTTATTAGCAATGTTATAGCAGTAACCAGATGTGTTAATGGCAGCTTATTTGAGGTCCATCAATCCTTGGAACACGTGTAGGAAAGCATGGCTGTCGTTCTCCGACTGCCCACATCTGAACACATTCAGCTACCACGGAAACTACAAAGGAAGGAAAAAATATATTTATTCCAAGATTCATTTACTGGGATTTTTGAGCGCCCTTTCTTCCGTAAAGCCCTGGCGTGCTGATAGTGTGCTAGGGACTGCTGTGTTTCCCAGCATGAGCTCCCATCCTCTGAGGGTCCTGAGAAGGATAGTGGATTGGTCCTGGAGCCCTCATGAAAGGAGGGGGTGGTCCCATTGGGTGGAACATGTGTGGCCCAAAACCTGCAGATGGGAGAGGACAAATTTGTTAGGCTTGCCGTTTCCTGGACAACCTTTCAAACCTGTGAATCTTTCTAAGGTCAAAACCACCTAGCCATAAGTCAAATTGACAAGGGGCTTCAGAAAATGTCAGTTCACAGACTTGCTTAGGCATGTCTACCTGTAGTACTTCCTTGGCTTTAGAAAGCTTTCCCCTCAGACCAGGTTAAAAGAAAACTCTACAGGACTCAAAGGGATCTGGTAGTATGTCATCTGAGCCTTTGGTGCCTAACACGTCAAGCCTACCAGACAGGATGCAATCAGGATCTGGGAAGTGAGGAAGGAACCAGGCTGATGCCAGACTCTGTCACCACCAACCTCAATGCTTTATACTAGAATGGAAGGTGTTCAGAAACCAGGACTTTGTTACAGAGTATGGGAACTCTGCCACAGGAGAACCGGCTATTTGTGACTTACCTACACTGTTCAGATGGCCACTGACATTTTCTAGAGCAGCGCTACACAAAGTGCTGGTCCTGGAACTGCTTATTACTGCCCCCGCCACCCCAAGATAGAGTCAAATGTAACTTGAGCCAAACAGGGGACAAACTGATGAGCGATCACTATAATCCAGTAACTCCCATTCTGATAATACACACTCAGATCTTTAGAAAACTGGCAACCTTCTCCTCCTTGGCAGGCCAGGGAAAAAAATGAAAGATCAGGGATCCTAACAAATCAGGCTTACTTGCAGACCTCTACGGGGCAAACTCAGAGGATTTAGCCACGATAATGAGGTGTGGAGACAGGACTCTCACAAAGATTTTTCTGGGCTAAATGAGACCTATTTACTCAGAAAGAAGATGGATGTTACCTGGGGGTGGGGGCGGGGCAATACCAGGGGGTGGCGGCAGGGCTATGTTCACCACGGCTGGAGGACCACTTGGGGGTAGGTTGAAGTAGTTGGCAGAGGCTTCTTCTTCCGCTGCAGGAGGAGGCGGAAGAGCTGGAGAAGAGAAAACAGCCAAAGGTCAAAGGGAAGACGACTATGCAACAATGTTTCTACCTCCTTTAAGCCCGGCGCTCCTGCTGGGGGAAAAGAGTTGCTACAGTAGCCAGAGACCTGCCTGGGTCTCTCCTGACACTGAGGAACAGCAGGGCGGTGTGAGCATTTGAAGTCAGCAAGCTACCCAGTAGGCAGGAAGTTTGCACTCACCTCCTGGCAGTCCTGGAACAGGCTCTAGCTTGATCCCAGAGTCTGTGGTTCCATCCTTCTCTTTTTCTTTTCCTCTGGCTGCTTGGGACCTGGGCGACAGACACACACACACACACACACACACACACACACACACACACACACACAATGTCAGCACTCTGTCCCACCTTCTCTCACACCTCTGCTTCTCATGTTTCCCAGTCAAATAGAGTTCCTTTGCGCCTTGCCTCCTTTTCAGAGAACACTCTTTTCCCCTAAATGCCACAGTGCAGAGTAGACAGAAGCAAATGTTTTAAAGCCAGAAAGACCTGGATTCAAACTCTGCTGGAAATGCTGTTTAAGGACAAGAGGCAGCGACCTATGTGTGTTTGGCGCAGTGCTTAATCAATACACAGGAAGCACCCACAAGGGGCGCTCCTTCCTAGTTCCAAGCTGGAAACATGTTCTCCCTTTGAACCTTCAGGGTATTTCACTTGAGTCTCTCTTATGCAATCATCACTTTCAAACTTCAATTAGCTATTCTCCATTGGACAACCAGCCCCTAGAGGGCAGAAACTAGGTCTAATGCATTTGTAAACTCTCAAATCCAATCTTTCTTGCCCTGATGTTATATTTGGCCTATAATAGCTGGTCACAAAAGGTAAGAACCTTCAAAGGAGTAGATTACAACGGCAAAGCCCTGAATAAATTTCCAAAGCAGGATCCTCCCAATGTCCACAGTGTTAGAGAAGTGTCAGAGAATGAAACATTGTTTTTAACAGTCCTATTGACTTAAACCCATTCACCAAAAGCATACTAGCCCCCAGATAATGAAACACTTCCTTGAAAATCTCAATAAAGACATCGTAAAATAGCCCAATTCTCACCTTCCCCATTTCACATTGAGTCTACGGCCATTGACAATCAACTTATTAAAGGACTTCTCTGCAGCCACCTCTGCAGCCTGCCTCGTGGCAAACTGGATGAATGCACACTGCTGTCTCTGTACGACGGTGATCGTCCGGATCTCCCCAAACTGGTAGAAGTGATTTCTGAAGGGATATAGGCAGAGAAACAGGAGAGTTAATGACACTCCCAGGAGGTTGCAGTGGATTATTCACTCTTGCACTCACTCACACACAAGGCAGGTGGCCCCCTGGCCATCTGCCTAACTACCAGCAGGTAATTCCCCCAGTACCCTGCCCTACTGTGGGTACTACCTACTGAGAGAGAGTAGAAGAAAAATAGTGAGTAAATAAAGGTTTACAAACATCTCAGGGATTGTTCCATGGAGGAAAAGAGGCTCCAGTATCCAGGTTTCGTAGGGACCCTAAACCCTCCATAAGGGGCTGGCAAACTCAGCCCCGCGGCTCATGAGCCAAGAACATTGTAAAAAGTTTTTTAATTAAAAAAAAAAAAAAAAAAAAAAAAAAAAATTTTTTTTTAAACGTTTATTTATTATTGAAAGACAGAGAGAGACAGAGCATGAGCAGGGGGGGGACAGAGAGAGAGAGAGGGAGACACAGAATCCTAAGCAGGCTCCAGGCTCTGAGCTGTCAGCACAGAACCCGACGCGGGGCTCGAACCCACAAACCATGAGATCATGACCTGAGCTGAAGTCAGACGCTTAACCGACTGAGCTACCCAGGCGCCCTGTTTTATCTTTTTAAACATTTATTTTTGAGAGATAGAGAGACAGAGTGTGAGTGGGGGAGGGGCAGAGAGAGAGGGAGACACAGAATCTGAAGCAGGATCCAGGCTCCAAGCTGTCAGCACAGAGCCCAATGCGAGGCTCCAACTCATGAACCGCGAGATCATGACCTGAGCTAAAGTCAGACCTTTAACTGACTGAGCCACCCAGGCACCTCTAAAAAAGTTTTTTAAGGCTATGTAACAACAACAACAACAATGAAACAAAAGGGAGGGGCAGGGAAAGCGTCGGCCAGCAGTAGGGACTGTCTAGCTCACTTAGACCGGGTTTAATGGAGACAGGCTACCAAGGGCCGGTTATACACTTATAGGAGATAAGTGGGTAATTGGAAGGGGTAATTTCCATCACTATCTGTCTAGATGTCCCATTGGCCAAGCAAAATACAAGCCAAGAATAATATAAACATAGGAAACAGAAATCTCTTTAAAAAGCCAACAATTTAAACCATGAGAGTTTTATAACTGCCAAGTTCTCCCTCCTTGACATAATTAATCATTCTTGGATATGTGCCATATTTAAAAGACCCTATTTGGCTATTAGGTCAAATAGAATCTCATGTGATTATTATCACGTGGAAGGATCAGGTAAGCACTATAAGCACTGCTGATGAACATTACTATTCTGGCAAGAGAAAGGACACGTTTATAAAAATTCTTGTTAGCATGACTGATTAACTATAGAGAGGCTAAAGAAAAATGTACTTTGTACAGAATTATCCTGTTGCCTGTGTTTTTGCCCAAAAAAGTATTTCAGGGCAGTTAAAAGCAGAGAGCTCATAAAATTTTATCTACAAACCTTAGATCAGTCTCAGTAATAGTATCTCCTAGACCACCAACATACAGCGTGGTGATAGTCTTGTCCTCTGGTGGGTCCAGACGAGGCATTGTTGAAGCCCGCTTGAGAAGCTTATCTGCCACAGGGTCATTGATCCCATAATATCGGTCTTTAATGTTCTGATCAGCAAGGGGGTCATCCGGATCTGTTGGCTTCTCATGCCTATGGTTCAAGACAGAACAACACATGAAGGTAAAACAAAGGAAAAGAATTTACAGGTTATCACCCAATAGTAGCTACGTACATATACCCTGAAATGCCTTCTGAACTAGAAACCATGGCCATACCAAAACATAAGTAACACAACAAAGCTAACACCAAAAGGATTTACTGTATCACACAAACACTTGCCAGCCTCCTAAAAGCCATTTAAATGACCATCTACAGTAACAGAGTTTCCTTATAAAGAAATGCTTTGGGCACACTCTGCTTCAAAACAAAAAGTAATCAAAACATGGTTACCCTTCTCTAGGGCAATGGTTCTTAACGAACCTGAAGTCCTGCATTCCATGGAGAGTCTCATTAAGGCTGTGGACCAGCCCCAGAAAAAAGTATAGATAATTTTTTTTTTTTTTTTGGTGGGTGTGGGGTTAACCAATACCCAATCAAGAACTTCTGATCCAGACGCTTGGCGGTCTTGACTGAAACATATTCACATACCCGCGAGAGGTCTGGCCTTCCTTTGATTTCAACTACACACTGAGATTTAAACCATGACATACTTCTCAGGCAGAAACTTTTAGAGTCAACATCGTATTACATGGCAAAATAACTTAGTTTCCCAAGGCTTGGTTACGAGTAAAAGTCCCATTACAAGTAAAAACAATTTAATCAAGCTCTTCTAAATTTAATAGTCCTAAGACATGAGATATACGACACTAATTGCATAAACTTGTTTATCACATTTTTAAAATATTTATTAAAAAAAATTTTTTTTTAATGTTTATTTTTGAAAGAGAGAGACAGAACGTGAGTGGGAGAGGGGCAGAGACAGGGAGACACAGAATCCAAAGCAGACTCCAGGCTCTGAGATATCAGCACAGAGCCTGATATGGGGCTCGAACTCACAATCTGTGAGATCATGACCCGAGTGAAGTCAGTTGCCCAACTGACCGAGCCACCCAGGCGCCCCAAATTTTTTTAATATTTATTTTTGAGAGAGAGAGACAGAGTGTGTTCAAGCAGGGGAGGGGCAACGAGAGAGAGAGAGACACAGAATCCAAAGCAGGCTCCAGCTTCTGAGCTGTCAGCACAGAGCTCGACATGGGACTCAAACCCACGAATTGTGAGATCATGAGCCAAAGTCAGAGGCTTAACCGACTGAACCACCCAGGTGCCCCTAAACTTGTAGATTTTAAAGCAGAAATAGTTTAAGCTAGCATCTCCCATTTCTTAGATGACTAATTATCTAAAAGCAAATAATGAAAATGGAATTCAGCTCTTGCCTGTATGGACACTCCTCTCCTCTCTTACATTCTCCTTTTACCCAGAAGGAGCAAATGTGGGGTCGATTCCTTTTGTAGTAGGGTGTGGTCCGGGCTAGTTTGAGTAGCATGTCACTGGTGGATGTGGCTTTCCCCAACATGCCAACTGGCCGTGTTCCGTCAGAGTTAGAAATCTACAGAGGGATGACAAGTTCAAAAGATAAATTACACAGACTGTATCAATCCACTAGGATTCTACCAAATATAAAATTACATCAAGAAAGTAGCAGCACACCTCTCTCTCCATATTCTGTGTGTAGTATTCTTTGTTGACATCTGACTTTGGCATATCATCCTTAAAAGACAATCCTGCATCCCGAACCTGGATGGGCAGGCCTGGTACAAAGGAAAGGAGGAAAAAAACCTCAAGATACATTTTAAAACAAATCCATATTGAACATGCACATGGAATACAACATCGTTGTTCCCTCCTCCAGCTTTCTAGGTATCAGAGGCTTTATTATTTTTTTAATGTTTATTTATTTTGAGAGAGAGAGAGAGTGAGTGGGGAGGAGGAGTAGAGAGAGGGGAGAGGGAAAATCCCAACCTGATGCAGGGCTCAATCCCATGAACCATGAGACCATGACCTGTGCTGAAATTAAGAGTCCAATGCTCAACCGACTGAGCCACCCACACGCCCCCAGAGGCTTTATTTTTATTCAAAATCTTTATTACCATCAGGCCAAAACTACCAAAGAGCATTCTATGCAACTGTCGAAATTCCTAAGCTGTCATGAAATTTGAAATGAAGGTTTTAGAAAATCTTTTAGATGAACAAACTTTGGTTATGGTCAGATTTGACCTGTAATTAATGAAGTACCTAGCTTTTACTGGAACAGGATTTATTTAAATAAACATAAAAAGTGGGTTATTTTTAGGCTGGTGTTCTAGATCCTTTGGATAGTCATAGTCAGTAAGAGTCACTATATTCCAGAACCAGAACACTTCTTTTAACAAACATGTAAGTAAATAATATTAAACAATATATAACCAGGACTCTGATTAGCAGCTAACTTTCTTAACATACATAAACTTATATTTTCCCTTGTATTTTATTGTATAGTAGAAACTCTTATTGAAAAAGTATTTTTCTCATAAACAAAAAGTCACTTGTAGTTAAAAAAAAAAAAAATCACTCCCAAATTACTTTTAAAATAGGAGCAGTTATAGCACATCAGTCCCCAAAACATAGAAATCTAAAGCACAATTAGCCTATGCTTCTGGTAGGGATTGTGGGAAAGAGCTTTGGATTTTGAAAGAAGCCCAAGGCAAAGAGATTATCTACCATAGGAACAATGCCTTTGCCTCACTTTGGCTACACGGATGTACAGAGAGGTTTGGGCCAGTCCTGATTAATTCCCAACTTTTCCTTAAGTTAAGTTCCTCCCCTTGTCCGGAAGGGCTCTAGGATGGCCTGGCACGATTCTCCTCTTCCTAGGAAAAGCAGAGCACAAAAGGCACTCCAAAGGGGGATCAGAACTGGAGATGGGGTGAGAAGTGGGAAACAAAGACTAATACGTCATCTAGGGCACCTGCATCTGCATGGTTTTAGATCTGTTAGACAGGGCAAACATACCATATTCTAGGTCCAAGAGGCACGTCTGACAGACATTCTTCAATTTACTGCAGGTTTGGCACACTTCAGTCTTCTTGAAACGCATGCGGACACCGGGGCACCAGCGAAATACTGTGAATGGCCTGGCACAGATCTGGAAAACAAAATAAGAGCCCTGATGGTGGTCTGGCCAATCAAGCTAGGGGATTTAATAACAACAGGGGATTTAAAGAAAGGATCCTTGACTCTAGGGTTTAGAAGAGATCTTAGCAATCATGTAGTCTAAACACCATCTGACATTTCGATTCCATTTAGAACACCCATCCCCAGGAGTTAAAAAATTAACACAGTACAGAAATGAAATACTCAAAAGTCAAAGTCCTCCCCACACTAGAGGTAACCACCATTAACATATGACCCTTAATCTTTTGGGGGGACAGTGGGGAATGCCATATACTCCTTTAAGAATCTTATGACAGCTATGACCTTCCTCCTCTGCTAAAATCCTCACTTGGAAGCTCCTGGGTGGCTCAGTCGGTTAAGCATCTGACCTCGGCTCAGGTCATGATCTCACAGTTCATGAGTTTGAGCCCTGTCTCAAGCTCTGTGCTGACAGCTCAGAGCCTGGAGCCCACTTCGGATTCTGTGTCTTCCTCTCTCTCTCTGCTCCTCCCCAGCTCGTGCTCTGTCTCTCAAATATAAATTAATGTCAAAAAAAAATTTAAATCCTCATGTGCACGGTCAGACAACAACACTCAGTACACCATCTCTGAGGGTTCAAAGCCCATTCACAGATGCCAGGTTAAGAACCTTTACATTAAAGGCCTCACTTTCTTACCTCTCACACTAAACAGTTAACAGTCAGTGAGTACATAAATGATAAATGAAAGTCTGTGAAGCATTGACTTTTACTGGAGAAGCTCAAAGCCCAGCAAATTGAAAAGAAAAGGAAAATCAAATCAAATCATTACTCTTTAAGAGACATGCTTACTTTGCATTCCTTCCCATACTTTTCTTTGGTCTGAAACAGAAAAAAATAGAAAACAGCAGGTTACAGAAAGAAAAAAACTAGATGTCTGCTCCTTCCCTAAATACAATCTAAGAATGTGTCTGGAGATCCCTGGCATCCTAATGAGGTGTGTATCTGTGTGTGGGGACCACCTCTTTTGGGGGGTGGGGGGGGGGTGGGCAGGGGATGACAGAGATATATTCTAACTACCTGCTATGAATTATACTCTCTTAAGAATCTTATGGATCTAATACTGGGTAAATATGTATGTTTCCACTGCCACAACTCTTCCGCTCACTTCTGGCTCCCAAGTTCTCACTTAAGAACTAAAATTCCTAATAGTGTCCACAGTCCCCAAATCATGGAGGACATAGCTATGGCTAGCCCATTTTACAAAGTTTAGTCAGAGGTACCTACTATACCCTCCTGTGCAGACAGTCTGTATACAGTCAATCAAGATCTCTGAGACGGATCACAACACAGCCCTATTCTAATTATTAAATGTTAACTGCTGGTGATTTTACCCTTATTTATAAGGATGGGGTTACCTTACACTAAACAGATTACAAGGTGCAGTGGCCAAAAGGCATTGGATTAGGAATCAGGACACCGAGTTTCTCCTCCTTCCTTGCTAAGGTCCCTGGAGTCAGCCTATCTGAATTTATATCCAAGCTCCGCTCCTTGCTTGCCATACCGAAAAAACATAAACCGTATTTGCCTGGTTAATACACCTCACTCTTAGATAAATGCTCAACAAATACTAGCTGTTGTTTTGACTCCTGGATCTCAGGAATGCCGCTGAGTTCCAAAGACAGAATAAGCATGACAGTCCTTTGCAAATCGTCCTGTGCTTTGGGTTAGTAAAGGAGCATCATTGCTTTGGCTTGGCTAGGAGAAGCATTTCACGGACAGCGTGTAGGTAACACAACAATGACAGAACCTGAAGAACTCCCGTTTCACACGCGATTACTCACCATTCGAATATATGGGTTTTCTCCAAGACATGTCTGGCACAGAATGGGGAAGTCCTGGTGAAAGTGGGAAATCTGGTTGAAAGCCAGGCTCGGAAGACCCTGCCATCTCAGCCACACTCGTGGGGACGGGGGGAGGGAGGGGAGGCGAGGAGCGAGGGTGGGGGACAGGGTAGGGCAGGAACCCGAGGTTCTGCACGGGCCCGGTCGCGGGAGGGGGCGCTGTCTGCACTTCCGGCAAGCGGCGGGAAAAAAAGACCAGCTCGAAATGAGAGGAGAGGGCAGGGGTGGGAAGGGGGCAGGTCCCGGACCCTGGCTAACCACTCTCCCTCCAAGCCCGAAGGAGGGCCGCCCTCCAGCCTCCCGCTTTGGCCGAGCTAGGCCGCAGCGCTGGCTCCTTCCCGGAATTCTTTCGGCCGATCCACAGCCACGGCCCTGCCCGCCCCAAAGAGGCCCGGCTTCGCTGCCTCTCTCCGTCCTCCTCCGGCAGGCATACTCACCGCATCCTCCCAGTTCTGCCTGTTGTAGGTGTTGGAACCCAGAGAAGTCGCCATCTTGAGAGCGTCTGGAGGCAGTGGCGGCTTCCGAGTTGGGAGAGAGGACCGCCACAATCCCGTCAGGCCCCGAGGCTGGTTTCCGGCCCGTTGACGTCTTATTTATGCGTCTTGGGCGCCCTTGGGGGCGGGCCTCGTGCGTCATGACGTCGCCCGGAATTTCTTCGCTGAACAATTGGGCGGCCTGGTGGGTTTCCCTGGTCCTTTCTTTGAGTTGGTCGGTGCTTAGGAAGAAGAGCCGAAGTACAATAGGTTTATTTTAAAATTGAGCGAAAGGATAGAGGAACAAGCAAGGAATGAGGGGATGGGATTCAAACAGCGTTAGCTCCCGTGGAGCGTTTATTATGCCAAACGTTGGGCGAACGTCTTGACGTGCCAGTGTCTTAATTTCTCACAATAAACTCTGTAAAGTTGCCGGTTTTAACAAGCAAAAACACAGAACGTCTAAAGTTGAATTTCAGATCAACAACAAACCATATTTTAGTATAAATATGTCCCAAATAGATTTATACTAAAATAATGACTCGTTTATCTGAAAGTCAAATTTAGCTGGATATCCTTATTGTATCTGGCAAACCACTACCCTCTAGGCAAGTGTGATTGTCCCTGTTTTATAGAAAAGGAGAGTGAGGCTTAGAGCCAGTAATTAACTTGCTTCTTCTGGTAGTGTAGCTAATAAATGGTGAAGCCACAAATACAAAGACAATAGTAGTGTTTTCCCTCTTGAAATTTAAAGGGTCTTATGCATCAACACATGCATCGTTACATCGTTTTTTGAACAACTCACTACTGCACTGCCAATATTTTAGGAATTCAAGCATTCTGTACACTTACAGTGTATCATTAAAATACCTATTATGTTCAAGTCACCACAGTTTGGGTTTTTTTTAATGTTTATTCATTTTTGAGAGAGACACACACAGAGCACGAGCAGGGGAGGGGCAGAGAGGGAGAGGAGACACAGAATCCAAAGCAGGCTCCAGGCTCCAAGCTGTCAGCCCAGAGCCCGACGCGGGGCTCGAACCCACAAGCTGTGAGATCATGACCTGAGCTGAAGTCAGATGTTTAATCGACTGAGCCACCCAGGCGCCCCTAAGTCACCACAGTTTTTAAAAAATCAGGTTGAACTTATGTACAGTAAAAGTTTACCTTTTAGTTGTATAGTTATGAATTTTTACATATATTCACTACAAATATAGAATAGTTTCATCACTCCAAAAAGTTTCCTCGTGACCAAGTAAATTCCCCTCTCCCCACACACAGTCCTGACAAGCACTGATCTGTTCTGTCCCTATAGTTTTGTTGTTTCCAGAAAATCATAAGTGGAGTCCTATTATAGCCTTTTGGGTCTGATTTCTTTTTCTTCCAATATAGTATTTGAGAGTCTTCCATATTTGTTCTTTTCATTGCTGAGATTCTTGGATGTACCGGGTGGGTTAAAAAAAAATCCATATGCCAGTTGATGGTCATTTGAGTTGTTCCAGATTTCAGTGAATATAAATAAAGCCATTATAAACATTCACATACATGTTATTGCATGGACATAGGTTTTCACTTGTAAATACCAAGGAGTGGGATTACTTGATCATATGGTAAGTGTATATTTTCCTGTAAGGCAAAGTGCTTGGATTTAGCTGAGCTTCTTTATGGTTTGTTATCTTTTTTTTTTTTAAGATTTAAAAACAATTTTTTTTGTATAGAAAACTCTATGCCCAGCATGGGGCTCAAAACCGCAACCCAGAGATCAAGAGTCGCGTGCTGTAACGACTGAACCAGCCAGGTGCCCCTAGGGTTTGTTATCGTTTGCTGTTTGGCAAATTCTTAGACATCATTTCTTTACTCTTCTGCCTAGTTTCTTCTCTATCCGGAACTCCAATTACACATATCAGACCACGCGATACTGTCCGATAGCTCTTGAAAACTGTGGTGTTATTTCCTCCCTTTTTAGGAGGAGGCGGTTCAATTATGGATAATTTCTGTTGACCGATCTCCAAGTTTCCTGATTATTTCCTTAGCTATGACAATTCTACTGATGAGCCTGTAAAAGATATTCTTCCTCTCTGATCCTGTTTTTTATTTCAATTTGTCTCTTACAGTTTCCACCTCTCTGATGAAACATGTTCATACATATTATCCATATTTTCAACTACTTTTTTCAACATATCAATCAGAGTTTGAATCCTTGATAGTTCCAACATCTGGGTCATATCTGTATACGGTCTTATTGTTTTGTCTGTGAAAAATGAGTTGTTTCTTCCTTGCTTCTTTGTGTAACTCAATTTTTTTTTTATTGAATGCCAGTCATTGCTTATGTAGCAGTAGACTGAGGTAGATGCTGGGAAGTGGGCAGATCTGTCAGGCCACGTGTGTGGGGTTTGGTCAATCTAGTCAGAAATTGAACTGGGGTTGGGTTTTGTTGTTGCTATGGTTGCCTTCCATGCATTACAGATTTCGTATCCTCTAGCATTATTTTGTGCTTTAGGATGGGGTTGAAGAACTTTTCTCAAGTGTTCATATTTTATCCTTAGTGTTCAACTGTCCTGCACACCCGAACCTTACTGGTGAGTCTCTGTGGCCTTGCTTTTCCCCCAGCAGCTGTTGTTATTAGTTCCTTGCTAGGTCGGTAGTTGGGAATTTGTTGGAGGTTCTTTGTTCCAGTTCAACTTCCGTCTTTAGTGGGTCCTTTGTGGCCAGGCCTCACGAGTGGTTTTTTTTCTTAACATTCCTGCCCCTGCTGTCTATGACAGCCAAACTGTGACTTGTGCCTGTAGCCGGCCTTGTCAGGGAGAGTTTCCTGCCCTTCCTGCAGTAGTAGAACTTTAATGGTATTGGTTGCTATAGATTTTGGGGGCTCAGGACTGAATCTTGTCCTCTGCCCCCAAGAGTAGAAGCTTTTTCTTACCGTGCCCCAGCAGCAGTGGGTCTTTACCTGTGCCCTGGGGAGACATGATTTTCTGTTCCTCCCCCAGCGGCCTTTTTCTCCTTATGAGGGAGGGGCCTGGGCAGGAGGAGGCAGGCTCTCAGGCCTTTCCTACAGAAGCAGCAGATCTCTATTGCGGCCTCCAAACCAAGGAGGCCCTGTATAGCTCCAGCACTCTCCGCTCCCTGCAGGTCTTTCTCATGAATACCTGGTGGAGATTCTGGAAAGAGCTTGTGAATGCATGCAAGCTCCCTGAGTGTCTTAGGCTCCCAGGGATTTTGTACTGTTTTGTTAGCCCAAGTATGACCGTTCAAACAATTCTTTAAGATTTTTGTTGATTTCCTCTTACCTGCTTATAATGGTCAACACTTCTTCCTCCCATGCTGTGCATGTCTGATCTCTCCTTGGAGGGGTCTGTCCCTCCCCGCTCCCCGCGCCGCCCCCCCCCCCCCCCCCCCCGCCCTTGAAATTCAAGCTATTTGGCTGCTCTGCCACATCAGCTCTCTGATAGACCCAGTAAAATTTATGACTTTCTCATCTATCCACCTTTTCTTTTTTGAGTGGGGGCGGGGGGTGACACTCTTTCCAGATATCCGTATCATGGGCAGAAGTGATTTCACTGCTGCGTGATTTCATTTCAAAATATAGTTTAAGAGGAAACTTTCTATCACTTCTGTAAATGGAAAATAGTATCACATATTTAGATGCAGCCTTAAAAACAAATATAATGAAAATGAAACAGCCTTTTTTTTAGTAAGTAGCTACTGTTGTCTGCCAAAGACTCTGAACTAGAAGCCTAGGTTTAAAAAAGAAGAGGAAGTGTTTAGATGTTACAAACATGAGTATTGATACTTTTTCCTTGATTTAACCAGAAGGATAGGGATAAAAACATGAGGAAAATATTTTTTCACTGGTTGATTCTCTATTATTTAATGTTACTTTTTATTATTTTTTAATGTTTATTTATGAGAGAGACAGAGACAGAATGTGAGCAGGGAAGGGGCAGAGAGAAAGGGAGACAAAATCTGGAGCAGCCTCCAGGCTCTGAGCAAGCTGTCAGCACAAAGCCTGACATGGGGCTTGAACTCACAAACTGCGAGATCATGACCTGAGCCGAAGTCAGACGCCCAACTGAGCCACCCAGGCGCCCCTAATGTTACTTTTTAAAAAATGTTCGCTTATTTTGAGAGAGAGAGAGAGTGCATGCAAGTGGGGGATGGGCAGAGAAAGAGGGGGAGACAGAATCCCAAGCAGGCTCCTCACTGTCAGTGCAGAGCCCGATGTAGGGCTCAAACTCACAAACTGTGAGAGCATGACCTGAGCCAAAACCAAGAGTTGTACGCTTAACCGACTGAACCACCCAGGTGCCCCTGATGTTTTTTTTTTTTTTTGTTTTTTTTTTGGTTTTTTTTTTTTTTTTTTTTTTTTTTTTTTTTTTTTAGCGTTTATTTATATTGAGAGAGAATCATAAGCAGGCTCCACACTGTCAGTGCAGAGCTCAACACAGGCTTGATCCCATGAACTATGAGAATGAGATCATGACCTGAGGCGAGAACAAGAGTCAGATGCTTAACTGACCCACCCAGGCACCCCTAATGTTACTTTCATTTAATACTTAAAGTCATTATCTTGTGTGGGTGTCTCACACTGTGAAATATATTTTGCTGTAGATGTCCCTGACCACCAGAAAATGAGGATAAACAAAGTTAAGTACAGCAACTGAACAAGCGACTCAGCTCTAATTGTTTTTAGTTAGATGAAATAAAGGAAAAGCAGATGAGAAGGGGTCCTGAATTTGGCTCTGAAGGAGTCTACAATCCAGTAACTGAACTACACACATACAAAACCCCATAAAGAAGGAAGAGGTAAATGTTCTTAAGAGATACAGTGCTATGGATCAAGGTCACATCTAGATGAGAGGAAGGGAGAGATGGGAGGAGAGAGCAGGGAAGTAATTCTAGAGAAGGCACACAGAGAAGGAAGAGTATTCTAGGTAGAGAAAACAACAGAACAAGAATGCTCAAGGCAAGCACAATATTTGGCTTATGACAAAAAAGAGGCATAGGTATATTTAAAAAAAAAGCTAGAAGATCAACAGGTACATACATAAGGAAAAGGATAACATTAATACAACAAATTAAGGTGCCTACTATCAGGTATTGTAGGCTCTGCAGATACAGCAATTAAAAAATGAAAGACAGAATCCCTGCACTACAGAGCTTATGTTCTAGTGTCATGTGTCAGAAAATAAAGTATATCATTATGCTGGTGTTTAGTGCTATGCAAAAAAAAAGCAAACAAGTAGCCAAGGGGATAGGAAATGTGCTTAGGGACGGCAGTTTTCCACCATTGAGTAGGGTGGTCAGGGAAAGCCTCACTAAGAAGGAAATATTTGAGCAAAGGCCTGATTGTGATGACGGTGTAAGTTAAACAGATATCTGGGAGGAGTTTTCCAAGCAGATGGAACAGCCCATGCAAAGGCCCTGAGAAGACCCCTGACTGGGTGACTCAGCAACAGCAGAAACTGGTGTGGTTGGGGTGGAGGGAGCATGGGGAAGTAATAGATGAATTCAAGGAGGCAGTAGTGGGGTTTCACACCATGTAGGTTCATGTCATGTAGGACCTCACAAGCCACTGTAAGGAGTTTGTATTTTTTTGTTCTACCAAGCTCAAAAGCTTGAGTTTGAAGTGGAAGAATGCCTTATTCACTCTGGCTGCTGTGTTGAACACGGACTAACAGGTGGGGCCAGGGGCCAGGGTGGTTTCCAGACCAGTTTAGATCCTACTGCAATATCCTAGGGTTTTATAGAGCCTATGGTGATTTGGCCCAGGAGAGTAATGTTGGAGAGCATGTGACGTCACAGTTTGAAGACACAGCTGGTAGGATTTGCTGACTTACTGCATGTGGCATGTAGAGTCAAGGTTGATGCTAAGGTTTTTGTTGTGAGCAACTGAAAGGATACAGGTGCCATTTAGAGATGAATGCAGGAGGGGCAGACGTGGTGAGAGGAAATCCACTGTGATTTTGAACTTTCAGAGACTATTCTAGAGTTGGTATGTAAATTTAATAGGTAGTGTGAAAATGGTGACATCACTAAGAGTGAGCAGAGACAAAAGCATAAGGCATGAGACCTGGCACACTCCAAGCTTGGGACGACGGGAAAGGGCCAGCAAAGGATATGCAAGAAAAGTTGCCAGTAAGATGGAAGCAAAATCAGCTGTGTTCTGGAAACCAAGAGAAAACAGGTTTTCAAGAAGGGAGAGATCAGCTGCCAGATGCTAGTGAAAGATTAAGTAGATAAGGACGGAGAATTAGCCATCTGGATTGTTAGAGAACTTGACAAGAGCAATTTTGGTGACATGCTGGGGTGGCAGCCTAGGTGGAATGGGCTCAGGTGAGTACAGGAGATGGAACTAAAAGTTTTTGAAGGAGTTCTGCTGAAAAGGGAGGAGAGAAATGAGGTGGCAGCTGAAGAGGGGCGTGAGGTCAGCTCCTAAGATAAGAGAGATCCTAGCACGTATATGGCAACGATGCAGGAGAGCAGAGGGGGCACTGCTGAAGGGACGTCTGGGGACGGGTGAGAGGAGGAGACTGACTGTGCCAGGTGGTGGGGCCAGCTTTAGACAGGGGCGCGAATGGGTCACCCACAGTCCTGGGGCAGGGGGAAGGCAGGGTCACAGAAGTCCAGGTGAAGGTGGAGTGGCGGCCACTTGTTAGGGGTGGGCCATTCTGGGCAGCTGCAAGTAAGCTTTGGGAGCAACAACGCAGGATAAAAGCTGAACATAACATTTATATCATGGTTCTGAGAAGACGTCGATAAGGAGCTCAGGCAACATCTACCTGTATGTTACAGGGAACTGACTTGACATGAGGTTTTAGCTTCGTTCACTGAAAGAAATGGAAGAGGGAGCAGGCCCCACCACCTCTCAGACTAACTCTCTTCAAGCCAGTCTTTGGACTCTGAGCCGTGCTATTCCAATCAGCCCTCAGGAAAGCAAACAAAAGACACGCTCAAGCTTTGTCTGCTTTATTTCACTACATTAAGTTAAGCTATAAGGCAAAACAGGAACCTGTGATTCATAAGGATCAAGGAGTGCCTCTCATTCCCAAAAGGGACCAAAAAGGATGTTTCTTCACAAATATGCATGACATTTACTTAGCTCATTACACCTATAAGCACTGTGAACAAAAGAAACCTTTGGTGGGCTAATCAAACCACAAATCCAAAGTAACCTAACCTTAAGTTTCCAAAACTGTAGTTTCTGGTGCTAATGCCATCTTATTCGCCTGCAGAGGTGCACACTGCCTGTGCACTGGCAGTCTTGCACCTGATCTAATATAAACAAGTAACAAAATTCCGAATTCACCAGCTGCAGGTGTTGAGCCGTTTCTACTAATACACAGAATACTGGCTTGCACTGAAAATTATCTTGAGGAAACATTCATACAATGACTCTGTTATTCTTCACGTTAATTTGACTTCTAAAGGCAAAAAAAAAAAAATCTGTGATCAAAAGTATTTTTGTGTTTCTGTGTCACCTGGGGGTGATGAGACCCATGGCTTCAACATTATCACTTTTGGGAACAAACACTAGCTACATGCCGTAAACACACAATATACAACTGTGTACAGTCTGCAGATGTGTAAACACAGGAAGCCATTCTCTGCTCTGAGGTCCAGCTTCTCCACCAGCAAATATGGAGCAGTGGCATCAGAGCAGGCTCTAGCAGGTAGTGAAATAAAAACTAACTTGACACTGTGGGGTCACAAAAAATTAAACTGTATCTACAGTCTGCAAATTGTCATTATACAACCCCCTGCCACAACTCCTAAGAGGCTAAACCTTACTGATTACTCTCATAATGTTAGAGATATGTGTTTTTTCTCATACTGCAGCATATATATTACTCTGTGGAATATTGTTTCATAAAGTCGGCTTAAGCTTTAGAGTACAATTTAGTGTCTTTCAAAGGCTTCCTAAGTATTTTTATCTTCCAGAGGGAGCTAATAAGTTACTATGCCCTGTCTATGTTCTAGACTACTACATATCTTAATTGTTTTTTAACTAAAGGCTTGAACTTAAAAACAAAACGAGGACAAACAGGAAATTTCTCTTCTCCCCAAAAATGTGTTGGCCACTTGCTAACAATACATTTACAGACAATGTGGTGCAGCTGGTCTACTTGGTCAAATCTCACTTTAGAAAACACAGAAATTAAGGTCAGCAACCCAGCTCCAGGATACCAAGAGAAAACAGCACGTGTGCTGTTAGGCAAGTATGCTGAACTGTTTTATGGTTTACAATCAAAATGGTCTTATTTGACACACCATATGATAAAAGTCTTAAACTCAGGAAGAGGAAAGCTTCCTTATCTTAATATCTAGTTTGGGATTCAAGAGATTTTAATCATTATGTAACCCTTCAAATCAGTGGAAAGAACATTAGTTTTGGATCATGCTAAAAATCTGCATTCCAGAAGTGAACTTGTCCACCAAGTTTTCTTTGGGCTCTTTCCAGGTGCCAAATGTCCAGAACAACTTATTGAGTTAAAGAGGCAGGGCAGGGCAGGGGCGCCTGGGTGGCGCAGTCAGGTGCCTGGGTGGCCTGACTTCAGCCAGGTCACGATCTCACAGTCCGGGAGTTCGAGCCCCGCGTCGGGCTCTGGGCTGATGGCTCAGAGCCTGGAGCCTGTTTCCGATTCTGTGTCTCCCTCTCTCTCTGCCCCTCCCCCATTCATGCTCTGTCTCTCTCTGTCCCAAAAATAAAATTAAAAAAAAAAAAAAAGAGGCAGGGCAGAGAGGAGGGGAAGGGAGTGAGACACAGAAGGGCTGCCTCCCAGTGACAGCGGTAACCCCTGGATATTGTGGCAACATTTAAAATGAATGGGATTCGCCACCCCCTTGACATGACATGTGATTGCTTGCTTCTTCAATTCTTCTCAAAAGAGAGTTCCATGTTCTAACAACAAAGAAATTTTAAGAGGAACTGATAAGTAAGTATCCTGTATTCACTTAGAAAAAGGCAAATGGGAGCGCCTTGAGAATCTCACGGGTTTTTTCAAACACCGCAAAACTAAAGACGATGTGACAATTTCTACTTTTCTGTCCAGTGGAAACCTAAGCAAGATGGGAGCCATGGCAACCAGTGAAGGGTATGTTTAGAGTGCTAGATTATAGCTAAATGGGATGCAGAGAGCAGACCAGTGCTGGATCATTAACAGCAGGTCCACCTTTCAGTTACCATTTTAGGTTTCATCTGTGAGACCGTGATCCCTTGTGAGATCAGACTGGGAGACAGTATGGTCAGAATTTCTCAGGTGGTAAATCTAATGCCACACCAAAGAAGAGCCACCACCCCCTTTTTTGGGGAGGGAACTATGCTGCTGTTATTCGACGTGCGGGGTTCAGTAAGGGAGACAGTAATTCACTGGTATTAGCAGAAGTGAGAGCAAGAGAACAGGAGTTACCCTGTGTTCCCAATGCCTTGCCTGTGCCCCCACCTTCCTAGGAATAGGATTCAGTAGTGCCTGGGTACATCGTTACAAACAAGGCTTAACGAAGCAGCGGCTTCCACATTTTAACGTGGGCTCGTGGTGGTACTGTCCTTTGGGATCCGCCCCACTGGTGGCACCTTTTAAGGGAGAAGTGGGCCCAAGCTGAGTTCCACATGCTGGGTGAGCCAGATGACTTCTGTGCCCTGGTCACTTTCTTCGATGGGGCGGATGGGGGCTGCCAGGTTTTTAAAATCATGCTTCATCTTAAAGCACACGGTCACTTCACCCTCCTCACGTTGTGGGGTCACTTTGATGAAGATACCCACTTTGTTGGCCTTTCTGAAGGCTATAATGCTATGAAAAAAAGAAGCACAGTATTAGGCAGGTCACAAGTCAGCCAAGCCACTAAGACTTACATTTTATCTGATGACAAGTTATGACCACCATTCCGTTTATCAGGGATGAAGCATTCTTTCAGCAAAATGTCAATCTATCTTTTTAATATTGTAAAAGTAAAATACAGTTGTGGAAAATTCAAATGGGAAAATGTAAGTTCTCCCTCATTTTCCCCCTCAGCACACAGGGAAAAACTACAAACACTTTGGTTCTTAACCTACCAGATATTTTTCTACAAACTTATACTTTTCTGCTTTTCAAACCAACACAAAAGGGGCACACTATTCTGTTAACTTGGTTTTTTCCTCTCAGTTTATCACAAACACCTTTCCATACTGGTATATAGAAATCTTCTCCATTCTACTTAACGACTGCATAGTATTTTCTCATAGAGTTACTATAGTTGGTATATACTGACGTTATTGCCAGTTTTCCTCTGTTATAGACAATGATGCTACGACTACCCCTTTACATTTATCTTTGTGTGCATGTGGTAATATTTCTATAGGATACAGACTGATATTAACTCAGAGCTGTAACGGAATTTCTGGAACACCACAGATTAATGTGTTTTTGTAAATAAGCTCTGTAAGTTAGAAATTTTTAGAACAGAAAAATAATCTCTTTAGTTGAAGTTTCAATTTTCATCTTCTGTGACATGCACTTGAACTTTGTGCCTTAGTAACTTAGTTTCAAACAAAAAGCTAAAGCGCAATGAAACAGAATTTGATCTACTATCAAATGATACTCACTCTAAGAAAACTTACTGGATTTAAACAGTTACCTACTTATATAGTATTATATAGTATTAATTTCCAAATACCTGAAAGTCCTAAAAGTACAATGTGAAATATAGTTCATTCAATTTTTTATTAAATCTGTCATGTAACCTGACTAGAATTTGTTATCGCAGATGATCTTTTCAGAAACCAACCTTGGTTTAACAAATTTCTATTACCTAATTAATGTCATTTAAGGACCCACATAAAGCAAGGATTACAGAGAACGAATTCTGTATTGGACTAACTCAATGCATTTTGTACTACAGTAAATAACTGAACCCTTGATTTGTATCAGATTCATTAAAAAAAAAACTCGGAAAAAATTAAGTGTCTTTCTAGCCTGACTTCTCAGGTAACCACTAATATCTGGGAAGCTTTTAAATTTTTTTTTTTTTTTCAACATTTATTTATTTTTGGGACAGAGAGAGACAGAGCATGAACGGGGGAGGGGCAGAGAGAGAGGGAGACACAGAATCGGAAACAGGCTCCAGGCTCTGAGCCATCAGCCCAGAGCCCGACGCGGGGCTCGAACTCCCGGACCGCGAGATCGTGACCTGGCTGAAGTCGGACGCTTAACCGACTGCGCCACCCAGGCGCCCCTGGGAAGCTTTTAAAAAAAAAATTCAGATTTCTGGTGCTCCACTAGACCTGCTAAAGAGAGTATCTGGGTCGGGGCCTGGGACTCTACAGACTAAAAACAAAACACAACACCTGCCCTGATGCTTTCTGAAGTTCACTCAAGTTTGCTAATCATTGTACTAATCTCATCTTTGCCCTTTATCCACACCGCCCCGCCAACCCCATCCCATGTTATTTCTTCTTTCTTCCTTTCTTACTGAGGAAACTTTGGATCATTCTGTTTAAAAAGCTTATGTGTTCCTTGTGCCTGTACGCGAAGCTATTCTTTCAGCTCCAAACCCACCTTCTACATCTTGCTTTGTGACACGGGATTCTGCTGTCCATGTTTCTGCTTTGTAGGCTGGCTCCCGACAGGGAGCTTAGGAGGGGTCTAAAGGAGACTAGAAATCTGAAGGGGTAGGGGCTTGCTCCTGCCTATGAGCTTCCTATTTGTGCGTGGTTCCTGTGGGCATCATTCCAGCAATGCTTCCCTCAGGAAGGAGCAGTTTCCAGCTGCAGTTTTAGACTGGTGTACTGATGTACCCTCACCCAGGGAAAGGTTTGGTTGTTACTTCTCAGTTATTAGGTATGAGAAAGTAAAATCTTTTAGTCAAAGGGCAGGGGATGAGCGGTACATGGACAAATCTAATGATAAAACTATAGGGAGAGAACACTGGATCCTGTCCACACTATTAAAAATCATGTACTTGAAATTTTTTATTAAGAGGGACAAATAGGGGTGCCTGGGTGGCGCAGTCGGTTAAGCGTCCGACTTCAGCCAGGTCACGATCTCGCAGTCCATGAGTTCGAGCCCTGCGTCGGGCTCTGGGCTGATGGCTCAGAGCCTGGAGCCTGTTTCCGATTCTGTGTCTCCCTCTCTCTCTGCCCCTCCCCCGTTCATGCTCTGTCTCTCTCTGTCCCAAAAATAAATAAACGTTGAAAAAAAAAATTTTTTTAAAAGAGGGACAAATATATTTAAAAGGAAAAAAAGGTTAAAAAACGGCTTACAGAATGATCCCAATGATGGAAGAAATACATGGAAGGCCAAAGACCAAAATGTTAATGGTGCTTTTCTCTGGTAGTGGGATTTTATTTTATTTTCTTCTTCATCATGGTAGATGTATTCAGCAAATTGCTATAGTAATTATTTTTATCATAGGAAAAAAGTATCTCAGAAAACCAGGATGAGAAAACTGGGATCTGCACGTGGGGCTCCCATATGAGCCAGCTGTGGTGTGTGTATGTGGGGGGGGGCAGGGGAGGGCGGTCACTGAGCGCTCACTCACTCAGGATCGTCCTGGAAGTCCTGCGGTTCTGCCAACTCATCGTACTCGGCTGCTGCATCCTTGCCGGCCAAGATGAGCTCTTTGGGAGGCACCACAACCTGCAGAGTGAAACAGAGAAGTTTGCCTCCGAATGGGCCAGTGAGTTGCAGGATATTCATTCGACAAAATACAGCACAGCGTTACACTGACCTAAACACACAGAAGATTCAAGTTTCAAGAAATACACAATACTACTTCACTATTTATACAGTGTTTGAAAACATACTGTTTAGGAACACAGACATTTCCAGCAAAAGTACAAAAACAAAGAACAGTTAAGCATTCTTCAGACTCAGCCTTATGTTGTAAGCAGGCCTCAACTTTGCTATGTCAGAGGTTAGCAGGTAACAACGCCAACCATATTTGTAATTATGGATACAAATGAGCCTGGGGAGGTATGAAGAGAAAGAGAGCAAATCTACAAGCTGGGTGTACATATCAGGCACTTCTTTCTGTCTCACAGGTTATTAGTATTACTAAAAAAGCAAGTTGCAACCGTGTGGATGGAACTAGAGTGTGTTCTGCTAAGTGAAATAAATCAGTCAGAGAAAGACAAATATATGATTTCACTCATATGTGGAATTTAAGAAACACAACAGATTAACATAGGGGAAGGGAAGGAAAAATAAGGTAAAAACAGAGAAGGAGGCAAACCATAAGAGACTCCTAAATACAGAGAAAAAACTGAAGGTTGCTGGAGGGGAGGTAGAAAGGGGGATGGGCTAAATGGATGATAGGAGGGGGGCGCCTGGGTGGCTCAGTCGGTTAAGCGTCCGACTTCGGCTCAGGTCACGATCTCGCGGTCCGTGAGTTCGAGCCCTGCGTCGGGCTCTGTGCTGACCGCTCAGAGCCTGGAGCTTGTTTCGGATTCTGTGTCTCCCTCTCTCTCTGACCCTCCCCCATTCATGCTCTGTCTCTCTCTGTCTCAAAAATAAATAAACGTTAAAAAAAAAAAAATTAAAAAAATAAATAAGTGGATGATAGGAGGGCATTTGTTGGGATGAGCACTGGGTGTTATATGTAAGTGATGAATCATTGGGTTTCACCCCTGAAACCAGTATTACACTGTATGTTAACTTACTTAAAATTAAATAAACACAGTTTTAAAAACCACAAACTTTTAAAAAGAGTAAGGACAGATGAGTGTCATCTCTCTTTGAAAATGATGCTAGTAAGTGAAATCATTAAAAAGCAGAATGAAAGGTGCACCTGGATGGCTCAGTTGGTTAAGCTTCCGACTTCGGCTCAGGTCATGACCTCATGACTCATGGGTTCGAGCCAGGAGCCTGCTTAGGATTCTGTGTTTCCCTCTCTCTCTGCCTCTCCTTGCTCGCATGCTCTCTCTCTCTCTCAAAAAATAAATAAATAATGGGGCGCCTGGGTGGCGCAGTCGGTTAAGCGTCCGACTTCAGCCAGGTCACGATCTCGCGGTCCGTGAGTTCGAGCCCCGCGTCGGGCTCTGTGCTGGCAGCTCAGAGCCTGGAGCCTGTTTCCGATTCTGTGTCTCCCTCTCTCTCTGCCCCTCCCCCGTTCATGCTCTGTCTCTCTCTGTCCCAAAAATAAATAAACGTTGAAAAAAAAAAAAAAATTAAAAAAAAAAATAAATAAATAAATATTAAAAGAAAAAATTTAATGGAGGAGTGCCTGGTGGCTCAGTTGGTTAAGCATCTGACTTCGGCTCAGGTCATGATCTCATGGTTTGTGGGTTCAAGCCCTGCATCAGGCTCTGTGCTGACAGTTTGAAGCCTGAAGCCTGTTTCAGATTCTGTCTGCTCCTCCCCTGCTCTCAATTTCTCTCTCAAAAATAAAATAAAGCATTAAAAAAAATTTTTATTTTTTTTAAATTAAAGGGGTGCCTGGGTGGCTCAGTCAGTTAAGTGTCTGACTTCAGCTCAGGTCATGATCTCCCAGCTCGTGAGTTCGAGCCCTGTGTCGGGCTCTGTGCTGACAGCTCAGAGCCCGGACCCTACTTCGGATTCTGTGTATCCCTCTCTCTCTGCCCCTCCCCCACTCAAGCTCTGTCTCTCTCAAAAATTAAAAAGCAAAACAACAACAACAACAAAAACCATAAATTTTTTTTTTAAAAAAAACAGAAGGTCATCCTGGAAGAAAAGATAGAGGGAAGGCCATTAAGCTCTTCTGCTATGCCGAGGAATCTGGGTTTCTTTCCCAAGTCAGAGGGATTGCCAATGATCAGCATGTCGTGATCAAAGTTAGATTTTAGAAAGATCATTTCGGTGGTAAGACAGAAGATGGGCTGGAATGGAAGTGGGGGTGGACTCAAAACAAGGCAGCCAGGAAGTTACTGTCACAGTGCATGTAAGAACGGAAGAGACCTTCCAACAGAGCAATGGTAGGGTGATTGTGCATAAAGTAAAAAAAAAACTCAAGAGGTAAAATCAAAAGAACTTGATGACGACTTGGGTATGGAAACGGAAGACAGCATGGAGTCCTTTAAGCCAGGTCAAAAGGCCCCTCCAGGAAAAGTAAGAGTCCATCAGGATAAGGCAAAATGCACCTACCTTAGCAGTGCTATTGATATTATCCGGGTCTCCCTCCTCACACTCCACCAGTGTCACATGGGTGAGGTTCTCCACTGGATTCGTAAGCGTCAGGAGGACCTGGCTCTCCTGGGGAACACGAAAAGCCTCTCTTAGACATGTTCTACTACTGCCACCTAGGGCCACTTTCTTAGTTGCTATACCAAGCATTTCACAAAACTGTCACCTTCCCCGCAATCCCCCATTATTTCTGAGTAGTTAACACCTACCTACACCTCTACATCACTGGGTCCTCCAAGTGCTCACTGATTCCTATTCTATTATTTATATGTCAGGCTATGTATGCTCTGGAGTTGCTATCACATGAGGAAATAGGACAGATCCCACAGAAAGGGCCAGTTACTAGATCCAGAAAATCTGGGGACTATACATTATCTAAGCAATAAAAGCTTGTAACTCTTGTTCCACCCAGCCCTCCACTTAGGGACTGAAAAAGAAGTCCTCATAAATATGAAAGCCACAGGGTAAGCAGACATAGAAAAAATCATTCATCAAGACTTGAAAGATTTTTATGATTTCTTGAACCATAATTTGCCCTTATTTGGTACTTTGTTGAGATTAGAAAAATCTTTTAAATGAACATGGACTACATAAACATCTTCATAAGCAGCATGGAAGGAAAGAACTAAAGAGGCTGCTGCAGAATATTCTACAACTCATGGTGGGGGGTAGGAGGAGGGGGCACAGATAAGGACCTCAAAGAAGAGAAAGGCCATGGTAAAGAAATCCAGTTGATTCCTGATTATCTGATACACTCACAGGCATGAGATGGTGGAATCACGTGGCTAAAGATGCTTGTGGGGTAAAATATCTTCTTTCTGTCCCCACCCATGATCCCATCTTTGTATAATGTACACACTACTCCTTCTAAATGTATGCCAAAGATGCTGTTGTCAAGAATCCCTGCTTAAAGAAATTAAAAATCGCAATTCCTTTATGATTCCTTTCTTTTCTATCCCTTGCTCTTGAATCTCGCACAGCCACCCACATACATACATGCACACATCTCTGATCAATCCTTTGTCTCCCTGTTAACAAGCAAAGTACTAACCTTCATGTAGCGAAGGTTGGGAATTGACATGATTCTCACTTCTGGAATATAATTGCTATGCATGAATAAAAAAATACATTAATGTTCATTGAAGTCTCTTAAAATTATTGTTACTTTTTTTTAAGTGAGTACAGCAAAGATTTCTTTGATTAGAACATGGCACAGAAATAGAATTTTAAAGAATCATATGATATCATCATAATAAGAACTTAAGAAATGAAACCAACTGCTAAGGAGTTCTTTCTTAAATCTTAAGCACATTTCTAGTTTAGGGCCCATATATCTGTGTGTATCATGGTAGACATCTTCCTTATACATTTGCTAGACATATTTTTTGAGATTTTATTAATTCATTTCTGTAAATCTAACAGGCAACTGGTTATGGGACCCAAGACTTAGTAACACCATCCAGGGGTGTAAAAACACCACCACATTACTTACCAAATACTTTTACAAAGATCCCAGGCAATGTTTTAAACACTTAAAAAAATTAACTTACATAATCTTCACTGTAACTGCATGACACAAGTATTATCATCATCATCCCCATTACAGAGATGAAGAAACTAGGCTTGGGAGAAGTAACTTACTGGTGAGTGGCCAGGATTCAAACTCAGACAGTGTAGTTCCAGGGTCCTTGCCCTTAACTACTGTATGTTTTGTTGCCTTTTTTTTTTTTTAACGTAAATGTTTATTTTTCAGAGAGTGTGTGTGTGAGCAGGGGTGGGGCAGACACAGAGGGAGACAGAGGATCTAAAGCAGGCTCTGTGATGACAGCAGAGAACCCAACATGGGGCTTGAACTCATGAACCATGAGATCATGACATGAGCCAAAGTTGAATGCTTAACCGACTGAGCCACCCAGGTACCCCTTTGCTGCCTCTTTAAGTAAGAAAATAGAGTATTAGACTCACATGTGCTTAGTCTGAACTCAAAACTGCCCAGAGTCAAATCCCAGCTCGGTGTTTATACACCTATTCTCAATGTTTTTGACTGCTGAGACGACTTATGTAGAAGTGCTGCATAATATTCTATACGCTGAGTGTACCTCAATTTAATCAACTAGTTTTTATGGTTAATTGGCTTGACACAGAAAGCGTTTCTAGCTTTTTGTCATTAAAACGTTATAATACACATCCTTACATATGCATCTTTAGATATTGGTGCTTTTGCTTCAAAGAATAGATTCCTGAGACAGTACTCCTGGGTTTAGTCTATGTAATTTTGTCTGGATATTCCAGACCACTCTCCAAAAAGACTCCATAAAGCAATCCACAAGCCTACCAACAGTGTATGCAAATACGTTTCCTCACATTCTCATGAGCACTAAATGATCTTTATTAAACTTCTCCTAACAAGTCTCAGTATCTTTCCATGTATTCATTAACCATTTGAAATTCCTCTTCTATAAGCTGCCAGTTCAAATCCTTTGTCCTACTCCCATTTTTACCTTTCCAATTTGTGGGAATTCTGTCTTCCAGGGACGTCAAATTTTTATCTATCATGGAATACCAAATACTCTTTCCTACTCTACTGTCTGTCCCAGGACTTTGTTGTCTTTTTTTTTTTTTTTTTTTTTTTTTTGCTAAGAGCAAAGCTGTCTATTTTCTTTAGTGGTTTCTGGGTTTCCTGCCTTACTTAGGAAGGGCTCTCTTGCCCTAAAATCAAGACAATTATTTTCCTAATTTCTCAAACTACTTTTCTTGTTTGAAAGGTGATTTTCGTACATAAAATTCCCTTCTCGACAAGTCCCAGTGAATTAACACTAATAATCACTTTTATCCCACTCAGAACATAATTAAGATGAACAATGAAAGGGATACTCTTCGATTTGCCATACATTATTATTTTTTACTTTGATATTTTGGATCAATACCAAAATTAGGCACTTTGTAATTTGTAATGAGTGACCAGTGACTCTCTGTCCAATAACAAACAAAACAATCTCTGCCCCGGACCACACTGTCCCTGTGTCCCTAGTACAAACACCCTTGATTCTAGGTCTATAATTTGTATTTAACTTCATGATACGTAGTTCAAAATCTAAACAGAAGAAATAGCAAAACTGTTCTGATGTCATTTTCTTCTTGTAAACCCAGAGTAAATACATTTCATATTGAAAAAGCCAAAAAACAGTAACTAAAAACACCAATCCCAAAATACTCACACAGCAACCAGCTGGATTTTGAATTTGATAGATGTTGGATTAAATTCTGGCTTGCTCAAATTATGTTCACATTTCTAAAAAGAAAAAATTCTAATACGTATCAGAGGAAAACAAGAACACCCGTGCTGGATCCACAGAGCTGCTAAATTCAGAAGGACAGCATTTACTCAAGGTTTGTCGTTTCATTCTGCTCTAAGACCACATATACTTTGAAACAGTGTGTATGCTACTGATTACCACAAGTTACAAAAGATGATGTTTTGGACTTGTGGATATAAGCAACCACACTATCAAATACTATCCTACCTTTGTGGGGCCTAACAACTGCTGAAATAATAACACATACTGGGTACGTACTATGTGTGTTGAGCAACGTGCTCCTTAGTTTAAGTGGATTTAAACATCACATCCACTTTATGAGGAAAGTTATGTACCATAACTATTATTGTCCCCATTTTACAGGTGATGACAATGGGGCATGGGAAGGATGAGTAATCTGTACTACTTCATGGATCCAATAAGAACTGAAGCTGGGATTTAAATCCACATAGTGTGTTTCCAGATTCCATGCTTTAAAATACAGTAACAATTATTTACTTACTTTCTTGAATGGGTACTACATACATCTGGTTAAAAAAATTTCTTAATAGTACAAAAAAGTACAGCGTAAAGGTACCCATCACTTGTCCCCTTGTCCCGCTCCCCAGAGCCCAACCAGTTTCTCGTGTTTTTTTCACAAATAGCCTATGCACGTACAAGTATACACAGACATCATCTTTTTTGCAGTAACACAAAAGGGAGCACTTTATATACTCCTCCACCCTTTGTCTTCACTTCCTGTCTTGGTATTCCATGTCCGCACACACAGAGGTACCTCTGTATCCTACTGTCGTCATTTCTATGCCCAAATTGACAGATATCTAGGATGTTTCCACGATTCTGCTACTATAAATAATGCAGCAATGAGGATTCTTGTACAATCATTTCCCACGCGTTATGTTTTGCTAACCTGGTAACTATCAAATGGTGTCTCACTATAGTTTTAACAGACGCTTTCTGGATTACTGTAGGAATATTTTTCATGTTTACTGGCTACTGGGATTTCCTCTGCCATGACTTGCATGTTACTATTTACTGGGTATTTTTATCCCATTGTTATCTTTTCCTTACTAATTTGCTAAAGTTCTTCATGTATTCTGGACACTAATCCTTTATTATTTTTTTAAATGTTTATTTATTGGAGCGCCTGGGTGGCTCACTCAGGTGGCAACTATCCAACTCTGGGTTTTAGCTCAGGTCATGATCTCACAGTTTGTGGGTTCAAGCCCCACACTGGACTCTGCACTGGCAACGCAGAGCCTGCTTGGGATTTTATCTCTCTTTCCCCTCTCTCTCTGCCCCTCCTGCACTCTCTTTAAATAAATAAATAAAAAGTTTTTTTTAATGTTTATTTTGAGAGAAGAGAGAAAGAGTACAAGTGGGGGGAGGGGAAGAGAGCATCCCAAGCAGGCTCTGTACTGCCAGCAGAAAGCCCGACATGATACTTGATCCCATGAACTGTGAGATCACGAACTGAGCCAAAATCAAGAGTCAGATGCTGAACCGAATGAGCCACCCAGGCGCTCCTCCCTTTCTTTTTTTTTGGTAGACAGTCTGTATCAAGTAGAGAAAGTTCACTATTCCTGTTTTTGAGAGTTTTTTTTCTTTTTATCATGAATGGGTGTTTGATTTTGTCAAATGCCTTTTCTACATCTATCAATATGATCATGTGATTTTTTTTTTTTTTTTAAGTCTGCTGATGTGACGGATTTCATTGATTTTTAAATGTTGAACCAGCCCTGCATCCCAAGAATATATCCCACTTGGTTATGGTGTATAATTCTTTTAATACTTTTTTGGATTTGATTTGCTAATATTCTGTTGAAGATTTTTGCACGTATGTTCATGAGACACTGATCTGTACTTTTCTTGTAATGTCTGCCTGGTTAGTATTAGGGTGATACTGGCCTCATAGAATGAATTAGGATGTATTCCCTTTGCTTCTACCTTCTAAAAAGCCATTATAAGAATTGGTATAATTGGGACGCCTGGGTGGCTCAGTCGGTTAAACATCTGACTTTGGCTCAAGTCATGATCCCACAGCTCGTGAGTTCAAGTCTCAAATCCAGCTCTGTGCTGACAACTCAGAGCTTGGAGCCTGCTTCAGATTCTGTCTCCCTCTTTCCGCTCATACTCTGTCTCTCTCTCCTTCAAAAATAAACAAACATTAAAAAAAAAAAAAAAAAGAATTGGTATAACTAAATATGTGGTAGAATTCACCAGTAAACACGTGTGAGCCTAGGACTTTCTGTTTTGAAGGTTATTAGTGATTCAATTTATTATTTAATAGACATAAGCCTATTCAGATCACACATTTCTTCTTTTATCAGATTTGTGGGCACAGAGTTCATAGTATTTATTATCCTTCTGATTTTCATGGATCTCTAGTGATGTCCCCTTTTTCATTTGACTAGTAATTCGTGCCCTCTCTCTTTTTTCCCTACTTAGCCTGGAGAGAGGCTTATCAATTTTATTGGTCTTTTCAAAGAATCAACTTTTGGTTTTGTTGATTTTCTCTACTGATTTCCTATTTTCAATTTCACTGACTTCTGCTTGAATTCTTATTATTTCTTTTCTTCTGCTTACTGTGGATTTAATTTGCTCTTCTTTTTCCAGTTTCCCAAGGTGAAAACTTAGATGACTGATTTTAGATCTCTCCTCTTTTTCTAATCTATGAATGTAATACTATAAATTTCTCTCTAAGCATGGCTTCCACAGCATCACACAAATTTTTCTTTAAAAAAAATTTTTTTTAACGTTTATTTATTTTTGAGAAGAGAGAGACAGAGCATGAGCAGGGAAGGAGAGAGAAAGAGGGAGACACAGAATCTGAAACAGGATCCAGGCTCTGAGCTGTCAGCACAGAGCCCGACGTGGGGCTCGAACTCACAGACTGTGAGATCACAACCTGAGCCGAAGTTGGATGCTTAACCGACTGAGCCACCCAGGCGCCCTAGCATCACACAAATTTTGATAAGTAGTTTTCATTTTTATTTAGCTTAAAGTATTTTTAAATTTCTCTTGAGGCTTCTTCTTTGACACATGCTATTTACAATAGAAATGTGTTGTTTAATCTCCACATATTTGCTAACTTTCTAGTTTTCTCTTACTTCCTAGTTTAATCCCACAGTGGCCTGAGAGTAGACACTGTATGATTTCTATTCTTTCAAATCCATTATGATGAGCTTTTTGTTTTGTTTTGTTCTTTTTCTGGCCTAAAATGTAGACTGCCTTGGTGAATGTTCCAGATGAATTTGCGAACAATGTATATTCTGCTGTTGCTAGGTGAAGCGGTCTCCAAATGTCAATTTTATCCAGTGATGGATGACGTTGTTGAGTTCAGCTATGTCCTTACTAATTTTCTGCCTCCTGCATCCGTCCGTTTCTGAGAAAGGGATGATGAAATGTCAACTATGAGGGTGGATTCATCTATTTCTTCCTGCAGCTCTATCAGGTTTTGCCTCACATAGTTTGACACTAGTGTTAGGCATATACATGTTAAGAATTGTTATGTCTTCCTGGAAAATTAGCCCCTTTATCATTATGTGATGCCCTTCTTTATCCCTGTTAACTTTCTTTACTTTGAAATCTGCTCTGTCTGAAACTAAGATAGCTACACTTGCTTTCTTGATTAGAAAGATTAGTGTTAGCATGTTTATCTGTCTACATCTATTTACTTTTAATCAATACATGTCTTTATACTTAAAATGGGCTTTTCCTTCCTTCTTATTTTTTAAAATTTGTTGAGTACAGTTGACATACAATGCTACATTAATTTCAAGTGTACAACGTAGTGACTCAACATCCCTTTAAGCTATGCTGTGCTCACCATAAGCGTAGCCACTGTCTGTCACCATCCAGCACTACTACAACATCATCGACTATATTCCTTATGCTGTGCCTTTTATTCCAGTGACTTATTCATTCCACAATTAGAAGCCAGTATCTTTTCCTTTTTTTTTTTTTTTTTATATCTTTTAAATGTTATTTATTTTTTGAAAGAGAGAGAGAGCATGAGCAGGGGAGGAGCAGAGAGAGAGAGGGAGAGAAAGGATCTGAACCAGGCTCTGCGCTGAGACCAGAAAGCCTGATGTGGGGCTCAAACTCACAAACTGATAGATCATGACCTGAGCCGAGGTTGGACACAACCAGGTGAGCCACCCAGGCACCCCTTTCCTTCTTTTTTGAAGAGCTTTTTCATTATAGAAATATTCTTATATATGCAAAATACAAATTAGTAGTAGAAATTCCTAGTACATGTCACACAGCTTCAACAAATTAGCAACCTGTTAGCAACAATGACCAATCTGCTTTCATTTATACTCTCACCCATTCACCATGCCTGATTGTTTTGAAACAAGTATCAGACATCATGTCATTTCATCCATAAATGTTTTGGTATGTATCTCTGAAAGATATTTTTAAAAATAACAAAACTATTTTTATCCGTTAAAAACATGGAAAGTTCTTTTGATAGCATCAAAAATCCAGCTAGTGTTTAAATCTCCCCAAAGATTTCATAAACGTTTCTTCCTTTCATCCCCGCTCCCTAGCCCCTTTCTTATGTTTTGTTTGAATTGGGATCTAAATGAAGTCTACATACTATGTTTGGTAGATCTCTTCTAGAGCTGTATTGTTAACAGTAGCCACTGGTCACAAGTGGTCATTTGAAAGATTTAGCACCTCAGCCACATTTCAGGTGCTAAATAGCAACATGCGACTAGTGGCTACCATGTTGGGACTGTGCAAATACAGAACATTTCCATCATCAGAAGAAGTTCTGCTGAATAGCACTGATCTAAAAGGTTTCTTTCCCTTTTTTTTTTTTTGTTTTCTTTTATAATTTATTTATTGAAAAAATTCAGTTGTTTGTGTTATAAATTCCTAGAGGCTCGATTTTGCTGTTGTCTTTCCTTTCTTGCTTTCTTTTAAATTATTATTATTCCTTTTCGTTTCCTCTTTATTAGCCTAAAAGTTATATATTCATGATTTTCTTAGGGGTTAGTGCTATGAACTTATTAACCTTTAGGTACCTCAGTTTCCACATCTATAAAACAGGGGTAACAATAGTACCCATATCTCATAGTTGTAAGGATTTTTATCTTGAAGGCATTTAAAATGATGCCTAGACACCTAGTACATTCTCTGTAAGCATTCTTTATATTTACTACATCCCCAAAAGTTTCGATGTTAGTCAGATACCAATGTTTAATTTATTTTTGCTTTTCTCTTATACAAATGGCAACTCTACAAAATGGAATAATTACCCGACAGCGCAGGGACCGCTTGATCAGAAGATGTTTGTGACGAGGATAGAGCTGTGAGGCACAGACTGGCTGGAAGTCAGGCTGCAAGAGGCGCTGCTGAAGGGTGGTCACTAGTATGAAAGGCAGGAACCAGGCTTAGTTTGTAATGACTTGGTCAAAATCAGGCTTATATGAAATTATCACACGAAACAACACTTCCTTTGTGAATAGTTCTTCAAAAAACTACTATATTGAAATTTGACATTTTAAAGTTCCTCAGGGGTGCCTAGGTGACTCAGTCAGTTAAGCATCAAACTTCAGCTCAAGTCATAGTCTCACAGTTTGTGAGTTCGAGCCCCCTGTCAGACTCTGTTGACAGCTCGGAGCTTGGCTTTGGATTCTGTGTCTCTTTCTCTCTCTAACCTTTCCCTGCTCACACTCTGTCTCTCTCTCAAAAAAAAATTTTTTTAAAGTTCTTCAAATGATTGTATCCATCTCACTTGCTACTTGATTTATTTTACTACTAACAGCTATGGCATTAAAAATCTCAAAACCCAGGGGTGCCTGGGTGGCTCAGTTGGTCAAGTGTCCGACTTTGGCTCAGGTCATGGTCTCACAATTCATGGGTTCAAGCCCTGTGTCAGGCTCTGTCCTGACACCCTGGAGCCTAGAGCCTGCTTTGGATTCTGTGTCTCCCTCTCTCTCTACCCCTCCCTGGCTCATACTCTGTCTCTATCTCAAAAATAAATACCCATTAAAAAAAAAAACAAACTCAAAATCCAGAGCATTTAGTAACCAAAGCAGATTAGATGTGAAATAGAAACAAAGTAGAATAATGTAAAATATTACCTTCTGTTAAATTGACTGGCCTTGTATAGTAATCTTCAGGTAGAGGTTCTACTTCGTCCACGGCCTGAGCTGGCTCAATCTTTATCTCTTTTTGGTCCTCTCCTTCTTTAAGGCTAAAAGATAAAAAGCACTAATTTCTCAAAGGTCCACCTGATTATATTCAAAGTCTATGATAGCAATAACTGAAGCATTCTTCTATTGTAGGACATTCTTTCTCCGCTCAGGTCTTTTCTAAGCATGAGACTCTTCTTCCCCAGTAGCCACTGTTTTACGTCACATTCCTTTAATATTCATTTTGATACCTGCTTTTCTCCTCCAAGCCATTTAATGTCCAAACTTACGACAGTCCAGCAAGGGTACTGATGGTTGCACCAGCTCGTGGTCGCTGAAGCCTCGTTCCAAGACCATATTTGTCCTAAAGAGAGTTCAGAAATCCCGATTACAAATCCCGTATTTATACATCCTATTTACCAAAAGAAAGATTTTGGGGTGGGGCAGCATGAGAAGCTCAGGGAAATAAGCAAAAAAAAAAAAAAAAAAAAAAGCTAATTTAAAGTTCCTTTTAAAGAAAGAAATTTGTAGCCCCACATCACTTTATTCTTAAAAGAATAATAAAAGCATCACACATGGAGACTGAAACTATATTAGTACAGCAAAATTGAACTAAATGTGATTTTTATTTATTTTTATTTTTTACTATTAATCTAAAAGTATCTAAGCAATGGCTCTATGGCTTAGACCAGAACTATGTGGAGTGTCTAAGCTACATGATGAATGTCTTCATGGAACACCAGTGATCACCTGCTAACTTCTTCAGGGTTAGCAAGAATCATAAAAGAGAACTTACCACTACATGAATAGTGTGTTGCTGTAGGCCCCCAAATAGCAGCAGGTTGCAACAGAGACAAAAAAATGCAGCATAAGATAGAAGCAAACTCATACAGCAGGCAGGTTATAAGGGAAGCTGGAAGAATAATGCCTTTAATTCAAATTCCTCTCCTAAACATACTAGTGCGTATGCTGATTATAGCACTGAACTATTCCGTAAGTTTTATTTAGCCTTCATTAAAGTCTCTGGCAAATGTAGATGCCTTGCATGTCTTAATGTTTTATTAAATACTAAGTTTTTTTTTTTATAGAACGCTTCACAAATTTGCATTTATCCTTGTGCAGGGGCTGTGCTAACCTTCTCTGTCGTTCCAATTTTAGTATATGTGCTGCCAAAGCGAGCACAAAACTAAAGGTTTTTATATGGACCTCACCAACCCTTAGAGTTTCAGTGATTTAAACTAATTGTCATACAGAAGCAGGATGGTAAGTTACATTTCCTCAATTGTCAAACTACCCTACAGGATTTTTGTGAGAATTAAATAAAATGGGAAAAGCACTTAGCACGGTGCCTGAGACATCACTGTCCTTCAATAAATGTTACGTATTCAATGTCAACCTGCTGGGCCCCCAGCAAGTATGGAGAAAATAAATTGTTCTGTGACAGCAAATGAAACTTGGGGGACAATAACAAAAGCGCCAAATCCTAACCTTTTGCTTCTGGATTGGTAGTACAAACTAGTCAACAGTGACTTCCATAAATAATTCCTAACAATTACACATACATATGTTACTATTTATTTAACCACCCAAATGCATTGCGTAAAAGTCAGTGTTCTTCACACTGGAGAAACACAGGAAGGTGCCAGAAATAATCATGAGAGCTGGAAAACCATTACTACAGGATGTCAAAGGTGGGCTACTGGGTAACGTGAATAAAACCTACCACTTGCCCACCTTCTTCTGACTTTCTGTTTAAGAGTTCTGTGATGCCTACAAAATTAAACATGAGCTGTGGGGAATAATCAGGAGAGAGAGGACAGTGATGCAAAAAGGAACACAAATGTCCTTAAAACTGAAAGAACTCAAATAGAACTCGTGATATGGCAAAAGCGTTAACTGCTAGACTTAGACACCAGGATTCTCTGCTACTCATCATTCAGGAATCTAAGGACAGTGGCCAATTTCCGAAAGGGTCACTGTTCTCATGCCACACAGGCCTCGATCAATGAAATGCGCACTCCTTTTTTGGACCAAGTCCTCACCGAAAAAGCCAAAGGCATATAGTTTCTACGCCGTGCTAGTTTCTTGCGATCTCGTTCAACCTTCTCTTTCTGAGCAAGCTGCTGGTAATACTCAATCAGTTTGTTCATCTGTAAGAAATCAAAGATGCAGTATTTGTTTCATAAAAAGCTAACAGGAAATATGCAAAATTAATCAACACCACTGACCGGACACATAACAAATGAAGGAGACAAATTACTACAGTAGTCAAGTTTGCCCTTCAAAGAGAATTTCTCTTTATCACATTTCTCTCAATTATTTGCAGAATTAAAATGGAAACTGTGGCAATAGGAAGAAACGGGCAATGAAAAGGCCTGGAAATTTCAAGCCCTCTTTTTACTATTCTTTTCCTTCTTTACTTATTTCCCCTCACAATTGCTCCCATTTTCTCTGCATGGCCACAGGACATCTAAGACTGTGACAGCTTGTACTGTCTTCTCCACCACTCATACCTTTTCATTTTTAAAACATATTTTAATCCTAAGAGCAATATATGTTGTGAAAAGTTCAAACAATATTTAACATAAAGAATAAAAAGCGATACTTCTCTTTTCTCTTGTGCCCAAGTCCACCCTTCCCCTCACCAGAGGCATCCACAATTATCAGCTTAGATAGCATTCTTACACACAGACATGGGTACAATAATATTACGATCTGCATACATTGAAACAAAAACCCCATGTATACATACGTAGCTTTCATAGGTCTGAAAACACTTTTAATATAGGAGAAATAAATTATAACTTTTTATTTGACTAGAAGTATTAGGAACTTTTCATCCAGTCAACAGATCTCATTGTTTTCAAGGCTGCATCTTATCGTGTAACACAGATATCTGTTAAGGTATTTAAGCACTTCCTATGATGCGACTTTAATGGCTTCCTGATATTCACTTTCAGTTCACCAGCAATTACTTCTTAGAAGCACTAACGTGATCTTGTCAGCACTTAGTTTAAAAACAGTTCAAAGCTTCTCAATCTCCCTGACTTGGTCCATGTGGTCCCACATGGTCCAACCCCACATTCTTCTGTCCATTTGTCTGATACTGTGCTGTGCTCTGGTCACACTCCCCTTCTTGTCTACAACTTGTTTTGCTTCTTCCACTTATAAGCTCCCTGTATGTGCTGTTTCTCTGCCTTGAATTCTTTCCCTTCTGTGCCTGTTTGTCCTCAGAGCTCAGCACAGTCCTCAGACATGGACTCAACTAGCTGAAATCTCCCTAATAAAGGTTCACAAGGGGCCCAGGTGGCTCAGTCAGTTGAGCATCTGACTCTTGGTTTCAGCTCAGGTCATGATCCCAGGGTCGTGGGATCAAGCCCTGACTAAGCATGGAGCCTGTTTTAGATTCTCTCTCTCTCTTTCCCTCTGCCCCTGTCCCCCGCTCTCGAAGATAAATAAAGATGAAAACAATTTCTTTAAGTGTTCACATGGCACAATTTCTTTCTCCTTCACATCACATATCACCCTTTCTCCTCTATCTGGGGATAATTTGATCAAGTTTTATTTCCCCATTGGACTTCAGCTCTATAAAGAAAGGGACCATGTATCCCTACTTGTTCAGCATGGTCCCTGGAACATGATAAGTGCTCAATAAATGTCTGGTCAACGAATATACATATCTTTGTGCATAAATGCAAGTATTTCCGTAGGTCACAGTTCATAAAGTAGATGCTGTTGAGAGCTCAAGAAATCTGTACTAATTTACACTAACAATAGGGTATGTGAAAGGTCCAATTCCTCACACTCTCATCCATGGTATTTCTAACTTTTGCTGATATCACAGGTGAGTGATTAGAAGTCACTGTTTAATGTACAGCCTGACCGTAAGTCCTTCATTTCACTAGCACGTCATCTTCTTTCTCATGTTTGAGTTTCCACGGCAACGAAATCAGCTCAGGTACCTCCCAAACAGATCAATTCACTTTAAACTGTTAAAGAATGCTCGAGTCGTGCTTCTATCAGCAACCACTGCTTCATCCAAGGGCATCTTATACGTGTGGTGTTTCTAGGAGTTCAGACATCTATATGTCCATGGTATTTCCAAGAGCATTTGAGAACAAACAGAACCTTAACTTAGTTGGCGGATACATGACAAACAGAAACAAACGCATACTATGTCCTTATTCTGATTCACAACCTGACCACAGAACTACAGCTACAGCTAGGTTTTTCTATGAACTTAAGTCACACTGGAAAACACAGCCATTGTGACTTAATGTCTTATGAGAAGCACTTTCTATGTGTAACAGACACCAAAAAACACATCACAGATTTCTAAGCATATGCCACATCCATAGTCCGTAACATGGAAGATCTTCAGCTTTCCCTCCATCTTTTTAGTTCATCCTCTCTGACGACACTTCACTCACCCGTTGCGTGTGAGGATTTTCGGGTTCCTGCCAACCACCACTAGCTGCAAGACAAAGGAACGTTAAACAAATTTTCATAATTTAATATTTACATTTTCATAAAAACCGGATCATCTGCAGGCCAAATAATGCAACTTAAACACATAAAATCACAGAACTTCTAACAGTCCTATAAATTATATAAACCAGGACACTCAGAACAAAATTTTCACTAAAAATAATGACGGTGATAAAGATAACCGCTCCCACCACAACTAACACATGCTTAGTTTCTGTGCCAGGTATTTGAAATGTATTACATACCCTTTTATACTCATAATAGCCCTCTGAGATGGGCATTCTTATTATCAGTCTCATTTTACAAATGAGGAAACTGAGGCTCAAAGTCACATAGATAGTAAGTGGTGAAGCTAGGATTCAAACTCAAGTAGTCTGATTCTTAAGACCCTGCTCTTACCTATAACACTGTGCAATCTGTATGTTCTATGACCTTGATTTAGAGAATTTCTTACATAAGAAATACACCACACAAATCATAATGGAAAAGATTATTCCAGAAAGTTAAAAGTAAAACCATAATGAATATAGCTGACCCCTGAACAACATGGGTTTGAACTGCATGGGTCTACTTATAAGTGGATTTTTTTCAATAAGTACAGTACAGTAATGTAAATGTATTTTTTTCTCATTTTTTCTCTAGCTTATTTTATTATAAGAATATATATGTATATAATACATATAACATGCAAAATATGTGTTAATCAACTATTTATGTTATCAGTAAGACTTCCAGTCAACAGTAAGCTATTAGTAGTTGTTTTGCTGGAGTAAAAAATTATAGCAGATTTTCGACGGCATGGGGGGGGGGGGCGGGTCAATATCTCTAATCTCTGCACTGTTCAAGAGTCAACTGTTACTGTGTATCTCAAAAAAGCTAACCAAAAAAAGCTGAAAAGCAAACTATAATGAGATACCACTTTACAACCATCAGTTTGGAAAAATCTGGAAGAAGTCCAACAATACTAGACCTGCCAACAATCTGGAGCAATGGGTAGTCTACCCTTGTTACTGGTGGGACCAAAGTTGGGAAGCCATTTTGGAGCGCTAAAGATGTACACAACTTAAGCAATTTTACTTTCAGTTATGTAGAGAAAACTTTACTCTTGTGACTCAGGAAGTATGTACAATGTTTCTAACAGCACTGTTGTCAAAATCCAAAAAATGAAAACAGCCTAAGTGTCCATCAGAAGAGACTGAGTGGGTAAACTGTGCTAAGTCATGCATAAATCAACTACATACCACGAACATAATGCTGACAGGGAAAAGTTGTAGCAGAATGCATGCAGTGTTTTTCCATTTGTTTCCAATTGAAAAACATTTGGCAGTGGCTACAGACATATATGGAGAAGTATAAAGACAGGCATGGGCACTGATAAACTCTAAATTCAGGACTGGGATGATTGCCTCTCTTTAGGAGGCAGAGGAAGGGGGATGCGGTATGGAAAGGCCTACACAAGGGCTTAAACTGTTTTGGTTCTGTTTAATTTCTGCAGCTGGAAGATAAATACACGAATGTGTATTATTTGTGTAACTAAAAATAACCTTTTTCCAAAACAAAAAGGATGCTTGTTGAAGGTGACACCATACCTTCTTGCAAGAAACTGCAACAATTAACATCCTTTAGTACAATATTTGTATTTTAAACGCTGCCTTACTTGAGACAAACATGAAAAACAATTATGCGAAAGCAATGTTTTAGTTGTAATATTTTGAAAACTCTGGATGTTTTTACCTAATTGCTTCTTTAGAACCGGTAATTTATTCTGAAGAGCAATTTGGGAAACATAACAATCTCATTTCTCTGCACTTTACAGACACAATGGCTTACTTACAAATAAACAAATAGTTCTAAAGTGGTTTCAGAGCTTCTCACACGCCAATGACATCATGAAAGAAAAAATGGTACTCTTTAAGAGCTCCTTAGTATTCAATTATCATTGTCAAGATACCCTAGAGAAGATAGATTTCTGAAGTAAACACAGGTTTTAAGTTCTGAAATATAAATTTTCCAACCCTAATGGCTCATAATCTAAAAAGCATAAAACATTCTCTACAGAGTAACACTGAGAAATCTATTTGGACTTCTGGGCGTTGTTTCTATAACTTGATAACAAGACACAAAATACAAATGTAGAAAAATACACTTCAACTCACTGGGGCATATGTACTATGCCACTGTGGGTTGTTTTTCATAATTAACTTAAATTTGTAAGCAAATTCAAACAACTTACTTGCCACACTGACATTAAAACACACACAAACGGGCGCCTAGGTGGCTCAGTTGGTTAAGCATCTGACTTCGGCTCAGGTCATGATCTCATGGTTCGTGAGATCAAGCCCCACATTGGGCTCTGTGCTGACAGTGCAGAACCTGCTTGGGTTGATTCTCTCTCTGTCTCTCTCTCTGCCCCTCCCAGACTCATACTCTTTCTCTCTCAAAATAAATAAATGTACTTAAAAAAAAAATACTCAAAAAAAAAAAACAAAAACAAAAAACCCCATGCAAATATTTACTAATGATCTAAAAAGATGCTATAGGAAGGATCTTTCTAACACAAATCACATTTCAGGAAATATCTATCCACCAATGAACATTCTTAAGGAACTAAAGATACACTTGTTAACTTTTGCTTTTGAGGAGTATTTTACCAACCTCATGTACAAAGTCAGAAAATAACCAAGAGCTCAAGCATTCTAAACGAAAAGAGCAAACACCACAGAGTCAAATCTTAAATTTGTAAGAACAGAGTTGAATCTAAAGAAACTTCATCCATATTTACTTCTAAAGTGTGTGAAAATCTGTAAGTCTTTAGTGCCCGGGTGCCTCAGTCGGTTAAGCATCCAACTCTTGACTTTGGCTCAGGTCCCATGATCTCACAGTTGTGAGACAAAGCCCTGCTTAGAGCCTGCTTAAGATTCTCTCTCCTTCACCCTCTGTGCCCCACTTCCCCCCCACATGCACACACACGTGCTTTCTCACACACAAAAAGTTTTTAAAGTCCATCTTCACTTTTGTTATGTCAACTGACATAATGAGTTTGTTATGGGCTTCCTCATAGACTAGTAAGCTGAAATTTTAATGAAAATCCCAAAATACAAATTTTTAACAAGTCTAAATCAAGTTTCAGAATTGAAATTTCATTCAATTTCAGAAATAAAAAGACAATGAGGAGTTAGCAATACTACTGTTTTTATAAAAACTAAATAGCAACTCAAGATTTTGAACTGACTGTACACAGTTTCTACTTTCTGGTGTTAACCATGGAGTACAGATGAAATGTAAAAATAAAGGAAGTTTCCTTTACTGAAAATAAGTGCAATCTCTGCTCTGAAATACTCAAATGATGGAGAGGTAATTAGGGCCTTAGGTCTTTAAAACCAACACAGTTTTTCTGTTTCACTGACAAACATTTTACATATGCACATTTGAGGATGTGTTTGAATGCTCCGGGATATTTGGATATGGAATTGGTGGGGAGAAGAATAAAAGCAATTTAATTTTAATAAATGGTGAAGGTGAAGCCCCTGGGTGGCTCAGTCAGTTAAGTGTCTGACTTTGGCTCAGGTCATGATCTCATGGTTTGTGGGTTCCAGCCCTGAGTCAGGCTCTGTGCTGACAGCTCAGAGCCTGGAGCCTGCTTCAGATTCTGTGTCTCCCTCTCTCTCTGCCCCTTCCTCTTCTCCATTCACACTCAGTCTCTCTCTAAGATAAACAAACATTAACAAAAAATCTTTAAGTTAAAATAAATGGTGAAGGAGATTTAAGAATACACTATCATGATGAGCACTGAATAATATATAGAATTGTTGAATCACTGTATTATATACCTGAAACTAATGTAATACTGTATGTTAACTGTACTGGAGTTAAATAAGTAAATAAAATGTCATTTATTTTGTTAAAATAAAAATAAATATAAACAGAGGTGCCTGGCTGGCTCAGTTGGAGGAACATGTGACTCTTTATCTCGGGGTTGTGAGTTCAAGCCTCATGTTGGGTACAGAGATCACTTAAATAAATACATTTTTTTAATAAAAATAAAAAGAAATAAATTTAATAAATGTTATCAAACTGCTCTCCAAGGCAGTAGTACATAAAATGACTATTCTCCCATATTCTTGCCAACCCTTGATATTAACAGATTTATTTTTTTTTTTTTTATAAAAAAATTTTTTTTCAACGTTTATTTATTTTTGGGACAGAGAGAGACAGAGCATGAACGGGGGAGGGGCAGAGAGAGAGGGAGACACAGAATCGGAAACAGGCTCCAAGCTCTGAGCCATCAGCCCAGAGCCCGACGCAGGGCTCGAACTCACGGACCGCGAGATCGTGACCTGGCTGAAGTCGGACGCTTAACCGACTGCACCACCCAGGCGCCCCGATATTAACAGATTTAAAAAGTTTGTCAAATCAATGAAGTTTTCATTTGCATTTCCCTGATTACTGATAAAGTTAAACATACCTTTGTGCATATTGACTTAAAAAATTTACCTCACCAAGTTGCGTGTGAAAACAAAAATCCAATCACCTGAACAACGAAAACTAAATGAAAAATTCAGACATTCAAAACAAAGTCTTTGTTCCCAAGAAATTCCTAATAGTGTTAAAAACACCTGAAAAACTCACATATACAGAATATTAATAGTACAAGGCATTTCATGATATTCAAAGAAAGAGTAGAAATAAAAAGAAAGTCCTAAAATGTTTCAAGGGTAAGGAAACACGAGGGATGGGACTTGTGAAAATAGAGAATCATTTTAACCCCACTGTGGGTCCTTCCATGCATACACTTTGGTTATTCATCATTTTTATTTCCACTTCTGAGAGCTGCTATTCTTATCCTTAGCCCAGTGTTTCTTTGGGGTCTCTTCCTTGATTTACAGGGGTTCTTTATTTTTGTTTATTTACCTTCAGTCTGTTATATATGATCCAAATATTTTTCTTAGTCTTGTTACTTTTATCTTTTAGATCTGTTCATGATGTCTTTCATCATCAGGAGTGTTTCTTTTTTATGAAGAGCATTAATATTTTGATTCTAAGAAAGTGTCAGATTTATCAATACTGTTTTACCAACTCTAAGAAAACTAAATAGCTTACCCAGTTTTAGATGAAACATCGTAGCCCACAAATGTGAGAATTTGGGAACATAAAAGATTTAGCTCGGAATTTAGCTCCTACCTTCCACAGGTAACAGAAATAATAATCTGTGGGCAATTATAGCACTGCCAATTTCACAAAATCTCATGCTGAAGTCCACCTGACTCACCCACAGATTTGTCTGCCATGCCTACATCTCTAGATGTCCAGCGACAAAATCCACAGGCCAGGTAATAGGCTTTCTTCATGGTGGTCTTGGCTGGGTCATCTGGAAGCTGTGTGGAAATGCTCGTTGCCCGAGTGGAGAGAGTGTGCATACAGCCGGGACAGTCAAAGCAGTTGGCACACCTATAACACAACAAACACAACTGTCCATTCATTTGACAAATATTTATCAAGCACCTGCTATGTGCCACACATTGTTCTAGGTGTTAGGAATTCAAGAGAGAACTATAAGGAAGGAGTGACCCTCAAACAATAAGAAATAAAAAAAGTATTAAGACCTTGTTTAGAAATTTTAAAAATAGGGGCACCTGGGTGGCTCAGTCGGATAAGGGTCCAACTTTAGCTCAGGTCATGATCTCGTGGTTCACGAGTTCGAACCCCACGTCAGGCTCTGTGCTGACAGCTCTGAGCCTGGAGCCTGCTTCAGATTCTGTGTCTCCCTCACTCTCTGCCCCTCCCCTGGCTCATGCTCTCTCTCTTTCTCATAAACAAATAAAAAACATTAAAAATTAAAAAAAAATTTAATATATTTTTATAATAATAATGTTCATTATTTTTTGTAAAAAATGCAATCAGCACCAAAGTTCCTGAAGAATTAGAGCCTAACCCAATCCTACTCCACAGAGGGTATCACTGTTAAACAGTCTGGGGTTAACTGTTTCAGACTCTTTTTAGGCTTGTACAGATCACGAAGATTTCTGACGAAGACAAATGTCACAGCTCATGCCTTGAGAGAGGAAGAGCAGTTGCACAATGGAAACCTGGGAGGCAACAATACAATAAGCTGTGAAACTGGGTTTGGAAAATAACTGCTTGTGTGCTGTGCCAGAACCGACCCAGCAACCAAACAGTGCCATCAAACTGCACTAGTTCAGAAACAGTGCATTTTCAGGGCTTTCTGTTCTCTCCTTAGGCACTACTCTTCCTAGTGCTCAGCCAATGTTTCCCCTCCAGGGGCCCCTGGGCCTTGCTGCTTTTAATTTTCACCATCTGAGATTATTAAGATTTCACTTCCACTCCTGGACTTGTTCTGAAGCTCTGCTCCATAACTCTAATTATGCGGTATTTTGCCATGTGGATAACATCCTCATATAAGGATAATAATAGTACCTGCCCACTGTTTACAGCTCACTGATATTTTGAGGATTAAATAAAAATTAATGTGTGGACAGCATACAAAAAACAGTGTCTGGATCATCAGGAGCTATTTCTTGGGTTCAGGAAGGATAAGTAATAGCGGTTTGCATCCATGGAGGTATACATGCTAAGCTAAAAACCAAATGGCACCCAGTAGCAACAAACATACCTACTACCCAGATCTTGGTTTTTAACACCAGTTTTCCAATAAAAGGAACCAGGACTCTTTAGAGAAAGAGACTTTAAACTCTTTAGACTAATTAGAGAAATGGCTAATTCAGGACTGAGGCAGAGTCCTGGGATGAGCCTGGATTATCTTGCAATACCAGAAAGTCAGAAAATGCTCAAACAAATGAACAACCTCCCAAACTCCCCGCCCATGCAATGGTGGGGGTGGTAAAAGCGTTATAGGAGTCTACAGAAGGAGCTCCAATGGCCAAAGCTGGAGGGAGGGAGGGAGGGAGGGAGGGAGGGAGGGAAGGAAGGAAGGAAGGAAGGAAGGAAGGAAGGAGTGAGTATTGCATTATATCCTAAGGTATATGAAATCAATATTCATGCTTTAAGTAAATGATTAGATAAATAAATAGGGGAGGAGAGAAAAATCTTCCATGCAAAAGAATTCCAAATAATTGGTGTAGATAACCCTCACAGAGGGGAAGCATAACTCCCCACGATTTGAGTGTTGACTGTAATAGTGGCTTTTCTTCCAAAGAGTGCAGTATAAAAAAGGAGAGAAAGAGTAACTCTACATCAGAGAAACCTGAAAAATACTAGCTCAAGCCAGGTGATCAAGGTTAACATCAACAGTAATAAGTCCTATTGATGGTATGTACCCCTGATGTGATGTAACAAAAAATGCACTTTACCTCTGTTGTCTTCCTCTCTATAACACATTTCCCCCGCTGACGAGAAAAACATCAAATTCAAATTCCGTTTGAAGCACATTCTACAAAATATCTTACCTGTACTCCTCAAAACCTTTAAGGTCATCAAAACCAAGAAAAGTTTAAGAAAGTGTCACAGCAAGAGGAGCCTAAGGAGACATCACTATTAAATATAATGTGGGTATCCTAAATAGAATCCTGGAACATAAAAAGGAGATTAGGGAAAAACTGAGGCAACCTGAATAAAATATAGCATTTATTTAATAATAAAGTACCAATGCTGTTCATTAATTTGAAGGAAATACACCATATAATGCAAGACATTAACAATAGGGGAGTCTGTGTATGAAGTAATAGAATTCTCTGTACCATCTTCACAATACTTCTTAAGTCTAAAACTGTCCTAAAATAGAAAATTAATTTAAAAAATCAAAGGACATTTCATCTTTAGCAAAGGTGATGCTAAAAAATGAAAATCAGCTAGTTAAAAATGAGAGTTAATTCCATGTGTTTTATTCAAAAAATAGTTGAGGAAAAAAAAAAAAGGATCCCAGTCTCACCTATTCTTTTTTAGTTTGGCTTCAGCCGATGGCATATTTTCTAAGCAACTGGGACAATAATGGGAGTCCACCTAGAAAGAAACAAGAAATAAAAAATCAGAGAAAAAGGCACTCGGTCTAGCTTGTATATATGTCTACGCCAAATAGTGAATTCTAAAATATACTGCAGTGGCGAGTGAGAAACCACTGATCTGCCAAAGAATCTAGACTGTTTTCAGCTTAGGGTTTATTCTTCAACCAAGTTTTTTCTTAGCCTCTGGATTTCCTAAAACCCTTCCATTTTTCCTTTCTGCTCTTTCCTGCTCCCTTTCATCAGGGTATCATGTATGAGATGTGTTAAAAGTTGTCTTTGTAAAAGAAGAACTCTATGATGATCTAAGGAACAGATTAATGAAATAAAATAACCCAATTTGTGAAGCTGTGATCAAATATCCTTCCATCTTTCTTAGCTTTAATGGACTGTAATAACTTGACCACACTTAAATTGTTAAGGAAGACTTAAAAGTTTTCTCCTTACTGAAGTATTACACATTTGCAGAAGTATAGATTAACATTTACAAAATCAGCTAGAGCCAACTATGGAAATATTTAAATGGCAAATTAAACTACTAAGCTAGCAAGATAGTCTTATTGTGTTTAACTCAAAAACACAGTAGAAAATTAAATTCATTGTATTTTTTAAGGTCTGAATAATAATTTTCTTTAATGTAGGTAGATCCTGTTTGACAATTCTAGTAACCCTAATCACCTTCAGATGTAAACACAGATTTATTTGAATATCAATATGATGATAGAAATTGGCTTCTTCTTTCATCATCTGCTATACACAGGACTACCTTTGAAAAAATAAAGGTGCTGCTTAAATAATCTCCAAGAACATACAGTATTGCTAACTAATATTTACACTTATTCATCATAAAAGGCAAACTATAATTTGTTCCTTCCTGTGGCTCTTTTCAAATTACGCCCGTCCCTTCACATGCAGATCCAATCTCAGGTTCTCGCCAAGAATTTTCTGGGTTCCTCCACCCCTCACTAGCCTCATCCTTCTCCAAACCCCAAACGCCCAGGTACACACCAGTCTGTCTGTAAAAGTTGTGGTCACAGACTCTCTAACAGATCCTTAGAAATCATGGAGACTGATCTCTCTAATGACCACCAAACAAGACTCTAATCCAATAAATTCTGGAGGTGAAGCTGGAATAGGAAACATCTAAAAGACAAAGGACCCGCTGAAGAGATATACACAGATAAAATACTAATGGAGAAAAAAAATACAAGAACTATTGCGTATATAATATGGCATGGATTTTTCTCTCGTATTATTTAACTGCTTTCTCTGACAATTCTTAATACTATGAAAAATACACCCAACAAGATAATTATTATTAATAATAATGTGTAAAATGGCTTACAGTATAGGACACGTTTTCAAATGCACTTTTAACAGTCCAGGGATCTTCAATGAAGTTCTCTGAATCGGGTTTCAAATCCTGATTTGAAAGCCTGCAGACTTTCAAATCCTGATCTTCCCTGCCACCCCCAAATTTTTGGCTGTGTGATGTAGGGCAAACATTGTGCCTCTTGCTCTAACTACAAAATAGTTTTTTAAAAAGGTATTCATTCTATTGGCCTTAGGTAAACCACACAGCATACAGAAAGCACTGAATAAACAGTAACTGTTACCAGTAGCTTTTCCTTAACCAGACCATGAATCACTCAACAGCAGGATTTATGTCTTACTCGTCTTTTAATTTCCGAAGGTTACTAAACGAATAACAAGATGTGCCAAATGGTGCAGAAGTTTGGGAATTTTATTTGATAATTTTAAAAAATGGGGTAGGTCTTTTACGTTCTGAGGAATCCCACTTCCAACCCCACTTGCGCCTGCGAAGGCCAGCACCATTCCCTCTGGAGAAGCGCCATGAATAGAACCCTTTGAGCTTCTTACACGACAGACCTTATTCTAAGCGCTTTTCACTCAATTTGCCCCAACCCAACCTCTTCCTTGCTGCAGACCTAGGCATGAGCCAGAACACAGCCCGGACAGACAGAGGAAGGCCCAGTTTCTGGCCAGAGTAGGAGCAGAACTTCCAGGATGGGAGGAGCATGAATGAGAATGCCTGCGGGCTCCACCCGGTATCAATCAGGAAAGACTGTATCTTGCCCCTCAAGTAGCCTGAATAAGCACCTTTACACCTTCCTCCCCAACCCACCCAATTACCAACCCACTCCCAGGAGACGGCCAGGGTCCCCAAAGTCAAGTCTATCCAATCAAAGGGTGCTCTAGAACCAAAAGATCAGCTCAGCCCCACCCAAGGCCGCTCCTTCTTTCCAAACGACAAATTACAAGCAAATTAAATCGCAAGCAAATTTGAGCGACAGAAGACACAGCCAATCACCAAGCTAGGAAATAACTACCCGCCAGTCGCGGTGACTAGGACGAACCCTTCTCCCCTCCCCCAACACACACACACACTTCATGGGACGACTGCGTTACCTCGTGAGACACACATTCCAGCGACCTCAGCTCGCTACAATAGCGGCAGAAATAAAGCTGCGAGAGCGGGGCCCGAACCTTCTTTTCTCCCTGGACTAGGTACAGAACCCGCTCCGATTGCAGCAGGGACGCCATCTTGGAGGGGGAGGAGCCAACGACGCTCTCGCCGCGTCACGTGACCCAAGAGCCTGCGTTTTCCACGCCGCTTTTCCTACGTCTTTCGTAGGAGACTGCGTAAGGTTTCCGAACTAGAGGGGGCCTGGCGCTCGGCGAAAGTGCGCGTGCGCAGCTGGGAATCCCCGTTTCTCCCCCAGCGTTTCAGTGGGCGTTTGCTGCCCGGACGAAGTCTGACCTTTCGGTCATTAGGTACACAATCACAGGTCAAATCCACACTGGCCCGGTGCTCTCCTTTTCCTTGTTTCTCCAGAAGGAAAGGATGCTCTTTTGTTTAATTTACAACCGCCTCTCCTGCCCTCACCTTCCAGACCTACTTCCAGAAGGTAGATGGAAGATCTCAGGGACAGAGCGCTTTCGGAACCGGAAGGTTAAGAGTCACACCACACCTGCCACTGACCTGTAGGAAATCTTCATAGACATTATCTCGTTGGAAATTTCCTAGACTGTGAGCTCCTCCACACAGAAACCATTTCTCATTCATTTCCAGGTTTCGAATACTTAGAATTAGGACTAATTCTACATTGGGGGCGTTCTACAAGTATTACTAGTGAAGGAATTAAATCAATGAATGAACATTATTGCTAGGTGTCGGCTACATTTTTTTTCTAATACGTAAACTAAGGTTTATTTTATGTAAAATGACCACTTAGAACTGGCCTAGCAGAGACTGGAACCCAGGTTACCTGCCACCAGTTGCGTGCTTTTCTCGTTGCGCTGTTGTATTATTTGTCTGACATTAGAGTTGGTGACTGAGAAGAAATGGAACTGAATATTAATATTAGCTAACGTCTATTGAACACTTATTGAGTACAAGACGCTATGAAAAGATTACGTACATTGTCTCGTTTAATTTTCCCCCAAATTCCAAAAGCCAGGTACCATCATTTGTATTGGGAATGATGGGAAACTGAGGCTCAGAAAATTGAAACCACTTGTCTAAGATTTCAAAAATAGCAGCGGAACTCTGTTCTGTCTGACTCCAGAGCTTGCATGCATCACTCCTGTGCATACTGCCTCCAGCATATTTTCTTTCTTTTTTTCCAGCTTTACTGATGTATAATTGACAATTTAAAATGGTATATAGTTAAGGTGTACACCTTGATGATTTGATACACATTGTGAAATAATAAACTCAAACAGTCTAATTAACATATCCATCACCTCATATAATTACCATTTTCTTTCTTTTCTTTTTTTCTGATGAGAACACTTAAGATCGACCCTTTTGGCAAATTTCAAGGATATAATATACAGTATTAGCTATGGTCACATTGTTATACATTAGGTGTCCAGAAGTTAATTCGCCTTGCATAACTGCAACTTTGTACCCCCTTGGCCAACATTTCTTCATTTCCTCCTTTCCCCAGCCATTGACAACAACCATTCTCTCTGCTTCTATAAGTCTGGCTTTGAGAATCCATACATAAGTGAGATCATGCAATATTTGTCTTCCTGGGTCTGGCTTATTTCACATAGTATAATGTCCTCCAGGTTCATCTGTGTTGCTACAAATGGCAGGATACCTATATTTATATTATATTTATATTACAGTTATTATATTGTATTGTGCATATATTTATATATCACATTTTCTTTATTCATCTGTTGGCATTTATGTTGTTTCCATATCTTGGCTATTGTGAATAATGCTGAAATGATCATGGGAATGCAGCTATCTCTTTAAGATTCTGATTTCATTTCTTTTGACTATATGCCCGGAAGTGGGATTGCTGGATCATAAGATAGATCTATTGTTAATTTTTGAAGAACCTCCATACTGCTTTGCATAGTGGCTGTACCAGTTTACATTCCCACACAATGTATGACAGTTCTCTTTTCTCCACATCCTGACAACCCTGGTTATCTTGTATCTGATAACAGCCATTCTAACAAGTGTGAAGTGATATGTCATTGTGGTTTGATTTGCATTTCCCTGATTATGAGTGATGTTAAGCACCTTTTCATATATCTGGTTGTCATTTGTATGTTTTCTAGATATATCTGACTTATCTATAGACATATAGACATATCTATTCAGGTCCTTTGCAGATTTTTAAATTGGAGTATTTATTTATTTTGCTATGTAGTTTGCATATTAACCCCTTATCAACTATATGATTTGCAAGTATTTTCTTCCATTCTGTAGGTTGCCTTTTCATTCTGTTGATTGTTTCCTTTGCTATGTAGAAGGTTTTTAGTTTGATGGAATCCCTTTTGTCTATTTTTGCTCTTGTTGCCTGTGCTTTTGGGGTCATATCCAAGAAATCATCGTCCAGACCAATATCAAGAAGGTTTTCCCCTATGTTTACTTCTGATAGTTTTATGGCTTCAGGTTTTCTGTTTAGGTCTCCTATCTATTTTGAGTTGATTTTTTATATGATTTCATTCTTTTGCATGTGGATATCCAATTTTCCCAACATCATTTATTGTGTCCTTGGCACCCTCGTCGAAGATTGGTTAACTGTTGATGTGTGAATTCATTTTTGGGCTCTCTATTCTGTTCCATTGGTTTATATGTTTGTGTTTATGCCTGTTTTGATTACTGTAGCTTGTAACATATTTTAAATCAAGATCTGTGATGCCTCTTCCTTTGTTCTCTTTGCTCAAAAAGGAGTCTTTTGTGATTCCATATGAATTTTAGGGTTGTTTTTTCTATTTCTGTAAAGAATGAATTTGGGATTTTGATAGGAATGGCATTGAATCAGTAGATCACTTTGAATGGTATGGACATTGCAACAATATTAATTCTTCTAGTACATGAACACAGGATGTGTTTCCATTTATGAGTATTTTCTTTAATTTCTTTCATCAATGTTGTATAATTTTCAGTGTACAAATCTTTCATCTCTTTGGTTAAGTTTAAGTATTTTATTTATTTTTTTGCAATTGTGAGATTGTCTTTTTAATTTCCTTGTCAGATAGCTCATTATTAGTGTATAGAAACACTATTGATTTTTATATGTTGACTTTGTATCCATCAACTTTGCTGAATTTATTAGTTCCAACAGCTTTTTTTTGAGTCTTCAGAGTTTTCTACATATAATGATGTTATCTACAAACATAGATAATTTTACTTCTTCCCTTCTAATTTAGATGCCTTTTGTTTATTTTTCTTGTCTAATTACTCCAGCTAGGACTTCAAGTACTATGTGGGATAGAAGTTATGAAAGTGAGCATCCTTGCCTTGTACCAGATCTAAGAAGGAAAGCTTTTAAGTTTTTCCCTTATTTGTGGACTTTTCATATATGGCCTTTATTATGTTGAGGTAAGTTCCTTCTATACTCATTTTGCTGAGAGTTTTAATAATGAATGGATCTGAACTTTGTCAAATACCTTTTCTGTGTCTATTTATGATCGTGTGGTTTCTTTCATTTTTTTCATTGTGTTGTATCGCATTGATTGATTTGTATACATTGAACCATCCTTGCATCCCAGGGATAGATCCCAATTGGTCATGGTGTATGATCCTTTTAATGTGTTATTGAATTTAGTTTGTTTGAAGATTTTTATATCTATATTCATCAGGGATATTGGCCTGTAGTTTTCTTTTCCTGTGGTGTCTTTGTCTGTTTTTGTAATCAGGGTGATGCTGGCCTCGTGAAAAGAATTTGGGAGTGGTTCCTCTCCTGTTCTTAAAAGATTTTAAAGAGGAGGGGTGCCTGGGTGGTTCAGTCGTTGAGTGTCTGACTTTGACTTAGGTCATGATCTCGCAGTTCGTGGGTTTGGGCCCTGCATCAGGCTCTGTGCTGACAGCATAGAGCCTGGAGCCTGCTTCGAATTCTGTGTCTCCTTCTCTCTCTGCTCCTCCCCTGCTCATGCCCTGTCTCTCTCTCTCCTTCAAAAATAAATTTAAAAACATTAAAAAAAAAGAATTTAAAAAGGATTGGTATTAATTTTTCTTTGAACATTTGGTAGAATTCACCAGTGAAACCGTCTGGTCCTGGGCTTTTCTTATTGGAAAGTTTTGATTACTGATTCAGTCTCCTTATTTGTTATGGGTCTGTTCAGGCTTTCTATTTCTTCTTGATTCCATTTTAGTAGGTTGTATATTTCTAGGAATTTACCCATTTACCTAGGTTACCTAGTTTTTTGGCATAAAATTGTTCATAATAACCCTATATGACCTTTTATTTCTCAGGCACCCATTGTAATGTGTTTGCTTTCATTTATGACTTTACTTGAGTCTTTTCAATTATCGTCTTAATCTACTAAGGGTTTGTTAGTGGTATTTATCTTTAAAAAAGAAAGAAAGAAAGAAAGAAAGCTCTGCCTTTCTGTCTGGCAGCAGCCATGAGCTCAAAGGTAAGCCAAGATGGGCACTTACAAGTACATCCAGGGGCTGGAGGAAGAAGCAGTCTGGTGTAATGTGCTTTCTTCTCAGGGTGCACTGCTGTCTGTATCTCCAGCTCCCTGTGCTCCACAGGGCCCCCCACCCAACCTGGCCCGACAAAGCGTACAGACTGGGGTACAAGGCCAAGCAAGGTTATGTTATATATTGGATTCATGTGCAACATGGTGGCTGCAAACACCCAGTTCCTAAGGGTGCTGCTACCTATGGCAATCCTGTCCATCATGATGTCCACCAGCTAAAGTTTGCCCGAAGCCTTCAGTCTGTTGCAGAGGAGCAAGCTGGACGCCACTGTGGGGCTCTGAGAGTCTTGAATTCTTACTGGATTGGCGAAGATTCCACATACAAATTCTTTGAGATTATCCTTATTGATCTGTTCCATAAAGCCGTCGGAAAAAATCCTGACACCCAGACCACAAGCACAGGGAGATGTGAGGGCTGACATCTGCAGGCCACAAGAGCCATGGCCTTGAAAAGGGTCACAAGTTCCCCCATACTATTGGTGGTTCTGGCTGTGTGACTCAGAGAAGACCCAACACTCTCCAGCTCCACTGTTACCACTAATACACGTAATGTTTGTAAAATTCTTACCAAATAATTTAGGACAGTAAAAAAAAAAAAATAGCTCTTACTTTTGTTGACTTTTTTCCTATTATTTTATTCTCTATTTGATTTAGTTCTACTCTGATATTTATTATTTCTTTTCTTCTGCTAACTTTGGGCTTAGTTTGTGCTTCTTCTTTTAGCTCCTTGAAAGTGTAAAGTTAGGTTTTTTATTTGAGATCTTTCTTCTTGTTTAATATAAGCATTTATTGCTATGTACTTAACTTTTGGTACTGCTTTTTCTGCATCTCATAACTTTTAGTATGCTATATTTTCATTTTCCTTTGTCTCAAGATACTTTTAAAATCCCCTCTTGATTTCCTCTGTGACCCAGTGGTTGTTCAAGTGTGTTGTTTACTTCCCACGTATTTCTGATTTTCCCATTCTCTTGCCGTTACTAATTTCTAGGTTCATTCCATTGTGTTCAGAGAAGATATTTGGAATGATTTTGATCTTCTTAATTTAAAAAAATTTTTTAACATTTATTTATTTGTAAAAGAGAGAGAGAGAGACAGAGAGAGACAGAGACAGAGAGAGACAGAGCGCCAGTGGGGGAGGGGCAGAGAGAGACGGAAACACAGAACCTGAAGCAGGCCCCAGGCCGTCAGCACAGAGCCCGATGTGGGGCTCAAACTCATGGATTGCGAGCTCATGACCTGAGCCAAAGTTGGACGCTTAACTGACTGAACCACCCAGGAGCCCCTGATCTTCTTAATTTTGAAGGCTAATTTTGTGGCCTAACATGTGATCTGTCCTGGAGGAAAACCCCCGTGTGCTTGAGAATTAGACATTTTCTATGGCTGTTAGGTGGGATGTTCAGTTAACATCTGTTAGGTCCATTTGGCCTATCGTGTTGTTCAAGTCAACTGTTCCTTTATTGTTTTCTGTCTGGATATTCTATTCATTATGGTAAGTAGAGCATTGAAGTCCCTTGTTGTACCATCAATTTCTGTTTTCAGATCTGTCAGTATTTGCTTTACACATTTAGGTGTTCTGTCTACCGTATTTTTTACTATGATGATGTTAGTAGTATCTTACAGGGAATATAGTGCTTTTTGATTTATACAGTGTTCTCCTATATGTTATCTCAGAGGTTGTGTCCCATTTTAACAATTTAAGCCTAAAAGTCAGTAAATTCCATTTACTCTGACCTCTTATTCACCAAGCAATAGTTTCATGGGTGGACTCTGCCCATGAAGGAAGAACATGTATTTCTTCCTGTTAATGAATTCCTTGGCTTTATGGCTTATAACCTAGTCTCTGCTGAGTGTTAATCGCTTTTGCTGGACTAAACTCCTCTGGTAAAATCAAGTCCCAGAGACTACAGGTAGAGGGAGGCTACAGACCTAAGCTGACTCCATGTGAAACACTTTTTGGAGCAGTGGTTTCAAACAATTCAGTTCAATGGGCAATTATTTTGTCCCTTTGTGACAGGAATTAGGGAGGGAAGCAGAGATAAAGGAGACAATTACTGCCCCCAAAGGGCTCAGAGTCTAGGCCCCAGGGCAGTGTTTCTCAAGTGTGGACCTGGGTCACCTACACTAGAATTACCTGAGAATTACCACTATAAATGAGGATTCCAGGCCCTTATCAAGACCCAAATTAGAATTTGGGGGGCAGGGCCCAGAAATCTAAATCTTTATTAAGCTTCCAGCTGAATCTCATGCCCACAAATTTGGAGAACCACTGTGGTTTGATAATCACTTGTTTAATTTTCTATCTTTGGCCCCAAGACTGAGCATGGTGGGCCTTGTCTCTGCTGCCTTGTGACCATTGCCTAGCAGGGTATCAGATAGTCTCTGCCCACTGTGCTATGGAATATGGAAAGTCTCCAATGACAGAAACAGAAAGCATTCTGCCTCTTTTTTTTATTATTATTTTTTACGTTTTATTTATTGTATTGTATTTTTTTAATATAATTTATTGTCCAGTTGGCTAACATACAGTGTATATATACAGTGTGCTCTTGGTTTTGGGGCAGATTCCCATGATTCATTGCTTACATACAGTACCCAGTGCTCATCTCAACAAGTGCCTTCCTCAATGCTCATCGCCCTTTTCCCCTCTCCCCTGTCTCCCCCTCCCCCCTCCCCTGCCCCGCCCCCAGCAACCCTCAGTTTCTATCTATCTCTTGGTAGGACTCTCTCCCCACCTTCAGGGGGATGGATTCTATTCTCCATGATTCCAGTTCCACAGAGCCCTACCTGTCAGACTTTGAAAATTAGACCTCACTGTGAAGATCTGTCTTCCAGTGCCAACTCCAGTCACCAGGCTCAGGTCCTCCCCAAGCCTTTTTACTTTTAACTGTGATTACTACATGAACACCTTCTTGAAATCCCTCTGGGAATCCACTTGGCAAACCTGGAAGTGTGAAGGAGTTAACATTTTATGGGACAATTGTTCACCAACCTAGGTGGGAACCTATCAATATATGTCCCCCTCTCCCTTCTCCCAGACATTCTCAGTGTGACGTTAGGGGGTACCAGCAAGATCGAGCCCTAGTTGCATGCAGTAATGCCCAGCTTGATGATGTGCCCTTGTATTGACCTTTCTTCCAACTGGTTGACTTTTCCTGGCTCCCTGCCTGCAAGCTCTCATTTTGGTCTCTCTGCTAAGGGAAGCTGAGGCTAAGATAGGGACCCAAAAGTTGAGCTGCTGTCTAACTGGTAACCATATTTAATAATTATTGGTGGGGTGCCTGGGTGGCTCAGTCCGTTAAACCTCTGACTTCAGCTCAGGTCATGATCTCACAGTTCATGAGTTCTAGCCCCACGTCGGGCTCTGCGCTGACAGCTTGGAGCCTGGAGCCTGCTTCAGATTCTGTGCCTCCCTCTCTCTCTGCTCCTCCCTCACTCATGCTCTGTCTCTGTCTCTGAGAAATGAATAAACCTTAAAAAAGAAATTTAAAAAAAATTATTGGCAATGAGCTCTTGTGAAGAGACCAGACCAATGTATATTCTCACAGTAAGTATCCAAGGCTCCCAATTCCCCATTGTTCTGCTAACATGGAATATTATCAAATATGGGTGAATAGTTTTGCACTTTCTAGCTATGTGATCTTGAAAAAGCCATTTCCACCTCTGAGTCTCATTTCATAACACATAGAATGGGGAAAAATAATTCCTGTCTTGGTGAAAATAGAAAAAAACCCCACAGCTATAAAAGCACTTTGTGAGCCATGAAGTACTAGGCACATGTAAGAAATGGCCCCTAATTATCCCATGAATGAAAAACCCAAAGGGGTTTTCATTTCTCTAAAGAATCCTTCAGAGTAAATCCACAATAACAACTAAAAAAAACTGAAGTCAGTCACACTTTGGTCAAATGAGGTCTTGCGGAGAGGGCTGAAATTGAGCTCCCACATCAAAGGCTCAGGCTCCTCTACAGTTTAAGAATCCTGGCTGGCTGGGCACCTGGGAGGCTCAGTCAGTTGGGTGTCTGACTTTGTCTCAGCTCATTATCTCACAGTTTGTGGGTTCGAGCCCTGCATCAGGCTCACTGCATTCAGTACAGAGCCCGCTTTGGAGCCTCTGTCCCCGTCTCTCTTTGCCCCCCGCCCCCAACTCCCCTGCTCACATGCTCTCTAAAAAATAAGCCAAACCTTTAAAAAGATGCCAAGATGTGACAAGTATTATGCTAGAATATCAAAATTATTAAAAAACAAAACAAAACAATCCCGGCAGGCTACTCTGACCCGTGCTGGCCATCTGCCTGGGCCAACTTTCTCGTTTTGGTTTCTTGCTGGAAAAGTGCATTAATCACAGCTTTCCCTGCATTGAATCTGCACACTCATCTAAAAGTCATAGTAAGTAAACAGAAGGGGAAGAAGAAAAAAAGCCGCTGTTTCATCAGACCCCTCCTGGCCCTTCCGAGGGGCCCTGCCCAGGAAATGTGATGGTAGTGCTGGCCTCTGCATATTTCCCAAGTGTAAACATAGCAGAGGACTGCAGCTATGGCTTCATTCTGGGAAACTGTCCACAGACTGGACTTTGAACGTTTTTACAGAGCTCCTTACCTTTCCACATATCCCGACCTCTGTTACTGTAGCTATGCCCTTACTCTCATGTAAGTGCCCCAGCCCAAAACCTCGGTGCTTCCTGGGTGGCTCTTCCCTTTGGATTCTACCTCCCAAATAACTCATCCACCTGTCTCTCTTCGTCCTCATAGCCACCACCTTCATTCAGTTTTACAATCTTTCTCTTGGATGTACCGTAGCTTCTTTTTTTTTTTTTTTTAATTTTTTTTTTTCAACGTTTATTTATTTTCGGGACAGAGAGAGACAGAGCATGAATGGGGGAGGGGCAGAGAGAGAGGGAGACACAGAGTCGGAAACAGGCTCCAGGCTCTGAGCCATCAGCCCAGAGCCCGACGCGGGGCTCGAACTCGCGGACCGCGAGATCGTGACCTGGCTGAAGTTGGATGTACCGTAGCTTCTTGACTGCTCCTTGGTTGGCTCTTCGTGTTGAGCCAGAGTGATGTTTCTGAAAGCCGTATTTTGATCTTGATCCTTTTTTTGTGGTGGTCCCGCTTTCTCCAGTGACTCTCCAACACTTAGCAACAGGAGACTCCCCCAGACTCTTGGGATAGTGATAAGGTCCCCCAGGCTCCGGGGCTTGCCTACCTCTTCAGCCCCACCTTCCAAACATCTCCCACTTGCTCTCAAGGCCACCAACAAGAATGTGCAGTGTCCTTGTTTGCCTTCATGTCTGTGTACATGCAGTTCCATCAGCCCGGAATACCCTTTATCTGCCTGCCACCTCGAGGTTAATTTCCTCAGTGGAACCTTGTCTGAAACTACAAAGAGGGACTTGGACACACTTGCCTTCGTCCCACAGCTGTGTCCTGTTAGAGCAACTGACACACTGCATTGCCTTTGTCTTTTAACAAGTCTATCTTCCTTTCCAGACCGTGGCCTGGAAGAGGGCCTGGCCGAGAGTAGGGACTCAGAAAATTTTGTTTGATGACATACATCTGGGACTATGTGTTATGTGCACAGATTGCTAAATCTGCTCACATTACCTGATTGGTGTTGTTCACAAGTCACCTAACATATATACCGCAAGCCTATCAGGCAGACGCTCTAGCTATTAACTCAGTCTTACAGGTAAGGAAACAGGTTCAGAGAAGTTAAGGACCTTGCCCGAGGTCTTGCTAATAGGAAGTGGATGAACTCAGGTCATCTGACTCCATACTTTACCGTCTTACAGTTGACACTACAGCCCATGGGTTGGCAAACTTGTTCTGTAAAGGGCCAGATAGCAAATATCTCCAGGCCTTGCAGGCCAAGAGGCAAAATCAAGGATATTATATAGCTAAATAACAAGAGAGAAAACCTCTATTCCATCTCTCTGTATTGCCCCCTGCAGGATGGTGGGCACACGTTGCCCCAAGTTGAAGACCTTCTCCCAGCGAAGAGGGAGAAAGGCCAGTGACAAGGGGGTGCGGTAAAGGGGGACAGGAGAGAGAGGCCACCACCACGGTCAGTTTAACTTTCTTCCCTAGTGACCTTTGTTTGGGTGCCTTCACCTCCCAAGAGAGCCTGCCCACCTCAGCTAGGACAGACTGAGAATTCTGTGCTCAGTGACTGGCAATCACTGGGAACAGAATCCCCAGGGTGCAGATAGTTAGCAGCATGGGCCCTGGACAGCAGCAAGGCCCAGGCACCGGCCTGGGAGGCAGCCCTTGGAGCAGTGAGAAAATGAGGAGCACAGGAGGACACCTGGTTTGGTTTCCAAGGCTTGCCATGCCAACCTGCTTCAGCGGTGTCTGCACCATTGCATTCCCAGCAATGGGCAGTAGCCATGGGTTGGAGTTTGCTGGCCCCTGGTGACGATTCAGAATCATCACATACTAGAAAGACCCTACTTCAATCCCTGCATTTTTCAGGCGGTGAAAATGAAGTCCAGAGAGTCAAAGAAATATGCCACAGAATTTCTGACTCCTTTTGCCATATTCTGTTTTCTCATTCCACGAATGCCCTTCCCTGCTTCATACCTCATCAGTTAATTCGTATCTACAGCTGAGTAAGAAACCAGTCACTCTAACAACACTTAAAAAAGAAGAAGAAAGCAAGCAAATGCAGGCGTCAGTGGAATGCTAATGGATAGCCTGTTCAAGTTTGCCCTGGAAATTTGCTGGGATTGCACCCTTCCCATCGGAGGCAGTACATTTCCCACCTCTAGAGTGCTCTCCCCTCGCCCCCCCCTGCCCCCCACCCCGGAGAATTTCCCAAGCACACCTCAAGCCAAAGCAAAGCCTGTCCCCCTCACTCTCCCTTCTCTGGGCTTAGTAGACCAACAGAAAGCTGATGTCAGTTCTGCGGCACCAGGGAACACTTCCTCTGTGCTCTCCTAAGGATGCGGAGACGGGAGCAGGGTGTCCTCTTTCAGCCAGAGGATCCACAGGGCGACCTCGGGTTAACCACTGCAGCTGTTACCCAACTGCTGCCGCTGCTTAAGGCAGACCTCTGGCCTCTCAAGTGCTGGCTCGCAAGGGACAGCTCATGGCCGTGCCTTCCGCTCATATCCTCCTTCTCTGGCTTGTTTGCCCACTCACCCTTGGGGACTCACAATTAGCTCAAGAGACGCAGCCCTCAGGGAAATAAGGGTAAAATCATGGAACGGTAGGCCAGAAGTGACCTTAAAGAGTAACTAGACCACTCTCCTTATTGTAAAGATGAACTACAGCCAGCCCAGAAAAGGGAAGGGATTCGTTAAGACCACAGAGGAAGTTAGATGTGAAGCCAGGGTTTGAACACATGTCCTCATTTCAAGGTTATTGCCTTCACTACACTTGGCTGGACCTGCATCTCTACACAATTCACCACCGCCCTGCAAGCCTGGCTTCTAGAAGACCACCAGTGTATTGATTGTGGATTTGAATAAAATGAAATTGAATATTGAGTTCCTGCCTAACTGGTGCCTGACACAGAGCAGGCGCTCAATAAGCATGTGCTGAATGGATGAATACTACCTTAAACTATCTGGAATTTGCTGGCAGACGGAAGTCCACAAATAAAAAAAAAAAAAAAACTTCCCTTTTGATCTTTAAGCAATTCCTTCTTTCAGAAGGAAATGGGGGAAGGGAGGCAAGTTGCAATTTTAGATAGAGTGGTCAGGGTAGGCCTCGTGAGAAGGTAGGATTTGAGCAGATATTTGAAGGAGGTGGGGAGTAGGCTGGTGGCTATCTGACTCTTCCAAGCAGAGGCTAGCAAAGTCTCTAAGGCCTGACTAAGGATAAGCAAGGAAGCAGAGGGGCTGTTAAGGAGTGAGCAAGGGGAGAAGTTTCGGAGATGAAGTCCCAGAGGTAAGGGGGGTTGTAGCTCATGTAGGATCTTGAAGGCCATTTTAAGGACATTGGATTTTTCCTCTGAAGGAAGGGGGAGCCATCGCAGGATTTCAGGCAGAGCAGTGACATGATCCAAGTCACATTTTACAAGGGTCACCTGGATGCTATTTTGAGAATGGACTACAGAAAGACAAAGTGTGGTGATTACTGCAATCATCCAGGCAGGACAGGACAGTGCCATGGACAAGAAATTCTGACTATATTTTGAAGGTAGAGCCTACAGGATTTCCTGATGCCCAACCCAGGGACATCATGCACTCAGACTACCAAATGACTGGTGGGTTGGAGTCACACATCACGGAGGCCCTTGTTGGGCCAGGGGATAATCCATTTCATGGTTTAGCTCAATTCAGCTACTGAGAGTTTATTTCCTTATCAAGACTATCTGTTTCTTCTTTCTGAAGTCAAAATAAAAACATCACGGAAAGGATCGGACGCTTTTATGTTCAAAACAAGGGGATGAAACTAACTCGTCCAGTCTCTACTTTGTTCCAAATCGCAAAGCATGATGATTACCACAGGAAATTACCAGGAAAGCATATTTCACAATAGGCCCGGAGAAAGAGCCAGTCTGCTGCTAAACATATTCATCAGATCTTCAGAGCTCCTGCTCGGACTGAGAAGGGGATGCTGGTGTGGGAGAGGGCAGGCCATTTGGAAGGGTGTCAAGGGCTCTTCCAAACAAGCTTTACCCTTTGCCGTGAAGGTAAAACAAATGAATAAAAGTTTAAGCGCGTAGAACATAGACCATGTTAGGTTGCTATGTAAGTATTTGCCATTAGACCACAGAGTTTAGTCTGATTCCCTCATTTACAAGTGGAAAAACAGGTCCAGACAGAGGAAGTGGTTTGTCTGAAGTTAAACTGGATCTCCAGCTTACTGAATGAGCACCAAGTTATTTCTTTTATTATGTTTGGATGACCGGGATTTCTAGTCTTGCCCACACCACCATCTATCTGTGTGTGCCTCTTGGATGCCTCTTAACAACTCATTTCTTGGGGACCCTTTTAGGTTTTGAGCCATCAGTGTTTCATCTAAGAATTTTCCTGCCCTCCCAGGAAAGTTTTTTTGTTTGGTTTTAGATTCCATCTGTAGGACATTCCAGGACGTATCCGTAAGTGAAGAGATCATATGATAATTGCCTTCCTCTGTCTGACTTGTTTCACTTCACACATGCTCGTGAGGTCCATCCATGTTGTCACAAGTGGCAAGATTTCATTTGTTTTTATGGTCGAATAATATCCATCGCATTTATTGCACAATTTCTTCATCTGCTTATCCATGGATGGACACTTCGGTTGTTTCCATACCTTGGCTATTGTATATAATGAACATCGTATATAATGAACATGGTGGTGCGTGTATCTTTTTGAGTTAGTGTTTTTGCTTACAAAAAGGGTGAGTGGAGCAGAGCATAATCGCAAGGAATACTGGAACACCCCCGGGGCTAGTAAACATGAGGTGCCATTTATGGCCTGAGGCCTGAAGGGGCAAGGGGACGGAGTACTTACTGGAACTTGGAGTCGGAGGGAGCAATGTGAAGAGGGCCTCCTCACAGGAGCTGGCACCTTTGGGCCCAGAACAGAGCCAGGCTTTGGCATCCCCAGGGTGGAAGGTAGAATGTAAAAAGCCTCCGCTCCTGCTGCCTCTTTCCCCTTAGCTGAATGCAACAGGAAGCCAGACATCCAGGAAATTTCTCTTCGTTCGGCTTCCCTCTGAGGCACACTATGCCATGAGGGTTTCAGTGCAATCATTTATGGAGAAGCTCAGGCAATGCTTGTAGAGGAGGGTGGGTGACTGGAGCTCGGTCCCACAGAGAAACTCTGGGGAACAATGGAAACACATGCCTCAAAACGTCTCCACCAAAGGGTCAAGGAGTCGGGGTGTTTATGACTCTAGCGTCTCTGACCAAAGGCTGCTCCTGGGGACGGGTGTGAATTCCTAAGTACTTTTGGATTGCCAGCCTGGCAGACAGAGCTTGTGTGGGAAAAGCCCTCAGCCACCAAGGAGCAGATGCTGGCAGTGGAGAGCCTGTGGAGGGCTGAAGTGGGGGGAGGTCCAAGGGACTCGGCCACGGCACTGACAGTGTCCCGCCGACGTGGGCTACGCTGATGGGGGTTACAGCTTGTACAGACGCACCTCCCATGCACATTGCAGGCTGGATGAGTGTGTGGAGGGTGAATCCAGATGGACAAATAAAACTTACATGCATATTTAAAATGTGTAGAGGCGCCTGGCTAGCTCAGTAGGAAGAGCATGTGACTGTTGATCTCAGAGTGAGTTCAAGCCCCATGTTGGGTGTAGAGATTACTTAAATGAATAAATAAACAATTTTTTTAAAAGAAGTAATTTGGGGGGCGGGAGGGCGGCACCGGGGTGGCTCAGACGGTTAAGCCACTGACTCTTGAGTTCGGCTGAGGTCATGATCTCAACGGTTTGTGAGTTTGAGTCCCTCATCAGGCTCTGCACAGATGGCATGGAGCTTACTTGAGATTCTGTCTCTCCTTCTCTCTGCCCCTCCCCCTCTTGTGCTCTCTCTCTCTCTCTCTCTCTCTCTCTCTCAAAATAAATAAATAAACATTGAAAAAAATCAGGCTCTGTGCTGATGTTACAGAGCCAGCTTGAGATCCTCTCTCCTCCCTCTCTCTCAACCCCTCCCCTGCTCGCTCTCTCTCACTCCGACTCTCTCAAAATAAATAAATAAACTTAAAAAAAAAAAAAAAAAGAAGTAGAAGCTCCTGGGTGGCTCAGTCGGTTAAGTGTCCGGCTTCGATTCAGGTCATGATCTTGCGATTCATGAGTTTGAGCCCCACATCAGGCTCTGTGCTGACAGCTGGGAGCCTGAAGCCTGCTTCAGATTCTGTCTCCCTCTCTCTGCCCCTCCCCTGCTCATGCTCATGCTCTGTCTCTTGAAAATAATTAAATATTAAAAAAAAAAGTAAAAAAAAAAAACAAAAAATAATTTAGGGATAAAGACAAAAAGATGGGGGTTCCTGGGTAGCTCAGTTGGTTAAGTGTCTGACTCTTGATTTTGGCTCAGGTCATGATCTCACAGTTTGTGGGATCGAGCCCCACACTGGGTTCTGTCCAGATGGCTTGGAGCGTGCTTGGGATTTTCTCTCTCTTCCTCTCTCTCTGCCCCTTCCCTGGTTGCACTCTCTCCCTTTCTCTCTGGCTCTCAAAAAAAGACAAAAAATAAAGTAAATGAGTAATACTTACCAATACTCTCTAAAATTTAATAGCACTGTGTTTTAGTTTCAAAACACTTTTTCCTTCAACTGTCCCAATTCTTGTCCTTTGCCCCCATCATAATCATACATCTAATAGTCTGTGCTTGTACGCTGTGCATCGCACATTAGTCAGGGCAGGGATTACTCCTTCTCATGGAGCAGAGAACAGGGGCCCAGCGCAGGGAGGACCACACTCAGTGAGTCAGCTGGAGGACATTTAGAAACGGTCCTGTCACTTCCTGGCTGAGTAATCTTAGGCAAGTCAGCTTGTCCTCTTTGGGGCTCTGTTCTCCCATGTGTAAAATGAGGGTTAATAACATCTGCATCACAGAATTGCTGCCAGGATTAAGTGGTTTGATGCATGTAAGATTCTTGCTACAGGGCAAATGCTAAAGAAGTTTTCTTTAAGTAATCTTTTTTGGAAAAAAAAATAAGGGCACGATTTTATGTATATCATATATTTATATAATTTATAAATTTATATAATTTTATAAATTTATATAATTTATAAATATACATTATATAATATATATAATTTATAAATATGCATTATATAATATATAATGTATATTTATATATTATTATTTTTATATATTTATAATATATATGTTATATATCATATATATGATAATTTATATTTTTATATATGATATATATATTATATATATATTTTTTTTCCTTAAGGCCACTGCTTCCTTCAAAAATTACACTGGCTGGACTGTGATATCTGCCAGTAATAGGCACTCTCTTCCCTCTCAGCTACATGATTGTGATAATTGAACACTTTGGAATGAAGCCATGAGAATTAATGCATATAATTACAACCACACTCATGAGACCACGTGACTATCCACTTGAAAGCTATAATGTGGAACCCTTCTGTCTCCATTTCTTTCTTCCTGTCTGCACAGCAGCTTGTTTTTTTTATCTCAAATTCCACATGTTTAGAAAGTCTCATCATTTTACCTTCTTGCCTAATCGCTAATTCAATGAAGTCTTTTGGCTACAATAAAATAGGTTGTAATTAAATCGCGGAATTAAAATAAAAATTCTTGCATCAGGAATTCAAAAGAAATGAATTCAGAATTTCTTTTGAAAGTTAGCAAGCCAGTGGGGCTTCCCCTAAGAGTTAGATGGCATGTTGCCTAAGGATCTACAGAGTAGAAATGCTCTTGGAAATTGTTCCAGGGAAATAAGGGAAGGGAGAGAACAGGCATCTCAGGAGTCCTGCTGCCCAGTGCCTGACTCTTTGGGAAGAACTGAGCTGTTGAGGAGTCAGTCTGTAAGGAGGAATTGATGTCTGAGCAGACATTTTGGTATGTGGAACAAGATGGGTTGTCCTGCATGGGTATGCATGTAACTCAAAACTATAGCGGTCTTCAGATCCTGAGTTCTTAGCTTTGAAAAGATATTGGTATTGCAAGTGACTTCAAAGAATATCTAATTCACCTCCCTTCTTTCTACTTTGGGGGCCAAAAGACCTCGAAAGGGATGGGGACTCATTGAAGGTCACGTGGCAAGCTAGTGATAGAGCCAGAACAAGGAGCCACAGTTTAGAACTGTTTAGTGCCATTTTAGTGCCATTTCCATCATGCCTGTGGGTGCACTCACCCCTGTCTCATGAGCCCTCCACCAATAGAGTCCTCTGCAACATCACTCTGCTTGCATACCTCCAGTGTTAGGGAGCTCATGACATCCCAAGAAAGCCCATTCTGTTCTATTTTCAGACAGCTCTCAAAACATTCCTTCTTAGAGCAAACTAAGATCTGCCTATCTTCAACTGACCCTCTTTAGTTCTACGTCAGCCCTCTGGTTGGCTCCCAAAGCCCCAACATACCTCCGAGGTTTTCTCAGAGTCTCCATGACCTCCATGATTTCCCCGTCTCTAGACCAAACATTTTGGCCTATTTTAGAATCCAGGAGAGTTTTTATATCCTAGATTGATCAATTACGTAGTTAAGATTTTGTTCGGACACCCATAGCCAGAAGGGTACACAAATGTGATGTTTATGTTTCAAGTTGGCTGGGCCATGGTTTCCAGATACTTGGTCAAACACTTCTTGGTGTTGCTTTGAAGACTTTTTTGTTTTTGTTTTTGTTTTTTTTTAGATGAGATTGACATTTTCATAAGTAGAATTTGAGTAAAGCAGATTACCCTGCATAATGGGGGCAGACCTCACCCAGTCAGTTGAAGGCCTTAAGAAAAAGACTGACCAGGGGCACCTGGGTGGCTCAGTCAGTTGAGCATCCAACTTCAGCTCAAGTCATGATCTCACAGTTTGTGGGTTTGATCCCCGAGTCAGGCTCTGTGCTGAGAGCTCAGAGCCTGGAGTCTGCTTCAGATTCTGTGTCTCCGTCTCTCTCTGCCCCTCCCTTGCTCACTCTCTGTCTTTCTCTCAAAACTAAATAAATATTTTAAAAATAAAATAAATCAAGCTCTCTTTTTACACACACACACACACACACACACACACACACACACACCATCAGATTGGTTCTGTTTCTTTGGAGAACTGTCACAAATACACTCAGTTTTCAAGCCTTTCGGCACAACCTCAGAACCAGAAAGAGAAGTCTTTGTTGATCCCTCGTCTTCCTCTCCATATCCTGTCATTTATTCACTCCACAAAAGAGCATTATTCTGCACGAGGTGCTGGTGATAGAAAAGAAAATGTGGCAACCAATATTGCAACCTCTGAACTGATCAGACCCTACCCCAGATCGCTAGTGCAATGACACAGAATTTAGACTCTGTAGTCAGACAGCTCTGGGCTCGTATTCTGCCTTTGACAACGACCAGCTCATGACCTTGGAAAACTGCCCAGCCTTCCCGAGCCTCGGCTTAGTTTCCCCATATGTAAAAGGAAGAGTTTGCTGTAAGTGATCTTTAATTTTCCCTTTAATTCTGGAAGTGCAGTGTCTTTATTGAAAATTCAGGAAGATGGGGCTCCTGAGTGTCTCAGTCGGGTAAGTGGCCAACTTCGGCTCGGGTCATGACCTCGTAGTTTGTGAGTTCGAGTGCTGCATTGGGCTCTGTGCAGACAGCTCAGAGCCTGGAGCCTGCTTCGGATTCTGTGTCTTCCCCTCTCTCTGCCCCTTCCCTACTCATGCTCAGTGTCTCTCTGTCTCTCAATAATAAATAAATGTTAAAAAAAAATTTTTTTAAACTATAAGCGAAAATTCAGGAAGAGAAGAATCGTAAATAGTAACAGTCAACCAGTAAAATGACAAAGAATACTGAAACAAGACTGATAAATAAGATGCAGAATTAGTTAATACTCTATAGGGCAATAGAACATCTACTTCAGGGCCCAGAAAAAACCCATACATGAATATATGCTCCATACATATTATGGATACAAATAAGTGGTGCTTACCAGTCATAGGCTCTTCCACATTTGTGATTTTGCTTGATCCCACTTCCTCCTCACTAAAATCTCTTGAGGAAGGCATTGCCATTCACATTTTGTAGAAGGGAAGCCTGAGGCTCGTAGACATTAGATACTCTGCCCAAGGTCACACAGTAAGTGCCAGAGCCAGGATTTAAACTCAATTCAAAACAATATTTTTTAATATTTATTTATTTTTGAGAGAGAGAGAGACAAAGCACAAGCAGGGGAGGGACAAAGAGAGAGAGAGAGAGTGTCACAGAATCCGAAGCAGGCTCCAGGCTCTGAGCTGTCAGCACAGACCCTGACGCGGGGCTTGAACTCATGAACCATGAGATCATGACCTGATCCGAAGTCAGGCACCTAACCAACCCAGCCACCCAGGAGCCCCCCAACATTTTTTAAAGATTTTACTTTTGTATAATCTCAATAGCCAACATGGGGCTTGAACTCACAAGCCCGAGATCAAGAATTGCATACTCCACTGACTAAGTCAGCCAGGTACCCCTCAAACTCAATTTTTAAAATCTCTAAACTACACAATCACGCATCCTTTTGCTTAGGGATTTGGGCCATTTGGGAAGAGTTTAAGAAGTCTGGGATCTGTTTCCAGCACAGCGTTCTCTCCAAATAGTTTGGCAAAGTGTAATTTTAAAAATATTAAAAATATAATTTTTATGCATGCATGTAATGAGCATGCATCCAAGTTTTCCTTAGGTGTTTAACAAAGGAACCAGCAGGATGCCAAAGAATGCTGGAATACGATTGATGGGTTAAATGCAAAGTCGTTAATGCCCTAGAGGGCAATAAAACACAACTTTGGGGCTACCTTTTAGAAGTCATTTGCATCTCTACTGGACAAACCAAACTAAACCAAACCAACAGATTTATACCTTATTAAACTTTCTACAAGTTAGGATCTAACTTTACAGAGTTGCAAAATGTAGACCCTTAAATTAACAGTAAATGGTAAATCAAACAAAGGTACACACCCCCGGAGAGTCAGATGATCTATAGGCAGACTTGCGAAGCCGTGCCCTTGCATGATGTTAACAAGACATCTACATGAAGACCTCTAGTCCTCCTTTTGGTTTATTTCCCAGTTCTGGATAATTTTTATAACTCCACCTCTATGATCACAAACCTCAAAAAATTATTCATGATCATAAAAATGGCTGATTGCATTATATTTGGGGGCTCTTTGACCTGTCCTATTTGCATAGAAGCCTCATCGTTTTGCGTGGTCAATAAATGTGGAGCATATGGTATTGAACAACTACTACAGCCAGAACATTGACTTCTATTTGGACATTTCACAAAGAACTAGGATTGAATTTTCAATACCCACTATCCTTCCAAAGCTATTCTTATCTTGATTGAGATATAAATCACATAGCATCCAATTCACTCATTTAAAGTACACAATACGTTGGCTTTTAGTATGTTCACAGGGTGGTGCAACTATCATCACAGTTATAGAAGATTTTTATTACCCCAGATTGCTGAGTAAATATTCCACTGTTTGCTCATGAAGTTTTAGTCCTGAAGTTTTCTTCTAAGAGTTTTACAACTTTAACTCTTTCATTTATGCCTTTGATCCATTTTTAGTTTATTTTTGTATATGGTATACTGTATTTCTTTATTCTGTTGCCTTTGGATATCTAATTGTCCCAGCACCAATTCTTGGAGAGACGGTTCTTTCCCCCCACTTAATTGTTTTGCCACTCTTCTCAAAAATCAGTTGACCATAAATGGGAGGGTTTATTTCTGGACTCTCAATTATTTCACCATCAATCTATGTACCTATCACTATTCCAGTACTACACTGTTGATCATTACAGCTCTGTAAGTTTTGAAATTGGAAAGTAGGAATCCTTCCACTTTCTTTTTGTTGGAGTTCTTCTTGTTTAGGAGTGTTTGGGCTACTTGTGATCCTTTGCATTTTCATCATATGAATTTAATTTATAAGCTTGTCCATTTCTGCAAGAAAAAGCAATTGGGATTTTGGTAGAAATTGCATTGAATTTGTGTCTATTGAGATGATTATGTCATTTTTCCTTTATTCTCTTGATATGGTATATTACATTAATTGATTTTTGCATATTAAACCAAACTTGCATTCCTGGGGTAAATCCCACCTGGTCATGGTATACACATTTTGTTATTTATTTCTGAATTCCATTTGTTGGTATTTTGTTGAGGATTTTTGTGACTATAAGAAACATCGGTCTATAGTTTTCTTGTGGTATCTTTGTCTTGTTTTGGTATCGAGGTAATATTGGCCTCATAGAATGAGTTGGGAAGTATACATTCCTCTTATATTCTTTGGAAAAGTTTGTGAAGAACTGGTATTTATTCTTATTTATTTATTTATTTATTTATTTATTAAAAAAAATTTTTTTTTCAACGTTTATTTATTTTTTGGGACAGAGAGAGACAGAGCATGAACGGGGGAGGGGCAGAGAGAGGGGGAGGGGCAGAAAGGGAGACACAGAATCGGAAACAGCCTCCAGGCTCTGAGCCATCAGCCCAGAGCCTGACGCGGGGCTCGAGCTCACGACCGCGAGATCGTGACCTGGCTGAAGTCGGACGCTTAACCGACTGCGCCACCCAGGCGCCCCTATTCTTTTTTAAATATTTGGTAGAATTCACCAGTGAAACCATCTGGTCCTGGGCTTTTCTTTTTATAAGATTTTGTTTTTGTTTTTGTTTTATTTTTTGATATATATGTATATATTTTGGATTACCAATTCAATCTCTTTACTTGTCATGGATCTATTCAGATTTTCTCAGATTTTCTGTTTCTCCTCAAGTCAGTTTGAGTAGCATACGTTTTTCTGGGCATTTGTCCATTTCATCTAAGCTGTCTAGTTCATTGGCAAAGAGTTGCTTGTAATTCTTTTTATTTCTGAAAGGTCAGTACTAACGACCCCTCTTTTATTCCTGACTTGAGTCATTTGAAGTTTTGTTTTTCTTTAGTTCAATTAGAAGTCTGTCAATCTTGCTTTTTTCAAAGAAGCAACTTTTGGTTTCCTTGATTTTCTTAATTGTTTTTGTGTCCTCTATGTCATTAATATCCATTCTAATTCTTATCGTTTCCTTCCTTGTATTGCTTTTGTTTTAGTTTGGTCTTCTTTTTCTGGTGTTGATGAGGTTGTTGATATGAGACCTTTTTTTTTTTTAAAGTAGGCACTTATACCTATACAGTTTCCTCTGTGTGCTGTTTTGTTGCATCCCATAGACTTTTTATGTTGTGTCCTCATTTTCATGCATCTTATTTTCTTTTTTTTCTTTTTCTTTTTTTTTTTTTAATTTTAGAGAGAGAGAGAGAGAGAGAGAGAGAGAGAGCATGAGTAGGGGAAGGACAGAGGGAAAGGGAGAGAGAGAATCCCAAGCAGGCTCCAGGCTCATCCCTCAGTCCAATGTGGGGCTGGATCCCACCACCCTGGGATCATGACCTGAGCCGAAACCAAGAATCAGGCGCTCAACTCACTGAGCCACCCCGGTACCCCCGTGATTTCTTCTTTGATACACTGGTTATTTAGTAGTATGATGCTTAATTTCCACATATTTGTTAATATCCCCAATTTCTTTTTGCTATTAATTTCCAACCTCACACCATCCTGATTAGAGAATGTGGTTGGAAAGATTTCAGCCAATTTAAATGTATTGAGACTTATGTTGCAGCCTGAAATCTGGTCTAATATTCTATGTAAGGAGAATGTGTATTCTTCTGTCATTGGGTAGATCTGTCTTTTAAATCTAGCTTGTGTACAATACTGTTCAATTCTTCCATTTCCTTGCTAATTTTCTGTCCAGTTGTTCTATCCAACATTGAAAGTGAGGTATGAGAGTCCCTGAAAATTATTATTACACTGTCTACTTCTCCCCTCAATTCTATCAACCTTCATGGTGTATGTGTGTGTGTTGCTAGGTGCATATATGTTTATAATTTCCTCATGGCTTTATGCTTTTATCATTAGAAAATGTGCCTCCTTATTTCTAATGACATTTTGTTTACGAGTCTATTTTTTCCTGTATCAGTATAGCCACTCCAGCCTTCTTATGGTTGCTGTTTGCTTTGCATCATACATCTTTTCTATCCTTTTACTTTCAATCTATTCATGTGATGGCATCTAAAGTGTGCCTCTTGTAGATAGCATGTAGTTGGAGCTTGTTTTTGTTTTATCTAGTCTGAAAAATCTCTCCTTTTTGATTGGACTGTTTGATTCATTTACACTTAATATTATCATTAATATAGTTGAATTTACACCTGCCATTTCATTTTTTTATATCATACATTTTTTTTATCTTTGTTCCTCCTTTGCTGCTATCTTTTATATCGAGTGGATATTGTCTAGTGTTAATATTTTAATTATTCAATGTTGGATGTCTTTGCTCATCTATTCCAATATCATCCAAAACTAAAAAACCAAAGCTAAAACCAAAGCCAAAAAATCAATCTCTATCAGGCTCTACTTGCAGTCCCTAAAAATAAGAGACTTCATCTTTTTCTCAAGGTCTCTAACATTTCCTAGGGTTGGTGACCTGACAGCAAATGAACTTCCTTACCAGTATAATGTTGGGACACTGTGAACCACAGAATAGGCTCACCAGACCAGTCTCCTGGAAGGTCATTATACATACAGGAGGTATAACTCTTGTTCCTTATAGCCAATTAGATGAAATTTTTTTTTCTCAAATATAAAACCTTTTAGATGGATTTGTTTGTGTAATAGATTTGTCCAATTACATCCTGGTAAAGAGGAGGGCAGTTTCTTTTGATCTTTACAAATAAATTAATTTCTGGGGACTCAGTAAATGTGCTCACTCTTGAATTCTGAGGGGTCAATGGGAACAAGATATCACTAAAAAAATATTTTCTTTTAGTTTGCATAAGCATAGCTTGCTAAATTGAGCCTTGGAGATAGGTCTAGAAGAAAGTAGAAAAGAAAAAAAAAAGGGAAAAAGGACTTCCTTATAAGCACATCAAATACAAAGCATTAAAAACAATCCAATACCATTCTAAAACAAACAACCACAATTATATTCCCCTGATGAACTTATTTGGCTCATGTGATTTATTCTTCTCATTTTTTTAAATAATTTGTTGTCAAGTTAGCCAACATACAGTATATACGGTGTGCTCTTAGATTCCCATGATTCATCGCTTACATACAACACCTAGTGCTCACCCTACAAGTGCCCTCCTCAATTCTCATGGCCCATCCCCCCCCAACCCATCAACCCTCAGTTTGTTCTCTGTGTTTGAGTCTCTTATGCTTTGTTTCCCCTCTCTGTTTGAACTATTTTTCCCCCTTGGACCTCCCCGATGGTCTTCTGTTAAGTTTCTCAAGTTCCACATGAGTGAAAACATATGGTATCTGCCTTTCTCTGACTGACTTATTTCACTTAGCATAATACCCTCCAGTTCCACCCACGTTGCTGCATTTCATTCATTCTCATTGCCAAGTAGTATTCCATTGTATATATAAACCACATCTTCTTTATCCATTCATCAGTTGATAGACATTTGGGCTTTTTCCATGACTTGGCTATCGTTTAAAGTGCTGCTATAAACATTGGGGTACGTGTGCCCCTATGAATCATCACTCCTATATCCTTTGGATAAATTCCTAGTAGTGTTATCTCTGGGTTGTAGGGTAGTTCTATTTTTAATTTTTTGAGGAACCTCCACACTGTTTTCCAGAGTGGCTGCACCAGTTTGCATTCCCACCACCAGTGCAAGAGGATTCCCATTTCTCCATATCCTCGCCATCATCTGTTGTTTCCGGAGTTGTTAATTTTAGCCACTCTGACTGGTGTGAGGTGGTATCTCAATGTGGTTTTGATTTGTAGTTCCCTGATGATGAGTGATATCGAGCACCTTTTCATGTGTCTGTTGGCCATCTGGATGTCTTCTTTGGAAAAGCATCTATTCATGTCTTCTGCCCATTTCTTCACTGGATTATTTGTTTTTTGGGTGTTGAGTTTGGTAAGTTCTTTATAGATTTTGGATACTAACCCTTTATCTATTATGTCATTTGCAAATATCTCCTCCCATTCCATCGGTTGCCTTTTAGTTTTGTTTATTGTTTCCTTTGCAGTGCAGAAGCTTTTTATCTTGATGAGGTCCCAGTAGTTCATTTTTGCTTGTATTTCCCTCGCCTTTGGAGATGTGTAGAGCAAGAAGTTGCTGTGGCTGAGGTCAAAGAGGTTATTGCCTGTTTTCTCCTCTAGGGTTTTGATGGTTTCCTGTCTCACATTCAGGTCTTTCATCCATTTTGAGTTTATTTTTTTGTATGGTGTAAGAAAGTGGTCCAGTTTCATTCTTCCTCATGTTGCTGTCCAGTTCTCCCAGCACCATTTGCTAAAGGGACGGTCTTTTTTCCATTGGATACTCTTTTCTGCTTTGTCAAAGATTAGTTGGCCATACATTTGTGGGTCTAATTCTGGGTTCTCTATTCCATTCGTCTATGTGTCTGTTCTTGTGCCAACACCATACTGTCTTGATGATTACAGCTTTGTACTAGAGGCTAAAGTCTGGGATTGTGTGCCTCCTGCTTTGGTTTTCTTTTTCAACATTACTTTGGCTATTCAGGGTCTTTTGTGGTTCCAAACAAATTTTAGGATTGTTTGTTCTAGCTTTGAGAAGAATGTCAGTGCAATTTTGATAGGGACTGCATTGAATGTGTAGACTGCTTTGGGTAGTATTGACATTTTAACAATATTTGTTCTTCCAATCCATGAGCATGGAATATTTTTCCATTTCCTTGTGTCTTCTTCAATTTCCTTCATGAGTCTTCTATAGTTTTCAGTATACAGATCTTTTACATCTTTGCTTAGGTTTATTCCTAGGTATTTTGTAGTTCTTGGTGCAATTGTAAATGGGATTAATTTCTTGATTTCTCTTTATGTTGCTTCATTATTGGTGTATAGAAATGCAACTGATTTCTGTACATTGATTTTGTATCTTGTGACTTTGATGAATCCATGTATCAGTTCTAGCAGCTTTTTGGTGGAGTCTTTGGATTTTCCATGTGAAGTATCATGTCATCTGCGAAAAGTGAACTTTTGACTTCTTTGCCAATTCGGATGCCTTTTATTTCATTTTGTTGTCTGATTGCTGAGGCTAGGACTTCCAACAGTATGTTAAACAACAGTGGTGACAGTGGACATCCCTGCATGTTTCTGATCTCAGGGGGAAAGCTCTCAGTTTTTCCCCATTGAGGATGATATTAGCTGTGGGCTTTTCATATATGGCTTTTATGATGTTAAGGTATGTTCCTTCTATCTCAACTTGCTTAAGAGTTTTTATTAAGAAAGGGTGCTATATTTTGTCAAACACTTTTCCTACATCTATTGACAGGATCATATGGTTCTTATCCTTTCTTCTATTAATGTGATGTATTACATTGATTGGTTTGCAAATATTGAACCAGCCCTGCAGCCCAGGAATGAATCCCACCTGATCGTGGTGAATACTTCTTTTAATATACTGTTGAATTCGATTTGCTAGTATCTTGTTGAGAATTTTGGCATCATGTGATTTTCTTGACTCATAAACTTTGGATCAACAGCGTACTTGCGTGAAGTTGTTTGTTTCTGTACTAAAACGAGTCCTAGCAATCCTGATTCGGTCCTATGGTTCAGTCTATAGATATTTGCTTATGGTTACAATGTCAGTTTATGGTGAGAAGTCTGGCCCTATAAGCCTATTCCAGTTAAGAGTACCTGGTGTAATCTTTCTCGCCACGTCCCTGGGACTGTCCTTTGTTTGAGACACTTTAATGTGTAGCAGAGGACTTCAGGTAAGCATGTAGAGAAAGCAAAAACCACTTGTTGATTAGACTGAAGCCTCTGTTGATTTATTAGGCGAGGCAACTATATCAGAGAAGAGGAGAGTAAAATCCCACCGGGTTATGGTTTTTGCCAGTGTTTCTCAAAAGTAAGAATGTATGGTGGAAATGGGGACACAGACAAATCTACTTTTAAAAATAAACATGGGGAAGATAGAATGTACTTTTTTTGATTGGATAGTTTATCGCATTTTGTGGCCTTAATACATAATGCAAATCCTATAACAGTAGTAAGACGACTAAGAAATATGGAGCATTTTTTTTCAATATATGAAATTTATTGTCAAATTGGTTTCCATACAACACCCAGTGCTCATCCCAAAAGGTGCCCTCCTCAATACCCATCACCCACCCCCCCCTCCCTCTCACCCCCCATCAACCCTCAGTTTGTTCTCAGTTTTTAACAGTCTCTTATGCTTTAGCTCTCTCCCACTCTAACCTCTTTTTTTTTCCTTCCCCTCCCCCATGGGTTTCTGTTAAGTTTCTCAGGATCCACATAAGAGTGAAAACATATGGTATCTGTCTTTCTCTGTATGACTTATTTCACTTAGCATCACACTCTCCAGTTCCATCCACGTTGCTACAAAGGGCCATAAGAAATATGGAGCATTTTAAACATACATAATTAATTCTACCTACTCTCCCTCCTGATTGTGAATGAGAGACACATCATGGGTTATAACGTGAGAGATGAAGCCTCTGGCATTTTAGCTATCCCGGAAGCACCAAAGATGGTTTGACATGTGAAAACCCATTGCATTTTTATAAACTACCGAACTGATCTTAGGAAGGTAATGTCAAAAAGAATTTTCAAAAAAGAATCATCCCTAGCTTAAGACGGAAGTATACATGCCTGGAAACAATGAATGGTTGTAGCGTGGCTACCTAATTAAAAAAATTTTTCTTTAATGTCCATTTTTTTTAGGTTTATTTATTTATTTTGAGAGGGAGAGACAGAGCACAAGCAGGGGAGGGGCAGAGAGAGGGAGAGACAGAATGCCAATCACTGATGGTACAGAGCCTGATACGGGGCTCAAACTCACCAACTGTGAGATCATGACCTGGGCAGAGAGCAAGAGTTGGATGCTTAACCAGTTGTGCCACCCAGGCACCCCAATGTCTGTTTATTTTTGAGAAAGAGCAGAGTGCCAGCAGGAGGGGCAGAGAGAGAGAGGGAGACCCAGAATCAGAAGCAGGCTCCCAGCTCTGAGCTGTCAGCACAGAGCCCAACGCAGGGCTCAAACCCATAAACTGCGAGATCATGACCTGAGCTGAAATCAGATGCTTAACCCAGGCACCGTTGCTGCCTATTAATCAGAGAAGCAATATGCTAGTACTAAATAAACATAACTGTAGATGGGCCCCTGTGTGGCTCAGTCAGTTAAGCGTTGGGCTCAGGTCATGATCTTGTGGTTTGTGAGTTCAAGCCTTGTGTCAGGCTCCGTGCTGTCAGTGCAGAGCCTGCTTGGGATTCTCTTTCTCTCTCTCTCTGCCCCTCCCCTGCTCATGCTCTCTCTTTCTCTCTCAAAATAAATAAACTTAAAAAAATAAACATAACTGGGGGCGCCTGGGTGGCGCAGTTGGTTAAGCGTCTGACTTCAGCCAGGTCACGATCTCGCGGTCCGTGAGTTCGAGCCCCACGTCGGGCTCTGGGTTGATGGCTCAGAGCCTGGAGCCTGTTTCCGATTCTGTGTCTCCCTCTCTCTCTGCCCCTCCCCCGTTCATGCTCTGTCTCTCTCTGTCCCAAAAATAAATAAATGTTGAAAAAAAATTAAAAAAAAAACTGTAGGTATGATTATAAGAAACTTTATTTAAGAAATGAGGAACTTCTGCTATTGTTTTGTTTTTAATATATGTGCTGCTGATGTGAGCACTGTTTTGTTTTTAAATAATCAAGGGCATGACAAAGCTCAAAACACAGCAAGTTATTCTGATCAGATATATACTATCTGCTATTTGGGCAGATTATACAGAAATTGAAAATAACTTTCACTACCTCTTGTTAAGAACAAACTGAGGATGTGAGGGTGATCTGGCTGTGACATCCGTCACCTCATTGATTGCCAGGGTTGATTTGGCTGATCTGGCTCGCTAGGCAGGTGTCCCCTTTCTACCTCACTGTTCCCTGTACGTCCCTTCCCCTCCCAAAGCTGCACGCGGTGGAAGAGGATGACCTTCCCCCATAAAGAAGGACTGTTCCTCCGTCAAGTGCATACAGGTCACTGTGCTCTTCTGCTAGAACCTCCAAACAAGCTCTCAAGGGCCATTTGTAGGAGAACGTAGGGTAGTTGAGCCCGCAAGACTCCAGACACATCCAAATGAGCCACTGCATGTGGCAGTCTGTCTTTCAGAAGAAGAAAAAGAAGAAGAAGAAGAAGAAGAAAGAGAAAAAGAAGAAGAAGAATATTCTAAGACTAGTGTGTCATTTTAACATAGAGAAAAACAAAACCAAATTCTACCCGTGTGTTAATATAACAATTGCCAGAAAGACCTTTTTAAAGTCTTATGACTAAGCCCATTAAAACAGAGCCAATTTTATCAAAATTTTAACATACTTCATTGTTTCCTTTTAGACTCATAATTTGCAGGTATTATAAACCAAGGAGACAAAGTTTCCTGGGGTGTCTGGGTGGCTCAGTCGGTAAGCATCCGGACTTTGGCTCAGGTCATGATCTCACGGTTTGTGACATCAAGCCCCATGTCGGGCTCTGTGCTGGTAGTTAAGAGCCTGGAGCCTGCTTTGGATTCTTTGTGTCCCTCTCTCTCTGCCCTTCCCCTGTTCGTGCTCTCACTCGCTCTCTCTCTCTCTCTCTCTCTCTCTCACAAAATTTAGTAAACATTTAAAAAAAAAATTTTAAAGGAAACAAAGTTTCCTTTTCATCAAACTTCTACAACTTACACATTCAAAATTTGTCTTTGCTAATCTTTCACATTCTGGCACAGTTTTTTACTTCAAGAGGAAATTGCTCTCTTTTTCCTTTGATAACAAAATTACACTCATAATCTTATTCTATATTCATATTTCTTTACTATTCCAGTTCTTAAGATAGTCTCAATGCCCCATATAAATTACAATGTTTTCTAGGTTTATACATTTATTTGAATAGAATTGTCATTGTTACAGAGTAGATTTTTCTTCTTGAAAGATGACATGTTCATACATTTGATCATATCTTATTTTGTGTATCTTAAAAAAAGATTTTTCTAGTTTTCATCATATTGAATAAAATGAGATCCTAGCCATTTCTCTTTTTTCCTGCTTTATTGAGATACAATTGACACTGAACATTGTGTTAAGTTTAAGGTGCCCAACATGTTGATATGATACATTCAAAAACTGCAAAATGATCACCGCCATCGTATCAGCTACCACTTCCATCTGGTCACATAGGTACCATTTCTTTTCTGTGGTGACAACATTGAGATCTTAGCACATAAATTACATCTTTTAAGTAATGTAAATACCTTCTATTTCCTCAAGTAAATAACTGCAGGCAGGTAACTGAGTATGGTTTGAAATATACAAACATTAAGTGGACCAGCAAAACAAACATTTACAAACCTATGACCACACACATCCCATTTGCATTTCTTAAAATGGCAAAATTGAATGTATACATTCACGAACCCCAAAGGTTTATCTACTCTCAAACATGTAAAAATACAAGGCAAAGGTGAGTGTGTGTGTGTGTGTATACCATACTTAGTGATGAATGTTTTTGTGTTCTATCTTCCTTAGAAATTATCCAGACAGTAATTTAATATCACTCTAAATTCTTAAAGTGTAATGAAAACCTTGGAAATTATATTTAAGCTGATATATTATAGAGTAACCTAATCATTGATAATACAAATGAATCAGGAAATTCAGATTAACTACAGTCTCCATAATTAAACATAAAATGTGCTCCATCACTCTATGACATCAGCTCGTTCTATATTCTTCATGGTTTCACGAATTAATATCATTCTGATTATTTATTTGTTTGCTTATTTATGGTGAACATTTCCCCTCTAGATGCCAACAACTATAAAGAGACTTTGTCTTATGGTGCCTGGTACACGTATGAGACTTTCCATGAAGAGTTTTGAATAAACACATGAATGAAATCTTTCCTCACAATCATTGTGACAGAAGGAATCGGTCTCATTTCACTGTTTTACAAGTGAGGAAACTGAGGCATTGATGATCATTTAGCTACTAAGTGACAGACTGAGAATTTTGGTTTCCTGATTTCCAAACCAATATACCACATTATTTCCCAAAACTAAATAAATAAATGTACTTGTACAAGTGAAAAACATATGAAAGAAGAAAATTCTTGTTTAAGTGTGATTCACAGAGAGGCATTCTGTGAGGCATGTGAGCGCAAAGCCAGATGCGGGGCTCAAACTCATAAAACTGTGAGATCATGACCTGAGCCAAAATCCAGAGTCTGACACTTAATGCACTGAACCACCCAGGCGCTCCCCCGACCCCCCACCCCCCGGCCTGCTTTTTGAATTCTTGGTGGTTTTCCCTTTGGAGTACTTATAACTGAGGACCAAAGAAGTGAAATGTGAGTTTTTCCCTGATTTTTGCTGTAACAAAGCTTGCTACTGAAATTGGCTATCTTTTCCTTCCTACTACCCGAACACAGCAGCCCTTATTCTTCTCTTCCAAAGCCCCCTTGGCAAAATCAGCCCAGCTGAGACATCAGAGCTAATGCAGTATGTTTTCCATAGGGCATTCAATTTTCTCTTTCTGCTTGCTTTTTGGGGGCCAGGGAAGACCATTATGAAAGATAATGATAGAGATATTGATAGGGGTGCCTGGATGGCTCAGTCGGCTGAGCATCTGACACTTAAAAAAAAAATTTTTTTTTTTAATGTTTGTTTATTTTGGAGAGAGAGTGTGAGCCAGGGAGGAGCAGAGAGAGGGAGACACAGAATCTGACACAAGGTCCAGGCTCCGAGCTATCAGCACAGAGCCCGATGTGGAGCTCCAATTGACAAACGGTGAGACCATGATCTGAGCTGAAGTTGGACACTTAATGACTGAGCCACCCCGGTGCCCCCAGCAGCCTACTCTTGATTTCAGCTCAGGTTATGCTCCCAGGGTCGTGGGATCAAGCCCTGGGTTGGGCTCCACACCAAGAGCGGAGCCTGCTTAAGATTCTCTCTCTGTGTCTCTCTGTCCGCCTTTCTCCCCTGCTTGTGCACACGCTCTCCCCTCTCTAAAATAAAAAATAAAAAAATAAAAAAGAGATACGGATAGAGTACTAACGGGAAAGTCAGACTGAGCCTGGCTAGTGCTCGCTTCAGTCCTGGGCTTCTGCACCCTCCAGACGCCAGTGCTCACACAGGGCACATGAAGTTACCAGGTGTCCACCCAAAAGAGTAGTCCCCTACCCCTTCCACTAACCAGAGAACACTTTGTATTAAATTGAGATTGTCCTCCTTTAGCATTTTTGTTTGTTTTCTTTCCACTGAGACTTTTGTATTAAACTATTCAGAATTGTGTGGTACTTGTTTTGTGTTTGTTTGTGTTTGTTTTAAAGATTCCACACTTCTCTTTTGATTAAAACATGTTGTTGGCTGACAATTCCTGGGGTTTTTGGCACACCGTTTCTCATGTCAACCCCCTTCATCCTCATTGTCTCCCCTCTAGACAACTGGCATCTGGTAGTGAGGATTTCCGTGTCATTTCTGCTGACCTCATCCCCGACCTACAGAAGACAGTCGGGGCTAAGTTCGGCACCCCCGCACCGTATCAGGTTCAGGCCTGAGGAAGGCAGAAGGGTTCTTACCATACCTATTGGGCAAAGGAAGAGACTGACCCACAACTGAGCTCCAAGACTCCTCGAGGTCACACTGATGGTCAAGGCCTGCGCTCCCGTGTTTCAGAGAGAGAGACGGAAGAGCGCTCGACTGCTGAATTTAAAGCCGGGTGCCAAGGTGGGGCCGGAGTCCCTGTCCCTAGGTGCAGCACAAAGGCGGCGGGAGGTCGGAGAGCTGGCACTGTCCTGTGTGGAAGCTGGGCGGGGAGCTGGCAGGGCGTGGAGTCCTCTCAGAGGCCATGAGCACCTTGGATGGGGCCGTTTCACTGTTGTCACAAAAATGAGCAGGATGCTCAGAGGCGTGTCACAGCAGACAACCAACCAGCTCCACACCGGCGTCTAAGTCCGTCCTCACAGCAGGGCTGGGACGCAGGTGTTATTACCCCTCACTTGGCGAAGCCGCTTGGTACGGATCTTAAACTCCGCGCACCGCAGAGCAGGAGCTCTGAGTCCCCGCTCCTCCGTCCAAACCCATCGGCCAGACTTTCGCGTGTGTAGACTGCAGCGGGAAAGCATTCCGGAGGACGCGTTTCAGGTCGGCGCGACCCTCTCGGTTCACAGCAGGGAGAGCCGGGGCCCCGACGGGCGAGGCGATCGCGCCGGGCTGCGCGCCAGCGAGCGGCGGGGCTGGCGGGGAAGCAGCCTCCCCCGCGCCCCGTTTCTCCTCGGGCTCCGCGGGGGCGGGGCGGCGGCCGGGGGCCCGGGCTTTCCGGGGGCGGTCCCTGGCGGCCGTGCATTCCAGAGCCGCCGCGCGCAGCCCCGGGGCCCAGCCGCGCGTCCCGGCCGCTCCCGCGCGCTCCCGCCGCCGCGGGCTCCGAGGGCCGGGCACGTGCCTCGCCGAGACCCCGGGGCCCGGCCGCCGCCCCTGCGAGCCCGTCCCGGCCGCCCACCCTTCCGAAGACCCGGCGCGATCCGGCTGCGGCGGGGGCGGGGCGGGGTGGGGGCGCGGGCGTGCTCTCCAAGCAGCTCCGCGGATCCCGGGGTGAGTAGGGCCATCGGGTGTCGCGCGTGGGGCTCCCTTGTCGTGTGCTCCCTGCCCCAGCACCCTCCCAACCGGCCTCCTTTCTTTGTGCCCTCTTTCCCCGCACTCCTCCCCCGTCATCACTTGTGCGTTCCCCTCTACTGCTTCTCTCGGCCCCTGAGTTCCAGCCACCGTGTCAGTGGATCGGGGGCCTCCGGCGGGGCCGCAGCTCGGGTGGGTGAGTCCCGCGGCGCGCCAGGCGGCTTCTCTCAAAGCCCCGCCTAGGAGGCGCCGGGAGATTGGAGTTGGGGGTGCTCCCCTGGTCCGTCACCAGCAATTTCACCATCCTGCCTCGAAGCCTTGCTTCTCCATCTGTGAAATGGAGAAAACATCCTTTGCGTACAGAAATCAAAGGAGAAAGGGGGGGGGGGTGGGCAAAGTATCTGGGAGCGAAGCCTGCCTTCTAAGCTCCCTGCTCCTTCTCCTCCTGCCTCGGTCTTGGGACTTGGTTGTCCGGTTGTCCGCTCTCTTGCACCCCTTCTGTCCCCCCCCCCCCCCCCCGCCACAAATTCCTTGAGGGTAGAGACTGTCTCTCCATGCCTCATCTCTGAGGCATCCTCAGTACTTGGCCCAGGGCCTGGCAAATAGGCGCTCAATCCTGTTTACTGAGTGGGAGAATGGGAGGTGTAAACCATAGAAACCTGTATGTACAACTGTGGAAGATTGTGATTCTGAGTGACCAGGCTGGACTCCCGTTCCCGCAGCTCCACCGTTTCTTGGCTCCTGGGGCCTCAGGAGTCCCCCATTTCTCTATAGATTCCTCAGAGCTCTAGGCTGTAGTAGGGAAAGCTGCTCAGTCATTCAGGTGTCACAGATTCCTTGAACATCCGTTATGGTCTGCGGTACCACCGCAGTGGGTAAATGGGAAGGCTTGCAAATGCCCGAATGGGGCGGGAGGGTGGGGGTGGGGGTAGGAAAGACAGTTCTCTGGAAGTCAGAAGACGCTCTGCCTTACTTGATGATGCATTCTCCCCATCTGGACCTCACCCTTCCCATCTGTAAAATGAAGAAGTGGGGCATTGGAACAGATGGGCGCCTACGGTTGAGCGTGATTCGCTCTTGGGGTTAGTTATGCAGGTCACCCGGCAGTCCCGTGAGCACGCGTAGGACGGCCCAGCTGAGATTCGGGACATCACGTACTTCTGCAGTAACAACCGAAAAAGTTGAGGAGAAGCACTTTTCCATGCCAGCAGGGACCTCCTGTTTTCAGCTGCCCTGGGGTGTGAGTCGTGCGGCTCTATCAAAGCTTCCCAAGAGTGACTTCTCAGGGCGTCAGAACCGTGGGCTCCACGGCACGAAAGGTCTGGGGATTCCCCGTCTCTTGCTAGCCTAAGAGTCACTGAGCTGCGGTGACGTGTTTGAGACATAAGCCAAATTAGAGACTTTGGGAGCCTAGTGTGGTTGGGTCACATATCAGGCCCAGGGGTGACAGACCAGGGGGATAGAGAGGCAGTCACAGTCGCAGTTGCTTTCCTAGCTGTATTCTGATCCTTCTATGAAAAAGTGTGCTTCTGTTTCCTCTTTGTGGTTTAAATTTTTTTTTTTAACGTTTATTTATTTTTGAGACAGAGACAGAGCATGAACGGGGGAGGGGCAGAGAGAGGGGGAGACACAGAATCTGAAGCAGGCTCCAGGCTCCGAGCCATCAGCCCAGAGCCCGAGGCGGGGCTCGAACTCACCGACCGTGAGGTCGTGACCTGAGTCGAAGTCGGATGCTTAACCGACTGAGCCACCCAGGCGCCCCTCCTCTTTGTGGTTTAAAATGTCCAGGGGCGCCTGGGTGGATCAGCCGGTTAAGTGTCCCACTCGATTTCGGCTCGAGTCATGATCTTAAGGTTTGTGGGACTGACCCCTGCTCTGTCAGTGCAGAGTCTGCTTGGGGTTCTCTCTCTCCTCTGTGTCTCTGCCCCTCCCCCGCTCACTCACACGCTCTCCCCCCCTCAAAAATAAATAAGCGTTTAAAAAATATGTACAAATAAAGGAAATGTCTCCAAGGAGAGAGGATCTTTATCTTGATTGGTTTATCAAAGATAGACACACGTACTTGTGCTCACAGTTTATAGGAGTAAATGTTGGTATTACCACATCCTGCAGACATCCGCCCTGATGGGCCAGGCAAGCCGAATGATGTAATAATAATCATACTTGACATTTATTGAGTGCTGACTGTGAGCCAGGCGTTATTGTAAGCATTTTATTTGTGTTAATGCATTTAGTCTTTGACCATGATCCTATAAGGTAGGGGCCACAATTATATTTACTTTGTAGTTGAGACTGAGGTCCAGAGAGAATAAGCAACTCACCCAGGATCACAGAAGTAAGTGGTGCAGCTGTGGTTTGGACCCAGGCAGTTCGGTTCCGCGGTCTAAGCTTTGAACCTCATTGCAGTGGGGGTGGGGGGTGGGGATTTGCATTCAGATCTTGCTTCTGTCATTTACTTGCAGGGTGACCTCAGGGATGTTAAGGAAGAAGCTGACAGCCACTGCACCAGTCAGTCACCAGGACCCCTAGTATCCTTCCAACTCATTTGGGAAACACGATGGTGTACGTCTAGGAGAAAAGGCTAAGAGGTAGCCAGGAGGCGGAACAGACCAGAACTATAACCGGCTAGCATACTGGACACCAGCAAACCAGATTGAGCAGCTACACTGTGTACTTTACATGGCTTCGTTGTAAATAGATCTAGTTTCCTTATTTTGTTGATTTGGCCTCCAACTGGCAGATTGGGCATGTGAATTGCTGGTGACCGACTACATAGGATCGGAGAACATAAGATGGAAGAGGAAGAAGGAAAGACAGGGAAAATGAAACTGGGATCCCCAAATTGGTTTCAAGCAGTGGTGGCACATATCTGGCATACCTGTCACTCCTCCGAATCCCCTGTCCCAGGCAGACATTGGTAATCAAGACTTTGCACCAAATCCCTGTAGGGCTAGAGAATCCCCAACTCAGTGCTCTGGACAGCTTCTACCAATTGATCGTGAAGCTTTCTTCTTGCTCTCCCAGATTTTCCACTTCATTCCTCTGGGGGAACGGCCAAGGAAGTAACCAATGGCAAAACAAGATACTTTTTTTCTTGGAGATACTTTTTTTTTCTTTTAGCTTTTTTAAAGATTCATCTTCCCCACCCTTTGCTCCTTTCTATTTTTCCTATTATGGTCTTCAACCCAAGAGCATCCTGGCTCTGTGGCAGAGCTCTGGAGGAGGTAGGATGTCAGGAGAGCGGAGTGAGACTTTGAGAGCTGGCCAGACCCTTGGCGATTACCTTGACCACCCTTTCCAGTTGACTGACAGGAAAAGGAGGCCCAGCTTGAAGGAGGAACTTAGGACCACACAATGAGTCCGTTTTCTAACACTGTAACAAATAACCACAAATTTAGTGGCTTTAAAAAATCGAATGTATTGTATTAACAGTTCTACAGGTCAGAAGCTGGTATGGGTCTTTCTAGAAGAAAATCAAGGCATCATTAGGCTGCGTCTCTTTGTAGAGTATTTAGGGGAGGATCGGTTCCCTGCTTATTTGAGTTGTTGGCAGAATTCAGTTCCTGTGGGTATAGGACCAAGGTCACTGTTGCCTTGCTGGCTGTCAGCTAGGGGCCATTCCTGCTTCCACAGGCCCCTGCACTCCTTGGCTCATAGCCTGTTTCCACGATCTTCAGAGAAAGCAATGGTGAGTCAAGTGCTTCTCATGCCATATTTCTCTGACCTTTCTACTTTCTTCTTCTCTTTTAAGGACTCAAGTGATTAGACTGGGCCCACCTGGGTGGTCCATGATACTCTGTCCACCTCAAAGCCTTTTAACCACGTCTGCAAAGTCCCTTTGCTTCTGTTTTCATGACTGCCCTCTGAGTCATGTTTCCTTTTTCATATTCACGGTTCCAGGGACCAGGACATGGGCATCTTCGAGGGGCCATCATTCTGCCTGCTGTACACAGGGAAACCCATTTTAGGAGAGTGCCTTGTTCCCAGCCACATAGCCTGGCAGGGGATTCAGACCACTCTGGTGCCCTTGCTGCTCTGTCACTACTCCCCCCGCCCCGCCAGCCCACTCCATGGAGAGTTTCCTTTGTCAGCCCGGCACAGAGCAGGCACTTAGTCACTGGCAAATAACCATGATGGATGGTGGAGGCTTAAGCAGGATGCTGTGGATTTGGCCTGGGCTTCCCTGCTGGCTCCCTCTTGGTTTCTAAGACTGTGATTGGCTGGGTCAGTTGGGTACGTGCAGTCTTGAATAGCCCTGGCTGCTTTCTGATCTCTTTGAAATATCCTGGTGTTTTTCCATTTTTCCAGCCCCAGAAGAGCAGATAAAAACTAAGGCAGGGAACAAGTCTTTACACTGTTAAGAATTTTGATGGAGAAAGAAGCCAGCTGGGTTAGAATGAGAACAGAGCACTCCTCAGGGGACCTCGGATCATTGGAGAACGTCTCTGATTTGATTCATTTCACATTTGTGATAGTTATGTGTTCTGCCCGTTCTTTCTTCTGGCCCCTCTCTTTGGAACAAAAGATGCATTGGGTTGCTAAATGCTTGAGGCTATTACAGAAAGGGAGGAGAGCTGTCTCTAAGGGTGAATGTGAGTGAGGCTGGGATGGGCTCACTGGAGTAGGCATGGGAAATCTTTCCCCTTATCAGCTCTCTGTCCTCTTCTGAGAACAGAGAAAGAAAGGTTCATACTGTGGACAGCCACTCCCCTACCCCCCACACTCACCTCAATGCCCAGCTTTGGAGTGCAGGGAACCTGATCTTGAGTTTCAGCTCCCCAGCGCAAGCAAGTGAGCAGGCGGGAATCCTAGAGAACGTTATTCTGAAAGGTCAGTCCTCCTCTCTCCTCTGTCCGGTATGAACAGGGAAGGCTGGGAAAGAAAGAGGCCGCCATTATCCTAAGTGTACAGAGAGCCCAGAAAATGATCAAGTCGGAGGATGCATTTTATTTTGCATTCCAGAGATGGGATTCTGACTTTTAAGGTCATTGGGGGTGAGAACCCTTTGTGGACAGCTGAGTTCTAACTAAGCTCAAATATGGAGTTCTCCAGTCTGTCCGTATTCAGTCCTTCACCGATCTTAAATGTACTGGGCACTTACTGTGTCCCAGGGCCGGTGACAGGTACTGACGGTAGAGCCATGCACAAGAGACGAGGCTTCTCCTCTCCTTGTGCCCTCATCTGAGTGAGCAAGGATGGCCCATAAAAACAAACAAGCAGACAAACAAGCTAATTTTCGATTGTGAAAAGTGTACGAAGACAGTAAAACAAGGTGTGAGAGAATGGCTGCTGGGCAAGGGTGGACCCGGAATGGCTTTTCCAGAGACAGGACATTTAAGTTGAATCATGGACACTGCTTTCTCTGTCTGGCCTAAGTGCTCCATTCTTGGACCTCACACCAGCTCCTCCTGAGGGGAGGGCCTTAGGAAGGAGTCTCCCAAGCCGAGTGATGCTGGTAAGCCCCACGTCTACTCTCTGGGAACTGTCAGCCTCAGTGTTCACGTTCGCGCGATGCCTGAAGAGATGGCCCCAGAGTCAGTGACTCAGAGCTGGGTCTCGCTGCCTGCTCTCTGGCCTCCGTGCTCAGAGCTCTGACAGTGCTGGCCTAACGCCACACCTGCAGGAAGCCACCTGCCTCTATCTGCTTTCTCTCCCACTTTGGGATAATTAAGCTTGCCTGCCAGCAGGAAGTCATTTCTTTTATTGCCTCCTTCCTCAGTGAACTCCTTGGTGGAAAAACCGGTTGGATGACCACTGGCAATCCCTCAAAAGTGAGCTGCCAGCTGCAGCTCAGATGTGCAGGGCACGCTTTTCCTGTGGAAGATCAAAGCCAGGACAGACGATCAAAAGCCATTTGCATACGAAACTATCACCGTGGTTTCTTAGATCAGCCTCAGAGCAGTCATGGTGCCCAAAGTAATGGTGGGGCCTCCGAACTCTCTTTTTAATTTAGGAGCTAATGCGGTGGGCCTTGCTCGGTTTAACACGTATGAACCCCCTTACTGTTTACCAGGCTTTGTCCGAAATACGTGCATTATGTGCATTAGCTCATTCAAATCCCACGGCATCCCAGTGAAGTAGCGGCTACCATTATTTACGACTATTTCCATTTTACAAATGAAACGGAAGCTTGTAAAGGTTAAGCCTCTTGCCAAAACCACTAGGACTACGTATGCACTCAACACACCATGGATCTTATCGCTTCCAGGCTTCGTTGATGTATGTGTTCATTTCTCTTTATTTCTTCCTTTTGAACACTACTTCTCTTCAAAGCCCACGTCAAAGTCCCCGTTCTTTGTAAAGTTTTCTCTTTTACTCAGACAAAAACAAAGGAATGAAGATGGACATTTTTTTCAGCATCATTCATTTCAGGACTACATACACATTGTCTCGTTTTATCCTTGTGAAAGCAGGCTGCAGTATAGTGCTTCCAATGTCCCTATTTAAGAGAGGAGAAGACTGAAGCTTAGAGGTTTGAAATAACTTGTCCAAAGTCACCCTCTAATAAGGATGGAAAGCAGGATTCAAATCAAGATTGTCTCAACTCTCTACTTGTCTTTCCACTTCCTTCTTCTTCTCCATGAGCATGTGGTTTGTACTTTCAATGTAGCAAGCCCTGCTCTGCCTTGTATGGCAATTAGTAATGATAAGTAATGTCTTTTTCCTGCAGAAGACAGTAAGCTTCTTATGGGCAAACATCTCCATCTCTGCACCCACTCTTCGATGCCCAGTGTTAATCACAGCGTCAGCAATGTTTATTGAATTGCTACACCACCAGTTTCAAGGTTGGACTGGAGGAATCCATCAGGTTAATCAACCATGTGACAGGTTAATCAATAATGTGACAGGGCTCCTGGGTGGCTCAGTCAGTTCGGCGTCGGACTTCAGCTCAGGTCATGAACTCGCTGTCTGTGGGTTCGAGCTCCACGTCGGGCTCTGTGCTGTCAGCTCGGAGACTGGAGCCTCCTTTGGATTCTGTGTCTCCCTCTCTCTCTGCCCCTCCCCCACTCATGCTCTGTCTCTCTCTCTTTCTCTCAAAAATAAACATTAAAAAAAATCAGTGTGGATTAAGCATCTATCATCTTTGTTGATAAAGCGAAGACACATGCCAAGTCACAGATGCTCACAAATCCTAATTGAAGAGGGGGAGGCTCTTTGCTTAGGTCAGTGAGTCCCTACAGCCAGGAATAATCAGTCACGGAATGAACATTCGTGGAGTGCCTATTGTGTGTCAGAACACTGCCAAGTACTATGTGTGGTTCTCTCATGGAATTCTAACCCTACAAGGCTGATACTGTTATTTGCCAATTTTTGTTTTGTTTTCAGCTGAGTAAATGGAAGCATTAGGAAGTTCAACTGATCCAGCGTAGGTCAGCTAGAAAGTGGTAGAGCCATCCCAAGCCAACTGGCTCAGAGAGAGCCTGGGCTCTTAACACGGCAGCGGCAGCGTGAGTGTAAAGGAAAGAACTCCTGCTGTTTCCAAGTATTCCCTCCATTCTGATGCGCTCCCATTGCCCTACCAGAATCCGGAAGCTTGAGGCCCTGTTGACTTAAGAAATGTGTATTCAGTACCCATACCGCAGGGTAGAGAAGGGAATGGAGGAGAATGAGCTGTGATGGGTGAAATCAGTGCTGGGGCAGAGCTGGGTCCAGGCACGTTGTGCAGTCCTTCATCCTGTATGCACGGAGCTTTTTCCCACTTTGGTGGGATCTCCCACGACAAGATTCCAGTGCCTCTCCCTCTCTTCCCTGATGCTCTCATGGTGAGGAATACATACGTTACAGTCTTAGCCATTACCTTCATTACCTTCTTCACTGGCTTTATTTGCCTCTGGGTCTTGAATCAAAGGGATGGAATGCAAAGGGTGGAACTGCATTCACTGATGATTCTGACCGGACTTGTTTTTGGTTGGGGCTTGTGTGTGTGTGTGTGTGTGTGTGTGTGTGTGTGTGTGTGCGCGCGCAGCGCGCGCGCACACGCACGCGCGTTTGGCCCTTGAAAACCATCTCACCTGCCTCACCTACTGTGATATTGCCTAGGGCTCTGGGCCTCAAGGTCCCCAATGGCTTTAACACAGTGAAAAGTTAGAATCAAGAAGCCTGGCTGGCTGTCATTCTTCCTATCAGTTTGTTTCCTACCACCCCTTCTCCAGCCTGACTCCCCACTGTCTCCCAGCCCCCATCTCAAACAGGATAGTGATGGCATTGAAAAGAGCATGCGGGGGGCACCTGGCTGGCTCAGTCGGTTGAGCGTCTGGCTCTTGATATGGGATCGAGTCTGGCATTAGACTCCAAGCTGAGTGTGGAGCCTGAGATTCTCTCTCTCTCTGTCCCCTCCCCTTCCCCCCAGATTCCACTTTCTCTCTCTTAAAAAAAAAAAAAAAAAAAAAAAGAGCAGGCAGACCAGGAGGCCTGAGTTCTCCCTTCGGTCCTGCCCTTAACTTGGTAGATGACCTTGGGCAAGTCATTTTCTCCATCTGTAAAATGGAAGGTACACTATGTGGTTAAAGCTGGTTACTGTCTAAATTTTGTGTAGATTTCTAGAATACCATTACTTTGTAGAGGTTTTTTTCTCCACAGAACATACCCAGTAGGATATAGAACTGCAGTATTAAATTTCTATTGCTGCCTTAACAAATTACCACAACTTTAGTGGCTTGAAAATACATTCACGATCTCATAGTTTTCATGGGTCAGGAGTCCAAACACAACTTTGCTGGGTCCTTGTAAAACTTCAATCAAGATGTCAGCCAAGTTGCATTTGCTTCTGAAGGATCTATTATGAAAGATTCATCTTGCAAGCTCATTTAGGTTGTTGGCAGATTTGTGTCTTGTAACTCAAGGTTGCACTCAGAGCAGTGAGTGTCTTTGACCTCAGGGAAGCTTCAGCCCTTTTTTAAAAGGACGTTCACCTGATTAAGTCAGGCCCACCCAGGATGATCTTTTTGATTACTTTTAAGTCAGGGGATCTGGAACCTTAACTACATCTGCAAAATTCTTTCACCTTGTTATGTGACCTAACCTGTTCCCAGGGTAGCACCAGGGACTAGAGATTATGGGGGCCATCTTAGAATTCTTCTTACCACAATTGCTTTATGGAAATATCCTCTTTACGGTTATGACTGAAACATACTAGAGCCAGCTTTCTGTTTTCTAAGTCAGGTCAAGTGACCTAATATATGAAATCAGTTCTAAAAGTTACCTATTCTTACACTAAAACTATGCTACTATGAACTTGTTTTTTAAACACAGTATATTGTGCTTCCCTTTATTCTCATGTAATTATCCTTAAAGTTATTTTCTTCCAATACCACTAAATGAATATATAGTATTATATAATTTGGAATTATATATAAAATATAGTATAATGTATTCCTCTTTCATATGTATTCAATATTTATTATTATATTATATTAAATATATTAATATATGAAAATTATTCCCAGAGGAAATAATTTAAATGTTAACTTTATTTTTTTTTTAATTTTTTTTTTTAACATTTATTTATTTTTGAGACAGAGAGAGGCAGAGCATGAACGGGGGAGGGTCAGAGAGAGAGGGAGACACAGAATCTGAAACAGGCTCCAGGCTCTGAGCGGTCAGCACAGAGCCCGACGCGGGGCTCGAACTCACGGACCGTGAGATCATGACCTGAGCCGAAGTCGGACGCTTAACCGACCAAGCCACCCAGGCGCCCCTAACTTTTTATATTTAATTAGTTTTGGTACTCTTTATTTGAAACCATATATTATAGAAAACTATTAGTTTAAGAAATCTTCTATATCCTCAGCTGATTTTAAAAAACTCTTTGGGGGCGCCTGGGTGGCGCAGTCGGTTAAGCGTCCGACTTCAGCCAGGTCACGATCTCGCGGTCTGTGGGTTCGAGCCCCGCGTCAGGCTCTGGGCTGATGGCTCAGAGCCTGGAGCCTGTTTCTGATTCTGTGTCTCCCTCTCTCTCTGCCCCTCCCCCGTTCATGCTCTGTCTCTCTCTGTCCCAAAAATAAATAAACGTTGAAAAAAAAATTAAAAAAAAAAAAAAAACAACTCTTTGTTCTACCAGTATTTAAGAGAATTGTGTTGAACTCCCCCTTATAATTGTGGCTTCATCTGTTTGACCTTATAATTCTGAAATTAGGTACATAAAAATTAAAAATCTTTTTAACTTCTGGTGTCTCTAGTTCTACTTTCGTCTAAAAGTCTACTTCCTCTGACAGTAAGTTAGCTCTACTAGCTCACCCAATTCATGAGTAGATAGTATTTCTTTTGTACCCTTTAACCTTTAACCTTTCTAAATCCCATGTGTCTCTTATGAAGAATATATATTTATATTCATTTTTAATTTTTATGTATACTCCAGTAGTTTTTGTTGGTTTAAGTTTAAATCTACTATCTTTCTGTGTACTTTCTATATGTCCCACGTATTCTGTTTTTTTCCTCCTTCCCTCATTTTCTCTGGAAGTTATACACTCTTGCTACTTTTAAATGGCTGCCCTGGTCTCTCCAAGGGGCACCTGGGTGGCTCAGTCGGTTAAGCTTCCGACTTTGGCTCAGGTCATGATCTCACGGTTTGTGAGTTCAAGCCCCACGTCGGGCTCTGTGCTGACAGCTCGGAGCCTGAAGCCTGCTTTGGATTCTGTGTCTCATTTTCTCTCTGCCTTCCCCCACTTGTGCTCTGTCTCTGTCTCTCAAAAATAAATAAATGTAAATGGCTGCGCTAGGGATTACAATATACATCCTTGACTTAACAAAGTCTAATGTTATCTGGTTCTTTTGCCCTTTCCCAGGCTATGCAAGGAAGTCACAATACTTTAATTTTATTGTTATATATTTGCTATTGTTTTTTATTTTTTAATTAAAAATTTTTTTAATGTTATTTATTTTTGAGAGAGGGAGACAGAGTGCAAGCTGGGGGAGGGCAGAAAGCAGGATCCAGGCTGTGAGCTGTCAGCACAGAGCCAGATGTGGGGCTCAAACCCACAAGCTGTGAGATCATGACGTGAGCTGAAGTTGGATGCTTAACTGACTGAGCCACCCAGGAACCCTTATATATTTGCTATTGTTATTGCACATTTCAATTCTGTCTTTTTATTGGGTGAAAATATCATCTTTCATCTTAATTCTTGTCAGTTATTTTTGCTCGGTGTTTTAAAGATATCGTCCTGCTGTTTTCTAGATTCCATGGTTTCTGTTGAAAAGGTAGATGTCAGTCTGATTGGTTTTCATATGAAGATAATCTGTCTTTTTTCTCTTTACCTGTGGTTTTCAGCAGATTTACTGTAATGTGCTTAACTATGAGTTTCTCTATTTATCCTGCTAGGATTTCGTAAGGCTTCCACAGTTTGTGAATTGCTGTCGTTCATCAGCTTTGGGAAATTTTGTTATTACAGAAGCATTTTGGGTTTTTTTCTTTCTGATCTATTCTCTAGTTCATTAATATTTTTTTCACCTGTGTCTCATCTGCTGTTAAGCCTATTTGTTGAATTTTTATTTCTATTATTGTATTTTTCACTTCTAGTATTTATGCTCGGCTCTTTAAAAAAAATCTGTTGTGTTTTTTCTTATAATTTCCAGATCTCTGTAAAATTCTCAGTCTCCTTGAACATAGTAAGCAAGGTTATTTAAAGGTGTATCTGACAGACAACTCCACTATCTGTAGCCCTTGTAGATCTTTTTCTATTGTCTGTTGTTTCTGATTGCTCTGTTCTTGTCATCTTGTCTTTTTTCATTCCTGCTTACAATTGGTTATGCATTAGGCATTATATTTAATTAAAAAATTTTTTGAAGCCTATTGTGATGTTATCTCCTCTAGAGAGGATGTAGGTTTGCTTCTGCCCAGCACCTGGAGGTACTCGCAATGTGAAATAATCTTAATTCAATTTCAGGGACTGTGATGATTCAAACCTGGGTTGCAGTCTCTAGAATTGGCATACTTCTGGTCTACTCTTAGCACCAAGAATGCTTTTTGAGGTCCAACCTCAAAATGCAGGATTTTTGTTCTCCCTATCTGGGCAGTCTTGGATCCCTGAGTCTGTCAGAAACACTGCTTAGTCTCCATCCTCCACTAGGGGAAATGCTGTTTCAAATGCCAGGCTCGCCTCCCTGGATTTCTATCTGTTCCCAAATCTTAGGCTGGTTAATTCCCCATTATTTGTTACTTCTTAGTGCCTTGAGACAGATTTTCTTGGGGGAAGGGGGGGGGGTCCAATTTTTCCAGTTGTCCTCAGTTAGAGGTCAAAATGATTTAGTTTGCCATTACTGGAAATGGAAATCCTGATCTTTTATAGTTTGCATATCTCTAAGTCCAGAATGCCTTTAGCTGAAAGTAATGAGTGTAGACCTAGGAGAGAGCTGTAGATCTGGCATATTCCATGTTCTTATTCTGGGTCTGTGTGGAGGCTTTGAAAGTGAATACAGGGTTAGGAGGCCTGCGTTTGAATGCCATTTACTTTTCTTTATGAGTCACTAGCCAGTTAACCTCTCTTGGCTTTCATTTCCTCATCTGTAAAATAATATATCCTGCACAGGATTGTTGTGACGGTGAAATAAGTTAATGTGTGGGACAAGTCCCAACACAGTACTTACTTAGCAGTTCGTATTTGTTAAACAAATGCTGGCTTGTGTGAGCGTGTATTTGAGGAAATAAGAGGAAAGGTACTTAACTTCTCTGTGCTTCTTGGAATTAAGTTTGGTCTTTTGAGTAAATAACAGTAATTCCTAAGAGAATATCTTTAAAAAAAAATTTTTTTTTAATGTTTATTTTTTTTTTAATTTTTTTTTCAACGTTTATTTATTTTTGGGACAGAGAGAGACAGAGCATGAACGGGGGAGGGGCAGAGAGAGAGGGAGACACAGAATCGGAAACTGGCTCCAGGCTCTGAGCCATCAGCCCAGCACCCGACGCAGGGCTCGAACTCCCGGACCGCGAGATCGTGACCTGGCTGAAGTCGGACGCTTAACCGACTGCGCCACCCAGGCGCCCCTTTAATGTTTATTTTTGAGAGAGAGACAGAGCATGAGTGGGGGAGGAACAGAGAGAGAGGGAGACACAGAATCCAAAGCAGGCTCCAGGCTCTGAGATGTCAGCACAGAGCCCAATGCAGGGCTTGAACCCACGAACCGTGAGATCATGACTGAGCCAAAGTCGGATGCTTAACCGACTGAGCCACCCAGGCACCGCTAAGAGAATATCTTGTATATAACAAGTACGTGATGAATGAATGAGTGAGTGAGTGAATGAATGAATGAACAAACGAACATCCTGGACACAGTTACTTGTCTTGATGGTGCTCAGCCAAAACCAGTATTGCCTCGTCAGAGAGGAGAGAGCCGTTTGCTGGGGAGTGAGTCTCATGATTGAAAGGATAGATACGGCATAGATTAGTCACTTTGAATTTAGTTGTTCTAAAACTATGGACTTGCAGGAAATTTTGATCTATGAAACTTATATACATTTTGTTGGAACTAGAAAATCTGCCCTGTGATGGAATTGGCTGCAACAATGATTCTTTTTTTTTTTCTTTTTCCCAAAAGACTTTCAATTGCCTGTGCAAACTGGCCTCTCACAGGGCTGGTGGGGTAGGGCCCAGATGGCATCAGTGGCTGGTGATACCAGTGACTTCCTTGCTTGTCAGCTCAGGGTGGTGTTAACGCAGTTTCTTAGACAAACTTATACTGAACATATGTCAAAGTTTATTTATTCCTTTAATGAGATAGATAGCAGATAAGGTATGCCAGTTTGAAATGACAGGAGTGTAGGCTTGACTGCTGTTTTACCTCCCGTGGCCATAAGAACATCACATTTTTATCTGTGATAAGGTTAAATTGGTGACATGAATGGTTTGGGCCATAGTCTGATATAACCCATTGATAAGAAACAACAAGTAATATATCTGCAAAGTAAATGATAAGCAGATTGATCTACAGTTATTAATTAGACATACCAAGAAACAGGGTTTTAGGCACTCACAAGGAGCCATGCACCCGGATGCCAGATAGAGGTCAAACAGAAGTCAGCCAGCAGAAGCTTGGAGTCCTGCTTTTTCTCAAGCAAATTCTTCCAGCATGCCATTAAAGATGCGGAACATATGGTTTGTGTAGTTCTTATTTGGGGGACAAAGTTTTTCTTTCGCAGTGGGGAGAGGTAGAAGCAACCCAAACCCCTGTTCTATGGGAAGAAATAGCCCATCGGGGACACGTGTTTGAAGACTGAGAAGGTTGAAACAGGGAAACAGAGCTCCCTGTGTCCTCTGATGCCTGGCCAAGTTCATGGCCAGACTTAGAGGCCTGGAACAGCAGCTCTGGGAAGGCCCTTGGAGAATATCACAACCTGTGGTTTCCAGATTGTGTTTTGTGGAGCCCAAAGGGTCAAGGGGAAGCTGAACAGCTGTGCTGTAGCAAGTGAACATGCTGTGCTACTTTTTTGGGATACCAAAAAAGTACCTGGGAAAATTAGTTTTATGTGTTATGGTTTAATGTTGCTTTTAGTTTGAGTTGTATGTGTGAAGGGGATGGGCACCCTAATCTCCCGTGCTTAGGGCCTCTAAGGATATTTATCCAGCCTTGCTATCTGGGTGGGACCCCAAAACCCTTGTCTCGTCCCTCCTTGGCATTCTGGAGCAGCTCTGCTTTTGTCTGTTTTTGTGATCAGGGTTTTAAATCATGTCACGTGTGGAAGAGTAATATGGGTACAGTCTTGAGTACAGGTTACAGAAAAAGTTTCCTTTGTTTATCTACTTGTTCTATCCTGTTTTTTTGTGTGTTGTGTCTTGATCAGATTTATATCTTTGAATGATTATTCTGGAAGAGGGTGGGGTTGAAGGTGGGGAAAGACCCGTGGACCTCAGTTTTGCCATCTGTGAAATACTGCTGGCTGTAGCTTCCATGATTCGTGGTTGTGAATGAGCCCTGAAGCTTAGATTCCTGTAAATGACAGGTTTTCCTTATGAGAAACAGCCAGGGAGATTATTCCTGGCATTTGGAGTCACAGAAACTGTTTGATGTTAATGGGTTTACCAGAAAGGGCTTTCGTGGGGTTCCTTTGGCTCAGGGCAAGCTAGCTGTTGATGTAATCAGGAGACCACAAAGAATGATTTCTGCTGCCTCCGTCCTTCTTTAACAGTGTGCGTCTCCTGTGATTCATGCTTCTGAGCCTTGGACTTGGGAGAAAGTAACCACGTTTCCAAGGCTGAGGCAGGGCCAGGCTGTGCCTCTTCCTCCTTGGCAAGCCCCAGCCTGATAATCCTGGTGTCCTGGGGAGCCTTGCCAGAGCCTTCTCCTTCATCCTGGACCTTACCCAGGTCTGCTAAGACTGGCTACAGAGCACCTAGGAATCAGTTCCCACATCACAGTGCTGGAGAGCATCATAGCAGCCTTAGAGATCGGTGGGTTCAGGGTTCCCAAACCTGGGTGCATATTGGGGAAAAAAAGCCCCCTCCTGTCCCCTCTTGAGTCTGATTCAGTAAGTCTATAATGGGACCCAGAAATTAGTGTTTTTTTATACTGTCCTAAGGTGGTTCTCACTTAGCTTGGTATAGGGCATTTGGTAACCACTGATCTAGGCTCATCCTTGAATTTTGTTGGACTTGAAAATTTTTAATACAGAGAACTATAAAGAAAAAAGTCCATTTCCCCCTCAATCCAGCGGACTTCAGAAAATCAAATGTAAGACATGCTCATGTTTACAATATTCAAACAGCATGAAAACATGAAGAATGAAAAGCAAAAGCTTCTCCTACTCCTAGGTCCAGCCCCTCTGGTAGTCACTATTAGCACTTTCTTTGGATTCTGCTCATAAATGATTTTGCCACCTATATATCTACTTGATTCTACAAAATCTGAGCCAGGGGAATAATCCTATACACATTATTCTGTACTTTACTATTTTTTTTTCTACGTAAACTATTCAGAACTCACCATAGATCATCATTCTTTGTAATAATAACTATTAAATAAGTTAATATTTGTAGCACACTTGGAACAATGCTTGGGGAGTAGCAAGGACTACGTATTTGTTAGATGAATGAAAACCACTGCATGGTATTCCAGTATATGGATATATTCTATTTTACTGTTTATGGACACTTGTTGCATTAGTTGCTGTAACAAACAATGCAGAAATGAACATCCTTGTGTGTATATCTTGGGGACTCTGCCTCGGATATGGCAATCAGTACCTTTCCTAGAGGGGCAACAGTGGGCATGAATCCAAAGGCGTTGGAAAGGAAAAGTTACTGATTAGGAGAAAGCAGGAAATTGGACTGGAATTGGAAATTTTGCCTGGGACCTAGAATCACAGAAATAATAGATCTCAGATCTAGAAGGAACCATAGGAGAGTGTTTGTTCCAGCCTGTGCCCTCTGGGCAGGGAATGTGTGATATATGTGGTTCCCAAGTTATACAGTGAGCCCTGGGGAGCCACGGTGAACTCATTGGAAAAGTGGGGGGGGGGGCGACTGTGGGATCTTTTAATTAATTTCAGATAGGAATATTGATATTTGACATCTCTCAGACTCTGTGAAAATGACTAGCTCAAGATAGTTTACAGTTTCACGTTAACCTTACTGCATTCCTTTTGGCGATGTTGTATTTTGTGAAGCTGAGTTTTTGGCTGTTGCCACGATACAGCAAGTACTGCACACACATGAATGTGGAATGGGACTGGTCATGGCATTGTCGACTCTGGCTCCAGAGTCTGAAAAGTTGTGCGTCTAACCTTTGCCCACCTCCCATGAGTAAGCAGCTGGCTAAGGATGAAATAAAACTATTTTTTCCTTTCCATTTGTGTGTACAATGTTTTTCAAACAGCTCCTAATTTGTTAGGATATAAGTGCTTACTGAAGTGTTTGGACCTGACTACTAAACGTACTAAATGCAACTGCTAGGTGTTTCTTTTGGCCTGGAGAGCTGTGAAATAATTACGTAAGGGTGCTGTGAATTGAAAAAGTTTGGGAAGAACTGATTTACATCTTATCCATCAGAACTCTTTTAGCTGTGAGAGAAGCCAAACTGACTCCGGCTTAAAGCAGGGAATTATTCGCTTCTGTGTAGGGGTGGGGCTGGAACGGGGAGGGGGGGGGCGTGTCCAGGGTTGCACATGGAGTCAGAGTGTGCTGGGTTCAGGTCCTGAAGGTTCCATTTCTCCTTCCATCTCTAAGACAGGCTCTCTACACGTGGGTGACACAGCCCACCCCGTCCTTTCCAGACTCACAACCTTTTGGTTTAGCAATCCCCAGCAGAAAGAATCATCTTTCCCAATAGCTTGCACATGAAAGCCCTGGGAGCTGGGCTGGGCCACTTGTCCTCTTGAGGCTATGATTTGTGATGGCCAAACCTAGATCACGTATCTGCCCCTGTGCTCACGCGAGCACCCTAACTAAACCACACTGCCTAGGTAGGTTCTCCACAGAAAAGATCAGGTTTTGGTAAGAGGAGAACAGGAGAAGGCATTTTAACAGATGGGACAGACCAGCGGTGTGACAGTTTATTAGTTAAACATGACTCTGGAGGGCACCTTTTGGGATGAGCACTGGGTGTTGTATGGAAACCAATTTGACAATAAATTTCCTATAAAAAAAAAAGAAAATCCAAAAAGATAAAATAAAATAAACATTACTCTGGCGTCCCACCCATCCAGCTTCACTTCCTTGGGCAAATTAACCACAATTTACATCTGTAAAGGTTTTAGAGTCATCATCTGTAAAGCGGAAATAACTGGTGATCAAGTCCAAGAAATAAAGGATGACTGTAATAGTCCCCATCTCATGGAGCTGGTGGTTGAAGGGAGGACTCAGTGGGTTAATACACATAAAGTGCCCAGTGCTGGGCCTGACACATAGGAAGCACTTGGTAAATGAGGCCATTATTATTGATCAGATTACCTTAACGAGCACACAGCTGGTAAGTGACCCAAGCTTCTGACTCCTCGAGAGGGTACAATATAGTGATTTCCTCTTTCCTGTCTGTTGCAGAGTGAAGCAGCATGGATGCCGTCAGCCAGGTCCCCATGGAGGCTGTGCTCCCCAAGCACATCCTGGATATCTGGGTCATTGTCCTCATCATCCTGGCCACCATTGTCATCATGACCTCTTTGTTACTGTGCCCGGCCACTGCGGTCATTATCTATCGCATGCGGACTCATCCTGTCCTCAGTGGGGCTGTGTGAGAACCTCCCAAGAGGGGCAGTGAGGGATGTGGATGGTGTCCCCTCCCCCAGCCTCTTCCTTCTCAGAAAAGCGACGGGACGGGCTTTGCTGTGTGGACTCAGGAGCTTGATATGTGAGAGGAGATCCGAGTTCTTGTTTGGATTTTGCCACTGGCCAGCTGTGTGAGTTCAGTCAAGGGACCTAATTCTGTGGGTTCCCGATTCCTTTTAAATGGGGGTCATGATCCCTGCCCTTCCTACCTCATGGGGTTGTAAGAACCGATGACTTGGTGGAGGTTACGGCTGTTTGCGATAGTGAGCAGCAAAGCCACCATGGATGTACAGGTGTCACTGCTGAATGCTGAGAAGCTTTGAAGAACCAAACAACCTAATTACTGATGGTGGCCTTCAAGGTGGTGAGGGAGACACTGGGGGCAGAGCAGCCTTTGCCAGTGCCCCTCAGGTCAAACCAAGCACAGGCACCCTATCCGCATTCCAAGGGGCCAGCAGCAGCACTTTGGTTCACAGCATTTTCTTTGCTGTGCCCCTCTCTCACGTTATGTAATTTGGAGGGAACTGAGCACGGCAGGGGAAGGGAGATGGGTCGAACTTCCCAGGACGTCTGTGCCAGAATGTCGACAGTCAGGAGGGCTCTGCCATTTCTTGGCAATGCCAAGGGACCTGGGGTGACAGGCTTCTTTTTGCATTGGAGTCTCAGCGCTGCGATAGTCGAGCACTGCGGGAAAACACAGGGTGGTCGAGTTCCCTGGCCAGCTCTCATGATCTCCAGCCCCCACCCCCTTGTGTGCCCACACTTGAGAAATGTCCCCCCACCCCAGCCCCTGCTATCATCAGCTCCGTGGTATAAAGTGCATGCCCTTCCCTCCCTCCCACCAGCACCGCAACCAATCTAAGCTACAGATTTTAAGAGATGTTCCCGGGACTTTTGGAACTAACTTAAAACAACGGTGGTTATTTTAGATGCTATGATCTATATTTATATAGATTTCTGGACTGCTCAAGCTCTTTGACCAAAATCAATGATATCTTGGGATTTATTAAATTATGTAATAGCACAGACATCAGAATATTGTGTGGAAGTAATGCCTTTACTTTGGTCTGATTTCGTTGATGTACACAACCAATTTCCAATAAAGTGCTAGAATGAGCATGTCTGCGGTCTTTCTTTAGAGAATGCTTATTAAGCCCAGGAACTCAGGTAAAAGGGCTCCACTGAATTTATGGGCCTTAGAGACAATTTGAATGTAGGAACCGAAAAGGGAAAGAGAAGAATCCATTCGAATCCCAGGATTCTAGCTTCAGCAAGTGGGTAGTTGTACAGTTGACATAGACATCTAGGACGCAGGGGGAAGAACACATTTTTTAAGTGATGGATTTCATATTAGACATGTTGAGTTTGAGTTGCTTGTGCTTTAGTTGGCCACGTTCAGGATGCACCTGGAAACCTGGGTCTGTCCTTTGGGAAAGATTGTATGGCTGGAGTTATCCTTTGGGGGATTATCTGCACGTGGTGGTAAGTATACACACAAGTGGACAGGACCACCAAGGCAGAGAACACAGACTGAGGGCAGTGAGGTGCTAAATGCAGAATTTGGCAATCACCACATAGGAGTGGAAGGGGGCTGGGAGGTGAGGGGGAGACAAAGCAAGGGGATTGGGAAGGTCATGTGCCAAGAGGCGATATGAGAGGAATGCAGTTGTGAGGTAAGGAATGAGTGGGAGGTGAGGAAGTGGAAACAGAATAGACAACTCTTTCCAGGAATTCGACTGCAACATAGAGGTAAGAGAGGAGGGTTGGGGGTGGGGGGGATGGTCAAGGGGGATAGATATATAAGATTCTAATTGGTTTGCTCAGCATCTCTCCCAACTTTTGCTTTTCTTTTCTTTTCCCCTAAGATGCCTTCCGGGGTGGCAGAAGCTGGAAAGTGAGAAACGACATTGAACGCGAACACTACATCTCCCTCGTTAAACTGTGGCCAGAGATTCAGAAGTGATTTCAGTTTTGCTAATGAGATGCACACATGTGAGGTTTCTGTTTGGGACCTGGTTAGGTTGGAGAGATCCTGCAGGCTGTGAAGCATCCACCGTCCAACTGTCAGTCTATAGGTGTGCACATGAGATAGAGCCAAGAATTCTGCATCTTTAATGCAGTGCCCCATCCTTTGAGAGATATAGTACTAAAGTATCTGGGAACTTTGTTGCATTGTGACAGCTGTCTAAAACTTAAACCTTCTCCTAACTGCTTGCTGGAGGAAAAACTTGGAACATTTTGTGATTGATAAGCCTAGGATCAGTCTTGTGCAATTCAAGCCTACGGGAAGCAGTACACTGGGGATTGCTGGCTGGATGTGGGGCGTAGGCTCTAGCCTTTCTGAGTCTGATTCCTGGTTTGTAAAGTGAAGGGCATCAGAATTAAAAAAAAAAAAAAAATCATGCTATGGTTTTAGGATAAAGGAGTGCAAATAAAGACTTTTTAGGCAGTCCACCAGATGGCGATACAGCTATTTTTATCAAGTGGAGCCCTTAGCTCACAGAAGTTTCCAGCCAATCCTAGTTCCTAGCAGCTCAGCATTTTATTTTCACGGTTCTGGTTTCAGTGACTCTGAAGGTAACTTAGGGATCATCCAGTCCAACCTCCCCTATTATGAAGGAATCCCCTCTCTAATAGTAGGGTTGCCACGTGTTGCCTCTTCAGTATCCTAGTGTTGACCTCCTGGGACAGGTTCACCCAGGGTCCTGCTCCACACTTACTGAGAATCCCTGGAAAAAGGTCTTGAGTATGTGTTTTGTAAAAACAAGCTCCCTGGGTGATCAGTGAGCAGGTTAAAAGTGGAGAACCACATGTCAGTGGAAAGGAGTCCACTTCTTGCTGAAACCACTCCTTGTCAGCTGTTGAGTTAAAATTCTTCCTTCAGTAAGAGGGAAGTCAGGCC